>NC_141696.1:408175827-408775827 GCF_964263255.1 Lissotriton vulgaris | reverse complement strand
CCTACCCCTGAATCCTTAAATACCCTTGTACCCCAAAACCCAAACCTAGCCCTGAACCCTAAAAATACCCCTGTACCCCAAAACCCAAACCTAGCCCTGAACCCTTAAAATACCCCAAAACCCAAACCTACCCCTGAACCCTGAAAATACCCCTGTACCCCCAAACCCATACCTATCCCTAAAACTACCCCTGTACCCCATAACCCAAAACTATATCTGAACCCTTAAAATACCCAATACCCCAAAAACATATACCTCAGAACCCCAAAACATATACCCCTATACCCATACTTACCTTATCCAAACATTTTTTAAAAAACATGCTTTTACCATTCATGCATTTACAACGAATTTCGTTGTAAATGTATGCGTGGTAAAAGCATATAAAATGTAATGCCATTCGTTATAATGGCATTGCGGCGTCATGGTACTTTCGTAATGAAAGTATGCGGAGTGATGGTATGCGGAAAGAAAGTTGCGGAATAATCGGTGTTTACCCTCCCCTGGTAAGTACATTGGTGGCACGGCGGCCCACATCTCCAGCAACATACTCATATTTTTCCACCACCCATTTGAAAAATGCACAGGTCTCTCTCATTGATGGCCAGCACCGACATACACTTTTAGACACACCTCCCGCCACAAGTTCTTGAATTGCGAACTTTAGAGCTGGGGAGCTACGTTCGAATCTCGGCATCAGCTAAACATCCTGTGATTCCAGGCAAATCGCTTTGTCTCCCCGTGCCTACCACAAATGAATGTGTTCTTCTGGAATGTTAATTGTGCTCATGCCATGTTAAGTTTGCGCTATATAATATTGCAAGGCACATGCCTGTCGCAGATAAATGCTATCAAAACGAAATCCTACAAAACGGCAGCAATTCATACCCAGACAACGTCGGGATGGGCTGCTAGTCTTCATATAAAGGATGCAAGACCAAACTTGAGACGAGTATTCCACTAAAAAGGGCTTTAGAGCTTAGGAATTAGGGGGGAGCATGCTGATAGACCTCCAAACTCAAAGATGTTGCAAGAGGAACAGAATTTGGGAATCTGTCTTTCGGTGTTAAAGCAAAACAGTCTATACCACTGGTTTGGCACACTACTGATGGGGACCAGACAGAAATGGCACATATTGATCTATATATAAAGCATATTAAAGCTGCTTCACTGGAGCCACAAAACAGACTACACCTGTCTTGAAAAAGAGCAAGATTAACCTTGACGAAGCCATTTCCCAAATGCTTGAATCATACAAAAGTCTTAAGACATCAAGGTCTAAAACATGCAATAGCACTCCAGCATCTCATTCTACACGATTTTCATCATCAGACCAACCTCACAGAGATTCGGATGAGAATATAGAGAAGCATGGCCAATGTCATGAAGGTGAAGGGGGTGATGATGAATGAAACCCATATAGTATGGGTACCAATGGAAAGTTGTGCTCAGGGGCCATTGTATACGTGCAGTTCTGAACATGAGAGCCGACCTGCATAAAGATTTGGTCTATATTGAAATGTCCTTGAGTACACTAGAAGCTGACGCATGAACTGACCGTTAAAAGCAGTACGCCCAGCTTATAGAGCCGCTGCTCCGCCTGGATTTCCTCGCATACTAAGCAAAGATGCATGCAGAAGAGAATAAATCGGGCTGATTATTAGTTTGGTTTTTACATGGTGCCACCCTATCTCGCCAATCACAATTATCAGGCTGTCCCAGGCACATGTGGTCAATAATTAAGTAGATATCCATAAGGCATTCACCACACATTACCAAGCTGTATATAATCTGCTGCTTGTGAATCAGCAGGAGGCCATACACTCCTTCCTAGCCTCTGTAACGCTGTCAGTAGTGACTCCATTGGATAGGGAAGAAATGAATGCGCCTATCACATTGCAGGAGATAAAGGGTGCCATAAGGGGAGCAGTGACCAGCAAGACCTAGGGCTAGATGGGTTCTCCATCCAGTTTTTTAAGACATATGTACACCACCTTGCTCCTAAGCTGCTTGAATTATACCAGGGTGCCCAGACGGAGGGTCGACTCCTGCCCACATTGCGAGAATCCCTCTTAGTATCCTCCTAGAGTTGGACAAAGATCTGTTGGAGCTCGCCTCCTATGACCCGTTGTCTATGTTGAGATCCAATTAAAAGATTCTGAGCAAGGTCATAGCTGGTCATAGGTCAGGCCTGGTCCATCTGGACCAGAACAGGTTTATACCAGGTCGGTCGACCACCTTAAATATCTGCTGCCTGCCTAAAGTGATGGCCATACGCTGCGTGCAGGGTGCTGGACTTGGAGAAAGCTTTTGATGTGGTGGATTGAGGATACTTGTTCCCAACCCTGACAGATTTTGTTATTATGGGACGGCTGCAAAGTTTAATCTGTCTCTTATATACTGAACCCACAGCACTGTTGAAAATTGGTCCGTGTATCTCCTCACCTCCTTTTGCCAGTAAGCAGGGTGACTCTGCAAGACTGTCCGTTGTCACCCTTGCCTATTGCCATAGCAATGCAGCCCATGGCCCAGAGACTTCGGCAGCAAGGTCAGGGTTGGGGTATCTCGCTAATGAGGAGGTGCATATTATCTCATATACGGATGACATTTTAATCTACATATAGGATATCAAGGAGAGTATAACAAGAATACAAGCCATATTACAGGAGTTCTGTGTTGCCTAGAGGCTAGGAATAAGTTGGAATAAGTCCTGCCTATTTCCACTGAGCCCAGGTTGTCCCTCACAACACTTTCTAGTAGATTCTCGCCTATTACGGTGGGAGGACCACACCTTTCACTATTTATGAATAAATATCTATCATGAAACAAGAAACCTAATAGATGGAAATCTTACTAAAGCCATATCGTCCCCAAATGGCTTTCTGGAGCACTTTACCATTCACAGTACAGGGTAGAGTATCTTTATCCAAGAAGGAGATGCTCCCTAGTCTGCTCTATTACTTTTATAAACTCCCAGTTTACATCACCAAATCTACGTTTTCCATGTTACATTCAGCACTGGGGAGTTTCATCTTAAATAAGGCGAGGCGGTTAGTCGCGCTTTGAAAGCTGCAGTTACCTGTACAATAAGGGGAGTTAGGAACCCCAAATTTTAAGCATTATTATTTGGCAGCTCAGCTGCAGTGGCCTGGGTCTTTCTGTAGCTACCAGGGCACAGAGGATAGCTCAGCAGACCTTCTTGCTCTATGCCAGGCCCCCCCACCAGCAGCTAACCGGCTGTTGCAGGTAGCATATAGCAGTTTTTATTGCAGTCTGCGACTCATGCCCGCATTCTCCGATACTCACCTGAGAGCCCATTGAGTTCTGTTGCTTCATTCAGTAATATGCTGGGCAGGGCAGGACTAGAGACTTGGGAGGTAGCTGGAGTAGGCATGCTTGGTGCATTGTTCCAAGATGTAGCGCTCCTGCCTTATGACCGATAACAAGAAGAACATGAGCTTCAGGCAAGTCATTGTTCATGGCATGTGTGCTGTAGATATAGATGCTTTGCATACTGCTGCCATTTAGTTTTGGGTCCGGATATTCGCATGTTTTTCTTTGAAGAAGTCTTTCCTAGTCACAAGATAAGGTGACTCCTCCTTTCGGTGATAGTGCTCATGTGCATCGACTCCATTGTTAGATTGTTTTCTTTCTGACATCATGTTCAGACGTGTATTGCTGTGCTCTGATTTGAAAACGCCCTTCGGGTACCCCACTGTGCAGTATCTACTGTACCCTCGACAGTGTTATCGTGCACGTTTCCCCCTCTCCGCGTATCGATTCAATTGGGAAAGTTGCCATCTTCGGTTGAAAACATTGTGGGCAGCCTTTCGGCCTAGCCATGTCGGTCCAGCCTTCTGCCGATGGAACAGACTCCGTTTCAGTTCTGTCCTCTGTGCCACTGAAAGTTCCCTCGCACTGACCTACACCAAGTCTGCAACTTGTGCCTCTCTTGAGGCTTGTCTGTCGTTCCGATCGAAAAAGACTCTTCAGGATCGTCTGGCTTGATGACGAAAATGCAGCGCCAAAGCACCCAATATACTCCGGATATCTTCGGAGAAGAATCTGGACAGGAAGAAGCAACAGCTGCAGAATAAGTGGGGGCCTTTTTGGTCCCAGAATCAGATTCAGACTTAGAAATCAAATTGGAGTCCAAGAACGATCCAGCGGGACAGGGTGTCGTGAGTACTAAAGCCCTTACCCCATAAACTCTCTTCCACTAAACATAAGGCTTCGTCACCACCTCTGCCTTCGGATGTTGGCCGGCACCGAGACGATGTTTCCGACGCCCCGCCTTCAGACCCAGCACAGGAACAAATAGTCAAGCCTTCCGGCTTGGGGTCGAGACAGATTGTCTTTGGAGCCGAAACATTCCACTCCAAAAGACGAATCTGGTTCCTAGCAGAAATCTTCTGCTTCGAAGGTTCAAAGGGAGAAGTCCGGTTCAGCACCGAAACCTTCAGCACCAAAATCAAAAGATCTCCTAGATCCCCTGGAACCCATCTTAAATGTCATGAAGGACAGATTAGACCCAAAACAGAAAAAGCTATACATCAACCCAGATACTGGACACGTTTTAGCTAAAATTCCTTTAAAAAGGAAAGTTATTTCAGAGGACACAAGGTATAAAATTGCTCTTAAGAAGAAGGACATTGCTACAAGTTATATCCAATGTTCTTTGCCATTCCCTCCATCATCTTCACCATTACCACAACTGCCAGCCTCTGATACACTACCTTAACACCACAGGGATCTCCTCATACACAGCCTGATTTAGGAGGAGATGATGATGAGGATGACAATGTTCCTTTACCAACAGATCCATGGGATGATTATAACCAGGCCTCGAAAAATCCACTCGACCACTCGCAATTGCGAGCGAAATGTTAGCAGGTAAAACTATTTTTAGCACTTACTCAACCCTGCTGGCGAGTAAACATAGGCTGGAAGAAGCAGGTGTTCTGTTTCTTCAGCAAGTGAATGAGCAATTAAGAGGCCTTTAAATCTTGTTTTATCTTGACACATTTGTAGACTGCTCAAGGACAGAGGTCAAATGTCAGTTATCTTTTTACTAATTGTTGCTCATGTGTGCCTGGAAAACAGTGTTTACTTTTCTTTCTCTTATTACTGTTAATGCTTTTTGTCAAGTGAGCGGTCTGACAATAATTGTGAAACAAAATGCAGTAAAATGTCAGGTTTTTTCCTCTAAAACAACATTTGAACTGCTTGTAAATGAATAGTACAAGTAGATCAGGAATTATGAAAGAACATGGTTTGTCATTCAGAAGGGTGATACAAACCGATTTAAATTGGAGGAAAACAAATCAGAACACTTTACTTGGTGATTTGCAAATGACAAATATTTTCAGGAACTTTATGTTCAAGGCATATGGACTGCAGACCACACACTAGTTCATAGATCGCCATCTGGTGGCAGGCCCGGATGATTACACTTTCTTGTTGTCTTGGAAGAGTCTTTTGTTTGGTAGATGACTCCTCCTGTAGAGCGTAGTGCGCATGGGCATTGACTCCATCTTTAGATTGTTTTTTCCCGCCATCGGGCTCGGATGTGTTTATTGTTCGGCCCTGTTACCAATCTCCTTTCGACTTCAAGTCCTACATCATACCATCGGTATCGTCTTCGATCGGGCTCGAGTCAGTCTGTCGGTCCCGACAAGCAAAAGGTCTTAAAACCAAAACTAACTCCTGCGCCGAAGCAGCCCTCGGTACCGAAACAGGTCGAGCCGAAAACTAGCTCAGCACCGAAGGCAATTCTCAAGCCTATCGAATCGAAGACAACTCCGGTTCTGAAAAAACTCGACCCGAAGCCCATCTCGACACCGAAACACCCAAAGGTTGACGATCCCAAAAGGGCTTCAGGACCAATATTTCCTGATCCGAAAAGCCCTCATCCGAAAAAGAAACACAACACCAAGTCTTCGGATCCGAAACCAAAATCGGCTCCAAAGACTGCAATAGACACTGTAAAACCTACCAAACAATTTGGTCCTAAACAAGACAAGTTGCGCTGAAAAAAGATAGTTGCACTGAAGAACATTTCCGCCCAGATCCACAGCAAAAGACTCTTCAAATTAATCCAAAGACTGGACATATAATTACAGTGCCTGAAAAGTGGAACATGGACTCTCCCAAGCCACCTCCAGTTCCTCTCAAAAAACACGCTCAAAATTCCCCCATAAGAATTTCTTCACCATTTCCAGAGATACCAATTGACATTTCCCCTGCGCACTCACCATCCACCACGCATAGTCCTATACCAGAGGATGATGAGATTTATTCACAGGGGGTAGAAAGTGAGCAGCACATATGACCCAGATGACCCAGACAATATCCCTGGGCCATCAGATGATCCCTGGGAAGATTATAAAGCGCCAGATGCACCAGATCTGCCACAAGATGGTGCATACCTTTCTAGACCATCTCCTCCAGATGACACTATTGGGTTTACGCAGCTTATTCATAGACACTTTTCATGGGGTGGATTTACATACAGATCCAGTGGAAGAAGACTTCCTTATGGATACATTGCTGTCATCACACACATCCACAACCACATTACCAATACTTAATGGAGTGGTAAGACATGCACCAGAGGTATTCAAAGACCCCGTCAGAGCCAGGGTAATCAACCCCAGACAAGAAAAAAAAGTATAAAACAGCTGAAACTGACCCAGCATACATCAAGGGTCAGCTGCCATTAGACTCATTAGTAGTCTCAAAAGTGAGGAAAAGAGCTAACTCACAAACAGGGGATGCTCCACCCCCTAATAAGGAGTCCATGCTTTTAGATGCCTCAGGGAAACGCACCATCTCACAAGCAGCCAATGTCTTGAGAATTACTAACACTCCGGCTTTGTTAGCAAGATATGATTGAGCTCATTATGATGAGCTAGAGACACTCATGCAACATTTGCCAGAACAATATAAAGCCAGGGCTTCTGACTTAATACATGAAGGCAAGGTATTTACCAATACCTCAATCCGCTGTGTGTTAGATGCTGCCGACACAGCCTCCAGAGCAAAAAATACAGGAGTACTGTTATGTAGACATGCCTGGTTACGCATCTCTGTCTTCAAGCCAGAAGTACAGGCCAGTATCCTAAATCAACCTTTTGACCAGCAACATCTTTTTGGTCCTACAGTAGATATTGCACTAAAGAAAATGAAAAAAGATACAGACACTGCAAAATCCATGGGAGCCTTACAAACTCAGACCCACCGAGCGTCCTTTTCGTCGCACCTCTTCTAGGGGTGCCTCTAAAGGTTTTCAAACGGACAACACCTTTTCTTTAAAGTGCCCACCCAAATCTCGCCCAGTAGAGGTTATTAAAGAGGAAGATATGGAGGTAACAACAATAAGGGTAGAGGCAGAGGCAACAACAACCGCAATGCCTCTACTCCCAAACAGTGACTTCCCTCCCATCCCCCCAGACCATTCCATTCCTGTCGAGGGAGATTACAACAGTTCCTGACGGTCTGGAACTCCATCACCACAGACAGGTGGGTAAGACAAATAATTCAGTCAGGTTATTGCCTGGAGCTCACTTCTACTCCTCCAACAATACCACCCAGACAGCGTCCCATGTCACAAGAGCATCTCACTCTCCTAAAACAAGAGGTTGCATCTTTACTGTAAAAGAATGCAATAGAACCAGTCCCAAAACACCATCAAAACACAGAAGTTTGCTCCCTATATTTTCTCATCCAAAAAAAGGATGGTTCCCTCAGACCTATACTAGACTCAGGCCCCTAAACCTGTACATACAGTACGACCACTTTCATATGGTCACATTACAGCAGGTTCTGCCTCTGTTAAAACAAGGCAACTTCCTAGCCACATTAGATCTCAAGGACGCCTACTTCCACATTCCCATCCATCAAGCTCACAGAAAGTACCTTCGGTTCGTACTAGACGGTCAACATTACCAGTTCAAAGTACTCCCTTTCGGAGTAACTACAGCACCTCGAGTTTTCACAAAGTGTCTAGCAGTAGTAGCAGCACACTTAAGAAGGGACAACATTCATGTTTCCCATACGTAGACGACTGGCTAATAAAATCCAAGTCATACCACCAGTGTGTGCAGCACACGCATCAGACCATCTTCCTGTTACACAATCTAGGATTCACAATAAATCAAAAAAAGTCACATCTTCAACCATCCCTGTCTTAACAGTACCTGGGTGCCACAATAGAAACCTCCAAAGAAATTGCACCCCCAATCCAACAAGGATATAAAGTATGCAAGCTTTAATACAAAGATTCCAGCCACAACACTCACTACCAGCTCGAGTGTTCATGCAATTAATTGGAATGATGGCATCTTACATCTTCATAGTGCCACATGCAAGACTCCAAATGCGCCCCCTGCAAGAATGCTTAGCAAGTCAATGGAATCCGGCTGAACAACAAATAGCAGATCTGGTGGTGGTGGACGACCGGACACATCGCTCTCTGCAGTGGTGGAACACCAAAAACCTTTCCAAGGGCCGGCCGTTTATATAGCCTGTTCCACAAGTGGTGCTAACCACAGACGCATCTCTCACACGATGGGGAGCACATTTGAAAGAACACACAGTACAGGGCACATGGACTCTGCAACAAAACCTAATCCACATAAATCATCTGGAGTGGCTAGCAATTTTTCTAGCTCTAAAATCGTTTCAGCATTACCTAGCAGGCAAGGCTGTATTAGTCTGTACCGACAATGTGACAGCCATGTATTATATCCAAAAAACAGGGAGGAACACACTCCTTACAGCTCTCCCGGCTGGCACAGAGCATATGGAGGTGGGCCATTCCTCAAAAAATCTTTGTTAGCAGAACATCTACCAGGAGTTCACAATCCAGTTGCAGATCTGTTAAGTCGTCAATGACAACAGATACACAAGTGGGAACTTCATCCTCAAGTTCTTCAACCTTTCTTTCACGAGTGGGGCCAACCAGAGATAGATCTGTTTGCCACACATCGCAACTCCAAATGCCCAAGCTTCGCCCCCAGATATCCACACCCATTGTCCAAAGGCAATAAAAGCGTACGCTTTTCCACCTCTCCCACTAATTCCATTAGTGGTACGCAAGCTACAGCAACATTCCCTCACATTGGTTCTCCTATCACCAACATGGGCAAGACAACCGTAGTACACCACACTACTAGAACTCTCAGTAGTACCACACCAAAAATTCAAACTCTCTCCACATTTACTGACACAGAACCATGGAGAGATCATGCATCCAGACCCAATGCAGCTCCACCTAGCGATTTGGCTCCTGAAATCTTAGAATTTGGATACCTCAATCTTCCGCCTGATTTCATGAATGTTATAAAAAAAGCTAGACGCCCCACAACTAGAGCATGCTATGCAGCCAAGTGGAAAAGATTTGTTGTGTATTGCACAAATAACAAAATTAACCCACTAGATGTTTCTACACAAAACATCATATGTTACCTGCTTCATCTACAAAGATGTAGTTTCGCGTACTGTTCAATCAGATTACATCTTGCTGCTATAGCAGCTTACCTTCAAAACAGACATCTGTCAGTATTTAGAGTACCTGCCATCAAAGCATTTATGGAAGGACTTAAAAAGAATAATCCCTCCCAGGATATCACCCTCTCCTGTATGGAATTTAAATATTGTTCTCACTAGACTTATGGGTCCTCCATTTGAACCTTTACATAAGTGTGAATTACAGTTTCTTACATGGAAAGTTGTTTTTTTAGTTGCTATAACCTCGCTCAGAAGAGTGAGTGAGCTCCAAGCATTAACAATTCAAGAACCATTCATACAGCTCCATAACAACAAAGTGGTTCTTAAAACAAGCCCAAAAGTCATTTCACCCTTCCACCTCAATCAATCTATTGAGTTGCCAGTATTCTTTTCTCAACCACAAACAGTTGCGGAAAGAGCTCTACATACATTAGATGTATAAAGAGCGCTTCTCTACTACATTGATAGGACAAAACCATTTCGTAAAACAAAACTGTTGTTTGTGTCCTTTTCTCCTCCACATAAAGGTAATCCCATCTCAAAAGCTGGAATTGCAAGGTGGATTGTTAAATGCATTCAAATTTGTTACCAAAACGCACTCTATCCATTCCCCCTAGGGCTCATTCCACCCGTAAATTAGGGGCATCTCTGGCATTTCTAGGAAATAAACCCCTAGATTAAAGCTGTAAAGCAGCTACATGGTCTACACCGCACACATTTACAAAACACTACTGTGTAGATGTGCACGCAAAACAAAAAGCTACTGTGGGCCCGGCTGTACTCAAAACATTATTTCAAACTACTGCAACAGATACTGGTGGTCGCCGCCAAGGGAGAAAACTGCTATGCAGTCTATGCACTAGTGTGTGGTCTACAGCCCATATGCCTCGAACGGAAAATGCTACTTACCAGAATGCTTCTGTTCTTGGCATGCAGGGCTGCAGAGCCACACTGCAGCCCATATGCCTCGAACGGAAAATGCTACTTACCAGTAGGCCTCTGTTCTTGACATGCGGGGCTGCAGAGCCACACACGCCCACCCGCCTCCCCGGCTACCTATATCTGTTCCAGTAATATCTTTGTTAGATACACAAGACATGGACATCTTTTTCTGTACTCGTACAACGCCATCATTTCCCCAATGAAGTCGATGCCCATGCGCACTTCGCTCTACAGGAGTCCTCTACCAAACAAAGACTCTTCCAAGACAACAACAAAGTGTAATCATCCGGGCCCACCACCAGATGGCAATCTATGCACTAGTGTGTGGCTCTGCAGCCCTACATGCCAAGAACAGATGCATACTAGTAAGTAGCATTTTCCTACCAAACATTGTACACTATATAGTTTTAAAACCACATGCCGGTGACAGATTCTGTGGCCATTTCAATGTAGAATCTGCTGATTGCAAATAAGTGGCCTACTACTTTATGCTTTAGTTATGTATTTATTAAAAGTGATAGTTTTTAAACATGATGTGAGAGACATTCCAGGCCAAGCCCTGATGACAATGCATTTAATGAACTAAGAGGCATGTCTGCAGTCACGTGTATCTTATATGTGGCAAGATTTGCATTCTATACATGGAGCTAATATTTAGTCTATTAAATCAAACAAAAGAGTTTTCTGTACAGCAGATATGCTGAGCATGCGTATTTGAAGGTACGCTCATATGTGATCAAGAGAAAATGGCATCTCAGTGAATTAAAATACTTGCCCAGGATCACATAATTTGAAACAGGTTTATGGGTCAAGACCATTATAATTAGGTAGAGTAGATTATTTAAGTCACAACCTGCAGGTCTAGTAAACATTTGGGGATTTTTCAATGGCATGGATCCACCCAGAGATAATGATCCAAACTTACACCCTGCAAAACCATCAACTCCAGATGATCACTTATCTTATCAAGAGCTGATTTCAAGAGCAGCAGCTTATCATGAAGTTACACTGCACAAAGAGGCTTTGGATGACGACTTTTTATTTGAGACACTAGGGTCTTCACATAGGCTAGTCAGAGTCTACCTATGTTGAAAGGCATGATGTGGCCTGCAGATGAAATTTTTAAGGACCCTGTTTAGGCCTGTATTTTAACACCCATGGTTGACAAATACAAACCATCACCATCTGATCCTGTTTTTATTAAAGGACAGCTACACTTCTACTCGCTGGTACTTTCTATTGCTCGTAAAAGAGCAAACTCGCAGGCCTCCGGAGATGCCCCCCCACCCCCGGAGAAAAAGGCACAAGAGCTAGTCCAAGAAGGAAAACTTATATCTAATTCTTCTATTAGATGTGCTCTAGATACTGCTGACACTGCAGCGAGAGAAGTTAAACCAGCATTCTTTTACATCGACATGCCTGGCTTAGGATTTCAGGTTTAAATTCGAAGTCCAGCAATCTATTTTCAATGCCCGCTTTGACAAGCAATATCTTTGTGGACCTCAAGTTGATAAGGCTTTAGAAAAGATGGAAAAAGACACGGACGTGGCGAAATCCATGGGAGTTCTTCAGTCTCCGTCATGCAGAGGCTACTTTTGCCGCTCATTTGATAGGGGAGGGTCCAAAACTACAGCCTCCGATCTTAACGCTTCCTCATTTAAGTACAACGCATACCCCTCTTCCTCTATGGGCTTCTGCAGAGGAGGTTACAGAGGAAACCATTTCAGCTGTAGCGGTAAGAGCACGCCAACGCGTATCTCACCTTCCCCCAATAAACAGTGACTTGCCTACACTTCCCCTCGATCATTTAACACTTGTCAGTGGAAGACTTTAACAATTTCTCCTCATTTGGAAATCCATAATATCAGATAAATGGGTGCAGTAGCCGCAAATTTGCAAAACAGACAGCATCTATCTTTGTTCAAGATCTCAGTAATTAAAACATTTATGGAAGGCCTTAGAGTTATACCACCCACGGTATCTTCGGCACCTGTTTGGAATCTGAACATTGTGCTTACAAGACTCATGGGTCCACCCTCTGAGCCAACTGTCTGTTACAATTTCTCTCATGGAAAGTGGCCTTCCTCATTGCTGTCACTACCTGAACGCTATATCCATCATTACGCTCTAGCGTTTGATACTTGACAACATGGCTTAATTTTGTGTACTCTTATGGTTGTACTTTTATAGTTGTATATTTTAACCAAAGCATACGCAAGGAGATGATGGACGGAGTGCTGAAACTTTTCAGACACTCACCCCTAGTCACAGATCTGGGTTGAATCCATCATCGTTCTTTAGCTCACTTCGCCACTCCAGTTTGGACCCACCCATATGAAAATCAGTCTTGACCCTGTGCCTCATGGGAACAGTCCAGCCCGAACTGCCAGGCCAGGTCAAGACTGATTTGCATATAGCTGGGTCAGAACTGGGGTGGCAAAGTGAGCTAAAGAACGATGATGGATTCAGCCCAGATCTGTGAATGGGGTGAGTGTCAGAAAAGTTTCAGCGCTCCGTCCATCTCATTGTGTTTGCTTTGTTCTCCCTAAGTTGGCAGGGTATGCCCAGACGTGGGTCCCTTGCTCACTTTGCCACTGGATTCAAGTTAGCCTGGCTGATGAGGAGTGTTACCCCGAAACTTGTCACCGGATGCTTGTTTCTGGTCCAGCGAAGACCTGGCTTGGCAGTTCGGGCTGAACTGTTCCCATGAGGCACAAGGTCAAGACTGCTTTGCATATGGCTGGGTCCAAACTGGGATGGTGAAGTGAGCTAAAGAACGATGTTGGATTCAACCGAGGTCTGTGACTGGGTGAGTGTCTGAAAAGTTACAGCGCCCTGACCATCATCTCCTTGTGTTTGTTTAATATTTTAACCGAAATAACGAAAGCTAGTCTGCTACAAGAAAAAACCCCAGTGTACATTTTCCTTGGAATCTCAATGCTGCACGTGCATGAATAAATGAATGAGGTTTACTTGTATTATAGTATTAAGTGTGGTAGTACACAATGTCATACAGGTCCCACTGCAGCCAGAGCTGACGGTTAATATAAGGTCATGCATACTCTACTGCAAATGAAATAAAAATTCTGACTATATAATGCTGTAATTGCTCTTTATACAAAAGATACACGGACAAAGTTTTAACTTTTAGCAAATGCAAGACATGAGCCTCTGTTATAAAACGTGTAACTATGATGCTTTAGCATAATGTGCACAGTTAACTATCAAATACAATGCATCCCTGCCATACACAGTCCAGGGGCATAACAAATTAATCTGATAACTTGCACACTCAAAGAGGGGGTTCTAGTTGTTCTGGGGGAATCTGGTTTCAGACACACAATTGCAAAAAAATGGGCTTTAATATCATATTTTACGGCTCGAACACCTAGGTGGTGTAATATATGCACAGCTAGTGAATCTAGAAGTGTCAATCTGCAAAACTATTGCTACAGGTAAATAACTAGTTACTTAGTGTGTATGGGATTATACATTGATACCTGGATGTAAACAAAATTATTTGTTTAATAGAAAGGCAGTGCTAGTGGTATGTGGTCCCGTGATCATTCTCTCTGCAGCACTCTGGTTCAGATGGAGTCAAGAAATAGAACTTTCCAGAAGATCGAAGAAATGTTCATTGCAACAGTCTGCATTCCCGGAAGGTTGTGGCATTGCTTATCATTAGTTTGTGTAAAAGAGGAAGATGGGAATATCCAAAGTTGAAAAAAACAGACACTAACTACCACAAGTTAAGCGGTAAGATTTAGCGTGGCGTGAATCTGTATTCCCATATTTTTCATGAACGGGACTGGAGGTCAGAACTGACTGCCAAAATATTGTTGAAGCGAAGGGGAATGACTCCCTTGTTTTCGTTGGTTACAGCTTATTTCTCAACCGTGAAAAAGACTTTCACCTTCTAAGTCCTTTTCTATCGTAAGCGGGGAGAGGATGTGGTCTGACGACTAGGGCGGTCGACCTCAAATCTGGAGATCCGGGTTCGAGTCGCAGCAATGACTATCAACATCCTGTGAATCTGGGCAAATCACTTAATCTCACCGTGCCTACCAAAAAAATGTATGTCCTTGTGTAACTCAACTGGTGCTAATCAAAAGCGCTCTGATACCCAATACCTTTGGGTCACGTTCGCGCTATATAAAACTTAGAGGAAAAAGTAAAATATGTGTGCCATCAGCAAATGTTAAAATATACAACTAATTAACTAAATTGTAAAGGCTAGTGTAAGAACACAAAGGTTAACAAATTAGACCCCTGTGATACTCTGCAAGTAACATGCAACGAGATGGTTATAAAGGGGCATAAAGTGACTTTGTGACACCAAGAAATTAGAAAATACTAAAACCAGGCCTACACTGTGCCTTGGACTCTGAGACCAAGCAGACGTAGAAGCAAAGTGTGGTAATCTACGGGGTCAAAAGTGGCAGAAAGGTCCAGTAATATTAGAGCTGCAGGCACACTTGCATCTGAAGGCCAATCTAAGTTCATCTAATGCTGCCACCGCTACTGTGGCAGTGCTCTCGGAAACAAACCCATGGAGGATGGAGAAAAGAATCTACCTCAATATATTTCTGATGTTGAATATGAATTACTTTCTCCAGAAATTGGGACACACATGCCAGTTGGGATACTTGGTAAATTCTGTGCGATCCAGCATGGTTTACTTTAGGATAGGAGTGACAGTAGCAGATTTCAGTTCACTTTGAACTTTCCCAGGACATAGTGATGCATTATTTCCGGTGTGTCCTCTATTAATAATTTATATTCATCAATAATTGTTTATTAAGCTTGGTTAGCAATGTATTCAGGTAATCCTGATCTACACAGTCTACCCAGTAAGGAAAAATCATCCTCTTTTATTAGGGGGAAGTCTGAGACATGAGATAGAAGGTAGTAAATCTAGTGCGGCTAGTTGTAAGAATACAATATTCGTGCTTTGGCTGGTAAAAATTTGTGAAAGGGAGACTTCAGTAGCATGAAGTTGGTGCATTTCGTTTTCGTTCACTATTCTTTATTGTCTGCGGGTGGAGTAATTATCGTCGGTAAGGTCTTTGGCATGCTAGAGTGCAGAAAAGTTCAGATTACACATGCATGTTTTAACTGAAACGGGTAGTCACGTGGCTTTTCAGAAATATGTTGAAGTTGTATATTATAATACTTGAGATTCATTGACATTTCTAACGTTGAAGAATGAATTCATGTTCTTTGCTTTTAATTTTTCTAATCTACATTTACTTTTTCGCGTGTTCTTTGCAGGAATTTGTCAGTCTCTATACAGACTATATTCTCAACAAATCCGTAGAAAAGCAATTCAAGGCCTTTCGAAGAGGTTTCCATATGGTTACAAATGAGTCCCCCCTGAAGTATTTATTTAGGCCAGAGGAAATTGAGCTGCTAATCTGTGGAAGTAGGGTAAGCATCATTAAACCAGTCCGTTTTATTTTTGGAGAGGTGCTTATGCAGGCAATGTTACAGTCAGTGTCATCTTTTTATTTCAAAGAACCTAGACTTTCAAGCACTAGAGGAAACAACCGAATATGATGGTGGCTATACCAGAGATTCCCATATTATAAGGTAAGCCTACAGTTCGAAGAGCAAAATACTTTTCCCCCCTTATGTTACATATGCTTATACAGTTCCACAACCCTTAAACTCTATTTTCAAAACGTAATTAATTCAAAGTGATAAACATAACTAGACTCAAAGATTTTGTGCATATTCATAAAACATACAAATGGTGTAAATGGGGATGGCAGAGCGTTGTTAAGCTATATTTATATGGTTGCTCAAGATCTATTTTTTGCTGCCAATATGTTTCATCCCAGCGTAAACTCTTTCAGATTTTCATGGGGAAGGACACCTACGTAAATATTTTTGTGAATGGTTTTAAAGTAATAATGGTGGTGTTCAGAAATGTTAAGATTCGGTTATTTCTTGACCCCTCTCCTCTTTGATCTTGATTTCCAGTATCAATAGAAGCAGTAACTTTTAGAATTGCAAGAAATGTCTTATTGTTTTGTAGCTGGAATGTGAGCTTTCTTAGGTAAAATGATAGAACCAGTTAATCTCAAGAGGCATCATGGTGCATTAATTATATAAACAATGCGTTCTGCATTGTATATCTTCTGACCCAAACAAAGTAGATCCAGGGTTTAGGAGATCATGTGCCTCATTTATAATTTGTCTGTCAAATTTATAAATGACCACTAAGCTGGCGGTCATGTATAATGCCCTGGCAGGAACTGCTGTCAGAACGGTTCTTGCCAATGCATTGCGCTGTTTGGTGCAGGGCTGTGTCATGCTAACACTGCCCTGCGCCAAACAGTTTTCTTTTTTTCTTTTTAAAAAGAAACTCCCAAAACTTTACTTTTCTTTTTGAAAATAAAAAATGTAATGCTCCCCTTGCCATGGTAGACATTTATCATGGTTAGGTGAACTTTATAACCATTTTGCTGTTCCTAACGACCAGGGTTTGCCTAGTGGTGGTCCACGGTATAATAAATGGCTATGTCTGCCTATCCTAACTGGGTGTGTAGTCATATAGTTATTTCTCAGTAGGCCCTTACTCTGTCGAGCCGACGGAGAAATTTGGCTGTGGCGGTGAAGGAGTAGTCAATGCCATATCTAAAGATATGGCCGTATTTAAATCAGGCGGACCATAATGTTGGTGGTAAGTGTACTCGGTCACTGTTTCAACACAGTATACATATCACCAATGTATAAATTAGGCCCCAAGTTATTTACAAAAAATTTAAGCTGTTGTACATCCCCTATACCTGTGTATGTACTAAACCTGGACTCCGGCATGCTTTGATAAGTCATTTAATGTCCTCCTGTACTTTAAAAAGTTTCACAGCACATACATAAACAATTTGGGTCAAAGAAATGTGGGTAGCGCTTTCAACACTTAGGCCCCACGCAATTTCTTTTTTTCAATTATGAACGTCCGGCAGAATTCAGCATAGTGTGTGTCACCTCGCTCGCCTCATTGTCTAGTATGAATGTGCACCTTGCAAAAAGGAGATTTCTTCTGTTGCCTCTTCTTAAGTTTGCAGTTCTGCAGAAGGTAATTCGATTGACTGCATGTCGTGAAAGCTGCACCTCGATGGTTTGGATTCCAATGTTTGGTCCAGTAATTTCTTACACATGCTTTTGGCTGATCATTCAGGGCAAGATAATGCAAACGTCAACGGTGCTCCTGGATGGACATCTTCAAAAAGCAAATTTGACTGAAGTTCTTGGATTTCATTACAAGGGAGTATGTGATAAGCAAATCCATTATTCTCTATCACTCTAACCTTCAATGACTTCTGAAAAATGGGTTGGCAATCTACAAAAGTGCTGATACTGCTTAACTTCATGCAGTCCCACTCTGATGTGCCTTCACAGATATCCAAACTAGTTTGCCCCATAATGTTTGTATGCTTTTTCACATCCTGTTTAATCCTTCACTTCACTCCTGAGGCACTCTATTAGTATGCTTGTGTCCCTCCTTAGTCCACTTCTTTCATTGCAAAAGCACAGGTTTCAATATCAGCAGAACTAAGTCACTGAAGGCACGCCAATTTCTGTACCTTCACCCTCCAATTCCAGAGCCCTTTTGTTCCAAACCACTTAATCCAGCCCCAGAAAAGGAGCTGCGCCGAAGCACTCCGCGCAGATAGCTTGTTGTGAGCCCGCACTATCCTCCCCTTACACTATTTTTCGGCCATTAATCAGCAGCAGTAACAAACCCATCAGTTTACAAAGGTAAATGCTTAAATGATCTATAAATCGTACAGTTGTCAAAAGCGTATACTACTTCTTGCTGTTCTGGTTATTACAGTCTCCAGCATTGTCCTTATTACTTTTTCTTCACAAACATATCCCAGAGTTACAAGTGCAATGGTCGCTGTCCCTGCTTCTACATTTGCTGTTCCTGTATGGGTGGGAGGTGTGGCTTGCAATATTGCCAACAGTACAGTGCGTAAGGGTCCAGTGTTCTAGCCGACATACAGATATCCTCTCTACATCCTGCCATTCCGTAACATAACATACATCTGCTCGCGGTGCCAAGGGGAGCGGTCTTCTGCGGGTGGAGATTGCTTTTAGGCAGGGAGCGGAGCGGAGAGGAGAGGGGAGGTGCAGGAACTGGGCTTATGTCTTTAGGTGTACCTTTTGAGGAATTTGCAACTACAAAGGGCAACACTCTCTCTGTGACCAGGAAGCCATTATCCCCTAAAGTCTAGGGAGTGTGTAGAACACTAGATCCAGTTCCAGGTAGGATTCACCTGGGTTAAGCGGTAGTTTACACCTTTAAAGGGTTTCTAGTTAGTGACTATTAGAGTCTTATTAACCATCCGTACAGATCTTCAAAGCAATGAGGAATGCCCCATATCTTTTAGGCTACCATCATTGGGCAGAAACCTGTTGGCAAAAGAAATGGGTTTTAGCCATTGTCCTCAATATACCCGCTTGTGATTGTTTTTTAGATATAATCGGTGTACTCATTAATAAAGGTGACCACTGAAGACTCAGAGGTATTTTTAGTGAGTCTGGATCCCAACCTTGTCCTGTAGTTTTCATCTAAGAACTCCCTCCTTTCTTTAAACTCTTCGGGGAGGTTGAGTTCGCCCTGGTGGTAGTCGCCTACCAGGATGCGGAGAGGATACTGATGATGAAGTATGACACTATTAAGTGCGTGAGGTTTTCTGTTCTACTAAAGACGACTTTTCTCAGACATGTGGCAGAACTCCTGTGATGCCCAAACTCTGGATTCCTTAGTGTTCCTTAAATGATAGGAAACATATCTTCTATATTTCTCTTTTTTTCCTGGTGCTTCTGCACCTGTTTTTGTGATTTAATTTATTGGTATGGCTGCCGCCTTTCATAAGGTGCACCTAAATACAGAACCCCTGGAGGGCAATTTCTTATTTGAAACACTTTCCTCTACACAACATTCTACGCAATATTAACCTGTGTTCGGGGGTATGCTATACCATTCCTCTGACGTATTTAAAGACCCGGTACAATCTAGGGTCATACCCCTAGATTAGATAAAACGTATAAGGGGTCACCTAATGATCCCATACATATAGAAGTTAAAAGTCTGCTTCTATTAGTAGTGGCAACTTCATGTTAAAGAGCGAATTCCCAAACATATTATGAAGCCCCTCCACCAGATAGGGAAAGTAAAAATATTGACACAGCTGGAAAGAGGGTGGCAGCACAACGGCCAATCACTTGCGTATCACAAACTCTGTTGACCTTCTTTTTAAGTATGATAGAGCCCAGTGAGACGAGAACTCCCATAAGAGCACAAAAAATGGCCTATCAAATAGCTTCTACGGGTAAGTTAATACCTAAGACAACTATACGTTGTGCCCCCAATGCTGCTGATATGGCAGCAAGAGGAATAAACTCCAGCGTATTACTACGCACACATGCCTGAATTCTTGCTAAGGGTTTAAACCAGAGGTACAGCAAAATTTCCTGGCCTTCCCATTCGATGAGGACCATCTATTCTGCCCTTCGGTAGATGCCTTCCTGGAAAGAAAAAAAAAAGATGACACAGCCAAAGCGATGGGAGCCCTGCGGACACCTTCTCACCATGTCTCCTTTTGCCACTCAACTTATCTTGGAGAGTCTAAGACTACCTCTCCTAAATGGCAATATTACCCAAGATCACCTTTCTCTTTAATACAATCCAACTACATTTTGACAAACTTACCATCGATAAATTCCAGCAGGAAATAAATTCCTGTATTTGGGTATATAAAACTACCAGATTAGCTTGGTAAAACTAAGGCATAGGAGAGAGAAAGAAGGTCTCGCGTTACCTGACCTACAGTATTATGCCTGGAGTTTCAGCTCCCACATTCCCGGATGCTATTAAAAATGCCTGTTAGCACTGGGGAAGGAGGCATTTTCTGGCCATGCTAAGAGGGGCTGGTTTACTGGAAGAGGGCTTTATGTTTAAGTTCGAGGATCAAAAATTCTTTAAGAAGGTCAAACTCAAGGTACTCCAGGCATTCGCCAGAATATGGGCATGACTAAAATCCTTGGTGGGCCTTAACTGTTTCTCAAGCTTAGCGCCACTTTGGGATTCACCGGGCTCGCCGGAATGCCTCCAGGTCAGATTGGCTGCACCACTCAAAGAGGCAGGGCTAAAAGTATGAGGAGATCTTGTTAGTGAGAAAACACTTATCTCATGGGAAGAACTAAGAGAGAGTGAGTGGGCGTGGGTCTTTCAAAATGTATGTACATCCAGTTCCAGAGTTGGGTACAATCCCAGCTAAGACAGAAAAGCCCATAGGTGGGGGCAAAAGTCTCGAGCAACAGTTAGTCGCGAGGCCAGCGGGTAGGAAGGAGGTTTCCCACTGGTACTGGGCTATAGAAGAGGCTGTGGATGGCGAATTCAAACTTGCAAATGAAATATGGAGGGAATATATTCTAAGTGCACAGTGTGAACTTCTATGGCAGCAGTCATTTAAAACTCTCTTTAGCAAAGTAAAACCTGTTGGCTGAAGAGAAGCCACTTGTTCACTGTGCACAGGGCCTACTTCTCTCCTCTCAGGCTATCTAAATTTTTAAATGGGTCTCAAGTAATTTGCAAGAAGTGTGGGTTGGTTGAATCCTCAGACATACACATGTTCGAAGACTGCCCCTGATCACACAACACCTGTCGGGGGTAGACTACAGAGCTTTTTTCCTGCCTTGCGAAGCATCACCTCCGACCAGTGGGTGTTGGATATTATCCAACATGGTTATTGTTTGGAGCTCACTTCTACAACTCCCAACATTCCACCTCACAAACACACACTTTGCCTACAACATCAGCAGTTGCTAAGGGAAGAAGTACAAGCAATTCTCAAAAAAGGAAGTATAGAACCTGTTCATCTTCAACAACAGGGTACAGGGGTCTATTCACTATATGTCCTTATTCCCAAAAAGGACTGGTCCTTCGGACCAATCTTGGATCTCAGACCTCTAAACAAGTGCATTTATTCAGAACATTTTCACATGGTCACTCTTCAGGATGTCATCCCGTTATTACAACAAGGTGACTTCATGGCCACATTCTACCTCAAGGATGCCTACTTTCATATTCCTATCCTCTAGCACATCGTCGGTGTCTAATAAATGGTCAGCATTTCCGGGTCAAAGTGCCCCCCTTCAGGGTCACTACTGCAGCCGGAGTCTTCAACAAAATTCTTGCGGAGTGGCTGCTTACCTTCACAGACAAAGCATACATGTCTTTCCATATCTGGACGACTGGCTCATCAAAAGCGCAACTTCTCAAAAGTGTTACCAACACATTGAAGTCACCATAAACCTACTGCACAAACTAGGTTTTACAATCAACGCTTTAAAATCTCAT
Source organism: Lissotriton vulgaris (assembly GCF_964263255.1). NCBI lineage: Eukaryota > Metazoa > Chordata > Amphibia > Caudata > Salamandridae > Lissotriton > Lissotriton vulgaris. The sequence continues at coordinate 408,754,001 of NC_141696.1, read as the reverse complement.
TTCCAAACCCTTCATATTCAACCTAAGAGCAATTCTGAACTCACAACTAGGAACAACTTATCCAAATACTGCCAGGATACACTCATTTCAGGCACTCATTCCCCAATTCCAACCAGGTCAATAGGTAACAGCGAGAACAGTCATGCATCTTCTCGGCGTGATGGCTTCATGTATAACCATAGTACCTCATGCCAGATTACACATGTGTCCGTTGCAGGATTGATTAGCGCACCAATGGTCTCAAGCGGAGGATCAATGGGAAGATCTAGAATTGATAGGCCATCAAACTTCCCACTCTCTACAATGGTGGGAGACCAACAACCTGTTAAAAATACGGCCTTTCCTAGATCCAATTCTGCAAAGGACCATAACAACGTATTCTGCCCTTATGGGATGGGGAGCACATTCACAACATCCAACTATCCAGGGAAATTGGACACACAGTCAGCAACCCCACCACATAAATCACTTGGAGTTACTAGGTGTTCACCTAGCACTGAAAGCCTTCCTTCCTCACCTCAATGGCAAGGTAGTCCTCATCAAAGCAGACAACATAACAGCCATGTATTATCTCCAGAATAAAGGGGGCACCAAGTCAGCTTAGCTTTATCATTTAGCCCAGACCACTTGGAGGTGGATCCAGCACAACATTCACCTTTTATTGGAATACATACCAGGAGTGGATAACGACTTTGCAGCTCTCTTAAGCAGGAGCGCCAGCAACTCCACAAGTGGGAACTTCAACCACAAGTCCGCCACCATTACTTCCAGCGTTGGGGACAACCACAAAAAGACCTCTTCATCACAGCAGAAAGCACCAAATACCCAAACTTCGCCTCTAGTTTTCCACAGTTAAAGGGCAAGGCACTATGGATGAGTTGGTCAGGAATATTTGCTTACGATTTTCCGTCTCTCCCATTGCTTACCTTTTTTGTATGCAAACTTCGACAAACCTCTCACCCTCATCTTGGTGGCTCCCACATGGGCACGACAACCATGGTTCACCGCACTCCTCGAGTCCCCTGTATTAACCTATCCACTGTTCTGCTACCTACTGGGGGTGTCTGTGCCTTACACCCCTTGCCCGACCCCCTTTGAAGAATGTGGCTCGACTCCATCTGGTGTCTCCCACTGCCGCTATTTCGCTCATATCCTTTGCTTTGCCTGTGCTTGTTGAATTTCTTCACAAGCATTGGCAAAGCCTAACCATTCCAAAATGGTCTCCCTACAGGCATGCACATATACAGTGACAATCTTGTAATGTAATATGTCTTGAGGTTCTTTTGAGATTGTTTTTGAAATAATAACTGTGAAGTGAGCCTGGGATTCCTCATCAAGAATTAAGTCTTATGTGAGATATCTGATGCCCTAACATCCGAGACTCTTTTACAAAATATCAGGCATACGAGTATTGCTAGTTTACCTGTGCATCCTGGGCAGGAATTTGTGGTCCTGCCAAGAATTCAAAAATGCGAAGTACTTAATTTACATCCCATATTTATGTATATTTTGGTTCCAAAGATGCTGATAATTTGACCCCAACCACCTAAGCAGTTTACAAACCATTGGGTGCTCCCATGCTGGAATTCCATTGCAGGGTAGGTGACCCACTGAAATAGCTAACATGTAAGCATTGATGGTTCAGTGTACCAGATCTGAGCTTGCTAATTCTGAATGGAAATTTAACATATGCACTAGATCTGCCCCCATGGTTTCCAGAATGCATCCAGACACCAGCAGCACCATCTTTCCCCTGTAGAGCTTTAGCGTTTATCTGTTCCTGGGGAATTAGCATCGTGGGGGGGGTGTAACTTAACAGAATCTAGAAGGGATGGAGGTATGGTTGGGTCTATAGGCTTAAACTTCTGTAAGCTTGCCTCAGAGTTGTGACGTGTATTCAATCTCTGGAGTAGCTCTTGACTAATCTCTGCCCAGGTTCTCCCGAAACAGCCAAAGAGGAGTAGATGTTGGCTATCTTATCGTGAAAGTATTTTGCAAACTCCTTGCAGTTGGACGAAGAGAGGTCAACTGAGGCAGACACTTGCGCAGTAACTAGCAAAGAGCTCCTTAGAAGAATTTATTGTACGAAATTCCTCTCCCTCCTGTAGGCATGTTCCCCCTCCCCCTCTCCCCCCCCCCCTTTTCCTGCTGGTGCAGCTAAGGGCATGTAGCCGCACCATTCTCCTCCTCCTCAAAGTCCTCCTCCCCATTCTCTGTGTCAATCTTCTCTTGCTCCTCTGGTGTGACCTGCACCCTCCTGACTTCGCAAAATGCTCTGAGGGATGTCTGGCCGTCCACCTTGTGGCTTTCTTCCCACGTTCATCCCTCTCTCCTTGCATAGCCGCTGCAGCTCAGCCTTGCCAAAGCTGCCAATGTTGCTTAGATCCAACTCCTTTATAGTAAAAAGGGTGCAAGTCAAGACTTAAATTTAGAAAGAAAATAGTCAACTTAAAAAGTACGGAGAAATTAGAAAAGACCAAATTTGATGTGGGATTGTTTTCGCCATTTTAATGTTAGACAAAATCACTGACTTCACCAGCCCACATGCCCTCGCCTCCGAGAACTACATTCTACTGGGAGACCTCCACTTCCACCTGGAAAAGAAAAACGACAGCAACACCACCACCCTTCTGGACAACCTGGCCAATCTCTGACTCAAACAACTTGTTGACACCCCCACCCATATAGCCGGAAATACGTTCGACCCAATCTTCACCTCCAGCAAGCACATCTCCTTCGATCACACCACAGCTCTCCATTGGACCGACCACAGCTGTGTTCACTTCAGCTACAAAACTACCTCGACCCACAACCCCCCACAACCTATTCCACGAAGAAACGAACAAAATCGCCACCGACCAACTCCTCACATCGCTCAAACAAAACCCTCCCTCCCCCTCATCGGACCCAAACCAAGCGGCCACCAAACTCAAACAATGGATCACTCACAGCGTTAACGAACTAGCACCCTTGAAAAACCACCAAACCAAACAGGGTAGCGAAAAAGGCCCCCTGGTGCAACGAGGACCTTAAGAAATCCAAGAAACTATGCCGTACTCTCGAGAAAACATGGAGAAAAAACCCAACCACTGACAACCTGACCACCTTCAAGACAGCCACCCGCAAACCCCACCAATTGATCCGATCCACCAAGAAGTCAGCATTTAAGGATCGACTCGACAACAACGCCCAAAACAGCAAGGAGCTATTCAACATCGTCAAAGAATTTACCAACCCCACCACAGCCTCAAACGACATTACTCCCTCCCAAGAACTCTGCGACTCATTATCCTCTTTCTTCTACAACAAAATCGCCGACATACATAACAACTTTGAGAACATTTCCAAAGAACAATCCACTCCACCCACCTCCGAACCTAAACCGCCCTCTAACATCCTTAACGCCTGGAACCCAATCACCACTGAGGACACCATCCGCCTAATGAACTCCATCCATTCAGGCTCGCCAACCGACCCCTGTCCCCACCACATCTTCAACAAAGCAGACTCCATCATCGCACCCCATCTCCATGATGTCATCAACTGCTCCTTCAACTCCGCTACCTTTCCAGAAAGCTGGAAACACACCGAACTCAACGCCCTCTTGAAGAAACCCACAGCCGACCCCTCTGAACTTAAGAATTTCCGCCCCATCTCCCTCCTCCCATTCCCTGCCAAAGTCATTGAGAAAGCCGTCAATAGACAGCTCGCCGCCTTCCTTGAATCCAACAACTCCCTCGACTCCTCACAGTCTGGCTTTCGAGCCAAACACAGCACCGAAACCGCCCTTATTGCAGCGACAGACAACATCCGAACACTACTGGACAACGGAGAAACAGTTGCCCTCATCCTACTCGACCTTTCCGCTGCCTTCGACACAGTCTGCCAAAGCACCCTCATACAACGCCTCAGCAACATCGGCATACAAGGAAAAGCCTTGGACTGGATCATATCGTTCCTCGCCGGAAGAACCCAGAGAGTCCGACTCCCCCCATTCATATCAGAGGCCACCGAAGTCATCTGCGGAGTACCACAACGATCATCACTCAGTCCCACCCTCTTCAACGTTTACATGAGCCCCCTCGCACCCATCGCGCGACAACACAACCTTAACATCATCTCTTACGCTGACGACACCCAGCTGATCCTCTCCCCTACCAAAGACCCTAACACCGCCAAAACCAATCTTCATGAAGGCATGAAAGAAGTAGCCGAATGGATGAAAAACAGCCGCCTAAAACTTAACTCAGACAAAACGGAAGTCCTCATCCTAGGATCATCCCCCTCTGCCTGGGACGACTCATGGTGGCCATCGGCCCTGGGTACGGCACCCATACCCACAGACCACGCACTTAACCTAGGCTTCATCCTAGACTCCTCCCTCTCGATGACCAGACAAGTCAACGCCGTCTCATCCTCTTGCTTCAACGTACTTCGTATGCTCAAAAAAATCTTTTGTTGGATCTCCACCGAAACAAGAAAGACGGTCACCCACGCACTGGTCACCAGCCGACTGGACTATGGAAACACCCTCTACGCCGGAACCACATCCAAATTACAGAAAAAACTCCAACGCATCCAAAACGCATCAGCCAGACTCATATTGGACATCCCGCGCCAAGCTCACATTACTGGTCACCTGAAAGACCTCCACTGGCTTCTCGTCAACAAGAGAATAACGTTCCGTCTCCTCACCCTCACCCACGCACACAAGGCCCTCTACAAACTAGGACGCGAATGCCTCTACACACGACTGTCCTTCTACACACCGACCCGCCAACTAAGATCCTCCAATCAAGCCCTCGCCGCAGTTCCGCGCATCCACAAATCCACCATGGGAGGAAGATCCTTCTCCTACTTGGCGGCCAAAACCTGGAATTCTCTCCCCAATCACCTCCGCCTTGCCACTGGATTCAGGCTAGCCTGGCTGATGAGGGCTGTCAGCCTGAAACCGGTCCAGGATGCTTGTTTCCGGTCCAGAGAAGACATGGCTTGGCAGTTCGGGCTAGACTGTTCCCATGAGGCACAGAGTTATGACTGATTTGCATATAGCTGTGTCTGAACTGGGGTGGCGAAGTGAGCTAAAGAACGATGATGGATTCAACCCAGATCTGTGACTGAGGGATGAGTGTCTGAAAAGTTTCAGCACTCTGTCCATCATCTCCTTTTGTTTGCCAAATTTCTAAAAATGTCATATCCAGAAATGTTTCTTAAAATCTAACTTTACCATTAAAAAGAATTTTAAATTGCAATTTTTTTTGTCTAAACATGATATTTGTACCTGCTCCCAATCAAATTTTAGCACTTGTTAAATGTAAGATGGTAACCCAATGTTATCCAATAGGAGACGTAGACCTTATAGAAGTGAAAATAGATTTAGTTTTTTTTTTTTAACTACCAGGACATTTAAAACGTAATCCCCCATGTCCTACTTTGCAGAAATAATGAACCCTTCCCAATGGCCCTTTAGAGCCTGCATTCTGAATGACTTATATGTATTAAAAGGAGGATTTAGGCATGGGAAAAGGCTTATTGTGCCACGTTGAAATGCCAGTTTAAAACTGCACTACAGGCTGCAGTGACAGACCTGAGACACGTTTTAAATTGCTAATTTAGTGGATGGGACCATAAGCGCTGCAGGCCCACCAGTAGCATTTAATTTACATTTCCTTGGTACCATGTAGCACCATATACTAGTGACTTATTAGTAAATAAAATGTGCAGTTGGGTGTGGGCCAGTTTTCCATGTTTTACGGAGAGAGCGCAGGCACTTTAGCACTGGTTAGCAGTGGTGAAGTGCACAAAGTCCTAGTGACAACAGAAATAATTTTAAAATAGTTTTCCATGTTTTACGGAGAGAGCGCAGGCACTTTAGCACTGGTTAGCAGTGGTGAAGTGCACAAAGTCCTAGTGACAACAGAAATAATTTCAGAAAACAGGAGGAGTGAAAGCAAAGATTTTGGAGGAAGACCACACCAAGGATGTCAATCAATCAATCAAAAAAGCTTTATTCACCCATATTAATACCCGTCATAAAAGCACAAAAGTATACAATAACAATGACATTTAATGATAATAGTCAGAGATTAATACAGCACTAAAATTGTAGGTTCATAAAACATAAAAAATGTATAAGTTAATAGAAAAGTTAATAGAAAATACCCTACGAAACCTCAAATGTCATACTTTTCCTTTGCTGAAGGACCTTTTTCAAGAATTTTGCTACCCTCCAGGCCACATGGTCATTCTCTAATAGTTGTAGGCAAATAAGGGCTGGGCGGCATTGCCTAAGACCTTGCCGTTTTAAAAGTGGCAGTAACCAATTTTTTCTTACCTCCGAATTCAGCTTACAGAAGAGTTAGATGGATAGTAGACTGCTCGGAATAGGTATCCAGGACATGAGGGAAGGGGTCTTGACCATTCATTCATTTTAGGTATGGTTGCTAATCTGTGAATGGTGCCCAATCTAAATCTTATCAGGAGCAGCATATCATAGCCATTAGGTGCAAATTGTAGATAAGGCTCACCTGCTTGGGCATGGAATTATATCTGATGTTGCTTAACAGTGGATTAAGAGACTTCACCTGCTTCTCTTAATGAGCCCAACAGTTCCGGGCCCTCTTTCTTCAATGCTATTCTAGAAATCCGAGACCTAGAACTGGGGTTTGTAAAATAGTCTGGGTGTCCAAGGTCCTTCATAAAACAGCAGACAAACCTGACCTAGGGGATCTTTAAAGCCCCCTCCAGACTAAGGTTATCACGTAGGGTCTCTCGATGTAGGTGAGACTGTTCATTGGCCCAAATCCTGTGCCAAAGAAGAATTGGTTCCAATGTAATGAGGCCTGCTATATAAGGAAGACCTAATTCCTCATGGCACACAAAGGAGGCCGTGCCGTGGGGGACTGAGAGGATGTACCGCAAGAAAGTATTTTCCACATATTGTAGGGGAAGGGTGTTTGCGAAACCCCACACCCCTGCTCCATACATCGCGGCTGTGATGCATTGAGCTTTATAGATTTGCAAGAGTTCCGCGGCGGCTTCCTGCCCAAATTCTTCTCAAAGGTAACAAGGGCACTAGTTGATCTGCTAAATATAACAGTTCGAAGCATATGAGCTGCAGATCTCACACTGTGCATTAGATCGCCACCTGGTGTTGGGCTCGGAAGATTGCATGTTGTTGTCTTCTTGGAAGAAGTCTTTGTAGTCACGAGATAGGTGACTCCTCCCTTGGACGATAGTGCGCATGGGCATCGACTCCATCCTTCGATTGTTTTTTTTCCGCCACTGGGTTCGGATTAAACTTTTCTTCTCCGGTTCGAAATCTACTTTTCAAGTACTTTGACGCGTAAATATTTTCTTCAAACTTCACAAAACAACTTTCAATACCGATAAACATCGACTCGACTTCATCAGCTCGATTCCGGTCGTTGACGCGGGCCGTTGGGCCTACCCAAACCGTGAGGCCTACACCTCATGGAAAGGACGCCATTCAAAAGATGCCCCGAGTGTGGAGCAAAATTTCCACACAGTGACCATCAGGAGGTTTGTAACCTGAGCTTATTGCCATAAAACGACAAATCCATCTGCACAGCCTGTGCATCCTTACGATCGAAAAAGACCATTCGATATCGGAGGGCCCATCGACGCGATATGCAGAGATCAGCTCCGGAACCGGTGGATACCTTCGATGAAGGTCCATGTGTCCCAGAAGAAGATTCCGATGATCTCCAGATCGTATCCGAGGCAGATGACTCCAATGACTCCATACCTTCGGGTCAACGCGTGAGTACCACTGCCCCTACCCCAGCCCAAATCCCAAAATCTCAAGCAAAGGTCAACACTCCGCCTGCGGGGCCCAGTTGAGACCGAAAAAACACTTCAAAAGCCCCGCCATCGAGCCTGGCTCCGAAGAAAATAATGAAGCCTTCCGGTAGCTCCATATCAAGCAAACCGCATGTGCTGATACCACCTGCTCCCTCAGCACCAAAACAAAAAAAAGTCCCGGTTCCGAAAGACACTCCAAAACAGTAGACTCCGAGAGGCAAAGCGGCTCCAAAAACAACAAAGCCTGTTTCCGATGCCTCGAAAACAGCTTCCACACTTTTGACTCAGCCAGACTCATCCTCGACATCCCACGAACCAGCCACATCACCGGACATCTGAGAGACCTTCACTGTCTCCCCGTCAACAAAAGAATCACCTTCCGCCTCCTCACCCACGCACACAAAGCCCTACACGACCAAGGCCCGAGCTACCTCAACAGCCGGATCAACTTCTACGCTCCCAAACGCCACCTCCGATCAGCCAACCACGCCCTCGCCGCCGTCCCCCGCATCCGAAGAGCGACTACAGGAGGAAGGTCCTTCTCCTACCTGGCTGCCAAGACCTGGAACTCCCTCCCGACCGACCTGCGCCTGACCCAAGACAACCTCTCCTTCAGGAAGAAGCTGAAGACCTGGCTGTTCGAGCAGTAGCGGCCCCCCCCCAGCGCCTTGAGACCCTACGGGTATGTAGCGCGCTCTATAAGTGTCACTGATTGATTGATTGATTGATTGATTGAAGCCGATACCCTCGATGCCGAAACAGACAAAGCCTGCTTCTGATGCTTCCAAATCCACGAAATAGGCTTCGGGGCCAAAGACAATATCTTCAGTGCCGAAATCTATGCCAAAGGACTCAACATCAGCTCCTAAGGCTAAAGACAAGCAACAAACAGGTTCGGAACCGAAAAAATTGGCGCTGAAGGCTGTGCCTCAAGAAGAGGAGCTTTTCTAACCAGATCCTTTACAAAAAATAATCTACATTGATCCAGAAACAGGACATGTTTCCACTACACCACACAGGAAGAGGAAGTCAGATACAGCACCTACACCTCCAGTGCCTGTCAAGAAGGACTCTGCCACATCGCCTATGCACTCTTCTTCTCCTGTATCTCCTTCTTCTCCTCTTCCTTTAAACATTTCACCTCAAAATTCTCCTCCTCATTCTCCAACACATACACCTCCTCAGGATGTTGATGATGATGAGTATAGCATGGTTGGAGGGACAGACCCAGATGAACCTTTTCCCTACCCAACAGGTTCACCAGACTGGGAGTATCCAAGCCCACAGGATGTACCAGATAATCCTGACCCACATACATATCCATCTAAACCTTCTCCTCCAGAAGACAATATTTGGTTTGGACACTTAATTAATAGGGCTGCCATCTATCACAATGTCAACATGCATTCAGATGAGGCAGAGGAAGATTTTTTATTAGACACTTTTGAACACTCCCAAAAATCTGTGCAAATACTGCCAATGATTAAAGGAGTCATTAAGTATGCACCAGAAGTGTTTAAAGATCCTGTACGAGCTAGAATCATAAACCCAAGGATAGAGGAAAAGTACAGAGCGGCTCCTGGGGACCCTGCCTACATTAAAGAACAGCTACCCTTAGACTCCCTAGTAGTTTCAAACGCTAGGAAAAGAGCAAATTCCCAAACATCAGGTGAAGCACCACCTCCTGATAAAGAATCAAAGATCATAGACGCTTCAGGGAAAAGAATAGCTGCCCAAGCTATCAATACATGGCGCATCGCTAACACACAAACCCTCCTCGCAAGATACGACAGGGCTCACTATGATCAGTTAGAGAAGCTCTTACAACATCTACCTGACCAATATAAGGCACAAGCAAATTACCTCATACAAGAGGGTAAGCTTATATCAAATACCTCCATTAAATGCGCACTTGATGTAGCAGACACTGCATCCAGAGCAATAAACACCAGTGTCCTCCTTAGACGTCATGCGTGGCTTCGCATTTCAGGATTTAAGCAAGAAGTGCAAACTACTATCTGAAATCAACCATTCAACCAACAACAATTGTTTGGTCCAGAGGTAGACACAGCACTTGTGAAGAAAGACACTGACACAGCAAAGTCTATGGGCGCTCTGCAGTCCACCCAAGCATGAGGCTCCTTTCGTCGCTCCTTCTACAGAGGAGGCTCCAAACAAGCTGGAGTAGAAAATTCAGCTTCCTTTAAAACAAATACACAAACATCTTCCAATAGAGGATACTTTAGAGGAGGCTACAGAGGCAACAACAACAAGGGAAGAGGTCGAGGAAATAATAATCGATCCTCTCCCAACACAAAACAGTGACTTCCTTCTGCTTCCCCAACAGCATTCCACTCCTGTAGGGGGCAGACGAACACAGTTCCTACCTGTCTGGAATTCCATCACAACAGACAAGTGGGTAAGACAAATTATCCAGTATGGTTACTGCCTAGAGCTTACGGCTACCCCTCCACATATACCACCCAGACAGCGTCCAATGTCCACAGAACATCTAACGCTGCTCCAACAAGAGGTTCTCTCATTGCTGCAAAAAGATGCAATAGAGCTAGTTCCGTTGCAACATCATAGAACAGGGGTTAACTCGCTCTATTTCCTAATACCCAAAAAGGATGGAACACTAAGACCAATTCTAGACCTAAGGCCTCTCAATCTGTATATACACTCAGATCATTTTCACATGATCACTTTACAATTGCTCCCATTGTTGCAACAAGGCGATTTCCTAACCACACTAGACCTCAAGGACGCCTACTTCCACATTCCCATACATCCTTCTCACAGGAAGTATCTCAGATTTGTATTAGAAGGACAACACTATCAGTTCAAAGTCCTTCCATTCGGGGTCACAACTGCACCACAAGTGTTTACAAAGTGCCTAGCAGTAGTAGCAGCACATCTCAGAAGACCACATATCCACGTCTTCCCATACTTAGACGATTGGCTCATAAAAGCCAAGTCATTCAATCAGTGTGTCCAACACACATCTCAAACAAATCAAACACTGCACGACTTGGAGTTTACAATAACTACACCAAGTCACATCTCCAGCCCTCTCATGTACATCAATACCTAGGGGCTACCATAAACAGCCATACAGCTGTAGCTTATCCCAGTCCAGCCAGGATACAGAGCATTCAAGCCTTAGTCACAAAGTTTCAAAACCAACACTCTGTCCCAGCCAGAGTGTTCATACAACTAATAGGCATGATGGCATCTTGCATTGTCATTGTACCATATGCAAGACTGCAAATGCGCCCATTGCAGGAATGTCTAGCACATCAATGGAATCGGGCTCAAGGACATTTTACAGACCTGGTGTTGGCGGACAGCCACACACATCACTCTCAACAGTGGTGGAACACCAAAAACATGTCCAGAGGGCGGCTGTTCCTCGAACCTGTGCCACAGATAGTACTCATCCTACACAGAAAAGCGGAGAGGGTCAAAAACTACTCTACCACTGAACCCCCTAGTATCACATATACACACATAAAGGGGTGGAGAGGAAACTACCTCAAGTAAAAGATGAGCAAGTAGTGGCACAATCATGTGTTTTGAAAAACTGCCCTCACTCGCACACAAATGTGTGTGACATGCTTCATCATCGGGTCTGCTTACAAAACGCCCTGGCGTAGCCACGCACAGGGCGGAGCATAGGGAGGAGTAACACAAAACACAATAACGGAGACAAACACAAATGTGACAAACAGTGTTCACAAAAGAAAGTGTTAGCCCAAGACTGGGTAAAGTGATAGAACAAGGTGCAGTCAAAATAGTGCTGTTAAAACTGGCTCCTGGATACCTGTCAAGCCTTTATTCATAGGTTCCAAGGTCAGGATTAAAAAATGAATGAAGGATCGAAGTGTTGATAAGGAGATCAGGATCCTACAACACCCCTCCTTAAACTGCAATAGTCAACATGTTCCGACCATATAGTGCCACCATTCAACAAGTCACGTTGGTCTTCATGACATCTATCAGTCCCAGTCTTATCTAGCCCCTTACCTTAATCAGGCACCACAGAGGTAAAAACGATCAAATCGATCAGGACCATGTGGAGGTAAATTCCGCCAACACGGAATGCAGATACTGAGGAGAGATATAAAACAGTCCTAGTAGTATGATTTAAAATATCTTGTCATTATTAATATACTTATATTTCGAAATATCATACCCTCCGTATAGATATTGTGACATTAAACTAGACGTTTTTAGTCCCCCCCCCCCCCCTTCCCCCTCCAATTGGCATCTTATTGAATCAAAAATGCCCCTATACCACATTATGGCTTCAAAAAGTAAAAATAAATTTCATAAATTGTACTGCTGTTGCCATAGTATATGTGTATTACAACTCGAAAGGGCCAATACGGCACTAAGCATTAGTCCATATCCATGTCCACAATAGTAGCCCCATATCACCAAACACCATCACTCACCGAGTTTGTCAGATTATACCCGAAATGGCGCCAGGCGGAAGGAGCTCCAAAGAACACAACCTGTGTTCAAAAAAGAGAGGGGGCAGGGAAGATACATAAGGTGCAGATAACGGATGGTATATCAATGCGTACTCAGCGGTATTCCAAACTATCCCAATGCCTCCTCCTGTATGCCCCTCATAAGTAGTAAATTGAACACAATATGGAGTATTAGCCCCCGGTTATACAAAGGGTACCCTTCCTCCAGCCAATCGCCTCCGCATAGTGTTGAAAGCTAGCCTATTGCTGCCAAATGTTCAAGCATTCTACTCCCCTATATACGACTTACTGTTCCGTTGAAGTCTCCGGCACCTCTCGTGCCTGTTCCTGTGGCTCCGCGAAGGTGACTGCAAGACGCCTGTGCCTCCATTTTAAGCTTGTTTCCAATAGCAATCGTCCCACACGCCGTCGTAGGCGCGTCCACGTCACGGCGTGACAGCGACGCACAGGGGAACATGGGAAAAGTAGTTTATTTATTGTGGCCCTCCGATGTTAATGCTAATATACATTATGAATGTGACCCGTATATGCCTACAAAACTCAGTTGCCTAAGAAATAAAACGGCATTAGCAATAATGATTAAAGGCCACCTGCAAATGTGAAATTAACACCAGCGATCTTATTCCTGAATAATACGAATAAGGGGTGACAAGATAGTCACGGAGGGTTGCCAAACCATACCTATCCATCTCCCGGGTGTAGTGGAGCAGTGTAATTAGTCAGATAGCCCAAATGTAAAACAAGTGTGTTACATATTAGATTTAGATTTAGCTGAGCCCACACTGATTCAAAGACAAAGCACTTCCTCCCACTCAATATTCCAGCCAATCTTGAAAAGGACTGTATATGGTGCTGTGGAGGAAAGCATCCATCAATGCGTGAGCCCCGGTCAGAATCTCAAAAAGACTCAGGGTTAGGTGGGCGATGAATGTAATACATTTTTATCTTGTACATAAAATTTTCCAATGGCCCAACACCGTGGTGGACTAGAGTAACATGTATAAATTCACCCTCCAGACCAGTGCACGATATCAAGAACTGATGTTACTGCATCATTAGTGGTGGTCTGGTATATGTATGTTCCCAGGATATATACAACTTGGTAAGGTCACCTACTCAATGCGTGCCAAGGTATATCATCGTTAAGGCCATACATATGACTCTTGAGGCGGAAAACCCATTTCTGTTCTCTCAGAAACAAAGCTCTATTGTCATCCACCCCCTGAGGCCCCAAGTGTATTTTTTCTATGACCGTCCATCTCAAATCCTCTATGGTATGACCCGCCTTAGCAAAGAGTGAAGTCAGCTTAGTATTAGATCTGCCACTAATCGTGCTGCGATGTTCCGTTATGCTATAGTACTGACAACAGACGCATCCCTCACAGGATGGGAAGCCCATCCGCTCCACCATACAACTCGGGGAAAATGGACCGCTCCACAAAAGGTGCTTCACATCAATCACCTAGAGCTGCTAGCAATATTCCTAACACTAAAAGCCTTCCAAGTACATGTTCAGAACAAAGCTGTCTTGATCCGGACGGACAACATAACAGCCATGTACTATTTTCAAAAACAAGGAGGCACATTCCCTGCAACTATCCCAGCTCGCACAGAACATTTGGAGATGGGCCATTCCACAAAAGGTATATCTGCTTGCAGAACACCTTCCAGGAGTTCACAATCAGATAGCAGATCTGTTAAGTCGACAGACACAACAGATTCACAAATGGTAACTACATCTGCAAGTTCGTCTACCATTCTTTCACAAGTGGGGTCATCCAGACATAGATCTGTTTGCCACACATGAAAATGCAAAATGCCCAACCTTCGCCGCCAGGTTTCCCCACACACTGTCCAAGGGCAATGCGATATGGATGATCTGGTCAGGCAGATTTGCATACGCTTTTCCGCCAATCCCACTAATACCTCTAGTAGTACACAAGCTGAGACAACAATCTCTCAAATTGATCCTGGTAGCTCCCACATGGGCACGCCAACCATGGTTCACCACACTGCTAGAACTCTCTCTAGTTCCACACCAAAGACACCATCCATGCTAACGTAGAACCATGGAGACATCAGACATCCAGATCCAAGTCCACTGAATCTGGCGATCTGGCTCCTGAAGTCTTAGAGTTTGGTTACCTTAACCTGCCACCAGACTGTATGAATATCATTAAAGAAGCCATAAGACCTACTACTAGAGCTTGCTATGCTGCAAAATGGAAGAGATTTGCCATTTACTGCACTAATAATCAAATTGATCCTCTAGATGCTTCGATCTAGAATATCATCTGTTACCTTCTCCATTTACAAAGATGTAATCTAGCATATTCATCTATATGTTTGCATCTTGCAGCAATTGCAGCCTATCTACAAAATAGACAAACATATGTCGTTATTTAGTGTACCTGCAATCAAAGCTTTTATGGAAGGATTAAAACGAATCATTCCTCCTAGGTTACCACCCTCTCCAGTGTGGAATTTAAACATTGTTCTTACCAGGCTCATGGGGCCCCCCTTTGAACCTTTACAAAATTGTGAACTGTAATTCCTTACATGAAAAACAGCTTTCCTTATTGCTATTACCTCTCTTAAGCGAGTTAGTGAGATTCAAGCTTTCACTATACAAGAACCATTTTTACAATTACACCGTAACAAGGTGGTTCTATGGACTAATCCCAAATTCCTTCCTAAAGTAATTACTCCTTTTCATCTAAATCAATCAGTAGAGTTGCCAGTGTTTTTTTCAAAACCCAGACTCTGTAGCAGAAAGAGCTCTACACACACTAGATGTAAAAAGAGCTTTTCTCTATTACATTGATAGGACCAAATCCTTTCGTAAAACAAAGCAACTGTTTGTAGCTTTCTCTCCACCACATAAAGGCAACCCCATCTCTAAAGCTGGAATTGCAAGGTAGATTCTAAAATACAAATATGCTATCACAAAGCAAAACGTACATTAACAGTTCCTCCTAGAGCGCACTCCACACGCAAACTAGGCTTTCTCAGGGAACATTCCCCTAGAAGACATCTGCAAGGCAGCAACATGGTCTACAACACACAACTTCACTAAACTCTACTGTACATTAACAGTTCCTCCTAGAGCGCACTCCACACGCAAACTAGGAGCCTCCATGGCTTTCTCAGGGAACATTCCCCTAGAAGACATCTGCAAGGCAGCAACATGGTCTACAACACACAACTTCACTAAACACTACTGTGTTGATGTGCAAGCCAAGCAGCAAGCTGCAGTAGGCCAAGCTGTCCTTAAAACTCTCTTTCAAACTACTGCAACAGATACAGGTGACCACCGCTAGGGGAAACACTGCTGTACAATCGATTCACAGTGTGAGATCTGCAGCTCGTAAGCTTCGAACGGAAAATGCTACTTGCCAGTATGTATCAGTTCTTGGCATCTTGGCATGTAGAGTTGCAGAGTCTCACATACCCACTCTCGCCCCCCGCCCCCCCCCCCCCCCCCTCCCCGGGGCCTGTATCTGTTCCAGTTCTATCTTAATTAGATACACACACATGGACATCCCTTTTTCTATTTCTACTAACTCCATCATTTCCCATCATGGCGAAAAACAATCCAAGGATGGAGTCGATGCCCATGCGCACTATCGTCCAAGGGAGGAGTCACTACAAAGACTACTTCCAAGACAACAACATGCAATCATCCGAGCCCAACACCAGGTGGCGCTCTAATGTACAGTGTGAGACTGCATCTCTCATGCCAAGAACAGATGCATACTGGTAAGTAGCATTTTCCTTTTTCATGGCTATGGTGTGTGTCCAAGTATCATTGGGATGAAAAGGATACCAAGATACGTAAAAGTTCTAGTTGAAGCTAGCTTCCTGCCATCCAGACATGTGTCCCTGCCCATCTCCCTCCGAGCCCCTAGGCCACAGCTCATGACAAAGGGCTTTGAGGTGTTAATTTCTTAAACCCAGATCAAGCATAAAGGCATTAGAACTATCTAAGACCCTTTGCAAGCCGTTTTGAGTGCGCCATTAAAACTGCGTCGTCCGCATAGAGAAGAGCGAGTATAGGCCGCCCACCCTCTTAGCGATAATCTTGACCACTCTTTAGCAGTGCATCAGCCATCCCGTTAATGTACAAATTAAAAAGGAATGGGGCCAGGACACAGCCCTGCCTGACCCCCTCCTTATGGGGAAAGCTTCTGTGCACTGTCCATCTACCCCATAGCGAACACTGGCAGAAACTTCATCATATAGGTGCTGCAGAAAAGCAATATTATTCGGGTCGACCACTAAACCTGCAAGGATCTTCCATAACTTAACATGTATTACCGAATCGAAAGCCGCCGTAAAGTAACTGAAGACTAAATACAGTCTTCCCTTTTTGGCTCTTGTATATTTCCCTAGAATGATAGTCAATTTTAAGCTCTGTTCTATGGTGCTGAGCCCTTCCCGGAAACCGTACTGTAAATCTGAGAGTACCTGGTTTTCTTCCGCCCAGTCTTGCAAACGTTCCTGGACAACTCGTCCTGCCTCCTTCACCATTGAATCAAGGAAGGAAATCGGTCTATAACAACCGGGGTCTTGGCGGTTCCCCTTCTTAAAGATTGGGATAATAATGGACTCCACCCAAGTTTTTGGAAATGTGTCAGATCTAACACTCAGACTCACAAATGGAGAGAAATACCCTCTCAAAGTGTATTCTCCAGGCGATTGATTGTGTGGCGCTTTCCATGCCTTTTTAAGAATAAAAGCTGGCATCGGTCACTCAATGTCGTCCGAATGAGGCGAGGGTTTGTTACTCTGTTCCACAGCTTTACCATGAGCTTTCTGACCTTTCGGATGTTCATCAAGCTGGACAGGGGCCCTTGCCTACCCCCGAAGTAGACTTAAAGTAGTGTTACTCAGCTAGTTGTACAGTCTGCCAACTCTGCCTCATGCATGGGTGAGACCACCCTCTGAAGGGAAGCATCAACAAATTTCTCATTCAAAGGGAGGAACACCTGGCACTCACCATCCTGAAGTACCTTTTACCTGTTAGCAACTGCCATGTATTTCAGGCGAGTTTCAATAATTATTATTCTGACAGTTAAATGAGCAGGATCCGATTATCCCTCAACACCTTTCTCTTGAGCTGTAATTCAGATGGTGAAGATATGCCTCTTAACTCCGCTGACAACATTCGGACGATGTGGAGCCTGAACTTTAGAATCTCTGCCCGAAGTCTAATTTAAATAAACTGCACTTTGGCGCTGCAACATCTTATACTGCTCTAGTAGAAGTAGTAACTAATACAATGTAGACAGACTGACTGTTCTGAGTGCCCCCCATTTGTGAAGGTATGCCACTGCACCTCCTTGAACTGGAGTTGCAGCTCCACACAAGACATTCCAGAGGCACGCAGTGTGTTGGGCCACACCGTTATCTCTAAAAACCTTCAAGGGCTTATGGCATATGTAGTCCTCTGTGCTTTTATAATTTTGATGTTGCTGGTTGCTAGCAAGAAAATGGAGAATGTGTGTGCATAGTCTGAGTCTGTGCTGCTGACACGAAATCGTGTTTTTTATAATGTGGCAGACTGTTATATGCAAACTAAAAAGCAAAATAAAGCTATTTATAAAAATAAAAAATAACAAGAAGCAAAAGTAAGGGCATGATCACGTCCCCAAAACTAATATATAATGGGGAGGTAAGTATGCACAGGCAGCCTTCCACATTGGGGTGGGATACGGCAACAGTACTATGCTTCAGTAGGATAAGAGACCATGAATTGTTGGACAACAACACATGGCCAAAAAGATCCGGCAGAATCGTCTGCCACACCGACAGGGAACTGTATGTCCTAGTGCTTCAACCAACCCCCCACACCTTGAAAAACTTGTGTGGGCAATCTCTACTTCTATAGGTAACCTTTTTCGCCTTCATGTAGAGTCCATCCCCGACTTGCATTCTTCCAAAGTCGGCACCGCAGGGGAGCCCCAGTGACTCGCTATATCACACTTGGCTAATACAAATCGCAAAAGAGGAGCTTCATCCTCCCGGGCGGGACCCCCAATAGAACGTATTTGGGCTCAAGAGTTATGTTTTCTGCCCAGACACCTTGCTGAGCTCCCCCACCACCTGTAACCAATATACCTGATTGGCTGGGCAGCTCCAGATCGTGTGGACAAATGTACCCCGTGTCACCCCACAAAACGGACTGTCCAGGGAGGTCGCCCTTCCCATGTGATGTAGGCGGTCCCTATCATTGTAAACTCAATGCAATATTTTAAGTAGTATAAAGTGAAGCCAGAACTTTATGGTGACCTCCCTTGGGTGCATCAAGGCTGCCTCTCAATCCATGTCTTAGAGTTCCCCTCCTAAGCCCCCACCTACCCCTCCCCCCCCCCCTCCCCCCCCACCCCATCGAACTCTCAGCTTAGCCAATGTGTCTGGCATATTGTTTTGTAAGAGAGGGAGATACCATTTGATTTCAACTCTTCTAAGAGCACTCTACCCTCGAGAGGGGCATACTCGAGCAAATCTAACTCCCCCAGGCCTTCTGCTTGACACACTTGGCATAATTGTGCGTACTTTAAGTATTGGTTAGGACTTATGTGGGTATCCCCATGAAGGGCCGAAAAGGGCTTCAGACCACTGCCCCCCTCCCCATCCAGGAGATTCCCACTAGATCCCAGGACCAAAACACCTTAAGTTTCCTCATTTCGCAAATCCACGTCCCCTCCTAGAGTGAAGTCACCCGCTTTATCTTACCTACCCAACCTATACATTTATTGACATTCCTCCAGGCCTCCATCTCCACTCGT
The DNA here is from genome assembly GCF_964263255.1 of Lissotriton vulgaris. Taxonomy (NCBI): domain Eukaryota; kingdom Metazoa; phylum Chordata; class Amphibia; order Caudata; family Salamandridae; genus Lissotriton; species Lissotriton vulgaris. The sequence continues at coordinate 408,734,890 of NC_141696.1, read as the reverse complement.
GTCGCCGGTAGCAGCGTCTGAAATCCCTTCCCACCGTATAAGTAGTAGAAGTTGGACCGGATGGCAAACTGTGCTCGCTCCATTCTGTAAGTGGAGTAGTCCTGCGGAGCGAAAGACCAGTCGTTGATAGCCACCATAACGGACACCCAGTAATAGGCCCTTACGTCCGGAAGAGCAATTCCACCATTATATGGGATGCATTGAAGGGTCTTGAACGCTATCCTAGGGTGACCGGCATCCCAAAGCAAAGACCGCAGGTCCCTCTCTAGCTTAGCGAACATCTCCTCTGGAATCAGGTAGTATGTGTTTTGTAAGACGTAGAGCAGTTTGGGGAGCTTCATCATTTTAAAGACAGCTGCCCTTCCCATCATAGGAGGGACAGCATACGCTAACTCACCTCCTCTTCCTGAAATTTGGACACCACACAGTACAGGTCCCCAGACAGACAAGTCTCACTATGAGGAGTTATAAATGCACCCAAGTATTGAAACCCATGAGTCTCCACCTGGCGTGTCCAGGGGAGAGTGACTGGATCCAGGGGCCCAAGGGGCCACAAAGCACCAAATTACTTCAGCTAATATGGTAATCAGAATATGACTCAAACACTTGTAGGATTGCCGGAATTGTGCTTGCCGGTTCAGTCACATAAAGCAGTATGTTGTCTGCATACAATGTGACTTTTTCATCCCTGTCTGCATCGGAAATGCAAAATTCTCAAATATCGGGACCGGAACAAATCAGGGCGGCCAATGATTCAATAGTGAGAGCAAATAGCAATGAGGTAAAGAGGCAACATTGCTGGGTACCCCGCCCGATCGGGAAGGTAGAGGAAAGCACCCAAATTACCCTCACCGCCAGAGTAGAGACCTGATAGAGCAAGTTAACCCATCACCGGTATTTGGGGCCAAAACCGAACTTCTGCAAAGTCTGGTGAAGGTAGGGCCAATGAAGTGCATTGAACGCCTTTTCAGCACCCAACGCTAGGAAGACATGGGGTTCTTCCCTGTGGCTCACCTCTTGACATCCACTTGTGGAGACCACATAGATTAGTCTGGTGGACCTACTGGTCATGAAGCCAGACTTATATCTGTGTATAAGCGGGACTCTGCCTGTCGAGAGTCTGGTGGCCAGATTTTGATTATGACCTTCATTTCAATATCTAACAGTGATATAGGGCGATAGGAGCACTATTGGTTGTTATTTAAAGCATTTCAACGAGTGTGGTAGATTACCAGCTCAACATTTTATTACATCACAACTGCTGCAGTGTTACTTAAAGCTGAGGTATGTAAAAGACCAAAGTTGTTCCTGTGGTCCATACAAGTATTTGGAGATTAATTGCATAAATGTATGAAAAGAAATGTGAAGATCAATAAATTATATATCAGCTGTATTAATTTATTTTTTTCTCTTTTTCTTGTCAGAGAATTCTGGGACATAGTGCACTCGTTTGCAGATGAGCAAAAAAGGCTTTTCCTGCAGTTTACAACCGGCACAGATAGAGCACCTGTGGGAGGACTAGGAAAATTAAAAATGATTATCGCTAAAAATGGCCCAGACACAGACCGGTATTGTAACAATTTTTTCTTTTAAATCCAAAATTTGAAGAAATTATTAGAATCAGAGACCAGTATGTTAATTGTAATCTTTTCCAGTGTGATGTGCAAGCTATGCTGTTATCGCCTATGAACTGTTTAAACTCGGCGCCTGCTATAAATTCTTGGTGAACCATGAAAATAGCATTTTCTGATATTGTAATTTCCTGATGTTTTACAGTTCGATTTTACATACTTTTCAATTGGACTTATAACCCCCCACTGCCAGTCTCCTCTATGTGGACCTAATGCCACAAACTTCAAGACTGACTCAGACAACCAGTCTGTGTGTATCATGGTTTCTTCCAGTCAAACACCAGCCAACATAGATTTTGAAGCCATGAAGCCTCTAATAGATTGCACCCCAAAAACGAAATGTATCTAGACCAGTTTCTGCGATCATACATGTTACACCTCCTGTCCAGCGTGGATGAAAACACGGGGGTAAAAGTTTAATCTTTTTTAAAAATGATATCAAAAGCTGGTTGGCGTTACCTAAGCGCAACTCATATTCTTTTAGACAACTGACCACACAAACACTTCTGTGTTTAGGAAAACATGAGTAGGGTATTGGCCTAGAGGATGTCTTCGTCCTTTTTCCAGTGATAAAAGTCACTCATTCAGGAGTAAAAATCCCACCATAGATGTGTAGGGGCCTAACTTTACTTTCCTTTCTGTAGAAAAGTAAGCACAGCAGAGTTGGAACCTTAGCTGACAAATGCTTTCTAGATGAGCTTTCATTATAGAGCCAGATTCGGGAGAACAATAGTAGAATGTTGATAGCCCTCAGGCTATTATACCTGAATGATGGTGTATTGTAAACCGAATGTCTCTGAGAAGCTTACAAGCCAAGCATTGTTGATCGGCAAGATTATTGGACACTGGAGAGTGTACTGCAGGAATGACAGAACAAAAGTTTTTTATGGATGTTACGGCAATCCCAGATTCTGCCATTTAGCAAAGAAAATTGAAGAAGTAAACGGTATCTTCTTGAATGGAATGGAGGTCCTGTTCCAGACACCAGTTTTTCTAGGAAGAGTTGAATCACTTGCGAGGACGTATCTGCCCAAGCACCACGGATTATACCTGTAGATTTTGTCATCCTTCCAGGAAATCTCCAAGTGATCAGTCTAGACGACCGTCTACAATCGGGGGGTGAGGATTGCCAAATGGACCTTTCATGAGTTCTAAGTCACTTTCACTTCTGGGTCTGACTTCCAACAGAAAAATCTGGCAAGTGGCCTTTTGAGAAGGGAAGCAAACTGGTCCAATTGGCATGGGCCCCAGATGTAAGATGACTTCTCTTTGAACATCTTTGAACATCCCGTCTCTTCTTTCCAGCCAAATCTGGATTTTCTATCTGCAGTATGATAAAGAAGCCCGGCAGGTGCTCTGCAGGGACTTAAATCTTTCAAATAAGGCAGAAATGCCAAAAATCATTTGCTAACTCAGCTAAAATCTTTTGCTAACTCAGCTAAAATCTTTGACCTTGTAAACCTCAATCTGTTGATATTCTTCACTGCCAAAATGTTGTCCATCTTCCAGAGGACACTACAATTTGACTGATCTTTTGTTGGAGAATTCACAGCAAAATATCTCACTAATAACTCCAAGCTGTTTATGTACATTTCCAGGTCCTCTGAGGATTATTTCCCAACCGCCCCCTGGATTTTTTCCCACACCTGGCACCCCAGCCAATTGTCCTTGTGTTCGATCCCATCACCAAGTCTGAGAGAGAATCAAATATTCCCCACCTCCATATTAGCAAGCTACCAACACATCTCTTGTTTGGCAGATCATCTAACAGATGAGTCATGTTTCCACAGGAGAGGCCTTTAAGGATATGCGAGGTTTTCAGTTGTTGAATGGCCCTGTAATGGAGATTGTTAGAATCTAGGCCAAGAGCAACCTGACAATCCATGCAATCTGCATCAAGGATTGGTTGACCCCCTGATCATTACCATTCTTTTTTTTTTGGTTTTTTTTTAAACCTTTATTATGTAAAGAAAGAGACAATTACAGACCTACAACCACGGAGGCTGATCAGTCGCATACAACAATATCCACATCAAGTACACAGCTCTTCAGCCGACAACCCGAGGGTCCGGCAGCGATATCTCGTTTACTTGTAAAAGCATGTGGTATAAATAGGATTAGTGAAAGGTTTTGCATTTTATATTTTATACAAATAAACAACAAACCAAACACAAAGAAGATCGAGGCATTATTGTATGATAAATTGGCTGTCCCTCATGGCAGTGGGAGACGGGCGAAGGACATGCTGCAGTAAAAAAGAAGAAAAATTCTGGGGAGGGTAGGGGGGGAACCCAGGGGCAAAACAATGCAGTATAATCAACAAAGGCTAAATAGTGGGAACGCACAGTCAAGGGAGAAGAAGCGGATCTGGAATGTCGGTGAATGGGGGAGTGCAAATCTCTCCACAGTACTCGTTCCATTGACCCCAGATCTTACCCCATTTCTTAGGTCTGCCATGGGAGACCTATACAGTTTTTTCCCTGAACATGGACCAGTCCATGTGTTCTTTCCACGCTAGGAGTGATGGCGGCCTCTGAGAACCCCACAACTGAGCTATGTCTCGTTTAGCGACCATATTACCCAATGTGACTCATTGAGTTTGAGCAACAGTACAGTCATTCGGTTCCCAAACATTCAACAGACAGCGTCTAGCCTCAGGCAATAGCACAGCACCCGTCACCTCACCCATAACCGCATGCACACGGCGCCAAAACGTCGCCACCTCCGGACATTCCCAGAGGATATGCAAAAATGTACCCAACATACCACATCCACGCCTACACAACCCATCTGTAGAGAAATCCATATGCACCAGTCGTGGGCCCGTGACATATACCCGATGCAAAATTTTTAGTTGTACCAGCTTAGACGCGCCGGAATCGCGACCTCCTTGGGGGAAGATATCGCCGCCTGCCAGTCTTCATCATCCAGTTCTAACCCGTCACTGGTCCAAGCATTCCGCAATTGTAGAAGGCGATCCGATCGATCGTTGATCAGCTTCTTATAGATAAGAGATATAGTGCTGTCGGGGACATATCGTCAAGCACTCTATCCTCAAGAGGAGAGGACTCCGGGATCGTAGTACCAGCTGGGAAAACCAAATTAAGCGCATGGTTGACTTGAAGGTACCTGTAATATTCCCTGTCACTCAGTTTATTTTCCCGCTGGTGTACCTCAAAGGTCTTAACTTTGCCCTTGGCCCAAAGGTCACCCACCCTGCTGATACCGATGAGATCCCATCTGTCAAAACCCTTCGACGTCCACAGGCCACCCGGCGCTTCCGCGGCGTACAATGGGGTCGATTTCGTCAGTTTATCTGTCCATCCCGTGGCGGCGGTCGCACTTCCCCAGACTCGCACCGCGACTGCAGTAGGGCCTGTGAGATACTTCCGGTCAGCTCTAGAATAAAGCGCTCGATTGTAATCCCCCCCGGGCAGTTGCCATCTGTCCATCTCAAACGCGGGTTTCGGGACAGGGCCATACATAGCGTGGTTCACAGCACTCAACTGGGAGGCCCAGTAATGGCGCTTGATGTCGGGCAACGCGATACCTCCATCATACCATGGCAAAGTCAATTTCGCCAATGCAATACGCGGTCGCCCACCCCACAGTAACTTCCTCTGCAAGCCCTCGATCTCTCGAAAATAGCTAGCAGGTACCAAATCAAGTGTGTTTTGAATAGCCTACAGGAAGCGGGGGAGAGACATCATTTTAAACAGGGCCGCCCTTCCCAAAGGGGAAAGTGGCAAGTCACACCACACTGCAACATCCGACCGAAGCCGGGAGAGCGGAGGCAACAAATTCCGCTCGTAGCGGGCTTTGGGGTCCAGTGAAATGTAGATCCCCAAGTATTTAAAGCCAACTCTAGAAACCGGTATCGGACAAATGCGCGGAAGAAGAGGCACATCGTCCGTGAGTGGATAAATACAGGACTTGGCCCAGTTAATAACCAGACCAGAATTCCTCCCAAAGGAGCGTAACACATCAAACAGGACACCCAACGACTTATGAGGAGAGGTAAGATACAACAAGATATCAGCATAGAGCGATATCCGATCCTCGAAGTCAGGCGACCGATCATTACCATTCTTAATTCTTTCTTTATTGCATACATTTTTTAATTGGGTAGCTCAAGAGTCACCTTCATCAAAATACCTGGGACACCAAAAATGCCAGTGGCTGTCATGGACAAAGTTGAGATTTCTGAATTTTGATTAGAAATTCCAGGTTCTCCTGGAACGTTACCGGCAGTTGATGTGTCTGGAAAGATTGGTTGGTTGGTTGTAGATTATTTGATATCCCTTGGTTCTCAGGAGCTCTGACACAGGTTGCATGAGCTTGGTGAAACACCAAGTGGTGGAAGACAGGCAGAATGGGAGAGCAGTGAATGTGTACATTAGATACTGTCTCTGAAACTGTACGAATCTGCAATGTGGCTTGAAAGTAGGTATGGTCAAATAAGCATCCTTTAAGTCAAGAAGCACCATCTGATCATTATGTTGCAAGGTATCTTTTTCGGAGGAAAAAAAGTGTATAAGTCTTGGGTGGCCATACTGAACCAAAACATGTAGGTGCAAGCCCTGCACGATCTGCAAGACCGAGCATCCTCCGTCGTAACCCAATTCTTTAAAAACATTTTCACAAACCCCCTCAGAAAAACATGAAAGTGAGGAAGAATTCTCAACTAAACTTCCTTGGTTGAAGTCTTCGGTGGTGTTGCCTCTGTAACACCCTCTAGAGAAGAACCCTCTGTTGTTTCTGTCACAGGATGGGAGGAAATCTGACTGTTTTTTGATTTGTCCCAGGAGTTCCTTCTCCTGATGCCTGTGCATCTCTGGGGACCCCGATAAGTTCCGCTTTACCCATGTAAAATCGAGTCCCCCCTTCTACAGGACCATCCTCCAAAGACTCCAAGTGACCCAGTTTATTGTATACTCTGATGAGGATAGAAAGGCGCCAAACCGCAGAAATAGCAAAGTTTGCATTACCAAATAGGCAGATGGCATGCTGCGCTCATACTTCCAGACCTTCAGGAATTATTGCAAGACTCTCATCCTTTTCTGAGATTACAAAGTCTAATATTTAGGTAAGGAGGCCTGGTAGGTCAAAGTATTTATTTTGACAGCCTCTCCATGCCTTGCTTAGTATGTCAGAAGAATTAAAGGTGGATATTTTTAGGTCTACCTCAGAAGTTGCCGCTCCCTGTACCTGCAGTTTATTTCTAACTTCCCTGTCGAGGACCTTGCAGAGGCAGAATTGCACAGTGTTACTTTAGTGGAAGGGGTTCAATCTTCACTTCTAAGATGATCCAAATCTTTTGACGAAAGCATTTCATGTGAATCCTGTTTGGCTCTTCTCCATCACCTGATTCCACTTCTAAAGGTCATTTACTATCGAAATGATGTCTGATCTCGAAGAGTCAGAGTTTAGGGAGTTAAATTCCCCTTCATCCAAATAATAGTCAATCTGAGGATCGCATTGACAATTTCGATCACCAGCCAATTGTGACTTCCACGTGCTAAAATTATCTAGGTGTTGCTCTTTCAAGCCTGTGTTGAGTAAAGCACACAGCTTGTCAAGTGATTTGTTGTGCACTGAATGTTTAAATTTACAAGAGCAAATAGTGACCTTAGTACCTTCACAATTTCACTCGCAGACAGCACTGAACCCAGATTCTACTGCGAAGGAGTAATTTGCGGGAGGGAGCGAATAACTTGTAAGTGCTTTACAATAGCTTTTAATGCAGGAAAGATAGCCTTGTGAAAAGAGCCTTGAACCGATGCAACAATAGTGTACAAAATATGCTTGTACACAAAATTGTGTTACCCCTGTACAATCCCACTTTGGAAGATGCTAATACTGGCTGGTAATGTGGCCAGTCTAGCTCTCCTCATTGGTACTCAGGGTAGATGATGGAAATACCCACAGTGTGAGGTGACCTCTAGAGATTCGTTGAACACTGCATTGTTTTTAGGGGTTAGTGCCAATGTCCTTAAGTGAAGAATGGGGGAAGAGCCACTCACCCCTGGCAGTGCAAATGCAGAAAGATGATTACGGCTTAGAGGGGGCACAGAGACACTGGCTCTCTAGCAGCAAGCCACTGGAATTTTACAACGTTTAAGTAGGGGGTGAATAGGAAAGCTGTAGAAGAACACACACGCCATCAGGTAATGGTGGCAGAAGTCACGCCAAATCAAATCTGTTGCCTCTTGTCCCACGCTCAAGTGAGAACAGGGCTGAGTAGTCAGACAGGTGTGGAAAGGATACAAGAACAAAACAATAACGTAGCTGAAAATTGGTTGCAGAAACAGGGGCGGCTCCTCCGTAGTGGAAGAGGTAGTGGTAGAGGACCGTCTCCCCACCTCAGCGAAAAATAAAATGATAAAACAATATAAAAAAATAAATCCGCTGACTAGCTGAGCCAAGGAGTCTTGTCCGGGGCAGGGAGGAAGCATGATAGGTGCACTGTAAAGTGCGCTTGTCGGTTTGGCCTGCCGTCTTAGGCCGGCCAAACAGACATGCACACTTAGGTTATTCCAACCCAGCTGTGCAACACAGCTGGGTTGGAGAAACAGCATAGATTCCCAGGCATTGTCTGAGCGGCAATTCAGGCCGCTCAGACCAATCCTGGTGCTGCTCTCCTGCTAATGAGCGCATCGTCTGGATTGGGTGGGGAGCCTGTGCTGGTGTCCCATGGACTGCTGAGAGGCCAACTGGAGCAGGAGAGAAAAGGAGGACTGAAGCGGCCGGCAGCGATTGCGGCAGGACAAGTACTTTTTAAATAATATATTTCCCTAATCTCCGTGTGCAATATTGGCAGGAAGTCCATTCTCATAAAAATAACATCACTGTTGTGCTGCCAATATCCGAAGTACAGTTCAACCCAAACAGTTCTGTTAGAAAAACAGCTGTCTTGTATCATATAGTTTCCTGTTATTAGAGTAATTTCAGTATAGGCTTCTTCCGAAAATGCTCTTCATTGCAAGTGTGAGCATCTTCAGGGTGAGATTCTTTAAATAGTGCTGCTGCCAATTTACTTCTCTTTGTGCTGCTGAACATTCAATAACTGGAGGCTCAACTCATCCTGTAAAACCGAATTTAATGTACATTTCCAATATTTATTCTCAAATAGATAGGTTTAGCCATAAAAGGTCAATTATAAATCTCTATATAATGGATAGTCCTAATTATTATAATTAAAAATAATCTCCTGTTAGTTGTGCCCTTCGAGTACAGCTGGCATTGCAACACGAGTAGAACCTTTGGACAAATCTCGTGAGATGAGGGCCCGTCAGTTCATTTCTAAGAAACTATGAACCAGCACGTTCTTCTGAATGAAACACCTTTAATCTTCTTTAGTAAAAACAATGACACTGTTTCATTGAGATACTCTTTAAATGAAGGGGAAGAAAGAAAGAAATATAAATTATTGACCTGTGAAATACATTAAGTGATGCAGTTCTAGAAGAAGAGCAGATGCTTGTTTGAGTATACAGGGAAATGTAGCATGTGAGTTTGGAATTGCACTGCAGCAGGATTAGCATTGTGGGTATCTGCATCAAGTGCTTCATCTTGGTTCCCTGTCCACCTGAGCTCCGAGCAGCCTTGTTTGGGTTTCACTGGTTAGTAAGTCCTCCCTCTAGATAAGGCGCTGTGTTCTCGCTTGTTTCACATCCTTCTGTTTGCTTCCTTCTATTTAGCTAGTCTCTTGCTTTGACGTAATCTAGCAATTTCTCTTTTGGTTTTTTACACACCGTTGATTCCCCCATTGGATGTACATGATGTAATGTAATGTATCCAATATTTATTAAGCGCTCTATCACCCCACGGGTATCCTGGCCCTGAAAGATAGAAATTCCAATACACACGCAGAGTTAGCCCACCGCAGGTGATGTAGCACCTCACCCTGTGGAAAAGATGGGTTTTAAGTTTTTTTCTAAACTGTACGAACAGAACTGTATTCAGTGCCTATCTTTTAGCGGGAGTGGCTGTAATTTTCTCCTTTATATTTTCCCATATGTGGCGTGGCCAGGCTAGCATCAAGAGTAGATTTCCCTTTTGCGTGGCTCATAAATGTACTCATCAGAATCAACCAATTTCTTTCTTGTATGGTCTTAGGGACATTTGCTGGCCCAGTGATGCCGGGAAAGGAGGAGTTTCTCCTTCCTGATTATAGAACTTAACTTCCGTGGTGTATATATACACATTGTATTCCCGTTTGTGTCTCCGTTGTCAGCTATTTTGTCAACCTTCAACATTCCATTGAACAGCTTTTTGTGCTAGAGTCTTCTCAGACATGCTGTAGATAACTTTATTTTGCTTGATTCCGGAATATTTCTCCACTGTAAGTGAACCCAATTGAGGAAGTTTGGATTGAGCTATTGTCCATAACTGTATTGCAAATGATTGGACAATGTCTAGCCTTCAGTAACACCTTATCTGGTAGAGAGACTATCTAGCTACAGATTCTTTACTGACCTCCGACCCCCCACCCCATCCTCCCTGCTCTGCTAACTGGTTATGGTGTAAGGGGCACTTTTTCTGGGCCTTAGTCTTTTCCACACCAGTGGTCAGTTCTGACCGTGGTTCTTTGCTCCTTGCGTGTAAAGTCACAAATGTAACTGATTTCAGCTGTGGCGCCTATATAGGTACTGCGCACGTCATTTCTGGTACAAATGCCAACACAGAGCCGAACTTCACTACCTACTGGTGTACAGGGATACTGCTAGAAATTCTTCTGGGTCCAGTCTACCATCTCGGGAAATTCTAAAGTAAGGCATCTGCGGCTCGATAGTCTCTACCAGATATGGCGTTATCGACGGTAAGTAACTTGCTCTTTTATTTCAGCTCCCAATGAGGGCTCTATGTATTGTGCTGACAACCATTTTGAATTAATGTTTTAGTTCTTGCATAACTATCTGCCAAGGAACTTTTTTCCCAGGAAATTGATCTTGCCACAAAGGGGATTAAGAATTCCCCATTTAAAACAATCTTATTCTTTGTACGCTTTCTAACGCATACAGAACCACTGATAATAAGATGATCTCCCTACTATCAATAGTTGCTGGTGAAGGAGCAGGCCCCTATGATAAAGCATTCTACCTAGTGTTTGGGGAGGGTTCGACATCCTTTTTTTGTGACAACAGTTCTGCTGCGAAGCCTTGGAAGTTGCAAGGGTGGCAATCCTAGATAAGAACAACACAGTTCTTTTGTTTTTTATTTCCTGACTGATGGTGGCAAAATAATAAAAAGAAGCTGACGGCATGCCAATTCACAAAAGTAATTTTTTCCTGCAAGGTTGATTACCACCAAGTAGTTACGGTAGAGGGGGGGCATAATTGTGGCAATTCTCCTTTTCTGGTTACTTTAATGCATACTGCACCTGGTTGGTCACTACCAGAGTGCCCTTCCCATTGGAAAATATTGTTTATACATGGTAACAGTACCCGTACGTCTTTCTGAAATTATCCAGAATATGACCATGTTTGACTTCCCTGGCGTACGTTTGAACAGTAAGACTAGAGAAAGAAAAAGCATTTCTACACAGCAAGATTACTGAGATTGTCAATATTTTACCACTGTTTTTCTTTGCTACAAGAACGTCTCCTTGGTAGCAGGGATTTCACAATAAAAAAATTAAATCGACACCGAGTTGTTTTTAGAGGAAACTGAACAATATTGTTTTGATCAATTTAGGTATCATTCTATGGCGTTCATAGTATTTGGACATGTTATCATTGAGCAGACAATATTTTCTGGTTTACACACTGATTCTGATGACCCAGTTTTAACAATGTTGTATGTAGAGTTAATTGAAATACATTTTGTAAACACTTTGTAACTATTGTGTAGAGTAATGACGTAGTTGTTTTTATAATTCCTATATTGGTCTCATTTTTACTTTAATTATTTGTGCTGCCCACATTGTTTGTAATTTCCATTTGCTTCTATTTGTTTCTCATAGGTTGCCCACCTCTCACACATGCTTCAATGTTCTTTTACTTCCGGAATACTCCAGCAAAGAGAAACTGAAAGAACGATTATTAAAGGCCATTACGTATGCCAAAGGATTTGGCATGCTATAAAACAAGAAGTACATCAAAAGGGATCAACTGCATAACGTCCCTGTCCAAAAATACCAAGGCCATACGATAGTGATCTACAAGTAGTCACCTGTGTTTGTGCCTCCCTTCTTCACTGGGGACATTGAGCTGGAACAGCAGATTTCAGCCGCGTATATGAACAAATTCTTTATTTTTTTGTTCCTTTTAGCGTGAAAGTGTTTCGTATTCTTTCACTTGTATGTACAGAGAAGTTTTCCTGAATATTTATTTTAAGGGTTAAATCACTTTTGCTTGTGTTTATTACTGCTTGAAGTTGAGCCTTTTGAATATTTAAACAAAAAACTGTACTTTCCCAATTAAATCATTGCCATCAGTTGTAACATTCAAGTATATGCTAATTTTTATTTGCCCCTCATCTTTTCAAATCAGGAACTGTACTTTTTTAACAGTTTGATATGAAACTTGAAGTCATGAAACAGTGTGATACAATTCATTTACTGCTGTTCTAGCCCTCACAGAGTTCTCTTGAAATCCTAACTCAATAAAGTTGGAAGGGAGAACATCGAATGTCAAAAAGTCGCCTTGAGAAGTTTACTTTAGCCACAGCACAACAAAACTAATAAAAAAGAAATACTCTATGCGTTGTCCTCATATGTCCGGTAATGCATTGTTTCATTGGCGCATCCTGTTTCTTGGTATGTGAGAGGGTAGAAATTAGACATATTGTTTAAAAAAATTAATGGGACAGTTCATTTTCTGCCAAACAACTATAGGATAGAGCAGAGTTTGTTGCCAGAAAGATAGGACATTATTGATGTATTCTAAACCAGAAGCATGTGGAAGTGCACTTACAATTACGTATATTAATTGCCCATTGCATTGACCTTTTAAATAGACAATCCAAAGTCTTCCCTACATGCTTTGTCATCATATTTTTTTGACCTGTTCCTTTATCAAGGCACATGATCAGTGTTGCAGCATAATTAAAAGGGATAGCTACTGGGTGTAAAGAAGTTGTCTTCTCACAGTAGAAAAGTTTGAAAAATTACAGAAACAAAATTTACTTCTGATGCCTCTTTGTTGTATATTGCTAACTTCTCAATATACTTCTAGAAAGGAAATGTTTTGATCACTTTTATGTACAACATTACAATTTATACCATTGGTTAAAATTTTTACATCAATGACAGATCATATCAGAAATAAATTTGTTTACTTTTCCTGGTCTTCTGTGTGTGTTAAATCTGTTGAGAAATTTAAAGGATTGGCTTTTTTTTTTACCTGACCTAAGATTATAATTGATAGATTGTTTTCTTGCTAGTAGTCTAGTGGTAGATGATGTGCACTGCTGAGCTTGTGCCTTGACAATTGCTATAGCCTATTTTTGCAGACAAAATTAATGCAGATGATTTATATGAAATCGGCATAAAAGCTTATTTGAGCAAATGTCATTGTTTCTTAAATGAGTGCGCCACATACATTTTTGAGGAGATTAACTTGTTTGAGACAAACTACAACGGTAACATGTTTTTATTGCTTTTCTTCAGTGTCCTTCCTAACCACCTGCATAGGGTCAGCAGGTCCCTAGCAAATGGAGGCTTGTGTTTAAATTTCACTTATTAGCTTCCATTCTGGTTAATAGAATATTGGTTCTAATGAATATAGCCATCTTCTATTGTGCAGTATTTGTTCATCGAAGCAAATAAGTGGCTAAAATCGAGGAACTGTCTAGACTTTTGGAACACTGATTTTGTCACCTGGTACTAGCTCTAATTGTGCAGACCTGGTCTCTTAGAATTTGACACTTCGTTCCACGTGCAGAGAACATTCTCTGCATGTTCTACAATATTGTATGCTTAAATTTTTATCCTTCTTTCATATTTCTTTGATGTCCCGCAACCCGATTAAAAAAAAAAAGGGGGCACTTGCCACAGCAACAAAAAAAAAAAGAAGTTTGCATTGTAAATTAGCCTCTTTACACACCAGCCTTCTTCCCCCTTCCTGACATCAGTAATTTTCTTCTGCCAAATGGGTAAAGGGATTGGAAATACTTGGGCTATTCTCCTCATGGAGCCTCTCCAACCATGCAGCATTTTTTCCATGTCCTTACCTTTTATTGTGTCTTTGTTCGCAGTTGCCTTTTTCATTGCCTTGTTTACCTGGTCTCCTGTGATAATAAACAGGACTGGCCACAAGGAAGGCAAGTTATGCAAATCTCAGATTTTAGACTGTGATCTTCACCGGTACTGTCAGTCAGTCAATATAGCTTTATTTCGATAAAAACATATCTTAAAAGCTCTGCAACAGTAAAAAAGCTATACAATTAAAATCGGAATCCAGACCAATAAATAGTAAGTGGATGTATACAAAACGTTTCAGTTTTACAAGGAAAAACCACATTTTCATCTATATCGACCTCGTGTTAGGAGTGTATCTTTCAAAGAGCGTGAAACATATGTCAGAGGAGAGGCATCTACAGGTTGGCGTTCAGCGTCTTTAGCCTAATATTCCATACCCATCTAAAAAAAATTGGCTACACCGCAAGCATATAGATCCCGTGCGTCAGTTCTTAGGATTTGTAATGTGTCAGAATGACTGTGAGTACCCAGATCTCTACAAAGCGGTCTAAGCCAACGATCCCTTGGGGCTTTGTAGGCTGGGCAAGCAAACATGATGTGTGAAGTTGACTCAGAGGAACCCTCACAGTGCTGACAGGTAGCTGGTGTCTGATGGGGCGGCATCCATTTTGCAGTCAGTTCTCGTGTGTGAAGGGAACCTACCCTAAACTCAAAGTACAGAGCCCTGTTATATGGTTTTTGTATGACGTCTAGGTATGGTTTGTAGCAGGTAAGGTGCTTTAACTGCATAAACTGCTCAGACAACCTGCCTATTCTCAGATTAAGAAGACCCTTGTTGTTGACCCAGGACCAATACACCTTCTTTAGGTCTGCCTTTGTTGGAGCAGTTCTGTTTGCCCATGACTCTTTAAGGTTAAGATCGTACAAGAGTGTTTTAAGATCATTTAGCCATTTAATCTTGTGCCATCCATCCATACTCATTACTTCGCTTAGCCCCTCTGCATATTTGGCTAACTCTGGTGTGCGCTACAGGCGAGCCCACATCAAGAGGGGGGAAGTCTTGCCAAATCTTTAATTGAGTGGCACCCTAGATCTTGGAGTAGAGGTTTGATGGGGGTCCTCTGGGGAAGCATCATTAGATGTTTTGTTAATTTATTTTCCGATCTCATAATTTGGTCTGGGTTAGTAAAGCCCCAGAGTTCGGAGAGTAAAGGGCCGAGCTTGCTCCTCTAGCCTTGTATATAGCAATAGCGGGGGCAATAGGTCTGCTTGTTGATGCTCTTTGAGTATTGCACCGGTACTGTCTTTAGTGTAAGAGTGTACACACTTATTAAGCTGTATGCCTCTTTTTTTGTGCACAGTAATTAACAGCTGCCTACACATCTCTTTGGAGCGTGCAGCTATTGTGAGCTTACGGAGAGCTGTCTCTCATGAAAGCAAAACTTAAGAAGCTGTCTTTCCGGTAGACTTCCAGCCCTGGTGAACTATTCATACAGACTTACCTTCATGGAGAAGTGGCAGGGCTTCACATGGGCATTGTTCTTGAGGTACCATCTAGGCATAACACTACAGTAACCTCCAACCGCCTGATTCAGACTAAATCATTTGCAGGTTTTACGGATTACATATTTCTGCTTCTCAGTTACTCGTTTTATATGCGGGCCGGGATTTCGGCGATTGAGCAAACAGCGCAGAAGAAGGTGATTTCAAATTTACTGGTAATTACCACATAACATATTAGCCTCTGGCTTCCTATAGGATTTGTTTGCCCTCACCTCTGCGCAGTTATGTGATTTCACACAAAGGGGCATGCACATTTGTCCTCCAGTCTACTTTTGAATCCTTCCCCATTTAGACATCAAGCAAGTGGCAAAGTTCAGTAATGCAGGAGTGCCTTCTCCTTACAATCAGAAAGTGAGTTCACAGATAGGTTGTCTTATTGAGAGTTGGCCACGAAAATCTCTGTGATCACATAGATACTTCAGGAAAAAGTTTGGTTCTCAGTTCTATTGTAAGAGGCAAAGTTAGTTAACATCTCCATGTGAACACAGGGTGCAGTCGATCAATTTTTAGACATTCAGTTTGATGGCAAGAAAGTTTTCAGAGTCACTTCTAAAAAGGTTCTTATTGCAACTCGTGAAAGTAATTGTTTAGTCTCTGCCTTTGAAAACAACCGGAGAAGTAAAAAAAAAAAATCCAACAATTTGAGATTTCAGGCAAGAATGAGAGGTTGAGAAATAATCATGGCGTTTGGGCTTTTTGAACTGTCATGCTGAACTATGGTGATTTCCAGCTGCCACAGTGAAAAGTAGCAAAATATAGAATTCCAAACTGACTACTCTTACTTAGAGATAGTCAGATAGCTCCCTACACAGGTAGGAGATAGGATTTCCTTGAGCACCAGGGACAATAGTGAATCGGTGATGGAGGCTCTCTACTCTCCTGGACCATGCCCTCTAAATGCCCGGTATAAAAAAAACTATTGAGCGAGAAGATCAATCTCATGTTCTTATGCAACTAAGAGTAGATTCAGGACTTCGAGCAGACTTCTTTGCTTAGTGTAGCCATTTTCGTTTTTGAAGGACAAAATGACTGAGACTGTTAGAGGAATCCTGTACTTCTTAACTGATTTCTTCCCCTAAGGAAGACTAATATGGTACATTTGGCTTTCTTACATGTGGCTTAGGACTGGGTTTGCACCATTCAGTAGTTGTTATCAATTTGCTGAGAGTCTTTGCCAATTGTTTTCTGTCTCTCAATCACCTGCTGACACCCAGAACAGTGGAGCCCAGAATCAGCATATAATAGCACACATTTAGTTAACTTGCCCCTCAGTGCAATGGCAAACACAGAGGACACATTTTGATCACAATGAAATGCAGTGTCTCTTTTTAAAAGTATACAAGCATTACTATGCTAAAATACTTAATGTAACGTGAGTGAAGTTTGAGGAGGCAATCATAAACTATAGTCCATTCTATGTTAACTTCTCAGTTGGATGACACCAATAGCCTCTATCTTGGGCTGCTTGTTTGCTTGACACACACTCGTCTGATAATTTAGAAAGCAGCAACGAACTGATTGGGCGATTACCTCTCTGTCCACATGTCTCCCCTTGTCTCCCCTTGTCTGAAGCAGCTGCATTGGCTCAGTGTGGTAAAGCGAATTAAATTTAAAGAGGTTACGTTCTCTTTTAGAGCACTTGCAGGATCAGGCCTTTGCTATTTGAGTAACAGATTTACTCCCTTCACTCAAGAGAGTGTTGAGGACGAACATCCTCCATTTGATGTGGGTTCCTAAATTCTCCATAGTCTGTCACAGGTGGTGCTCCTTCGCGGTACTTACAGGCAAGCTCTGGAACAACCTGCCAGCCAAGTTGCTTAGGGCTGAGTCAGTGGTTAGTTTTAAAAGAGAGCTGAAAACTTGCCTGTTTGATGCAGTCTTGCTGCCAGGATGATATGGTGTGATTTCTGTGTTTGCTTCTAGCGCCTGAATGCTTCTGTTGAAGCAGCTGCACGCTTAACAAATGCTATTTCATTTGATTCCACTTGTACACAGATCTATTTAAGATTCATCAGGAAGTGAATCTGAAGTTGGGAATAAAATATAGATGCATGACTATACTATTTAATGTGGGTCACACTACCTAAAGGAGTGAAAACATCTAACCTATTTAGAAACTGTTAATACTCCCATGCTTACAAAGAGCATCTGCTACCCTGATCTCACTCAATCAAAAATGCAGTACAATGATTAATCGAGCAAAGTGAGGAGAGACTTCGAAAGCAAAACAGACTGGTGTGGTTTGCATAGGATGAATACAACACATAAAGGCGAAGATTCTTAATTTTGCTGGCTACTATTCTATACATTCAAATCAATGTCCTTCCTGGTCTGACTTGAGCCCACATGTCTGCACATTGGTCATTGTAGGAATGACTAATAAAATGAAAACAGGCCCACGCCAATCTATATTCACATGACTTGCTGGTAAAGATGACTCGGTGAGCCACCAGTTGTTCAATGGAATAACTGGTCTTTTTTTTCTTTTTTCTGCTAGTTAACAAAGCAGATCTAGCATGCCTGCTGAAGGAACACATTATCAGTCTTCATTGGGGAATTGTTTCCTCCAACAAATGGTGTTCCTTCAACTCCACCCTTGTGGCTGCCAAAGTCCCTTCCCTTAATAGGTATCATTGTCAATCATCCCAGAAAAGTTCCCTTTGAAGTTTAACAATCTGCAGACTGAGGTGAGAGTGTACAGAAGAAAATCTATTGGACTGTTTTCACCCACCAAAGACTGAAGATCGAGTATAGTACATTTAATAGTCCACCGCCTATGATCTCCAGAAGTAAGATTTTGCTCATGACCATCCTAGTTGGTTAGGACTCTGCTGATATTTACAGACCACTTCACAAACCTATTTTGTGATAATCAGCTAAGTTTAGTTTAGCTTATTGCTTTGGTTGTCCAGTATTGGATCGTTAATGATAACACTCTATGCCTTTCTGATGGACATTTCCAACTGTAGATTGCTCACCTTTAAAATAGTCTTCAGGTTCAAGACTGGGTCTGGAAGTTTGTGTTGCTAGTTGGTGCCAGGTGTCTCCTAGTCAACTTCTTTATCCTCATGACCACGCAGAGCTGCATATAGTGCCACCCCTGCATGCTGATGTCAGTTCCTTGCTCTCTGCTCCTTCGAGCATTGATCTGGTCCACAGCTCCCTTTTTGTTTGACAAACTACGGCCAAAATCTTTTCCAATGTCCAAAGGAACCTTATCCCACCGAAGACTACAGGGTTCAAACTGCACTGTGACTGTCGGAAACAGATGTCTGTGACGGACT
This sequence comes from Lissotriton vulgaris, assembly GCF_964263255.1. Lineage (NCBI taxonomy): Eukaryota > Metazoa > Chordata > Amphibia > Caudata > Salamandridae > Lissotriton > Lissotriton vulgaris. The sequence goes on along the minus strand of NC_141696.1, from coordinate 408,716,270 downwards.
CACACACGGCATTCCTCGAGTTTAGACTCTGGATACATCTTTAAGTCATGCGAAGAATATGCCCTCTTGCACCCCAAGGTGTGAAGTGAAGCTGTACACCAGCAAATAGCTAAAGAAGTCACTTACCTCATGACCTCTCTAAGTAGAGGGCGTGGACTCTTTCCTGCTCTCATTGCCTCTTGGCAGTCGTCTGGTAAGTCCAAATCAAATCCAGAAAGAAATTCACGTTTAATTGGTACTCGATCCCATCACATCCAGAGAAAAGACGAGCTGGCATCACAGTGCCAATCGATCTTGCTCCTGATCCCCAAGCCGATTTCTAAACTGGTCCCTTTGCACCCTGAAGTCTCGGGCATTTGGAAAATCTGTAGCAGGCTTAGGCCTTTAGGGTGGCCATGCTGCACATTTGTGGCACTCTTCCAGCTCCCTCTGTCGTTCCTTTGGGCCCCAAGCATCCTCATTACCCTCCAGGCAGATTCTGCCAGCGGATTACTCCTCTGCAACATGTATGTCCTTTGAGACCACCTCAGGTTCCTCACCCACTCGGGTACTAAAACTTCCTTTCTGGCTTCAAGATCTAGGCATGGTTCTTTCTCCATCAACGCTGATAACGACTGAGGTCAAATCTCTGCTGACTCTGAAGCCTGACCTCGAGCAGATTCTGCTTTGATTCCCTACCGTGGTCATGGCTTTATATACTGTAATTCAGACAAACCTCTTCTTCCACAAGGCTTTCCTCCGAGGCTTCACCACCTTTTTGATAAGAACTCTTATCAACCTGGGAATGATTTTAATGATGATCTCTGTATGGACTTGCTGGATGCCAATCGACTGGATTTTTACCTGACACAGAATTGTTTTTGCTCTTTTGTGAAGGAGAATGCATCATTCGCCATAGTGATTAGATGTGCAGCTGAGCTCCTGGACCTACAGTTGCCTTCAGATGAGATCAAGACAAATGTCCACTGAGATTTTACAACATAAGCTGGCCTCATCTGAGGTCTTGCTTCCATTTAATGCAGCCCTGACTGACACCCTTATGGGTACTTGGGTCAAACATTGCTAGTTGTTACCTTTCACCAGCATTGAATCTTTCATAGATTCACATGCTTGTCTCTTCCCCGTCGTCTTGGTGGGAGTCTCACAGTATTAGAAATATAGCAGTGCAAAAGAAAAAACCCATGATAAACCCATACAAATGCATTATACTTTGGTACCCCATCACTATTATATGATCCAAAAGTCAGCCAATGAGACAACAGTCTCGTCGACGGCAGTTACGACGACGGCCCAATCAATGTCTTCTCCGTTGACAACCTCGACGACTGCTACGTCGACAATGGCATTCAAGTCACCAAACATCCAAAGATCGTCTGTCTATAAAATAGTTTCCACCATCGACAGAGAAGAAAAGATCCTCAACTCTGCCTGATACAGGAAGTTTTTCATCAGATTTGACAACCTGGAGCAAAGTCTCACCGCTCCCCCCCATCCCATCTGTTGGAAAAGCAGGAATCCGAGGAGGAAGGTTCTTTTGGTCCTGCGTACAGTCCATCTCAACTCAGGGTAAAAAGCCAAGACACAGATGAGGAGGAATATCAGGACAAATACGGATATTTACAGGAGGAGTTCTCTTTTAAAGACAGTCTTCCATCAAGATCACAGAGTTATGAGTCTTTTCAGGACTCTTATGAGGAGGAGGAGAATCCTCCAATGGTCAGAGAAGACTGTCAGTGCCGCTTTCATTGGTCACAGATCTGAGGCACATGATTCAGGACTATTATAGGCATTTTTCGAAAGAAAATGCTACTTTACCTTACACCTCAAGTAAGACTCAAAGCGCACCCCCTGCTGAGAAGGCAGCGCCACCGCAAGCCTCACAGATGAAGCGCCCTCCAACAGTAATAGCCATCAGAGATGACTATATTGAGAGCGAAGTAGAGGAACAACCAGAAGGAGAGTTGATGCAGGAGAAATAGCCTGTGGGTGATGAATGGGATCAATATATTGCTCCATCGTCTCCTTCACATTCCCCAGCAAATTCTCTGCCGGAGGATATTGGGGGATTCCACGAGCTAATGGAGAGGGCATCAAAGAGGTTTGACCACCTTCTTCCAATGATTGACGAACTGTTTCTTGTACAACTTCAGAGTTCAGCTAGAAAGTCGACTCAGACAATCTCAATGGTGAGCTACATATGGGAGGAAGGTATAAAAATCATGAGGAATCCAGCTTCGGTTTCTGCATCAGTCCCAAGAATTGAAAAGAAATATAAAGCACCAGAATCGTCTCCAGCATGTCTGATGGGTCACCCCAGACCGGAATCAGTGGTGATGCAAGCAGTGCAGAGACCCTTAGAAACCTGGCAGCTACATGTTCCTCTCCACCAGACAAAGAAGGTAGAAAGCTGGATGGCACTAGTAAACGTTTTGCGGTTATGGCTGCAGGGTCCATCAAAGCCTCAAATGCTTTGGCTATAGTAAGCCGATATGACCGACAAATGTGGTCGGATTTTGCGCCATTGCGGTCTCACCTTCCTGAGGATAAAAAGGAAGAATCAACGCAGATTCATCAAGACGGGGCTAGGTCAGCCTCCGAAATGATTGATATGGCTATGGATATTTCTGCAGTGGCTTTTAGGCAGATAGCAGGGGCTGTCGATCTTCAAAGACAGGGCTGGCTCATAGCCACCTCTTTCCGGCCAGAAATCCATTCGAAGATTATCGATATGCCATTCAATGGTGAAAATCTTTCTGGCAAGCATGTGGACGATGCCCTTAAAGGAATTAAGGCGGATACAGACACAGCACATGCTTTAGGGCTCCCTCAACAGCAAAGGTTTCAGTCCTTTCGGGGCAGAGGAACGAGAGGCCATTACCAACAAAGGCAGTAATTTCAGTCTTATAGGTATCAACCCTATCAGCCTCAAGGGTTTTGACAGTTTTCTAATCAGCAACAATTTTGATTATCTAATGCGCCTTACCAGCAGCAGGCGAATAGATGGAAGACCACACCTAGAGAGAAACCTCAGGACGGCGGCAGGAGACGGTGACACTTTCCGGGCGCCAACCACCTCGTCAAAAAGCAAACTTCATCAGAACCACTACCTCTCTCCATTTTACCAACAATGGTTGTCAATCACCTCAGACAGATGGGCGGAAGACATTATTCATCAAGGCCACACCCTTATAAAAGGAGCAATAGAGGAGGTTCCTTAAGAACATCGTGGGAGAGGATTCTACTCGCATTTTTTTTCCTGATAAGGAAAAAAAAGTACCACGTGGAGGCAGGGGATGGATCTAAGAGGTTTAAACAAGTATATCAGAAGCTTCTCTTCAGAATGTTATCGCTGCAAGAGATTCTGTAAATGCTGAACAGAGGAGACTATGACATCTTTAGATCTATTAGATGCATACTTTCATGTTCCAATACACGTCAAACATTGACGGTATTTCAGATTCGAGGTGGTGGGGCGCCACTACCAATTTAAAGTTTTGCCCTTTGGTCTCCGTTCTGCACCGAGTATTCACGAAGTGCATGGTGCCAGTGGCAGCATATGTGAGACAACAAGGACCCCAGGTTTAAACGTATCTGGACGATTGACTGATAAAAGGTCCAACATATCAGTCCGCTCAGAAATCTCTGGGGACTTGCAGGAATCTGTTTGTGTCCCTGGGTCTAAAAGTAAACATGGAAAAATCCTCTCTGATTCCGTCACAGACGCTACCGTTTTTAGGGGCACTGTTAAACGCAAGAGAAGCAAAGGTGTATCCGTCAGAAAAACGCATTCAAAACATTTTTAAACTGAGTTCTCAGATTCAAAAAAGAGATTCAGTTTCAGTAAGGTTGTTAAAGGCCATGCTGGGAATGCTCTCATCCTGCATTCCGTTACTCCCAAATTGCCGTCTCCACAGAAGGCCACTTCAGGAACTTCTCGACCTACAATGGGTTCAGGCTCACAGATCTTTCGAGAACCTAGTCCTTATCACTACACTAATAAAGAAGGCAATGTCATGATGGGGGGTAAGAAATCATTTCACTGCAGGTCTACTCTTCGAACCTCAATCTCCCAGTTACATAATGACAACGGATGCATCCCTACAGGGATGGGGGGCACATCTATAAGACCTAGAAATACAAGGTCGGTTATATGTCTAAACAACTACTGCCTAAACCACGACTTCCTGAACCACTAAAGCTTTTCAACGAGCTATCATAAACCACTACTTTCTTTTTCAACGACTTTCTAAACCACGAAAAGAATCACCTTGTGACTGGCCAATAGATGGCAGTATTGTAATAACAATACTTTCACAAAATATTTTAATTGCTTATTACCCATTTCTTTGATAATTTATTCTTCGTATATTTTAATATTTAGTCTTTTTTTTTTTAAACCTCATGAACTCCAAATTATTCTCAGCTGCAGGGCTTCACATGGGATTCATGACACCTCTGCTTATTTCATCCTTGTTCACAACGTGTTAATGCTGAGCTGGGTGCTGATTAATGAAAATAGCCCTCGCGCGAGTTGCATTCCAGGTGTTGGGGTCGAGCCGTACTATGCTAGAAAAGAGTTGGTCCTACACAATGGTAGAGTAGTTTTTTTTCTTTTCTATGCCAGGGCTTTCTCCGGTTTTCACAGAAAGATCTGGTCACTTATTTATAACTCTAACAAGTATGGATACACAGTAAATCAGAAAATATGGATTTGGGGAAGTTTTAAATTGTAATACGCACCTGCAATGGTCTAAAACTCACTAGCATCGACAATTTTCCAAAATCATGCGTTTAGAGTTCAGGAGGAGGCAGGGGGCGGGCGGCATAACCACATCATGTTTTGAGCTGCTAATTAAACCACAGAGCTAGGGGTTATGGCTTCTGCCCTTCAGTCTGAAAACTTCCAAGGTGACAGCCCAAAATTCTTCAAAACAGATTTCCTCATGCAGAGCCTTTTAATCACGTCTGCCTGATGGTTTTAGAGCAAGTTTTTGAGAGGTTTAAAAGAGATGACGGGAGTCAGTTTGAAGAAAATATTTCTTTACCTTCACAGCGTATTTCTTGCACTTCAGGGAGCAATGAAGGTTACTTGCCTTTGTTGACTTTTCTGGTAAACCGGCTAGATGCACAGAGCGAATGAGTCAGCCTTATACGATTAGTAATTGCGTCTGTATGTTTCTACAGTGTCCTTCCTTTTCAACACTGAGATTACTTCCTTTTGACTAAAAGTCATGCGTAGGTAGCTTTGGGCGGAGATGAGTGACGTAACACTCCAACACTGCCCAATCAAAGTGTAGATGAGGGGTAGGGGTAGTGACGGACTTCACATACTTCCCGAAAGTATGATTCTTTGTTGCGAAGGACTTCATTGAAAAGTTTTGGTTCTGGACTTCGTGGAATGTGAATCTTCATTGTTAAGCCTTCGTTGTTAAGGAAAGCCGCTGTCTGTACTTCATTATTTAGGATGTTTCCCACAAGGTCATTAGAGCAGGCAAGAAGCGAAGATACACATCAATTGGTTGGAACTAAAAGCAGTGTTTTTAGGTCTTCAAGCGTTTCTTCCCAGAATTCACGATTCACCAGTCCTTGTCAGAACGGACAACACAACCGCTATGTTTTATCTTCAAAAGCAAGGAGGAACAAGGTCAAAAATCTTATCAGCACAAGCGCAGCAAAATCTGGCAGTGGCTTCTGAAGCACGATATCACTCTACAAGTTCAGCATGTCGCAGGAAGCCACAACGCGTGGGCAAATGCTCTGAGCAGATCAACAAGCCTATGCCACGAATGAGAAATAGATCGGCTTCTACAGATATTCCACCTATTGGGAACTCCAAGGTTGGATCTGTTTGCCACCAGGGACACCAAGAAATGCAAACAGTTTGCAAGCAGATTTCCCTCAGAGAGGATCATGGGGGAATGCTCTTCAAATTCGATGGACGGGAATGTTTGCATATGCATTTCCTCCATTCCCTCTGATACCGAAGGTGTGGAAGAAAATGAAACTCGAACCGTGTCATCTGATACTCATAGCGCCAGCATGGCCAAGACCGTTCTGGTTCACGGAGCTTCTACAAATGTCAGTTTCCCCTAGTGTTCAGTTTCCACCCCTGCACGATCTGTTATCGATGAACCAGGGCCAAGTGCTACATCCCCAAATAAGCTCGCTAAATTTATCCGCTTGGAACCTCGTAATCATGAATTCCAAGCCTTAAATATCACTCAGTAATGTTGGGATATTCTAGCTCATTCAAGAGCAATTTCCACCAATAAAACCTATGCTGCAAGGTGGAAAAGTGTTTGAATTACTCTCTAAACCCTTTATCTTCAACACCAGACCAAATTCTTGCAGATCTACTGCATTTAGCCTAGGCAGGTTTTTCTCGTGCATCTTTAAAGGTTCATATTGCGGCAATCTCAAGATAACGCAGAAGGCCGGGGCATCTTTCTCTTTGATCTAATAGAGTAGGGAGGTTATGAAGTGTCTTTTCAGGGTGTTCCCTCCAATAAAACGTCCGGCGGAACCTTGGCAACTTAACAAAGTCCTTAATCAAATGATGAAGCCACCTTTCGAACCCATTCATAAAGCTGATATAAAGTTTGTGTCATGGAAGGTGCCACTTCTCCTGGCACTGAAGTCAGCCAGAAGAATCAGTGAGATTTAAGCTTTTTTGATATCTGAACCTTTTATGCAGTTCAAGAAAGACAAAGTGCTAAGAACGAATCCTAAATTCATTCCAGAAGTTCCGACATCATTCCATCTAAATGAACCTATCGTTCTACCTACATATTTTAAAAATCCAACTTCTATAGCAGAAAGATCCCTTCACATCATCACACGCTGGCTGTCAGAAGATGCTTAAGATTTTATATTGACAGAACAAAATCTTTTAGAAAGTCAAGTCAACTGTTAATCACTTTTTTCGCTCCCAGGAAAGGTTCGGCATTATCCAGCAATAGTATGTTCGAGGCATATGAGCTGCAAATTACACACTATGCATAGATGGCCACCTAGTGTTGGGCCCGGAGGTTTGCAGTTTGTTTTGTTGTAGAAAAGTCTTTAGAAGCCACAGGATAAGTGACTCCTCCTTTGGATGATACTGCGCCTGCGCATCGGCTCCATCCCCAGATTGTTTTTTTCCGCCACCGGGCTCGTATGTGTTTCCAGCGCTCCGTGCTGGAACCGAATTTCCTTCGGCGCGCAATCCTCACCAACTTGCAAAACTTACTTTCGAACGCTTTTCCAGTCGACGCTGCTCTTCAACATCGAGGATCTCGATTCCGGTCGTCGTCGACTGCCTTCAGGCCTAGCTAGGCCTCGACTCCAGCTCATGGAAAGGACGCCATTTAAAAAATGTCCTCAATGTGGGTTGAAGTTTCCCCACACAGACCTTCATGAGGTGTGTAACCTCTGGAACACGAGGCGAAAGACTGTTCAGCTTGTGCCTCTTTCCGCTCCAAAATGCCTATCCGGGACCGAAGAGCGAGGAGAACAATGGCTCAAAGATCTATAGCTCCGATTTCGGACGACATCTTCGAGGAAGCCGTCAATGTCCCAGAACAGCACGACGTCGACAGCAGCTCAGAGGCAGAAGATTCCTATGTCGAGGACATCACTCCAGCGCAGCGGGTCGTAAGTAAGACCGTCGACCCTGACCCTTCCTCGATACAGAAGGCCCCGGTCACACCCTCGCCCTCGGGCTCAGGTGCACACCATCACTCTGCTTCTACTGCCCCACCTTCGGGCCCGGCTAAGAAGCCAATTAAGCCCTCAGGCGACTCGAGCTCGAGTCAGCCTCCACACGGTGCCGGCGCACATATACCGGCACCGAAAAAGACAACGGCACCGACATCCAAACCATCGACGCAGAAACATACCACTACTCCTTCGGAACCAAAACCCACGTCGGAACCAAGCAAACTAGCTTCGGATTCCAAAAAACTACCGGAACCGAAAAAGTCATCGGATCCGAAAAAATCATTGGATCCAAAAACCATACCGGAGCCGAAAAAGACTGCTGCTTCCCCAGTGAAAGACATTGTCAAGAAACCAAAACAAGCCATTTCGGTGCCCAAGCCTTCCTCCGCACCAAAAGATCAACCCCCTGCAGAGGATTTACCCTATCCAGACCCTGCTCAAAAGACTCTAGCTAAGGATCCAATCACTGGACACTTAATTTTGGCTTCAAAAAAGCGACCACTGGACACACCAGCTCCGCATTCAAAGAAGAAGGACATGGCTACCTCTCCCCTAAGACTGCCTTCCCCTTCTCTTTTACCTGTACCATCACCACCTCCTCCCATACCACAGCATTCCCCAGCATCCTCTATCATACCAGACAGGGATGATAGCTCTGATGATATGGGGGTGGGGGGGGGGGGGTAACATACCTGATCCAGCCACGCCCACAAGATCCCCAGACCCTTGGGATGATTGTACCACCCCAGATGTCCCAAATGTCCTTCAGGATGACATATAACCCTCAAGGCCTTCCCCACCAGAAGACACTATAGGGTTTAATGAATTAATTCAAAGGGCCGCACAATATCATGGGGTAGACATACACTCAGACCCTGCTGAGGAAGACTTCCTAATGGATACATTTGATAACGCACAAAGGTCCTCATCCATTTTACCAATGCTTAAAGGAGTGATTAAGCATGCCCCTGAAGTCTTCAAGGACCAAGTCAGAACTCAGGTCATTAACCCTTGTATAGAGAAAAAATATAAAGCTGCCCCCTCAGACCCAGCTTATATTAAAGGTCCAGTACCACTAGACTCACTTGTAGTATCCAATGCACGCAAGAGAGCAAACTCACAAATATCAGGTGAGGCTGCACCACCAGATAAGGAGTCTAAGCTACTTGAGGCATCAGGGAAAAGAACAGCATCTCAAGCAGCAAACATGTGGCGTATCACCAATACACAGGCATTACTAGCCAGAAATGACAGGGCACATTACGATGAGCTAGAGTCATTAATGTAATTAATGACACCTTCCCTGACTAGTACAAGGATAGAGCAAAAGAGCTTATCCAAGAGGGGAAAAACATCACAAACACCTCTATTCGGTGTGCCCTCAAAGCTGCAGATACCGCTTCTAGGGCAGTTGACACCAGCGTTTCTCTACGCAGACACGCCTGGCTACGTATATCAGGGTTCAAACCTGAGGTACAAAGTGCCATTCTTAATCAACCCTTTGATGAGCAACACCTATTTGGACCTGAGGTAGATGTATCACTAGAGAAAATGAAAAAGGATACAGACACTGCCAAATCTATGGGAGCCCTGCAGTTGCAGGCTCCCAGGCGTTCATTTAGTCGCTCATCCTATCGAGGTGCCACCAGGGGATATACTTCAGACACAGCTTCTACCTCATACAAAGCCCTTACACAGTCTACTTACAGCAAAGGCTACCAAAGGGGTGGTTACAGGGGTAACAAAGGCAGAGGCAAAAATAACAACTCGCTCTCTGCCTCTACCCCTGCCCAATGACTCCATTTCCCCATCGTATTCCACTCCTGTCGGGGTAAGACTCCAACATTACCTGCCAGCCTGGGAAAACATCACATCAGACATGTGGGTGCTTCAAATAATTCAGTCAGGTTATTGTCTGGAACTAACATCTACCCCCCAAACATACCACCCAAGCAATGTCACACGAAAATTTAACATTGCTCAGACAGGAGGTAATATCCCTCCTACAGAAAAATGCAATGGAAATAGTTCCAGAGCATCAGAAAAACAAAGGAGTATATTCCCTATATTTCCTAATACAAAAGAAGGGCGGATCTCTAAGACCCATCCTAAACCTCAGACCTCTAAACATTTACATACAGTCGGATCATTTTCATATGGTCACACTCCAACAAGTCCTCCCATTACTGATACTAAACGACTTCCTTGTCACTCTAGATCTCAAGGACGCCTACTTCCATATTCCCATCCACGCAGCGCACAGAAAATATCTCAGATTTGAGCTAGACGGACAACACTACCAGTTCAAAGTGCTCCCATTCGGAGTCACAACAGCGCCACAGGTGTTTACCAAATGCCTAGCAGTAGTAGCAGCACACTTATTCATGTCTTCCCATATCTGGACAACTGGCTCATAAAAGCCAGCTCATACAGCCAGTGTGTGCAACACACTCACGCTACTATTCAACTGCTTCACGACTTGGGATTCGCGGTAAATCAGGTAAAATCGCATCTGCAACCCTCGCACATACAACAGTATCTTGGCCCTACAATAAACACCCAGCCAGGATTACACACTCTCCTCACAAAATTCAAACCGCAACACTCGCTACCAGCTCGAGTGTTCATGCAGCTCATAGGGATGATGGCATCTTGCATATTTGTAGTACCTCACCCAAGATTGCAAATGCGTCCACTTCAAGAGTGCCTAGCACGCCAATGGAACCAGGCTCAAGGTCAATTAACAGACCTAGTGTTGGTAGACGGTCAGACTCATAGTTCTCTGCAATGGTGGAACACCAAAGGGCGACCGTTTCTAGAGCCAGGCTGGGGAGCCCATCTACTGCATCACACCATGCAAGGCAGATGGACACCGCAACAAAAGCTACTCCACATCAACCACTTAGTTGCTAGCTGTGTTTCTAGCTCTCAAAGCATTTCAAACTCAAGTGTCAGGCAAAGCTGTCTTAGTCCGCACAGACAATATGACAGCTATGTACTACATAAACTAACAAGGCGGACACACTCTCTGCAGCTCTATTAGCACAGCAGATATGGAGATGGGCTATACCGCTAAAGATCTTCCTCTTAGCCCAACACGTCCCAGGAGTACAAAACACTATTGCAGATCTGCTGAGTCGACAAACACAGCAGATCCACGAGTGGGAACTTCATCCACAAATTCTTCATCCGTTCTTCCAAATGTGGGGACAACCTCAGATAGACCTCTTTGCCACCCACGAAAACGCAAAATGCCCAAGCTTTGCCGCCAGATACCCACACCCATTGTCCACAGGCAATGCGATATGGATGAACTGGTCAAAACTATTTGCGTACGCTTTTCCTCCTCTCCCACTACTTCCGTTAGTGGTACGCAAACTACAACAACATTCCCTGACGCTCATTCTAGTCGCTCCAACTTGGGCCAGACAACCGTGGTACACCAGGCTGTTGCAAATGTCTGTAGTACCACACCAAAAACTAAACCTATCTCCACGCCTAATAACACAGAACCATGGAGAGATCAGACACCCGGACCCAGCTCAGCTCAACCGAGCGATCTGGCTCCTGAGGTCATAGTTTGGTTACCTCAACCTTCCTCCAGAATGCATGAACATCATTAAAGAAGCTAGACGTCCCACTACTAGAGCATGTTATGCTGCTAAGTGGAAACGCTTGTTCATATACTGCTAAAACAACCAAGTAAATCCCTTAGACGTGTCTATTCAACACATCATAGGATATCTATTACACCTTCAAAAGTGTAATTTAGCCTATACGTCTATCAGCCTACACCTTGCTGCCATCACAGCATACTTACAAAATAGACAACATCTATCTCTTTTTAGAGTACCAGCTATTAAAGCTTTCATGGAAGGACTCAAAAGAATAATTCCTCCCAGAACGCCACCTGCACCAGTGTGGAACCTGAACATTGTTCTTACAAGATTAATGGGTCCTCCCTTCGAACCATTACATAAATTTGAATTGCAATTCCTAACCTGGGGGAAAGTAGCTTTCCTAGTAGCAATTACTTGTCTCAGAAGTGTTAGTGATCTACAAGCATTGGACGCTACTCCCTGCTCTGCTTGCTGCTTGGGGTATCGTAGCGCTACACGGCCAGATTGCTCTTTGCCAGCTCGCATTTATTAGCCCACAATTATTAGTGCCTGACTGCTTATGATTTTTGTATCGTAGCGCTATATTGCGAAAGTGCGTTTTCACGATCATTCAATTGTGCTGTGCTGCCTTTGCCTAATTAAATCATTTGTGCCTGTGCCACTGCCAATTTCATCGCGCTTATTAAGGTTGTGCCCAATCCTGTTTCGCTTTTGGCTTGCTGCCATTTTGTTGTTTGTTGTTGTGCCTCCCGGCCCGGCTCTCCACCCCGCTCCCGCCTCCCAGCTGCTCCTCCCTCGCCCCTCCCCCCTCCACTATCCACTTGTCAGATGCCTTTGCGCGCAGCGTTCATGCGCAGCGATCGCGCCCCATGCGCGCCGGAGGTGCGCCAAAGGTAAGCCCGTCTACGCCCGTCCGCGCCTGGACCGCGCCCAGCACCAGACCCCCTGGCCCCCTCAAACCCCACTCCACCCGCATTACGTACGACGCCGCAACCCTATCAGCACTTAATCCCGGCAGACTCCAAAACTGCAACCTAGCTGCCCTCGGACAAACCCATGGATCCTTCACCTGCCACTCCTGCAAGTTCGACTGCATCAGGCCCCACACCAAATCCACGAACTCCAAACAGAGCTCCGACACTAACCACCTAAAGTGCATCCTACTCAACACCCGCTCGGTCCACAGACACGCCATTGAACTCTGGAACCTACTCGATACTACAAGTCCGGACGTCGCCTTCCTTACAGAAACCTGGATGAACGCTTCATCAGCGCCCGACATCGCCATAGCCATCCCGGACGCCTACAAGATCATCCGAAAGGACCACACCAACCAAATAGGAGGAGGCATCGCCATCGTCCATAAGAACACCATCCGCATCACGACCAGTTCCGACGATAACGTCGCTAACGCCGAACACCTTCACTTCCAGATCCGCACCGACCCCAAGACCACACTCAGAGGCACCCTCATCTACAGACCACCAGGTCCCCGCACACAATTCAGCGAAGACATCACCGACTTCATCAGCCCACACGCCCTCCCCTCCGAGGACTACATTCTACTGGGAGACCTCAACTTCCACCTGGAAAAGAAAAGCGACAGCAACACCACCACCCTTCTGGACAACCTGGCCAACCTCGGACTCGAACAACTTGTTGATACCCCCACCCACTATGCCGGACACACGCTCGACCCAATCTTCACCTCCAGCAAGCACATCTCCTTCGATCACACCACAGCTCTCCATTGGACGGACCACAGCTGCGTTCACTTCAACTACAAAAAGACCACGACCCACAACCCACCACAACCTATTCCCCGAAGAAATTGGAACAAAATTACCACCGACCAGCTCTTCACGTCGCTTCACCAAAACCCTTCTGCCAAATCATCGGACCCAAACCAAGCAGCCACCAACCTCACACAATGGATCACCCACAGCGCCGATGAACTAGCACCCTTCAAAAACCATCAAATCAAGCAAGGTAGCAAAAAAGCCCCCTGGTTCAACGATGACCTTAAGAAATCCAAGAAGTTCTGTCGCACCCTCGAGAAAGCCTGGAGAAAAAACCCAACCACTGACAACCAGGCCACTTCAAAGAACGCCATCCGCAAACACCACCAACTGATCCGATCCACCAAGAAATCAACATTCAAGGATTGCCTTGACAACAACGCCCAAAACAGCAAGGAACTATTCAACATTGTCAAAGAATTTACCAACCCCACCTCCGGCACCAACGACATCTTTCCCTCCCAAGACCTCTGCGACTCTCTAACCTCTTTCTTTCACAACAAAATCGCCGACATACATAACAGCTTTAAAAACCAGTCCGAAGACCAGTCCACTCCACCCACCTCCGATCCAAAACCGCACTCTAACAACCTTTGCGCCTGGAACCCAATCACCACTGAAGACACCACCCGCCTGATGAACTCCATCCACTCAGAATCGCCAACCGACCCATGTCCCCACCACATTTTCAACAAAGCAGACTCCATTATCGCACCCCATCTCCGCAACGTCATCAACTGCTCCTTCAACTCCGCTACCTTCCAGGAAAGCTGCAAACATGCCGAACTCAGCGCCCTTCTGAAGAAGCCCACAGCAGACCCCACTGAACTTAAGAACTGCCGCCCCATCTCGCTCCTCCCATTCCCTGCCAAAGTCATTGAGAAAGCCGTCAACAGTCAGCTCGCCGCCTTCCTTGAATCCAACAAATCCCTCGACCCCTCACAGTCCGTCTTCCGAGCCAAACACAGCACCGAAACCACCCTCATCGCAGCAACAGACGACATTCAAACTCTACTAGACAACGGAGAAACAGCCGCCCTCATCCTACTTGACCTCTCCGCAGCCTTCGACACAATCTGTCATTGCACCCTCATACAACGGCTCAGCAACGTCGGAATACAAGGAAAAGCATTGGACTGGATCATCTCGTTCCTCGCCGGAAGAACCCAGAGAGTCCGCCTCCCCCCTTTTAGATCAGAGGCCACCGAAGTCATCTGCGGCGTACCACAAGGATCATCACTCAGTCCCACCCTCTTCAACGTATACATGAGTCCCCTTGCATCCATCGCGCGCCAACACAACCTCAACATCATCTCCTATGCAGACGACACCCAGCTGATCCTCTCCCTCACCAAAGACCCAAACACCGCCAAAACCAACTTACACGAAGGAATGAAAGAAGTAGCCGAGTGGATGAAGAACAGCCGTTTAAAACTAAACTCTGACAAAACGGAAGTCCTCATCATAGGTTCATCCCCCTCTGCCTGGGACGACTCATGGTGGCCTCCGGCCCTGGGAACGGCACCCATACCTACGGATCACGCACGTAACCTGGGCTTCATCCTGGACTCCTCCCTCTCGATGACCAGACAAGTCAACGTCTCATCATCATGCTTCAACATCCTACGCATGCTCAAAAAAATCTTACGTTGGATCCCCACCGAAACAAGAAAGACGGTCACCCACGCATTGGTCACAAGCCGACTGGATTACGGAAACACCCTTTACGCCGGAACCACAGCCAAACTACAGAAAATACTCCAACGCATCCAAAACGCCTCAGCCAGACTCATACTGGACATCCCCCGTCAAGCTCACATTTCCTGTCACCTGAAAGACCACCACTGGCTCCCCGTCAACAAGAGAATAACGTTCCGTCTCCTTACCCACGCACACAAAGCCCTCTACGACCTAGGACCCGAATGCCTCAACACGCGACTGTCCTTCTACACCCCCACCCGCCAATTACGATCGTCCAATCAAGCCCTCGCCGCAATTCCACGCATCCATAGATCCACCATGGGGGGGAAGATCCTTCTCCTACTTAGCGGCCAAATCCTGGAATTCTCTCCCCACCCACATCCGCCTTACACAGAACCATCTCTCCTTCAGAAAGCAACTAAAAACTTGAATATTCGATAAGTAAAGCACCCCCCCCCCCCGACTCCCTCAAGCGCCTTGAGACCCTCTGGGTGAGTAGTGCGCTATACAAATTTCTGAACTTGAATTTGACCATTCAAGAACCTTTTTTGCAAATGCATCATAACAAAGTGGTTCTTCGTACTAATACTAAATTCCTTCCTAAAGTCATTTCACCATTCCATCTAAATCAATCAGTTGAGCTGCCAGTATTTTTCTCGCAGCCTCAAACAGTCGCATAAAGAGCTCTACACAAACTTGCAGCCCCATATCAAAATCCGGGATCGCCAGATGGATTGTTAAATGCATACAAATATGTTACCAAAAAGCAAAACGTATGTTAACAATTCCTCCAAAAGCCCACTCAACAAGAAAGATAGGGGCTTCAATGGCGTTCTTAGGGAACATTCTCTTAGATGACATTTGCAAAGCAGCTACATGGCTTACACCGCACACATTCACAAAGCATTACTGTGTAGATGTGCAAACTAAACAACAAGCCACTATGGGCCAGGCTGTACTAAAAACACTGTTTCAAACAACTGCAACAGATACTGGTGGTCGCCGCTAAGTGTGGGTACTGCTATTCAATCTATGCATAGTGTGTAATCTGCAGCTCATATGCCTCGAACGGAAAAATGCTACTTACCAGTATGCATCTGTTCTAGGCGTGTAGAGCTGCCGAGTTACACCCGCCTCCCCAGCTACCTTTATCTGTTCCAGTATTATCTTAATTAGATACAAATCACATGGACATCACTACCTCTTGTAGAGCTCCATCACTTCCCTAATGGCGAAAAAAAATCTTGGGATGGAACCGATGCCCATGCGCAGTATCATCCAAAGGAGGAGTCCCCTATCCTGTGACTTCCAAAGACTTTTCTACAACAAAACAAACTGCAAACATCCGGGCCCAACACTAGGTGGCCATCTATGCATAGTGTGTAACTCTGCAGCTCTACATGCCAAGAACAGATGCATACTGGTAAGTAGCATTTTCCTTCCAGATGGATATCCTCAGCAATTGCATTCTGTCATGAGAAGGCTGGAAGGTCTTTAACTGCAAAGGTTAAAGCACATTCGACAAGGAAGGTAGCTACTTCCGCGCATTATTCGCAGGAATATCGCTCCCAGACATTTGCAGAGCAGCAACATGGTCAAATGTCCATACTTTCACCAGGCACTACTGTCTGGACACAGCTTGGAAAGGAGATTCAGCGGTGGGATAGGTTGTGCTGCGCCAACTGTTTCTTTAAGGTATTGGTTTTTCTAAATAAGTATTTTTGTTTATGAAGTAATACAGGTTAAGAATGTTTCGTGATATTTATATGTAGTCTTGTTTATTTTAAACATTGAGACACACAATCCACTGTATAAGCTAGAACATATCGTAATCTATGATGCGTATATTGGAACAATCAGGAAAAAGAGGTCTTACCTTTAAACGCCTTGTGGAGGAAATACTGCTTTCTAATCTGATTCAAGCATGTGAATCTATGAAAGATTCAATGCTGGAGAAAAAACAAGTTACTTAACTGTACACTGAGGTTCTCCAGTATTGATATCTTTCATAGATTCACATGCAGCCCGCCCACCTCCCCGTTTGTAAGGTAGACTACTTTTACCTCCTGCTTACTTCCTTAGCTCACACTGATCCTGGAAATCTGAGGTATGGTGGCTCCGCAGGGGAATGTGATCTCAGGGCTGGCGTCTCCCTGGCTGACTTTTGGACCATATAATAATGGTGATGGGTTACCAAAGTTTAATGCATTTGTATGGGTTTTTCATGGAGTTTTTTTTTTATACTGCTATATTTTGAATACTGTGAGACTCCCACCATGACGACGGAGAAGACTCAAGCATGTGAATCTATGAACGATATCAATACTGGAGAACCACAGTGTACAGGTAAGTAACTTGTTTTTTTTCTGTTTGCGACCAACCAGTGCTGGTCTGACCACATTTTCTTATGCAGCACCAGACTCCCGGGAGCTCCACCAGCAAAGTCAGCCTTAAAGCATTCCCCACAACCTCTCCAGACCGAGTAAAACATTATTGAGGTGTTCAAGGAAGCAGATGTCTTGTTCCGCGAGCTTGGCATTGAGGTCAGTCAATGCTGTCTGCCTTCTAGGCGCTGCACTCTTTTTGACATGGCCAGCGAAATCTTGCCCATGGATTCGGAAAGTTTCAGGCCTCTTTTGCTCACACAGTTCATGACCGCTAGGATGCAGTATATTATTAGGGCTAGCCTGAATAACACTGACTGGGGTGTAAGGTGGGCCTTGGTTTGTTGCTGCATTTCTATGGGTGGAAGCGACCTACTGCCTTTTCATCGGACGTGCAGGCACCTTAAATGGATATGCCGTTTCATTGGTCCTGCCTCTTTGACAAAAAGGCTGGTTCTGCCCTCAAACACTTTGATGAAAGCAGAGCCATAGTGCATTTCTTAGGCCTTTTAACTCCTGCCTGACAGTTTTCTCAGAAGCCTGATCCTTCCGAAGCTATTAGTGAGGGCTGCCATATAAACACTGTTGGGCCCCCTACCAAAGCAGCAGTCACACCAGTCGTTTCATTGCCTGGTGATGGGGTTCAAGCAGACATCATGTAGGTCACCAGGGCATTAGCATCCAAGCCACTTTAACTTGCCCTTAGTAGAGCATAGCTACCCTATGGGAGGCAGGATCAGACATTTTCTTACCTTACTTTCCGACCCACTGCAACTTTCTCCCACATCAGAGGAGCTTTCAGAAAAGCAACTATCCATCTTGCTGCCGGAGTTGCATGATCTACTGCCAAAGGGGCCATTGAGAAGGTGCCTGCTTTGTAAGTAGTGATTGGTTGTTACTCCCACTATTTGCTTGTGCCAAAGACTGGCTAAAGCCTTCATCGTATTTTGAATCTTCACCCGCTAAATGCCTTCCCATGCTCACACTGGCCCTATTTCCGTCAGCCCTGGATCCAGGTGACTGGATGGATGCCTTAGACCTGCAGCAAACAACCTTGCATGTTCTTGTCCTGCAGTCACAAAGACGGTACTTCTAGCTGAAGGTTGGCCAGGAACATTTACAGTTTGCTGGGCTCCCCTTCAGTGTTCACTAAAGTGATGGCTGTGGTCACTGCCCAGTTCTGAAGGTTGTGGAAGGCAGTTTTCCCCTACCTCGACATCAGCTTTGGAAGATGGGCTCCCCACAGTCAGTCGTAGTTCACCTCCAGACATCAGCAAACCTCCCAACATCATTGGGGTTTTCGATCAACTAGCCAAAGTCACTCCTGACTCCTTCAGAGGTTTTCTTTCTTGGACCTCTTATGGACACATCACCGTTCTTGCGTGTAATGAACCGATGCATCACCTTCCCTGCAACATTTTCGTTGTATAGCGTTACGCATCCTAAGATACATTGACTCAAAGTGTCGCATTTTAACATCTAAAGAGAACTAAGCTAATTCTACCATTTTAAGTACAGTCTTGTGGATTTTTATTGTATGTGGTCTTGTGTTAAATATATATAAAGAATACTTATTTTTAATATACAACTTGTGTGATGTCCATCTTTAGTGTTGTCATTGGGTTACTGTATGTGTTCACAAATGCTTTACACACTGCCTCTTAGATAAGCCTGTCTGCTCATGCCAAGCTACCAAGGGGGCTAGTAGGGGTTATTTTAGGAGTGTACCCCCTTACCCTTACTAGACGCAAGAGTCCCTATTTGGACAAACTTACCTACCTCTGCCAACTAGAGACCCCCAAATCTAACAGTGTGGTTCCCACAACATAGTCCCTCTTTTTGCCTCTCTCTAAGATTCTTCTGTTTGCTTTATTGTTGGCCCAGCAGGGCTCTGCTTTGGGCACAGTTAAAGGTTATCTATAAACAGTTTTGGCATTTTTGTGGTTATCAGACCAACCCTCTTTATTCAAGTCACCTGTTGTGGCTAGGTTTTTTAAAGGCTTGCAATGCGTTCCCCCCAGACAATCATGCCGCAATGAGATTTAAATCTCATTGAGGCACTTTCTTGTTGTTTACACACTTTGTGCCTCTGCACAAATGCCCTCTTAGGCCATTGACCTTCAAAACTATCTGTCTAGTGGCCATAACATCAGCAAGGAGGATCAGAAAATTGCAGGCACCCTTCCTTTCCACCTTCTACCCGGACAAGCTGGTCCTCTGGAGTTGTGCCTCCTTCCATACGGAGGATGTGGCTCTATTCTGTGTAGACCAAAACATCACCATGCCTGCTTTCTTTTCTCCCCACCAAAGAGGATAGACTCTACCGACTAGACCCAAAAGCGTTTGTGTTCAACTTTGATCAAACAAAACAGTTCCATGTGAATGATCAACTATTTGTGGGGTAAATAGGAGCTAAAATAGAGATGGCTGTACAGAAATGGGCCATCTCCAGATGGATAGTGTTGTATCAAGATCTACTATGCATTGGCCTAGAAGCAACCCCTGAGGGCTTGCTTCCTCATTCCACCAGACCTATGGCTGAGACTACTGCGTTATACCGCTAAGTCCCTGTCCTGAACATCTTGCAGGTGGCAACATGGGCATCTTTGCACACATTTACCAAACATTACTGTCTGGTCAGTCAAGTCTGTTGTGACAGCCACTTCGCCGGTTTGCTCCTACAGGACTTTCTGGTTTGAATTGGCTACACAGATCCACCTCTGGATTGGCATTGCTTGGGTATTTATTGTAAGGTAAGGAATCTGCGGCTAGAAGTCAATCAGATAAGCAAGTTACATACCTTCAGTAATCTCTATCTAGCCACAGATTCATTACTGATCCTCCATGCTCTGCAAGCTGATTGCAGTGTAAGAGGCAGCCTTCTCAGGGCCTTAGTTTTTCATACCAGTGGTCAGTTCATATCGTGGCTCTGTGCTCCTGGTATGGAAAGTTCCCAAACTAATTGCTGTCAGTGTGCTGGGGTGGTTCCTTTATAAGTACTGTGCACCGAGCTAAACAACACCACATACTGATGCACTGGGGTACTGCTCAAAAAACACTGGATCCAGTCTGACACCTGAGGATTATTCTAAGGTAAGTAATCTGCAGTTAGTCTGTCCCATACAAGGTGTTAGCCAAGGTAAGTAATCTGTTCTACAGTGCCATGGGTCGAACAAGAAGCAGGCATGGTAATTCTTAAGGGAATCAAGATGCTCTATGCCTAAGTATGGGACAGAATCACGTTGGATTCGTTCCTAAAAATAAATCTTAACATGAGGCCACACATTGGACTTTGCAGGAAAGTCACCACCATGGCAGCCCCCTAATATCAAAGAGGAGTCTGGAACACAGCAGCAGAGGCGGTCAAGTTGGTGCCGGTATATGAGCAGGGTCAAAGGAATTACTCCAGGTGTTGGGTCTGCCTCCATTATAGACCTGCATTTTTATTAGCACGTGTATCCAAAAGCAGTCCTTCAAATTGGTGACTCCAACATATTGCAGAGGTTAACCCTTATATACTGAGAGGACTGAATAGTGTCATTGAAGATGACCAAGACAATGCCTACTTCCATATAAGATTTATAGGAAAGATTAGTGTTTTCTCAGGTTCCTGTGGTACTGTTAGGTTATGGTTCTTCAATTTGGTCTACACTTGGCACCCATAGTTTTCACAAAGTCCTGGCACCATTTGCAGTGTATCTGCACAGGTCTACGTGTTCCTCCACCTGGATGGCTTGTCGATTAAATCTTCAACAAAGGCATAGCTGAAGAAGCAGTCAGCCTATTTTAGGAACTGGAATAGACCACTTTACCAGAGCCAGCTGTTCCGTCCAAAATCCCAGTTTTTTTTTCTTCAGAGTTTTATATAGCACGAACGAATATGACACCAGTTGCATTACACATTCATTTTTGTTAGGCACATGGATATTACGCGATTTGCCCAGAATTCCAGGATGTTCAGCTCATTGCTGAGACTCGAATCCAGTTTCACGGACGCCCTAGCCGTTAGGCCAACTCCTCGCCCCAGTCGTCCTTGCTACACTCACAAATACTCTTGAATTGCTGTCCGACTCAACCACAATGTTAGGTTTTCATCAAACACCATGGCCAGGTACTCCATTGAGCACCTTAATTACTTTGCCTATCACAACAATACAGTGGCTACAGGAAAAGAACCAGTTACAATATCAGGACGTCTATATCTTCATATTTACAAAAACCTATATGACACCATCTAATGCCATCCAGTGGTAAAATTTGTCATGCAACAATCATTTTTATAGTGGTTTCCTTTTGCAATGTTTACAGTGTGGCCAGTAGGTCCTCTGCAGCACTAGTGAAGATTTAAAAACTCTAACTGTTGCAATGAGTTCTCGCTCCAAGATGATGACCACGTTTCGCGGCGCTCCAGTGTTTCACTTGCGTTGGATCCTGATGTCTTCTGCAGAATGACTGCACAGAGGGGAGTTTGACTGAGATCTTTCTCTAGGGAGCTCGAATCTGGTAGGATTCCACCATGCCTCATTGAAACAGAATTAAGTAATCCGGTCTTTTAAAGGCGAAGACATCGTGATCACCTACATTTAAGTGCTATGTTACACCAAACATAATGTGTTTCTGCATCAATTGTTTTTCACCATAAGTTGCAATTAGATTATAAGAGGCTCTGAGTTATTCTGGGGGCATAAAGGACGACCCAATAAATATGAGCACATTAAAAAGAATGGTTTGAAAAACTACAGCTGAATTTGTGTGCTGTGATCACAACTATAGCATGCTGTTGGTTTTAAGAATTTCAATGAGTGGCTTCATTAATGACCTCCACCAATTCAGCTGAAAAATAATTGACATGATTTGTAAAAAAAAAATAACTCTACAGGTTACAGGGGCACTAAGAAATCCAATGTGAGATACAAATCTTTTTCCTAGATGTGTCATCTGCTCATCACTGGACACTCGAAAACCTTGTACTGAAACCCATAACAGTGGTAATTATCATCTGGTCCTGAAGAATTGCTGCAGATCAATTATGGAGCAGTAGGGCATATAACATGTTGACCACAATGTTGAACCTCAGGCTCCTCATTCCGCCCAGCTAGTTCAAACTAAGTTTTCAACCTTTGCATGGACACTCGCTAAAAGTAAAACAATATAGGGTTGTCAGGAGCAAATTTTATAAAGTACACCTTCGTAATCTACCTTCACAACTCCAGAAAAGAGCACCATTCTTATGCTGTGACGTAAACCAGGCTCTAGGATCAAAATATCTCTGTCCCCCCTTGTGGGACACCTTGGGTATTTCACCGCCCACCCAGTGAGGAGCACAGCCTGATGATGAAACATGCCACACATAGGATGCCCCCAATGACCTTATATTTTCCACTCTCTCTAATTGAGATTCAGGGGAATGGCACACCAATATTTGATTTCAATATGTTTGGTGAGGACATGTGCTGGACCATTCAAAATACCACTCCTTCCCCTCTTTTTGTTTGAGATGGGCATTCTGACATTTCTCCTTTTCAGAACACAACTGAAGGTCTCTGAGTTCATTGTTGTTGGACTTTGCCCTTTTGCATGGTCATCCCTGAACTTTTTGCCTTTCTACTAGTCTTTTTTTTCTGACATGGTGTTGATGGTTTTAGGACTCTGGACACTTTATCACTGCTGTCCAGTGTAGAGTGCATGTGCTCTCTATGGTAAAACATGGTAAGATTGGTCTACACCTGTTTGGCGTATTTAATTTACCTACCAGTCGCTTGTAAAGTGGTATCTCAGATACCCAGGGCCAGTAATTTAGATGCTACTGGTGGGACTGGTTTCCGGTTCAGGGAAGACCTGCCTTGGCAGTTCGGGCTGGACTGTTCCCTTGAGGCACAGGGTCGAGACTAATTTGCATATAGCTGGGTCCGAACAGAGGTTGCGAAGTGAGCTAAAGAATGATGATGATTTAACCCAGATCGGTGAGTGTCTGAAAAGTTTCAGCGCTCCATCCATCATCACCTTGTGTTTGCTTTGCTCGCCCTAAGTTGGCAGGGTATGCCCAGACGTGGGTCCCTTGCTCACTTTGCCACTGGATTCAAGCTAGCCTGGCTGAAGAGAGGTGTTACCCCGAAACCGGTCCCAGGATGCTTGTTTCCAGTTCAGGGAAGACCTAGTTTGGCTGTTCGGGCTGGACTGTGTCCATGAGGAATAGGGTCGAGACAGATTTGCATATAGCTGGTGGCGAAGTGAGCTAAAGAACAAAGATGGATTCAACCCAGATCTGAGGGTGAGTGTCTGAGAAGTTTCAGCGCTCGGTCCATAATCTCCTTGTGTTTGCTTTGTTCGCCCTAAGTTGGCAGGGTATGCCCAGACGTGGCTCCCGTGCTCACTTTGCCACTGGATTCAAGCTAGCCTGGCCGAAGAGGAGTGTTACCCCGAAACCGGTCCTAGGATGCTAGTTTCCAGTTCAGGGAAGACCTAGCTTGGCTGTTCGGGCTGGACTGTTTCCATGAGGAATAAGGTCAAGACAGATTTGCATATAGCTGGGTATGAACTGAGGTGGCGAGGTGAGCTAAAGAACGATGATGGATTCACCCAGATCTGTGACTGGGGGTAAGTGTCTGAAAAGTTACAGCGCTCCGTCCATCATCTTGTGTTTGCTTTCTTCGCCCTAAGTTGGCAGGGTATGCCCAGATGTGAGTCCCTTGCTCACTTTGCCACTGGATTCAAGCTACCCTGGCTGAAGAGGGGTGTTACCTCGAAACCGGTCCAAGGATACTTGATCCGGGTCAGGAAAGACCTGGCTTGGCAGTTTGGGCTGGACTGTTCCCATGAGGCACAGGTTTGAGACTGATTTGCATATAGCTGGGTCCGAACTGAGGTGGCGAAGTGAGCTAAAGAACGATGATGGATTCAACCCAGATCTGTGACTGGTGGTGAGTGTCTGAAAACTTTCAGCGCTCCGTCCATCATCTCCTTTTGTTTACTGGTGGACTTGTAGCGCTGATTGCGCCACCCACCAAAGTAGCCTTTCAAACCGGTCTCAGGCCTCTGACATTGCAGGGCCTGCGCGCACAGTTTACTGCCGCTGTAATGTGGCACATAAAATGGGTGCCATGTCTGTGACTGCCCTTTTACTACATATCAGTCACCCCTAAGGT
This sequence comes from Lissotriton vulgaris, assembly GCF_964263255.1. NCBI lineage: Eukaryota > Metazoa > Chordata > Amphibia > Caudata > Salamandridae > Lissotriton > Lissotriton vulgaris. The sequence continues at coordinate 408,691,923 of NC_141696.1, read as the reverse complement.
AGGCCCTAGCTAGTCCTGTGGCAGTGTGCATTGTAGGTAAAAGGTAAGACATGTGCCTTAACTGTGTGGCATGTTCTGGTAGTGACGAACAGCAATTTTGATTTCTCACTACTTTGAGGCTGCCCTCTCGTAGGAATGCATTGGGGATTCCCTGGTAAGTGTTTCAGTGGTAATTCCTGATATGAGAGTGGTAGAGTGGTCAAGTTTGGTATGTTTGGAATAGTGATAATAAATGCTGCGTAACGGAGTGCGCAGATTTATTATCACTATTTTAGAAATGCCACTTTTGGGCATTTCTGTGGGCTTCCGGTCAGACAGAGAATCAAATTCAAGGCTCTCTGTCTGACATTCAAGATCTTAAAGCTTTCTTCTCCCCCGGCCTTGACAGGCCTTATTTCTTCTTATGTCCCCACGCGATCCCTCAGATCCGAAGCCCAGTATCTGGCGAACAAGCCTAGGTTCAGGCTTAGCAGGATGGGAGGACGTTCCTTCCGTGTGCTGGCGGGGGATCTATGGAAGTCCCTTCCTGTTCACATTTGCGCCCTCAACAGCTTGACCCTTTTCAGAAGGGCCATCAAAACCCACCTGTTCATCTCTGTTAGCTAATATCCCCCTTTTTCAGCTCTGATCTGTTGTGTTGTTACATATGATCAGGCGCCAGGACGCCCCTTCGCTGGGGCAGCTGTTGCGCCTAATAAATGTTATTAACATAACATAACATAACTATGTGTCTTTGTGCCTACCTGATGTGTATTGCATATCTGGGTCTAGAGTGGCAGGGGCTGGGGAGGTGCACTGGCTCCAGAGGGGATTGGTTGAGTCAGCGCTAGGCTGAATAGGCAGATTTGCATTTGGAGTAGTGGGAGGAGTAGCCTTTGACCCTGAATAGGTCTATGCCTGCCTTATACAATGCTGGCAACCACAGCACCAAAACTGCCCTCATCGCCGCCACCGACGACATCAGGACCCTGCTCGACAATGGAGAAACCGCGGCCCTCATCCTCCTGGACCTATCAGCCACCTTCGACGCGGTCTGCCACCGCACACTGAGAGCACGCCTCCAAAAAAAGGCCCTGGACTGGACCACCTCCTTCCTCTCCGGCAGAACTCTGTGACGTACCCCAAGGCTCATCCCTCAGCCCCACGTTGTTCAACGTTTAAATGGCTCCGCTCGCCCACGTTGCCCATCGGCACAACCTCAACATCATCTCCTACGCCAACGACACCCAGCTGATCCACTCCCTCACCAACGACTCCCACACCGCTAAAACCAACCTCCATGAAGGCTGTCACCGACTGGATGAGAAACAGCCGACTGAAGCTAAACTCGAACAAGACGGAGGTCCTCATCCTCGGTCCCACCCCCTCGGCCTGGGACGAATCCTGGTGGCCGACTGCACTAGAAGCACCTCCTACACCCACCGACTACGCAGGCAACCTAGGGGACATCCTCAACTCAACCCTCTCCATGACGAAACAGGTCAACGCCGTCTCCTCCTCCTGCTTCAACACCTTCTGCATGCTTCGCAGGATCTTCAAGTGGATGCCCACCGAAACTAGAAGGATGGTCGCCCAGGCCCTCGTCAGCAGCAGACTGGACTACGGCAACGCACTCTACGCAGGAGCCCCAGCCAAACTCCTGAAACTGTTCCAACGCATCCAGAAAGCCTCTGCACGCCTAATCCTCGACATCCCCCGCCGCAGCCACATCACACCCCACCCAAGAGACCTTTACTGGCTCCCCTTCAACAAGAGGATAACCTTCAAGCTCCTCACCCACCCAAGCACACAAGGCACTCCACGACACCGGACCAGCCTACCTCAACAACCGACTCAGCCTCTACATCCCCTCCCGCCAGCTCCGCTCTGCAGACAGCGCCCTTGCCACCGTCCCCCGCATCTGAAGAGTGACTGCCGGCAGCAGATCTTTCTCCCACCTCGCCGCCAAGATGTGGAACACCCTCCCCATCCGCCTACGGCAGACCGAAGACCACCTAACCTTCAGGAAACTCCTCAAGACCTGGCTCTTCGAACAGTAGCAGCGCTCCTCACCCCCCCCCACCCCCACCCCCACCCCCGAGCCTTGAGACCCTCACCGGTATGTAGTGCGCTTTACAAATGCTATGATTGATTGATTGATTACTAAACAATAAATTATAAATGTGTACTTCAAGTACATGGAAATACCTTTGGTGACGCCCTCATATCATAACGCACCCCTAGTGGATCCTCAGCCCTAAAATCAAAATACCCCCAAACACCAGATGTAAGATCACTATATAAGTGCCTGTGATTATATTTAAGACCGGCCTATTGACTTTGTCAAGGGGTCACCATATCAATTTAAGGTCCGTCCTACTGGCTTCATCAAAGGGATCTCCACATTAGCTATTCAGCTACATGCCATGATCTGCAACTAAAACTAATGGAATCAATAGCCATAATCAAATACATTCATTATTATATTAACACCATTGATGCTGGTGTTATTCTCCTCCAGTGCTGAAGGTCATTGATTCCCATTATTCATGACGAGCTCAGCTCGTCATGAGTGTACGAGAGGTGTACCTCATGACGAGCTGAGCTCGTCATGAGCGTCGAAGGGGTTAATACAAGCGTTCCAATGTTCATTAATAATCATTGTTAAAGTATTTTAAATAAATCATTCCTATTGAAAACAACCACAAATGTGTTTTGAGTTTTTTTTAGGTTGAGCCTAGCGTTGCAGCGCATGCCCTGCTCGCACTGCGAGGCATGCTATAGTAGGGTATGTTTTAGAAGTGGTGTGGATGCCCCGACCATATTTTTCATTGGCTTCTGTCATTTTCCACCGTAAACGCTGGCTTCTGATTCATTATGAGTCTTGTTGGTACCGCCCTGTCTCCATTCGTTACCTCCCATGAGGACTAGCCCTTTCACTTCGGTTGATACACGGTGTGTCTAAGTTAGTCTGCAAGCACTATTTTCATTATTTTGTCCTGCAGACGAGTCATGCTTTCCAGAATGGCAGCCGCTCATTTCTTGTTACTCGCCGCTGCCAAAATGTTTTTTTTTTTTTGGGAGACCTTTATTGCAAATAATACATATACACAGCAGTGTGCCTACAACCCACTGGTAGGGCCGGCCGCAACCAGTATAATAGCCAATGTTACAGAACCCGTAATCAATAACCTCCAGCCAGATCATATAACATGGAGAAATTCGCAAAGTCATTAAGAGTCAGCGTTCCAGGTTCATCGTCAATACTGCAGCTGTAACACACATATGGAATCTCGGTCTCATTTTGTAGTTTTAGTTATAAATTCAGACAACACCAACCCCCAACTCCCACCCGGTCTTCCCTGGTTCCTGGTCACAGTAAGATCAGTGTCTTAAGGCAGAATGTTGAAATTATACACAACCCTTGGAAATGCAAGAAAGCGAGCGATCAGGCCATGTAGCTCCTGATTTCTATTCCCATCATTCATCAATAATCATTGGCTTGACAAAAGGAATGTCTACTGTGGAAACTAGTCAAGTTCTAAAAGACCGCCCATAATCAGACGTTAAGGGCAGCACACACCAGGTATCTTCACATGATAGTTACTCTTTTTAAGCAATCACTCAGATCCTCCCCCTCCCTCCAATCGTCCTCCACTCTCAGTACCAGTGCTGTCGTCATCAGCTTGGGAAAGCATATACGTTGTATATGGGGCCCAAATGTCCCGCGGTCTCGACTTCGCCGGCAGTCCCTCATAGTAACAATTCAGTTGATCTCTGCAGTATGCCATGTCAGTCAGCCACATTCGGACATCAGGTGCTCTCCCCCCCCGCCCCCCCCCACACCATAGCGACTCTTCGCTTAGCTAGCTGTAACGCCAACACAATTAAACGCCGCATTTTTGCAGGTATTCCAGAGGCTATTCCCAGGAGGCACAGGCGTATATCCAATACAACCTCAGTCGATGTCATGGTAGTTAGGGCCTCAGACACAGCCCCCCAGAAGGCATACACACGTGAACACCCCCAGGGCAGGTGCACAAAGTCAGCATCGTCCTCACCACACCGGACACATTGCGCAGTCGCACGAAGACCATACCTAACCAGCTGGACTGGCGTGTAGTATCACTGATGCACAAGTTTATAATGAAGAAGACGAAAATTGCCGTTGGCCACGTACCCCCCAGTCATGGAGCAGCACTCAGTCCACTCATCATCACTCAGTGGCTCTGGAAGACACCTGTCCCATCTAGCCCTAGCCAGTACCGCACCTCCCCCCTCATCCTCTTGCGCAGCTCGGTACAGTTTAGAAAGCAGCTTAACCCTGTCCGTAGTAGTATATAGCAATTGCAAGGCACCGAGTGCCAACGGCTCTTCCGGATACGTAGGGTATAAGGCATGTATGGCAGCTTTAAGTCTGGCATATATGAATGTAGACATAACTGTGTTTGCAGAGCGGTCCGTCATAGTCTGTAAGGAGAGGAACGAGGCCCCAGGGAACAGATCCCCCATAGTATGTAGTCCAGCCCCTTGTAGGACCTGCAATCCCCCAATTTCGATCGACACCGAGATTTCCGAGTGATATAGAAGCGGCATAGCAGGTGCATACAATGGCAATCTGGCCGCTCGCCTGCCCAGTTCCCGCCAGGCGTTAGCTGTGGATTGCACTGTGTCCACCTCCCCTTTGTCAAACACTGAATGTTCGTTTACTATCATGGCCCTCAGCGGATTCGGCAGAACAGCACTGGCCTCAAGCGCCACATGTGGGGTGTACGGAGGAGCAGACAGCCAGTAGGCTGCAAAATGTGCTTGTGCACACAAATAATATAGTTTCATATCTGGTACAGCAAAACCCCCCAACTCGTACGGCTTAGTCAGTACATCCCACGTCACTCGCGGCTTCTTACCAGCCCAGGTTAAAGTAATCAACAAGGACCGTAGTCTGCCAAAAAAGTGTGACTTTAGCGGGAGAGGAAAGTTGACAAAAAGATATAGGAATTTCGGCAGTACTACTATTTTAATTCGAGACACGCGATCTGCCAGAGTGAGAGGGAGTCGAGTCCAACGCGCCACCTGATCCTCCAACTTAGAGATAGCCACTCCATAGTTAGCCCTAATAATTTCTTGGCTGTCACGATGCATCCAGATTCCAAGATAACGCACTGAGTCTGTCGCCCATTCTAACGGGAATTCTAAGGGAAAGGGAAGAGTAGCATCCGTGAGAGGTAGCATAACAGATTTTTCCCAGTTGATGGTCAGACCGGAGTGACGATCAAATCTGATAAACTCTCGGAGTATAGCCTCAAGATATAGAGCAGGCTCACGTACATAGAGGACCATGTCATCAGCATACATGGACACCGCCAACGACCGAAGAGCGAACTTCAAAGCCGCCTCCGCATACCTCTGCCTCAAGACACAGGCCAGTGGTTCCATCACAATAGCAAATAGCAAAGTCGAAAGAGGACAGCCCTGTCTCGTTCCCCTCTGTACCGGAAACGGGCTTGAGACATGGCCATTGACCCTTACTCTCGCTATGGGATTGGTATACAGAAGAGTTATCAGAGACGTAAAGAAGAAAGGCACCCCCATCCGGTGCAGTATGGCTATCATATACCGCCACGCAACCGAGTCAAAGGCCTTAGCAGCGTCAAGCATGACAGCCACCGCAGCCAACTCCGGCTTAAGCAGATGTAACACCGCAAATAGAGCCCGCAGATTGTGGGTGGTAGACCGGAGAGGTATGAATCCTGATTGGTCCGGTAACACCATGACCGGGAGGAGTAACCGCAGCCTAGTAGCCAGAACCTTAGCTATTATTTTGACATCAGTGTTCATGAGGGAAAGAGGGCGGTATGATTCACATTTATTAGGAGGCTTGCCTGGCTTAGGCAATGCTACTAGTAGTGCCTCCCTCATTGTAGTCGGTAACTGGCCCCGGTCCACCGCTTCCTCCAGCACCATCGCCAAGTGTGGAAGCAACAGATCAATGTATTCTTTATAAAATTCAGAGGGCAAACCGTCTGTGCCAGCCGCTTTGCCATTTGGAAGAGCAGCTATCGCATCCCTAAACTCCCCCTCTGTGATATGATGCATAAGGATTTCCTGTTGCCCCCTCGATAGCCATACCAAAGCTATGTCCTCAAAGTACCGAGCTATTTCCTCCTCATCCGCTGTCTCTCTGTGCTCATACATCTGTGAATAGTATTTCGTAAAGCAATCTAGAATGCCAGCCGTGCTAGTCACTATATCCTCCCCGTCCTCTATTTCCTGCACAGTGCAGTGTCTCGCCCAGGGGTCCCTTACACTATCTGCCAGCCCTTTCCCTGGCCTGCCCCCTTCGCCATAATATCTTGCCCTAGTGTGTTTGGATGGGAACTTCACCTCCTGATCAGCCAGCTCGTTATATTCTGTAACTTTCGATCTAATTTCTGCCAATAATGTCTCCTCCGAACATTCTTCCAACTGTCGTTCCAGCAGTAACAATTCTCTCTCCAACCTGGACATGGAATCTCTCAGTGACGTAAGTACTCCCGACTGGAGGCCAATACATGCCCCACGTACAGTCACCTTAAATGCCTCCCACACTGTACTCATATTGTCAACAGACCCCACATTCTTTTCAAAGAACTCCTCAATGATCATTCGAAGCCACTCGCGCAGCACCTGATCAGACAACGTTCCGGCGATAGACGTCAAGTGAAAGGAGCCGGCGTATGTGACGGCAATCGCACCACCAAGCGAACTGGCGCATGATCAGAGATCGTGCGAGGTAGATGATCCACATCCAGCACCCATCCACTCACATCACGAGTCACCAGCCAATAGTCCAGTCTCGACCATGTGTCATGCGCCGACGTGTAGCAGGTGCACTCCCTCCTGCCAGGGTGTCTTAACCGCCACGCATCCACCAACCCTAGGCCATTCATACCTTCACAAACAGCATCAGCAGCTCTCTTGCGCACACAAGGCCTATCCTGTTTTTTGTCCAACTCTCCATCCAGCGTGACATTCAAATCTCCACCACAGAGTACAGCCGATGGAGGAAGCATGTAAATTTTGTTCCAAAGTTTAACATAGAAGTCAGGGTCATCCACATTTGGCCCGTAGACATTAAGGAGGGTGACCAGTGTCCCGCATAATTTACCATGCATTATAATATACCGACCATCCTGGTCGATCTCTTCATGTAGCACGTCGAAAGGTACATTTTTTTAAATTAAAATCATAACTCCGCATGCATAAGAGGAATAGGCCATCGCCAGCCTGACACTCGCCCACTGCTTACCCACAATTTCCGCCGCCCTCCCCCGAAGGTGCGTCTCCTGAAGGAAAACCACTTGTGCCCCATGCCTATTCAGGAACGCCAGCATCTGTCTAGTCTTCTGCGTTCGATTCAGACCACTAACATTCCAAGTAATACAGGAAAGTTTACTCCCCCTATCCATACTTCCAGGTGTGCAATATACCCCAGAGACAGCAGTAACATCCCAAACGCCCACCAATGATATGACACTCACCATACAACAGCAATTGAGTATCAACAAAAAATGCCTTACAAGTCAAGCAGTACATTAACCAGTAATGTTCCAATGCCCTCCAGACCACCCAAACCTCCCACCGCAGACCAGGAAACACAGCAACCCTTCCACAAAATTCCAGAAACCCCCAAGCCCCCCGCCACCCACTTCAGCATCCCCAACCTGCCAAAGCCGTCTCCTTCCCCCCCCCCCCCAGAACCCAACAGCACATACAAATGTGTGTGGGGATCTCCCATACGAGGGGGCGCAGCGGCACACAACTCCCGTCAGAAAACTAACGAGAGTGCAGACCGTACTCACCATTGAACAATCCCATCCCTCCCACCCCGGCTCCATAGCAAAAGGAAATACAGCCAGCAATCTACAATCGGCATTCCGCAATAGAGGCACCAACCCTCCCAATTGCGCTGCAGCAAAGCTTCCATTATGCTGAGAACATGTCACAGCCAGGTAATGCAGCATCAGAGCACATCCCCCATCGCCCGCAACACTCATGTAAGTCCACGATAACGCCTGTAGCACATGAGACCCACTCAATAGTTCCCGCTACTGTCAAGCGCCACAGGCGTGGGCCACAGTATACAGTAAGTATCAACATTTTCAGGCAGGTCTATCCATGATCTAGTGGTCGTCCCGCCTAAGGTAAGGGTAGCATAACCAGCATCAAATTAGGCAACGTGTGATAAAGCAGCAAACCAACTCTTCACTGTAGGAACAGCAGCAACACTACAATACCCTAGGCCACCTCTTCCTGCAGGTCTTCCTCCCCATCGTGCTGCACATTCGAGTCCCTTTTGCGCTTTTTCTGTTTTTTTGCATAGTCCATGGCCGCCTTTTTCCCTGGTACTCAATGGTGCCCTTCTCCCTTGCAAGGCGCCGTATGACATCCCGGTCTCTGTAGTTGAGGATGCGAGCGATAATAGGACGCGGCTGCGCCCCAGGCACCGGGCGCTTCGCCAGAGAGCGGTGGGCGCGCTCCACGATGAAAACACGGGACAACTGGTCAGAGCCAAAAATATCCACTAGCATGCGCTCCATGAAGTCCTCCATCCGGCCAACATTCGTGGATTCTGGCAGGCCCGTAACGCGTATATTATTCCTTCTGGACCTCCCTTCCAACTCCTCATTCTTCGCCTGTATTACCGCCAGAACCCTTTCCATATTGAACACCTTGGTCGTGACCATGGCTAGCCCATCCTCCGTGGCGGAGACTCTCTGTTCCACTTCTCCCATCCGCTCATTTTGCCGGTCAAATTGAGTCGCCATGTGATCGAGGCGATGATTGACCGCTTCCATGGTGCCTTCTATGGACTGTAATGTTTTTTGCATCGCCACCAATGTGGCCTCTAGGTTCGGGGTGCCCCCAACTGCCCCCACAGTCTCTGTTTCATGTGGCGTCTGCGAAGAAGATAGCGCCGTTTTTTTGGCTTCAAATGTTATCTTTGGTTGGTTTCTTTCGGGCCTGCCCATGACGCCTATCTGAGCTATGCCCTCGCCCAGTCACAATAGTTTTGTAGGAGCAGCACATACAAAAATGCCCCCAGTTCGCGGGCACCGGTAGGTCTTATGATACGGTGAAATGTAAATGCACCAGGGCGCCTCCCGGTATCTCCGTAGCTATCCCAGTAAGGGGCAGAGTCACCAATGTTGTAGGCCAGAGATATCGCGCCAAAACGGCACTGCACTTAATGGCCAAGTGCACCGTAAGGATTTGCTCCCCTCGATCCCGCGGGTGTCAGCGCCACCCCAGCTCCTCCACGCCACTGTGGTTTAGGCGCCCCCGCCGGCCGCAGCTCGCGCGGCGCGGCCTAGTGCGGCCCAGCGCCGCCTCCGCAGCCTCGGGCTCGCCTAGTTCCCCTCCCCACTCACCGCCGCCAGCAGGGCCGGTCCAGGCCGCTCGATGATCAAGTGCTGCGCCGCTCGCCGCAATCGATCTTCGCCGCCCTCAGCGTGGGACTCCGCTCTCCTTGGTCGCTCCCCACAGGCAGGGGAAGAGGCCGCCCGGCGCCGAAGCTCCCGATAGACACAGGGCGCAGGGCCGGTTCCCTCCAGGCGCGGTCACAACGCAGCACGGCGCGTCTCAGGAGGCAGCTCTCACAGTCGCCCCGGCAATCAAAAAGCTCAAATCCCGGTGCCCAGGTGCCTCGGATGTCGTCTGCCACAAAGCCGGGAGTCAGGCAAGGCGGGATATGCAGGATATGCTAGCAAATGTTAGACGGTCCCGGCAGAGCCTCACATACGTGCGGCCATCTTGCTCGGCGCCCTCTAGCGCCCCCCGCCGCTGCCAAAATTAACACAAACGTATGAATGGTGCCTGCTGCTCGCAGCACCTCATCGCCGTCCCGCCCATGTTGTACATGCTTACATTTCATTTGCTTCACGTAATTTTGTTTTTAACAGCAGTCCGCGCCGCTCCGAGGGCCCGGACATGCTGCAATACCGTCCTTGCATAAATGTGGCAGCCGTCCGCTTTTGTTTGGTTCAGTATACCGGCGTGGCAGCTTCCCGAACCCCCTCCCCCCCCACTGGGTAACTAGGTTACTTGCTGGTCAGTGCTGGGTGCTTCTTGGAAGCACCACTTGGCGCTATAGAAGTGTAGACCCTTTCGGCCACATGCATCAAAGTTAGCATTTGCGATTTCTTAATTGCGAAAATTAAGGAATCGCAATTAAGAAATCGCAAATTGCTATGCATCAAAAAATCGAATTTTTATTTGCGATTTCTAAAAATTCCTTAATTGCTATTCACAATTTGAGAATCGCAATTAAGGAATCCCTTCTCATTGATTCCTATGGGCCAAGAGGCCCATAGGAATGAATGGGAAGGCATTCACAAATTGCGATTAGCATTTTGTGAATCGCAATTTGTGAATGCATTTTCAAGGGACCCTCCCCTGCACCCCTGAAATGTAACTTTAAGTGCAAATTTCACACACACATGTCCCAAGGACATGTGTGTGTGTAACATGAAACTTTCAAAAATGCATTTTTGTGCATTTTTGAAAGTTTTCGCAAATTAGCATGAAGGTCAACTTCTTGCTAATTTACCCCTTCCTATTTGCGAATTCGCAATTTAAAAATGTTCATGCATTGCATTTAAGAAATCTCAAATTGCGATTTCTTAAATGCAATGGCAATTTTAGAAATCACAACATGGTTGCGATTCCTAAAATTGCGAAAAGCATGATGCATCCCAAATTTGAGAATTGCATTCGCAAATGGCCGAAAATTGCGATTCGCACCGTTTGTGAATGCAATTCTCAATGATGCATGTACCTGTTTATCTCAAGTGCAAAGTTTTATGATAAATAGAATGTTTGAAATGTAGTAATATCCTTATAGAGGGTTGTATGACGATTCGTCGATGTCAATGTCATCGCGGCACTTCAAATCGCGGGCATTACATCGCATCGGCCGTCTCACCGGCCATTATGTCATCGCAAGTAGTTGCGCCGCAAATGCGGCAATTTAATTGGATCGCGTGATTTAACATCGCGCGACATGACAACGCGACGTTTGAGGCCACCCAGTAACAAGCATTGGAAATGCAATAGGTCTCGCATTAGGAAAGTTTGAGCTATTGGTATTCTAAATGACACTTTTTTTATTTATGTGTTGGTTTTGAAAGTAGCAAAATTAATAGCTTTGTCAGTTACAATGTCAATAGTTTTAACTTTTGCAAATGTGACACCTATAGCATTTGTAATGCAATGTGTGTTGTATTTACGTGGCTTAGATGTATTGATATTACAAATAACAATGGCTTTTAATTTTGTAAATAATTAATACTTAAATAAAAGTTATTGTAATTTATAATGGCAATAGCTTAAACGTTTGTAAATAACTTTTGTGAAGATTATGTTCAGTGTATTTTATTGTGACGAAAATCCAAGAACATTGCATTTGCACCTAAACACACACAGAGCCACACACATATAGATGTGGTGGTGGTGGATCTGGGGGATATGGTGGGGGTGGATGTGGTGGTGGATGTGGTGGTGGTGGTGATGGTGGATGTGGGGGTGGATGTGGTGGTGGATGTGGTGGTGGATGTGGTGGTGGATGTGGTGGTGGATGTGGTGGATGTGGTGGATGTGATGGTGGTGGATGTGGCGGTGGATGTCATGGTGGATGCGGAGGTGATGGTGGATGTGGAGGTGATGGTGGATGTGGTGGTGGATGTGGTGGTGATGGTGGATGTGGTGGTGATGGTGGATGTGGTGGTGGATGCGGTGGATGTGGTGGTGGATGCGGTGGATGTGGTGGTGGATGCGGTGGTGGATGCGATGGTGGTGGTAGTGGTGGATGGGGTGGTGGTTGTAGTGGATGGGGTGGTGGTTGTAGTGGATGTGGTGGTGGATGTAGTGGATGTGGTGGTGGATGTAGTGGTGGTGGGTGTGGTGGTGGTGGTGGTGGATGTGGTGGTGATGGTGGATGTGGTGGTGGATGCGGTGGATGTGGTGATGGTGGATGCGGTGGTGGTGGTGATGGTGGATGCGGTGGTGGTGGTGGATGCAGTGGTGGTGGTGGATGGGGTGGTGGTTGAGGTGGATGTGGTGGTGGATGTAGTGGTGGTGGTTGTGGTGGTGGTGGGTGTGGTGGTGGTGGATGCGGTGGTGGTGGATGCGGATGTGGTGGATGTGGTGGTGGTGGATGCCATGGTGGATGTGGAGGTGATGGTGGATGTGGTGGTGGTTGTGGAGGTGATGGTGGATTTGGTGGTGGTGGTGGATTTGGTGGTGGTGGTGGATGTGGTGGTGATGGTGGATGTGGTGGTGGATGCGGTGGTGGTGGATGCGGTGGATGTGGTGGTGGATGCGGTGGTGGTGGATGCAGTGGTGGTGGTGGATGGGTTGTTGTTTGTGGTGGATGTGGTGGTGGATGTAGTGGTGGATGGGGTGGTGGTTGTGGTGGATGTGGTGGTGGTGGATGTGATGGTGGATGTGGTGGTGATGGTGGATGTGATGGTGGATGCGGTGGTGGTGGATGCGGTGGATGTGGTGATGGTGGATGCGGTGGTGGTGGTGGATGCGGTGGTGGTGGATGTGGTGGATGTCATGGTGGATGTGGAGGTGATGGTGGATGTGGTGGTGGTGGATGTGATGGTGGATGTGGTGGTGGTGGATGTGGTGGTGGTGGATGTGATGGTGGATGTGGTGGTGGTGGTGGATGCGGTGGTGGTGGATGTGGTGGATGTCATGGTGGATGTGGAGGTGATGGTGGATGTGGTGGATGTGATGGTGGATGCGGTGGTGGTGGTGGATGCGGTGGTGGTGGATGTGGTGGATGTCATGGTGGATGTGGAGGTGATGGTGGATGTGGTGGTGGTGGATGTGATGGTGGATGTGGTGGTGGTGGATGTGGTGGTGGTGGATGTGATGGTGGATGTGGTGGTGATGGTGGATGTGGTGGTGGATGCGGTGGTGGTGGATGCGGTGGATGTGGTGATGGTGGATGCGGTGGTGGTGGTGGATGCGGTGGTGGTGGTGGATGGGGTGGTGGTTGAGGTGGATGTGGTGGTGGATGTAGTGGTGGTGGGTGGGTGTGGGGGTGGTGGTGGATGCGGTGGTGGTGGATGCGGATGTGGTGGATGTGGTGGTGGTGGATGCCATGGTGGATGTGGAGGTGATGGTGGATGTGGTGGTGGTTGTGGAGGTGATGGTGGATTTGGTGGTGGTGGTGGATGTGATGGTGGATGTGATGGTGGATGTGGTGGTGATGTTGGATGTGGTGGTGGATGCGGTGGTGGTGGATGCGGTGGTGGTGGATGCGGTGGATGTGGTGGTGGATGCGGTGGTGGTGGATGCGGTGGTGGTGGTGGATGGGTTGTTGTTTGTGGTGGATGTGGTGGTGGATGTAGTGGTGGATGGGGTGGTGGTTGTGGTGGATGTGGAGGTGGTGGATGTGATGGTGGATGTGGTGGTGATGGTGGATGTGATGGTGGATGCGGTGGTGGTGTATGCGGTGGATGCGGTGGTGGTGTATGCGGTGGATGTGGTGATGGTGGATGCGGTGGTGGTGGTGGATGCGGTGGTGGTGGTGGATGCGGTGGTGGTGGTGGATGGGGTGGTGGTGGTGGATGGGGTGGTGGTTGTGGTGGATGGGGTGGTGGATGTAGTGGATGTGGTGGTGGATGTAGTGGTGGTGGTGGTGGATGCGGTGGTGGTGGATGCGGATGTGGTGGATGTGGTGGTGGTGGATGTCATGGTGGATGTGGAGGTGATGGTGGATGTGGAGGTGATGGTGGATGTGGAGGTGGTGGTGGTGGTGGTGGTGGTTGTGGAGGTGATGGTGGATGTGGTGGTGGTGGTGGATGTGATGGTGGATGTGGTGGTGATGGTGGGTGTGGTGGTGGATGCGGTGGTGGTGGATGGGGTGGTGGTTGTGGTGGATGTGGTGGTGGATGTAGTGGTGGATGGGGTGGTGGATGTAGTGGTGGTTGTGGTGGTGGTGGATGTAGTGGTGGTGGATGTAGTGGTGGTGGATGTAGTGGTGGTGGGGGTAGTGGTGGTGGGGGTAGTGGTGGTGGGGGTGGTGGATGCGGTGGTGGTGGATGCGGTGGTGGTGGGGGTGGTGGTGGATGCGGTGGTGGTGGGGGTGGTGGTGGTGGATGTGGCGGTGGTGGATGTGGCGGTGGTGGTGGATGTGGCGGTGGTGGATGGGATGGTGGTGGATGTGGTGGATGTGGCGGTGGATGTGGCGGTGGAGGTGATGGTGGATGTGGTGGTGGATGTGGTGATGGTGGTGGATGTGGTGATGGTGGTGGATGGGGTGGTGGTTGTGGTGGATGTGGTGGTGGATGTAGTGGTGGTGGGTGTGGTGGTGGTGGTGGGTGTGGTGGTGGTGGTGGATGTGGCGGTGGATATCATGGGGATGTGGAGGTGATGGTGGATGTGGTGGTGGATGTGGTGGTGATGGTGGATGCGGTGGTGGTGGATGCGGTGGTGGTGGTGGATGGGGTGGTGGTGGTGGTGGTGGATGGGGTGGTGGTGGTGGTGGTGGTGGATGTGGTGGTGGATGTAGTGGTGGTGGTGGTGGTGGATGTAGTGGTGGTGGATGTGGTGGTGGTGGATGTGGTGGTGGTGGTGGATGTAATGGTGGTGGATGTGGTGGTGGATGTGGCGGTGGATGTCATGGTGGATGTGGTGGATGTGGATGTGGTGGTGGATGTGGTGGTGGTGGATGTGGTGGTGGTGGATGTGGTGGTGGTGGATGTGGTGGTGGTGGATGTGGTGGTGGTGGATGTGGTGGTGGTTGATGTGGTGGTGATGGTGGATGTGGTGGTGTATGCGGTGGTGGATGCGGTGGTGGTGGTAGTGGTGGATGGGGTGGTGGTAGTGGATGTGGTGGTGGATGTACTGGTGGTGGGTGTGGTGGTGGTGGTGGATGCGGTGGTGGATGTGGTGGTGGATGTCATGGTGGATGTGGAGGTGATGGTGGATGTGGTGGTGGATGTGATGGTGGAGGATGCGGTGGATGTGGTGATGGTGGATGCGGTGGTGGATGGGGTGGTTGTGTATATTGTCTAGAAGCCTTGTATCAGCAGAGCTGGGCATTAGAATCACTCACTCGTGGGTACAGAAGAGAAGGAGGCCACAGTCAATCTTAACGCAGGCAGACACAATGCAGCAGCGGTCAGTGGTCACACAGGGGGCTGCGTGGCGGTGAGGGGAGCGACCGGCCTGGTAAACAGGATAAGGGTAAAGGATAAGTGTAGGCTAAGGTCTAGGGCTAGACTTGGAGTTCCCCATTTGTAAATCAATGGAAAGACATGTAACAGTACATATTAGAGGTTAGATTTTACAATTTAACGGAAAAACGATAGGGATGCTTACAGGATTAACAAATTGCCAACAAATGTTTTATCACTCATCATAATTCTCATTTAAAGTAGAGAATGAAAGCGGAAAAATTAAAATAGAATGGAGAGATGAAAAAAAGAAGTAGGAGGCAAATTATGGAAGATAAAAGTGGAACAGAAAAAATAGCAAGAGATCAAAGTAGCAAGATAGAAAACTAAGAAAAAATAGAGGAAAAAGAAAAAAAATGAGAAATTAACCCATTTTCTTGGCCCCCTCTAGTTCACGACGAGCTAAAGAGAGAGAGAGAAACAAGACGGAGGGCATTGCTGTGGGGAGGGGGGAGGAGAAATGCGACACAGCAGCACTTCACACGGCCGGGCGGCCGTAATACTGAAAGCACGGCTGGCCGGCCGTGAAAGCCTTTGATGCTGCAGGGGGTGGAGCGGCACCAAGCTGGGCAACAGATGGCTGACAATTTGATGCTGTGCACGCGCATTTTAGGTCAATGCGCTTGCGCATTGACCTAAAAGCGCACGGGCACAGGACCAAATCGCCAGTCAGTTAAAGTCTGTTTAAAGCCCTATAGTCTCGTGACCTCAATGCTTGCGCATTGATAGGTCACGAGACCTAAAAAACTGTATCAAGTGCGCTCATTGGTAATTCCGTTCTATGAAGGGAAAAGGGGGACTTACATTTATTGTCCGATGCAAGTTATGTAGGAGCCTGTTAGCTGTTATCGGAGGAAATGTAATTCTCTGAAGCACGGCAGCACTGGATCATTAATCGGTCATGCTAAAAATGATGCAGTGTTAAAACCCGATTATGTAAAGGGAAACAGAATGCCTCATGGTTTTCTGGGTTTCATTTCAAAACAAACAGACTTACTTGAATCTGGAGATCATGGACGCTTGTGGCGGGGCTTCGTCTCGCTTCAACAAGACAGTTCACTTCCGAACTGTCTGTTCACTTCCGAACTGAAAATGAAACAATATTACATGCCGTTTTAACACCTTAAGTGCTGCGCCTATTCCAACGGCCGACGGCACCACTACCTCGGGAGTGCTGCCGTTGGACCTTCCAACTGCACCTGCGCAATGGAACGTCCAGCACAGGAGCTGGACGTTCCATAGCTGCTAAGGTGTTAATGAAGGGAAACAAAGGGCCCGTTAAATGGCAATGCCTAGTTAGATAACTAAACACCCTTACTTGAATCGGGTACTCGTGAACGAATGTGGCGGGCCTAGTTCTCACTTCAATAACACAGTTAAAATATGGGTATCAGGTGTTTAAGTACCGGTAACCCAACTTGATGTATTCTGGGAGACAGAATCCTCAAGGGAAGCAGCTAGTTGTGGATTAGGTCTGTGTTAGAAAAACATCTTACTTTCTCTCCCGTTTCTGACATTTAGTTTAACCTGTTGGTGACACTATTGAATCTTGCAAGCATGTAAGCTTTTGGGTGTTGTTTAATGACAGATAGACGGTCCATTTGAATTCTCGTTCATCATGTTTTTGTTCAATGAAGTGATTCACCATGGGAGCAGTCACCACTTTGTTTTTTATCCTTGAGCGGTGTTGTACAATTCATTGTCTGATCTCCTTATTGATCTTCCCAATGTAAATGTTTGGGCATGGACAAATAATTGCATATATCATGTTTTTCGTTTTGCACCCATGCATCCATCCACCCATCCATGCATCCATTCATACACCCATCCATGCATCCATCCATCCACTCATCCATGCATCCACCCATCCATGCATCCATCCATCCATCCATGCATCCACCCACCCATCCATCCATCCATGCATCCACCCACCCATCCATCCACCAACCCACCAACCCACCCACCCACCCATCCATCCACCAACCCACCCACCCACCCATCCATCCATCCACCCATCCATCCATCCATGCACACCCATCCATCCATGCACACCCATCCATCCATCCATCCATCCATCCACCCATCCATGCATCCACCCATACACCCAGCCATGCATCCATCCATCCACCAGCCCACTCCGTTGTTTATTTTTTCATTGCGTGACTCCTATGTTTGCCACAAAGTGATCCGTACAACATCCGTCCATATCCGTGACTTCTATGTTTCCCACCTACTGAAATCCGTTGTTTATTTTAAATCTGTTGTTTATTTTTTCATTTAGCCCACATATTTTTTCCCACTGAAATCCGTTGTTTATTTTAAATCCGTTGTTTATTTTTTCATTTAGCCCACATATTTTTCCCCACATATCCGTGTATATTTATTTCATGTAGCCCACATATCATATACCCACATATCCGAGCTTTAACACAACTTTGCATGCATGCGATGTGAACGCACCTTAACATCGCATGCGTTTAATTCTATGGCAGGACCGGAGGCTTCTGATTATGCTTTCTCATTTCTTTACTGCAACAACAGCAGCCAATGAAAATGAAAGTACACATGTAAAAAATAACATTTCTCATGAGGCTTTGAACCACGCCTCTCTAACAACAACCAATCACAATGGTATCATGTCTATAAATCCTGGAGACACTACTCCGGCCTCCTCTTTTTTTGCTGCTCCGCAGCCCAGATAAGTGCTCTTTCCTTTCATGTTTTCTCTATCACTTGTGACTTATGCCTTTTGCATTGTTTGGTGCCATTGATGATGGTTTCTTTATTTATTCGTGTATATTGCATGATTTGATTGATCGCTTCACGCTCTCTTGGCACTGTTTATTCATACATTGTCCGATTTGCTTTTATTTTGGGGCGGGACCTTCGCTCCGTTCCCCGTTTACCCTTGGTGGCGCGTGTTGCGCACTTAGGCCCGTCCTTCCTTCCCCTCGTCTTCCAGTCATCGCTGCCCGCGGCGCACGCTTCGGCTAGCCGCACTAGTGAGGGGTTTAGCCCCCCCCCTCGGGGACGAGCGTACGTCGGAGCCGTTGAGGCCTTACGTACGTCTCAGGGAGCCCGCGCACGCCGTGTTGGCACGCGCAGTTCTCGAAGGTGCCAGATTGACGCTCTGCCCCCGGCTGAAGTGGGGATCGACGCAGCTTGGGCCAGGAGCCGTGGGCGATTTCCGTGCTTTGGCAGCTTACTTTGGTTCAGGCGACGGTGCATACCTGCTTGACCTTGTCCTTCCATAGGATTCAGAGACCTTTCATATTTTCCTCCGTTAGTCCTAGAGTGGGACTATACCTTGCTCTTGTCTTTTCCTGGTATTTCCGGCTCCTGCGCCTGGCACCCCCCACCATCGACGCCCCGGCTTGGGCTGGTTTTTGCTTCCAGCTGGGGATTAGAGTTGGAATTTCGGATTCCTGATTGCGATGGCAGACGCTGAGTACTGCGAAGAGGAGGATGCTGCGTATGGTTATCAAGGCCAACAAGAATTCTATGAAGGGGACTCCATGGAGGAGATCATAGACAAAAAACTCGATGCCAAATTGGATAAAGCCCTTTCCTCCGCCCTCTCCCCTTTGGCCAAGAAGTTGGACCTGCTAGTCCCGGGTAAGCCGATGCCGGGCAAAGACCCCCTTCAACCCCCCCCCCCCCCCCCCGAAGAAGGCGGCTCTTGACCTATCCTGGCCTCATGCCCAGTCTTACGACAAACTTTATAAGTCGCAGGAGTCCCGGTCCCAGGACAAGCCTGCTACCTCTCCCCCCAATTCCCCCCTGGTTATCACCACTACGGATACTGGCACCGATACCGATTCCTCGGATGCCGCTCCCCGCAAACGCACTAAAAAGCGTAAGCACAATTCACCGGTCATTCCCACCCCCTTTTCATTTGATCCGACAGACATTGTCAACCCCAGATCATCCGACTGGGTTCCCCCTCCTGCTGTGGCGGCCTATCTGGAGACTCACCTCCGCAAGGGATTCGACAAGGAGGTTCGTTCCCGCCTGAAATCTGAATGCCCACGCCCTGATTTACCCCACAAAGTGGCTATCACGCCAGATATAGACCCCTCCATGACCACTTTTCTTAAAAAGTATAAAAAAGACCCGAAGAAAGGGATTGATCGTGCGCTCAGAGCGTGCCAAGATAAGGTCCTCGACCTTTCGGTCCCGTTGGCCAAGATCCTGGAGTTGGCCCTGCAGGCGCAAGGCACTGGTGCCGCCATACATCCTGAGGTTCTGGCGGGTTGGGCTCAGAGGGCCATTTGTATGCTGGGCAACGCGAATTGCGCCCTTGCCTCTGAATGACGGAAATCCTTCCTTCTCCGAATCGACCCCCAACTGGTGGAATTGGCTTGCTCGGAACCGGGTCCTTTGGCGGAAGGACAGTTGTTTGGGGACAATTTTGTTAAGGATATTGCCAAGTTTGTGAACACCTTTGCTTCCTTGGACAAGTCTCAGGCCTCGCTGAAACGTGTTCTGCAGGTCTCTGGTAGGGCCGGGCGTGGCAGAGGACGCTCGACCGGCCGCTACTCCAATCCCAGTCCTCAAAGAGGCTACGCCCCTAGACGGGGAAGAGGGTACACACAAGAACCGGATCAAGCCGGATTTTACCCATCCCGATCACGCGGCTTCAGGGGCCGCTATAACAAAGGAATCAATCGAGGCTACAAGAACTTCGATAACCAATCTTCCGGTAAGTCTCTCTCTTCCTTTACTTCCGTTAGGGGGAAGATTGCGCCATTTTGTCAAGAATTGGGCAGTTCTCACTTCAGATGTGTGGGTCCTTCGGACTGTCCAGGGTTACGAGATGGAGATGGTGTCTTGCCCCATTCAGCCCTGCCCTCCCCGTCCTCTCCTTTTTTCCCATCTCGAACAGAGTTTTATAGACTCAGAACTGGACGAGCTTTTGGCAAAACAGGCCATTGCTGTAGGACCCTTCCTTCCGGGAGGCTTCTGCAGCAACGTCTTTCTTGTTCAAAAGAAAGGAGGTGGTCAGCGCCTCGTGTTAAATCTGAGGGATTTCAACCCCTTTGTCACGTATCGCCATTTCAAGATGGAGGGCATCCATCTTCTGCAAGACCTTCTCTTAGAAAACGACTAGATGGTCAGACTGGACCTGAAAGATGCTTACTTGACGGTCCCAGTCTGCCCATCACATCAAAAGTTTTTGCAGTTCCCCTGGAAAGGGTGTTGGTTTCCTTACGAGGTACTTCCTTTCGGACTGTCCTCGGCCCCTTGGGTGTTCACCAAACTGCTCAAGCCGGTGGTCTCCCGCCTCCGGGAGATGGGAGTTCGGTTGATTGTCTACCTAGACGATATGCTGATCCTGGCCCAAGACCGGTCCCTCCTTCTCACGCATTTGGAGTGGACGACGTCCTTATTGCAGAATCTGGGATTTGTGATCAACACCAAGAAATCGGTGCTGATACCGGATCGGCAGATGGAATTCCTGGGCTTCCTGATAGACTCGGTCTCGGCCCAGCTTCTCCTTCCCCTTTCAAAGATCAGGTCGATCAAGAGAGAGATTACAGCTACCCTGGCCAAAGAGAAGATTTCTTTGAGGGTTTTGGCACGAATTGTGGGCCTTCTGGCCTCGTCGATTCAGGCCATTTTTCTTGGACCTTTGCATTACAGAGCTCTGCAGAGGCTCAAGATCTTCTACCTGCAAAGAAACTTTCACTACGATCATTTGATCCCTCTCTTCCCCGAGTTCAGGGAGGAGCTTCAGTGGTGGCTGGACCACATGTCAGCCTGGAACAGCCGAGCTATTTTCGGCACGGCCCCGGATGTGGTGGTGGAATCCGACGCCAGCCAGTGGGGCTGGGGCGCACGCTGCGGCGAGTTTGCCACAGGAGGACGTTGGTCTGCAGACGAACTATCACTTCACATCAATTGTCTAGAGCTTCTGGCAGGGTCCTTTGCCATCAGATCTATCTCGCCGCTGAAGAGCAATTGTTGTATTCTCCTTCGGATGGACAATGTCTCCGCGGTGAGATACATCAATCGATTGGGCGGGACGAAGTCCCGGATGTTGGTGCACATTGCGAAGGAATTCTGGCACTTCTGCCTGGATCACAAGATCTCCGTGGTGGCGGAATACCTTCCCGGGAAACTCAATCAGGTAGCGGATTGGCATTCCCGATTTCTCCGGGACTCCAGCGATTGGAGACTCCATCCATCGCTGTTTCCCCAGATCATGTCACTACGAGGCCCATGTCGGATAGACCTGTTCGCCTCGCGCCTCAATGCCCACCTTCCCCTGTTTTACAGTTGGAGACCGGACCCGATGGCGCTGGGGACGGACGCGTTCCTTCGCCATTGTGGACATCAGAGGAATTATGCGTTTCCACCGTTTGCACTGATCCCGAGAGTAGCGGCATTGCTGCGCCGACAGGAGGCGACGGTGGTGCTGGTAACGCCTTATTGGTCGACTCAGTCATGGTTTCCCACACTGTTGGAACTGTCAATAGACCTCCCCTTCCGGCTCCCAGTCTTCCCAACGCTTCTGCAGGACCCAGTGGGAACGTGTCACCCCCTGGTCCTGCAGAACCAACTGTCATTGATGGTATGGACGCTCTCCGGAGACATGAACGCCTTGCAGGCCTTTCACGAGAGGCTTCCAGTTTTATGCAGCAGGCGTGGGCTCCTTCCACCCGAAAACGATACTCTGCTTCTTGGAAGAAGTGGGTGGGTTGGTGCCTTTCACAACAGGTGGATCCCGTGGGATCAAATATAACAGAGGTACTGAACTTTTTGTCAGAGTGCGTGACTTCTGGCCTGGCTTACAGGTCGGTTAACAACTTCAGGTCTGCTATTTCTGCTGGTCACGACCACATAAATGGTAAACCTGTGGGGATGCATCCCTTGGTACGTAAGTTGCTTAAAGGTGTGAGTGTGGCCAACCCTCCTCGGCCCATGTATTCCACCATGTGGGATGTTAATAAGGTTCTGAATTTGTTGGAATCCTGGCCCGATAATGGTGATTTGTCGCTGAAACAGCTCTCTGCCAAGCTTACTATGCTGTTGTGCCTTATTTCATGTCGGAGGGTTTCGGATGTCAGAGCCTTGGATTTGGCTGGGAGGATGTTTTCACCCCAAGGTGTATCCTTTGTCATTACTAGACGTACTAAGACCATGTCCCGTTCAGTTGATTATCCAGCCTTTCCTCATAACGGCAGGCTGTGTGTTCTTCAATGTCTTAAAAGTTATGAGGAGCGTACTAGTGTACACAGGACAGATCCTCTAGGGCAGTTATTGATATCTATTCAAAAACCGTTCAAGCCAGTGGCTGCTGCTACCTTAGCCAGATGGGTTAGGTGGATCATGTCGGAAGCCGGCATTGATATTTCTGCTTATGGGGCACACTCTGCGAGGGGTGCGATGGCTTCTAAGGCTTACTTACTGGGTTCCCGCTTGGAGGACATTCTGAAGGCAGCTGACTGGTCCTCAGATTCAATGTTTAAAGTGTTTTATTACAAACCGATTCCTCATGTTTCTGATGCTGTGATTGACGAGCTTTAATGTGAGCTTTGAACCAGCATAATCAGAAGCCTCCGTTCCTGCCATAGAATACAAAAGTTTGTAGCTATCGCGACAAGAATTTTAGATTCTATTAAGGACACGGAGGCGAGGATTATCCCACCCGTTGGGACTGTTATGCAACTGTTGTTGTTTACGTGGTTTTGCCTAACAGTTTTGCCCACCCTTACAACGATCTAGGTTGTGGTGGAAATTTTTCTCAAACTTCCTTTTTAGGTCGAGCTCTCTCGACCTATTGTGGCCAAGTTGCTCCTCAAGGGACGTAGATTGGTGCACGAGCGCCGATTGCACATCGTGGACGCGCATCATGCCCCGCCCCCCCAGCCGTGCACATCTTTTGCTCCCCATTCCACATTCACAGCGGCAGCCTCTCACAATCACGCACACAGCCACACTCACAGAAGCGCGCGCACACACACACACACATGCACACACCACACACCATACGCACACACCATACACACCTCACACACAGGTGCCAAGCCCCACTTACCGCCTCAGCCGCCTCTCCTGACTTCTGCTGCCATCCACTCTGAGGGCGCGGGCTTCTCGCAAAGTCGGAAGTCCTGCCCCACGACTGCCGTGAGCGTGCACATCCCGAGACCGGATGTTCGGGAGAGTGCACGCTCGCTGCTTTTTTTTAATGTGCAAATGATCCTTTCACGGCCGTGCAGCTTTACTGCTGCGCAGCCAATGCTTGTTTCCGCCTGCCTGTAAACAGGTTGGGAGCCTTGACTTGTAATGCTCGGTGATTAGGAGCCACAGGTGGGGTGTGCCTCTGGTGGTCAGTGGGGTCAGCAGCGGTGGACATCTGAAACCCTGGCACGAGAGAAGAATTCCTTCCGGGCGGCATCACAGGAGCTGAGAGAAGCTGATCGCAGATCAGGAGCACCAATCGGTGGTGCGAGAGATCTCTGACCCACACACGAACGGCCGCGGTCTCAGGGGGCGAGAGATCTCCGTCCCAAACACCCACCCCCTCCTACGGGGCGAGAAATCTCTGTCCCAAACGCACACAGTCCCGTTTCAGGCGACAGGAGATCTCTGACTCACGTACGAACGGTGACAGTCTCGGGGAGGGGGGGGGGGCGAGATCTGTCTCCCAAACACGAGCAGACCCAGTCAGAGGGGAAGATACATTCTCTGCCTCAAGCACGAACAGTCTGTCTCGGGAGGTGAGATATCTATGTCCCAAATATCAACTGTTCCAGTCTCTGGGGGCGAGACATACCTGTCCCAAACACCAACAGTCACAGTCTCAGAAAGCTGAAAGATCTCTCTCCCAAACACGGCCAATCAAAGTCTCAGGGGGCGGGAAAGATCTCCGTCCTAGTCACGAACAGTTCCACTCTCAGGGGTTCAGGAGATCACCACTGCCCCCCTCTCAGGGACCAACAGATCTCTGTCACAAACACGAGCATCCCGATCCCAAGGTCTGAGAGACCCCGTCACAGGGACCCTGCGAGATCTCCGTCCACCCAGGGATAGTCGAGTCTCAGGGCCCGAGAGGTCTCTGCACCATAGACCCAGGGTCCGCCAGACCAGCCGCTGAGATATCTCTGCCTGCACTGGAGACCAGAGCCCCAGTCGGCGGAGACGTCTCTTTCCTTCAGACTAACAGTCCACAAACCCAGCGGTCTCTTCGGGAGACCAGCGCCTCCAGTCTCTCGAGGCTGAGTAGGTGTTAGTCAGCAACCCAGGGTCTCTTGGGTGAAAGGTCTCTTCTCGCAGCCCAACATCCTCCTGTCTGGAAAGAATGACAGAGCGGTTTCCCTGCAGTCTGGCAGCTCCAAATCTTTGAAGGCTGAGAGTGCTCTATTCTGAAATGCAACAGCCCCTGTGTCAGAGACGGGACAGTCTCTCCTCTGCAGTGCAGCGGCCCCTAGTCTCAAAGGACTGCTGAGATCTCTGTCATGCAGATCAACAGACGGACCCCTGTCTCGCAGGGCTCTGAGACCTCTGCTTTGCAGACCAACAGTCTCCAGTTTCAGAGGTGCAGAGAGGTCTCTCCTCTCCAGAAGAACAGAAGAGGGCGGGCACGTGCTGGGCAGAGCAAAAGCGTCCAGCCTCATGAGGTGGAGGTCTCTCTTCTAAAGCAAGGCAGCCCACAGAGTGCTGAGCTGTTTTCCCCTGCAGACTAGCAGACCCCAAGTTTAGGGAGGAGGGTCTCTGCTGTGCAGACCAGGAGGAGCAGTGTGAGCGCGAGAGCTGGCCTACAGCTCCCTAGCTCATAGAGCTGAACACCCCAGCCTCTCTCTGATATTAGCTTCTAGGCGCTCGCTTCTCCATGTCCCTACCCACCAGCACGGACAGCCAGCTCATTCCTACCCAAAATCACGACCCCCCTCTTCCTTCCCTCGTAGGGTGCCCTATTATTTTGCACCAAAATGATGTTTTTTAGTTTTTGGGGGGCGGGGGGGGGGGGGGCAGTACAGCACTGGGGAGCCACCTGGAGCTTGTTGCTTTTTCGTGGTCCTGCTGGGGGGGAATGTCAACTGAGTTCAGTAGAGGGGACAGGCCGATCAGTCGGGGCTGGGACGAAGTGCGAGGCAGGCATCATTAGCTCCTGTTCCTCACCCCTGCTACTGGCAGCTCGCACGGAGGTCCCCACCCCCTTAATGAACCTCTGGCTCCGCGCTTCCGCCAGGGGAATAAAAACTTCACACTTTACCTCTCGCTCGCACTTCCCCCTCAGCGTGCGCAGTTTATCGACACCCACACTAGCGAGCCCCCTCCGGAGGCCACTTCCCACCGCCCCAAAATGAAAGCAGCGCCTTCGACAACCACTATCTAATTGCCAACATGACTCATTTTCTGAATCACGCTTTCACTTCAAAGCTAACGGTCTTTTTTACCAGAGTTCACCATTAACCCTCGCATGTGCCCATTCAGTGGGTCACCAATACATACTTACTTGCCGGTCTGCATTCTGCATACATTCTCTGTCACTACTAGGAAATAATGTCAGCCAACAATAGCAGTTCTTAGTGGTGGTCATTGTTGGCCGCAGATTTATTAATATCAATAAAGATTATTAATAACAATATTAATAACATACTGGTTGTGCAATCTTCATTTGCGAACTCTAGTCATCAATCATGCACATCACATTACAGATTATGACACCTTCATCTGGTACAGGTGTCTGTCTTTTGTGCACCCCTCAGTTTGTAAATGGCACTTGTGCACAACCAGTTCTTAGTCAGTTTATTGGTGTTCCAGTGGTTGGTTGGCCACACCCTTTTGGGTGTCATGGAGGGGAGCTTCTCTGCCTGGAGTTAGGTCCCCAGCTCGCTACCATTTGCGCCCTGCCGTCCGGCCGGGTCTGGGCCGCGAGTGCCGTCTCCATCTGTTCCTCCCCTCCTTTGTGCGGCCACGTCACCCTGCCGTGCGGCATTCAAAAGTGAGTGGCCCTCCTCCTACACACCGCCCACCGGTGTGTTTGGTTAGCCAACCATTGTAGGATTTCCGCCAAACGCCTTCCCCACTGTCCAGCACTGCGACTCTGCTGTTCCTCAGGTGTGGGTGGGTGTGCTTCAAACGATGTCGTTGTCGCGTCGCTCTCCCAGCTCCTTTGAAGACGTTGTGCTTCTGCTGGGGAGCGGCGGTGCTTAAATCCTCTTGAGCCCCCTAGAGGGTCTCAGGTGAACCCCCTTTGATTGGGGGGTTCAAAGGTAGCAAGGTTGACCATTGGTCGCCCCCTGTGGGCGCCCGGGTCACGAGGTCACTTCCTGTCGGGGTGGCTGGTGCGCACCCCGTTTCCGCTGGTTCTGGCCGCTTCGGGGCGCCCAGAACCAGTTCCCATCCCACTGTTGGCACCGCGTGGGTTATGGCGCCGGCCCTCGAGCCTCCCCCCCCCTACGGGAGGGTGCGGCGGCCTCTGCAATAACCCTCGCATGTGCCCATTCAGTGGGTCACCAATACATACTTACTTGCCGGTCTGCATTCTGCATACATTCTCTGTCACTACTAGGAAATAATGTCAGCCAACAATAGCAGTTCTTAGTGGTGGTAATTGTTGGACGCAGATTTATTAATATCAATAAAGATTATTAATAACAATATTAATAACATACTGGTTGTGCAATCTTCATTTGCGAACTCTAGTCATCAATCATGCACATCACATTACAGATTATGACACCTTCATCTGGTACAGGTGTCTGTCTTTTGTGCACCCCTCAGTTCTTAAATGGCACTTGTGCACAACCAGTTCTTAGTCAGTTTATTGGTGTTCCAGTGGTTGGTTGGCCACACCCTTTTGGGTGTCATGGAGGGGAGCTTCTCTGCCTGGAGTTAGGTCCCCAGCTCGCTACCATTTGCGCCCTGCCGTCCGGCCGGGTCTGGGCCGCGAGTGCCGTCTCCATCTGTTCCTCCCCTCCTTTGTGCGGCCACGTCACCCTGCCGTGCGGCATTCAAAAGTGAGTGGCCCTCCTCCTACACACCGCCCACCGGTGTGTTTGGTTAGCCAACCATTGTAGGATTTCCGCCACGCCGCAGGGAGGCTCACGTCTTTCTGCGGCTCCCCCCCTTGCCCTTGGTTCGTGGCTACCCACCCTTTTTTTTTTTTTTTTTTAAAGACAACCAGCGAGCGCCATTGCGCCCCACAAGTTAATCCAGAACACCTCCATTCCTTTGTCGGACAGATGCACCCCATCTTGTCCGTAGAGCTCTGGGCGGCCTGGGTGGATGAGGCCATGCCGGATTGATTCCAGGCCATTGGTCGAGCAAAACTTGTGCATGGCGATATTTAACTTGCGCCTTGCGTTATCTACTGCTTTGTTGGAGTCGGCACCCCTCCAGTGCCTCCTGCTGATCATCTCTGACCAGACCACTGTCGTGGGACCCAGCCATGCCGCCGCTTTGGTGAGGTCCTTTTGAATGGCCTGGCCCACCGCCTTGCGGCCCAAACGTGTTAGGTCGTTCCCCCCGAGATGTATGATGAGTACATCTGGCAGCCACGCTGAGTCTGCCATAAGGCCGTCCAGGGTCGGTAGTAACTGCTCCCATCTCATGCCGGGCCGTCCTATCCAGCGGATGAATGTCGCCTTGGGTCTGCTTTCTTTGTGCCCCACTCGCTGCCACCAGGACTCCATTCTGGACACGAATGAATGTCCCACCACCCAGACAAGCCGCGGACGTCCCCCTGTCAAGAGAAAATGCTCCGTTAAGGTGGCTTGCTGCGCACCGGGTGTGGTCGAGGGAGGGCAAGAACCCTGCCGTGCGGCATCCCAAGGCGGCTGCTCCCCCCCCCACTTCCCCCGTCCTCCTTCCTCGCCCCTCTCTTTTTTTTTAATTTTTTTTATATGAGATGTGGGCGTATGTAGGACTTGTAGGCCCTGGAACGCCATCTACCCACGGCCTGGATCCTGTCCTCTGGCATGCCATGCTGCGATGCCGAGGTCGCCGCACCGATCCTGAAGGAATGCGGAGCAAATGTTGTTGCCTGAAAACCGGCCTTACTAAGGCCCTGGCGCATTACAG
Source organism: Lissotriton vulgaris (assembly GCF_964263255.1). Taxonomy (NCBI): domain Eukaryota; kingdom Metazoa; phylum Chordata; class Amphibia; order Caudata; family Salamandridae; genus Lissotriton; species Lissotriton vulgaris. The sequence goes on along the minus strand of NC_141696.1, from coordinate 408,663,682 downwards.
CTGTGAACTGGAACCTGCTCAAGTTCCTTCCATCCTGATGTATGAAGAGGGGACCCTCGCCCGCCGGGCGGGCCGCCATGTATTTAAACAGCCAGCACACTGCGCAGAGCCCCGCCTCTGGGATGCAGTGTAGGCGTATCGCCGTCCCCTTTCGTGCCCTGTCCGTTTTGGATTGCCTAAGCGTGAGCTCAACGGCCCTTACCATTGGCTTGATGTCCCTCGCTTGCAGGCAACGCTGTGCCGGGCCTGATTTGTTGGGAGCCACTATCTCGCTTACCCGAAATGCCCCAAAGAATGCCGTGGTGAAGGCCGCCCTGAAAAGTAGCAGCTCATATTTGTCTGAAATGATGCTGGCTAGGGCACTCAGTAGCTGCCCCAGCTTGTCAACGTCAATGGGGCGCCTGCCGTCCTTCTTGGTCCCCTCAACCCTTCGCCAGCCTTTCAAAGCTACTTTTAGATAGGCAGATGCCGTGGGGTCCTCGCCTGTGTAGAGCCTGGCAAAGTGAGCAATGGCGGCCAGGTGTGCCTGGGCCCAAGACCTCGTTTTCTTGGCGTCGAATGCCCATTGCACGAATTTCTCCACCGCTGTGCGCGCCTTGGCTTTGTCCTCCAGTGACTCTATGCCCCCAATTCTCATTACTGTGCCCGCGTATTTCTTGTATCTCCTGTGCGCCTCAGAGGTGAGCGAGTGCCCTATTAATCTGGACAGGTCAACCCCCCCAGGTCCCACAGGTATGGTGGAAAGGGGGTCATCTCCTTGTCCGCCCCGGGTACAAGTTGTCTGAACCGCTTCATTTGGGACCGGGAAAGCGCGTCTGCAACTGTGTTCTCTGTCCCCGGCACGTGTCGAGCCTTCAGCTCCAGGTTCCCCTCCAGCTGCAATTTAACCAACTGCCGCATTAACCTCAACATGTCAGGGCATCTTGCTGCGCCTCTGTTAATGGCCTGCACTATCCCCTTGTTATCAGACCATAAGGTGAGTTTCAGGTTCCTTATCTCCTCTTTCCAGACGGTCAGAGCCACTATTATTGGGAATAGCTCGAGGAAAGTGATGTTTTTTGTGAGCCCCTGCGCATGCCACCTGTCTGGCCACTGGCTGGCACACCATCTGTTCCCCAGGACCGCCCCAAAACCCAGGCTCCCAGCTGCGTCCGTGTAGAGGGATAGCTGCTCAGCGGTCACCCAACCTTTTCTCCAGATCAGAACACCATTAAACTCCCGCAGGAAGTCGTCCCATACTTGCAGATCCTGCCTTACACCTGCACTCAGCCGGATGTGATGGTGTTTGTGGGTAACGCCAGCTGTCAGTGCGGTTAGGCGCCTGGAAAAGACCCTCGCGGGCGGGATGACCCTAGCCGCAAAATTCAGTCTACCTATCACCCCTTGGATATCCCTGAGGGTGGCCTTGCTCCGACCCCGTAGTTTGGCAATTTCTTCCCTGAATTCCTGCACTTTATCTGGGGGGAGCCTGGCGGTCCCTGCCGTGGAGTCCAGTTCTATGCCCAGGAACGTTAGTCTTGTGGTTGGGCCTGTCGTTTTCTCTTTTGCTAGGGGGACCCAAAGTGCTTCTGTCAGGGCTTCGAATGCCGCCAGTGTACTAGCACACATCGTGGATCCTGCTGGGCCTGTGAACAGGAAATCATCCAGGTAGTGCAGCTTTCCGCCTCCTTGGTGCATGTCATGGAGGGCCCATTCCAAGAAGGTAGCGAATTGCTCAAAATAGGCGCAAGATATGGCACAGCCCATGGGCATGGCCTTGTCGACATACATGTCTCCCTCCCATTGGAAACCCAGGAGGTGGAAGCTGGCCGGGTGAACCGGCAGTAAGCGAAAAGCGGATTCAATGCCCGCCTTGGCCATGAGGGATCCCTTTCCTGACGCTTTGACTAGTGCGATCGCATCATCTACTGACGCATAACCAACCGAGCATGCCTCCGGGTCAATTCCATCGTTCACGGATGCCCCTTCGGGATATGACAAGTGGTGTATTAGCCTAAATTGACCCTTCTCCTTCTTGGGAACCACTCCCAGTGGAGAGACGACTATACCTGCATGTAGTTCTTTAGGAAGGGGGCCCTCGATTGTACCCAAGCTCTTCTCCTTCTCTATTTTTGCGCTTACCACCCGGGGGTGTTGCCTCGCTGATTGCAAGTTATTTGCTCCTTCCAGTGGCAACGGGCCTTGAAATGGGATAATGAAACCTTCCTCAAAACCCTCCACCAGTACTCTGGCGTCCACCTTGTTTGGGTACTTGTTCGCTAGTCTGCGCAGCTGTTGCGTATTAATGGGGGACCTAGCCAGCTGGCAATGTTGAATGTCCACTAGAGCCCCGCCCCCACTAGCCTTTGGGCTAGTGCTTCTTGTGTTTCTCTTTCTTGTCACCTTTTGATTCGCGCTTGGAGCCTTTGCATGCCGCCGCGGCGTGCCTCCCCCCGCAGCTTGAGCATGCGTGTTGGAATTTGCACGAGGAGCCCCATGAACAGTCCCCCGCATCGTATCTCCAGCATATTGCCTTGGTTGCGGGGGGGGAGTTGGATCTCCCCGAGGAATGCTTTTGGTAATTCTTGTTCTTCCCCTTATGGGAAGAACTCCGAAAGGACTGGTCGTATTTGCCTGTCCAGGCTCTCACTTCTTTGGCCGCGAGCATCTTATGAATGAAACCTGACACGTCTTCCTCATTCCACTCCATCTCCGGGTGCCTCTGCATCTTTAATCTAAACCCCTTATCGTATTCCAACCAGGCGTCCCCAGGGAATTGCCTCTGCGCTAAGTGTATGTTAGCCTCGTATAACCATAGGTCAGCTGCGCAATGGGGGAACCTCTCCACTATGATACATGCCATGATTCTGAATGCGTCTAGCCAATTCTCAAAATTCCGCTCCTTTCTGGCCCCGCGCCTTTCCCTTTTGTCATCCTCTTTCCTGTCACATGTGGTCAGGTCGAGGCCCTCTAGCTGTATTTCCAGGAGCGAGAATATATCTATGAACTCCTTGCGCCATATCCTCTCCTTCACTGCGAGAGGAATAAGGCACGCGAGCCCAGTGGCTTTCGTCATCAAGGAGGCAGGCCCGGGAGATGGCCTGGCGTACAGGTCAGTGCCTAGCCCGCCCAACCCTGGGCTACCAGACGCAGTAGTGTACCCCCAACCGGGTAGCGGGGAAACCTGTTCACCTTGCGCGGACAGGCCCACTTGCTCCTGTACCCTTGTCTGCCGTGCCCACCCTGGATCAATCATATGCCATGTCATACCCCCTGCTTCCTCCGCGCGCTGTTCCCTAGGCCCTGCAGCCCCCTGCCCTGAGCCATTAAGAAAGGCCGGCGCCAGCGATTTCAAGCATTCTTTTACAATGGTACTAATATGCTCACCATTAACTGCTCTGCTGGTCGTCTCGCCCTGCTTGGCGTCGTCTAGCCTCGGCGGTGGGTGCTTCTGGCGCACCTTTTTCGGGGGGTTTCTCTTGGAAGTCTTCTTCCTTGGCGTGGTCTTGGGCTTCTTGGGTGCTGACGGGCCCGCTTCCTCCTCTGCCTGGCCGTCCGGCCTATTCTCCTTCCCCTTGGCCAAGTGAGGTTGGAGCCAGTCGTCGCCGTGTATTGCCGATATTTCCCGGATCCTCTTCAACACTTCCGCCATTTCTTCTGGCTGATCCTCAGCCATGTTGCCCTCCTCCCCCTGCTTCGGCGTCAGGCCGTATGTAATGGCACCGCGTGATGCGTGTGCCTTCAGCGGGCTCTGAGCATGCTGTGCCCTTTTTTGGGTCAGCTCCGCCTGATGCGTGAGATTTCGAGGGGGGAGGCCGAGCGGGCGCGTCCGCGCTGTGCGGCGCGCTCTCCCACGTGATCGGCGGGGAGGTGTGGCTCACCCCGGCTGCGAGATGTTTTCTTTAGCGGGCTGCCTTCTGCGCCGCTGGGTCGTGTCGCCGGGCCCTGGCCTGGTCTCTGCGGGCTGATTTCTGCGCCGCTGGGTCGGAAAGAAATTCCGGTCCCGCCTTCGAGCTTCCCTGCCCGTGGATATCGTTCGTGAGATGCAGCGGCTCAATGCACGCTCTGTACGGGGAGGGCAGAAAAGCGAGGGCGTCGAGTCGCTTACCGCGATGGAGCTTGGCTAGGCCGCCGAGCTCGTCCTCCGTCTCTGTCGCTTCCAATCACCGGCGTTGGATTCTCCAGGAGCTGGGCGGGTAACCGTGAGGGCGCGCTGCTCTGCGGAGCCGTCCAGGGCGAAAAAACCCGCCGACCGGGAGGGGGGGGGGGGGGGGGGGGTAGGTTCGCCTTCCTTCTGCTTCGGATGTCCTTCGTCGTCCCTTGCAGCAGTCGGTCCTCTTCAAACGATGTCGTTGTCGCGCCGCTCTCCCAGCTCCTTTGAAGACGTTGTGCTTCTGCTGGGGAGCGGCGGTGCTTAAATCCTCTTGAGCCCCCTAGAGGGTCTCAGGTGAACCCCCTTTGATTGGGGGGTTCAAAGGTAGCAAGGTTGACCATTGGTCGCCCCCTGTGGGCGCCCGGGTCATGAGGTCACTTCCTGTCGGGGTGGCTGGTGCGCACCCCGTTTCCCCTGGTTCTGGCCGCTTCGGGCGCCCAGAACCAGTTCCCATCCCACTGTTGGCACCGCGTGGGTTATGGCGCCGGCCCTCGAGCCTCCCCCCCCCTACGGGAGGATGCGGCGGCCTCTGCAAAAGCCAGCCCCTGCGCCTGGGCTTTACCTTTTCACGCAATTTCCTCAGCAGCTTTGCCATAAAGAAAGCATTTTTTGTACCTCTGCATTTCCTCTTATCTAACAGCCTGCAGTGTGCAGCCCGTTCACGGGATGTTGTTCTACTCGACGGAACTGTGGTGAGGGCGCCTGGTTCTGTGTCCCCCCTGCCGTGGGATAGCCCACTGAGGAGAGGATTGAATTTCAGGCAGATATCACGGTCAGAGTGACTGACTGACAACTGTGACTGACGTTTCTGATGCTGGCGTTTACTGCATTGTGTCTCGCAAGACAACCGGAATACAGCACGGATTCCCACGCGCCTCGCTCACACAGATGGATGATAACTTTATTAGACTAACGCATACATATCTTGGTTTCTGGAAAAAGGATGCAGGGTTCCCGCCGAGGACAGTTTCCTTGCAAAGACTGTTAATGCGCAGTTTACCGTGTAAACTAAACTCTGTACCAGTTAAATCTCCACTTACGTTTTTGTAATATCAGCAAAACACTGTTATTACATTTTTTAGAAGAGACAGGAAGCTTGCATTGTTGGCTAAAAAAAAGCTTAACTTCTTTGTGCCATAATGCATCACGGTTTCAACAAGTTGCTCTTATATAAAATAAAGTTGGCGTTATGAAGACATAAACAAAAAGAAGGATCGGATTGTCTAGCCATATTGGGTGTGGGAGGGGGGAGCGGGTCAGAATTTCATATCTTACTTTTCAGTAATAGGAATAGGTGACCACCACCACAAACCAAGTCATCATAGATCTATTCCACAACCGAGTGTCAATTATGACATTAGGTCTTCACTGTTTAACTTTTGTAACAAAGAAAGAAACCAAAATATTGCTGAAGTCAATAAATCTTGTCTTTGGGACCCATCTGCTTTGCCAATGTCTTTTGGCGATGCTTCCAGCATCTCTGTTTATTTATTTATTAAATTAGTTTTATATAGCGCTGGCTAGACCCGAAGGTATCAGAGCGCTTTACATGAGGTACCGCAATGTTACAAAATTACATCAGTTAACAGGTTACATAAGTTACTAGTAAAACATTTAAAGAGCATAGGAGATGGGATAACTGGAGCGTAGAATGGTAAGGGGGTATGTTCTATGTGTGATTTTCTATTGAACAAAAACGCAATGCTCCTTGTTATTCCTCTTTCCTTCTTTCTGCCTTGCTGTCCCCTCCCTTCTCCCACTAATACCTCATATTTCTCTATTTTCTCTCCTCCTCTCAACATTCTGCCTTCCACTCACTTCTGTTGTTCTCTGCCTCTCTTACTAACGTCCCTTTAGACCCATTTACATGCTCCCCTCTCTCCTTCATTCGCCGTGTAATTGGATTTTCTTCTTTATCCCTTCGTCTCATTCTGTCACTTCTCTGCTCCTCTGTTCCTTCTCCTCTTCTCGCCCTAGATCTTTGTTCTGTGCCCCTGCTTCTCACGTTCCTTCTCTCCCACACTTTCGGTTCAGTTTAATAATGATTTATTGTCGCCGCTGATGGGGTTTCAGGTGTAACCAAAACTTTACTGCTCACGGTCTAATTTACACTCTGCCAGGCCAACTTTTGCTGTACTTTCTATGCTACCCCACACACACAACCACGCACACACACAACCCAAACACACACACAGACACACAACCCCCCACACACACACATACACAAACCCCCCACACACACACAACCCCACACACAACACCCCACACACACAACACCCCACACACACAGACCCCCCACACACACAGACCCCCCACACACCCCACACCCACAACCACACACACAACCCCCCACACATACAAACACAACCCCCCACCCCCACAACCCCACCCCCACACACAACCCCCCACACACACAACCCCCCACACACACAACCCTCCACACACACAACCCTCCACACACAACCCCCACACACAACCCCCACACACAACCCCACACACACACACAACCCCCCACACACAACCAAAAACCGCCCACACACACATACACCCCCACACACACACATCCCCACACACAACCAAAAACCGCCCACACACAACCCCACACCACACAACCCCCAACACACAACCACAACTGCCCACACATGCACAACCACAACCCCACACACACACAACCCCCCACACACACAACCCAACACACACACACAACCAGAACCACAACCACACACAACCACACACCAGGATAGCAAAACATAGCATAGCAAAGCAAAACATAGCATAGCATAACAAAACATAGTATAGCATAACAAAACGCAACAAAACATAGTATAACAAAACACAACAAATCAGCATAGCAAAACAAAGCATAGCATAACATAACAAAACATAGCATAACAAAGCATAGCATAGCAAAACATAGCATAGCATACCAAAACATAACATAGCATAACAAAACATAGCATAGCATAACAAAACACAGCATAGCATAGAATAACAAATCAAAGCATAGGATAGCAAAACATAGCATAGCATAACAAAACAAAACACAGGTTAGCAAAACAAAACATAGCGTAGCATACAGCATCACTCAGCACCACCACAGATTCACTCAGGGGCACCACAACATCACAATGCGCTACCACAGCATCACTGAACACCACAGCATAACTCGTCCGCCACCACAACATCACTCAGCGCCACCACAGCATCAATCTGTTCAACCATTTAATAACAACTGGTTCAAATATGTTCTCTCAATGTTTCAAGCTTTATTACAATGTCACAAAAAGATGTTAATATTTAACTTCTGTTCTTGGATTTTCGTCACAATAAAGTACACTGAACATAATCTTCACAAAAGTTATTTACAAAAGTTTAAGCTATTGCCATTATAAATTACAATAACTTTTATTTAAGTATTAATTATTAAAACAAATTAAAAGCCATTGTTATTTGTAATATCAATATATGTAAGTCACGTAAATACAACATATATTGCACTACAAATGCTATAGGTGTCACATTTGCGAAAGTTATAACTATTGGCATTGTAAATGACAAAGGTATTAATTTCGCTATTTTCAAAACCAACACATAAATAAAAAAATTGTAATTTACAATACCAATAGCTCAAACTTTCCTAATGCGAGACCTATTGCATTGCAAATGCTTGTTCTGTTCTAGGGAACGACTCCAACAAGAGTTGAAGACCGCCTGTGGTTTTGGCTGCCGCTCCTTCCTGATGGAGGTTTTCCTTTGCTGTTCAAACTTTCTCCGTTGAGATTTCTGGTGGATCTGTTTTCCGTTGCAGAAATAAACTTTTCAGTGTGATGAGACTGTTACTGACTGTTCGCGCAAAGAAAGAGGAGGCCGGAGTAGTGTCTCCAGGATTTATAGACATGATACCATTGTGATTGGTTGTTGTAAGAGAGGCGTGGTTCAAAGCCTCATGAGAAATGTTATTTTTTACGTGTACTTTCATTTTCATTGGCTGCTGTTGTTGCAGTAAAGAAATGAGAAAGCATAATCCTCGCCTCCGTGTCCTTAATAGAATCTAAAATTCTTGTCGCGATAGCTAGAAAATTTTGTATTCCATGCGATGTTAATGGCCTTGCGCACTCATCGCATGCGCACTAAAAGCAAGCGATGTAAACGCTCATCCGATGTTAAAGCACCGCGATGTTTTGACCCCGATGTGTTTCCCCTTATAGAGTATGACAGTAATTGATGTACTAATGATTTTTCATTCAAAATTTGAGTTCTACCCTTATTGTTTTGTAAAGCTCTTTAGAGGGGCAGGGGTAACGCCAAAGGGTTTCTTTGCTTCCTATGGCATCGGTGAATGAACGGAGCGTGTTTTCTCATGTTTTCTGTTTGAAGCAAATGCATTTTGTGCTTTGGACTTCCGTAGTGAAAACTTTACGTTTGACTTGTTCTCAATGGCTGTGGCGGAGGTTATTGTAATAGAAAGTCCCTTTCGGGCTGTAATCTTTGGATTAATATGATGTATTCGCTGCTAGCAGCAGAGAGCGAAGGGGACACTGCTTTGGGAACTTACAATCACATGGACGATTTTAATTTGTAAAATAGGAGCCCGGCAGCTGTAAGTTGTTATTTTGCTTCTCTATGCAAATATGTATAAAACCCCTGCTTTTGTGTGGGGCAGAATCTTTGATTGCCTCCCGAGACTGTCCATTTGAAGAGAGACTTCCTGAGGTCACGCTGATGCTCTCCGATTGTTTCTGGACTCGCCCTTCCATTTGGACACTATGTTAATAGCTCCTTTTTGGAACACCTCATTTTCTAATTGCTGATTCATCTCAATAATGCACTAGAAATGTGTTGCATTCATGGGATTTTGGGACTATTCTGATTTGGTATTTCCTGCTACATTATTGTCTTCATGACAAAATAATATTTCTTTACTGCATTTAATATTTATGTAATAAAGCTTTTAAAATTCCTCCAGCACTACAACTCAGTTATAGATTGTCCTGACCCACTCATGACCCACTCTTATTGTTGGGGCACCATTGTATTGTATGTAAAACAAAATACATAGGCAGCACCATTAGAACACTAAGAGAAAGGATTGGGGAACACATATGGGCAGTAAAACAGGGTGACATGAGATACCCATTGGCAGCTCATATGTCCATATGCCCGGTACAGACAACAACCAGGCTTTTTGAGTTCTATGGAATTGACCATACACCTAAACACCCCAGAGGGGGCAACAGGGAATTAGCGTTGCGTCGAAAGAAGCATTATGGATATTGAAATTACGTAGTACAGAATGCGGTCTTAATATCGACCAAGAGTTACATTATTTTTTGGGTAAATGAAGAATATTCTATACTGCAGGACAGGTTGGTATGTCTGTAAATAACATGTAAAACTAACATAGTTTGTAATGATATACCAACAATATGGGTATGATATTCATGGTGTACATGTGAGGAAAAGTATATGTAAATATTATTAGACAGTATGCAATGAAGCAATCCTTTTTTTCTTTTTCTTTTTCTTTTTTTCCTTTTCTTGTCTTTCTATTTATAAAGTACTTTGTAGTATGGTGAAAAGTAATGAATGGACAACAGGGTTGCACTCTGTTCTGAGATACATCGTTCTGACCTTAATTGATGGAGAGAATGAGGTTCTGACTAGATAGCTGCATGCACTATCTGAAAAACTATAGCGCATATATTTCTCTTATTCATGCATCCACGGCAATTATGGGGGATACATAAACTTATAATGCACTCACTACAATGTATTAGTTTGCATGCAATTTTGACGTAATTACATATCACCTTTACAATAATTGTATCCACTACAATACGGCGGTCATTTGAAGCCTATTCGTAAGCACACTACATTTTTTCTGTGCATTTACAGTTCTTTGTAATTTGATTATATGTAACGCCAATTAAGCTTTATATTTATGCACTCCCGAGATTTGGAATACATGAATATGAACAGCACTGACTGAAATAAATTGAATTGCATGATTTCTAGATTCAGATATAAACCACTTTCACTATTTGTATACACTACAAAATGGCGGCCGTTTTGAGGACGACTTGTAAGTCCATCATTAATTTCCACGACGCAAGAGGCGGAAGACGCTCTAACGTAGGCGCGTCACCAAGGTGAGTAGCTGTAAGCTGTGCCAGCTCTGATACTCGGGAGCTTTCTATCACACTCGATAGCTGACAGGACCGATGTGAGCATTGTGACATTACTTATGACAATATAGTTATCAAATTATAAAGTATAAGTGAATAGCTTTAATATATAGAGAAAGTTGGTTAAACTTATTTCATATGGTTTTCTGAATCCTACGCGAATAGCAAAGGATATTTGGATCTTGACACATTACTTGGAGAAACGCGACATAGTTTGGAACCCCAATGTGGGTTGGAAATATCACCACATTTCAAGTAGGTGCTATTAACGTTTAAATTGAAGATGGACTGAACGTGTTGGTTCGAGAAACAGTTACTTGTAGTAGATTGGCTTTGAGTAACTTATACGTGTGTATCTCTTCATCTTTTTACAGATCTCAACACTTTGAAAGATATAGGTATTTATTTTGTATATATGCTGGGGGTTAGTGCGCTTGAGGTTCGTTCCCACATATATATAGTCACTTGAGATTGGCTAGGTGTGATTTAGGAGCTTTAAACATCCACTTTTATCACTAAGCACATGTACAATGCAGGATAAAACAAGCCTCCCGAGTTAGCTCGGATCACAACATTAGACACTCTTGGGAAATAAGGTGGCACTTACCGTTTTATACAATTTCGTGCACCTTACTTTTAATCTCTCCATCGTTTTCGGGTTACTCCACACAACTAATTAAGAGGCTCATGTACGTAAATGCAAAATGAAATTTAGAAACTTCATATATGGCAATATTTGAGTATAATGGCTAGACCTTATGCAAAAGTTTTGAAAATATTGAATACAGAGGTATTCTGTATGTTTATGTTTATACAGCCTTGATGAAGTCGCGGGATCACGCCCCGATAGCGACGAAACACGTGTTGGCTGTGGCTGAAACAAAGAGAATAAAAGCTTGAAAATAACAACCAAAAGGAATTGTTTACACTTTGATATTTGAAAATCTATGTGTCTGTAGGAAAACAGGGAAACCAGTTACAACACGTAACGTGTGCTTGGGAGCAAAATAGACTGTGTATACAGCTTAGGCTTTGTTATTGTGGAGTTTAGTGGTTCTCCACACCTTTGAGCACCGTTGATATACTTAATTTATACGTCAAACTTTGTGCGATTCCACCAAGTGCCGCTAGAGTCCCTATACTAAATACCACGCGTCGTAGGATTCACCATTGTATTGGGTCGAGGCTGCAGTATTCTACGTCCAGATCAAGGAGTGTGGAGTGGGTTCAATTAACGTAAATCCACGCACAATTAGAATGTGGGGTGCAGTGAATTTTGGGTTCCCGGGCTCCCACAGAATTAGTACTTCGTTCTTTCATTCATTCAGGAGCACATTCTCCTCCAAGGCTTCTTTGGGTTCGCTGTGGGAGTTCTCAACCAGCTCCTGTTCTCCCGGGAGAGCGCATTAAAAAAACAAAAAAAGCATTTGCAATGCAATAGGTCTCACATTCACACAAGTTTAAGCTATTAGAATTGTAAATGGCAATGCCTTTTATTTATGTTTTAAAAACCAAAACATAAATAAAAGGTATTGTCATTTACAATGCCAATAGCTCAAACTCATTTAAATGGAAGACCTATTGCATTCAGCAGGCCACATAATGTAGCCATAGAGCTAACCACCAGGAGTCCCAGCACTTCAAAGCCCGAGAGTTAAAGCTCTAGGTCCAGGAGCACTTACAAACCTGGTAACCTCTTTTTTTTTTTGTAAGACATTGTTTGGTTGGCTGCTACGCCCTCCCCTCCCCACACACAACACATTGGCAAAACACTGTTGGTGCCCCTGCCCAGATTCTGGCACTACAGAGCACCAGAAATATGTAACATGAGGTGCTCCTGGGGCTTTGGGGGCGCTCCAGTAGGAAACAGTGAATAAATAATTAACTGCTTGCTCTGCATTTATAGACCTCGCCTCTCAATGCGCATGTGCATTGAGCGGAGCGAGACTATAGCGACTTAAACAAGGTTTAACTAAACTGGCGATTTGATGCTGTGCCCGTGCGATTTTAGGTCAATGCGCAAGCGCATTGACCTAAAATGCGCATCCACAGCATCAAATCGCCAGCCATCTGTTCCCCAGCAGCTCTTCCCGCTCCGCCCCACAAGCTTCCCCCAGCGTGCGCTCTGCCTCAGCCGCACTCCTCCCACACCTTTGAAGTGAAGCTTAGCTTCACTTCAAAGGCCCCTGCTGCTTCACACTATTCACGGCCGCCAGGCCGTGTCTCTCCCTCATCGCCGCTCTCCCCGCTCCGCCCCCTGCTGCGGCCGTGTCGCATTGCTCCTCCCCCTTCCCAGGCGCTACATCTGGTCAGCCGCACCGTCTGCGGCCTCCACTTCCCCAGCAGTCAAGGAAGCCGAAGGGAATAACACTGCCACACACCCTCTCACACAATCTGTCCTCTGATCTGGGCGCCATGATGCTTTGGGACATACAAGAGGTACATTAAAGGGTATACCCCTTTCTTCCCACAGGGGCCACACCAGAGGACCCTGCTGGCGCCATCTGCATGATGCCAAGTCACCGCAGGGCTCTTCCTTGCCATACACCAACTTTCTGTGCATATAGTAATGCGACATCACCTCACCCTGTTGCTATTGGAGTTATTTTTTGTCAAACAAGAGCTTTCTCCTGAGGTCAGGGGTCACCTTTTGGGTAGCAGGACTTTTCCGGAGTCCGGTGACTAAAGTTATTCGACAATATGGCCTGTGCGAACTCTCTCAGTATTTGCAAATGCCCTGTTTCCGTCTTGGGGCGGCCCGGCAACGAGATAAACTTTATTGCCAAGTGCTATATAAAATAGTGCATGGGGACCTGAAAAATGTATGTGTGTGCTACAAGTGTCGAAACACGCGCCTCGTTTGAACAGATAAGAGCGCAGCGGATGCCAAAGCTTTGCTAATATCACAGCTGCAGGTTTGACACTGCCTTGTGCCAGGCAGGCCTTGTGATCAGGTCGACCGGGCACGTCCCGGACATACACAAGGGCCCTCGGGACTTGTATCCCGCAGTACAACTCTTTGCCTCGCAGGAGCAGGCCACGCGCTTCTCACACTGCCATGTAACACTCGGTGCGTCTGCCAAGTATGCGCCGGGACTACTGACCTTGCAAGCCAGCCAGATTCTGCGGGGTGTGAAAAAGGCGCCGGTAAACAGAGGCATGAAAGGCAAAGATTGTGATTCAGATTGTAAACACACAGCTGAATCAATCCTGGCTGGAATCAATAACAACCAAAAAGATGCCCTTGGGTTGCAAGAAGACTATTCATCTGCTGAGAAGCGGCAGCACAGGTAAGCTGCTGCTGAGGGCAGCTTTCTTCGAACCTGGCGAGAGAAAAAGGCTCAGACATAGCTGGGCGTGGTTAAAAACCACCAAAACTCAGGCCGGGACATGAGCGCACAGACGCCAACAGCTCCTTGCCAAGGCGCCTCTCGCGCCAGCCGACAGCAAGCACGTGCTGCCCACGTGAAGGGGAGGCTGGCAGCTCAGATGGAACTTTTTAAAGGGGTGGTCGACAATGTAAGTATCCGTCAAGTGTTATGCGTGCATCTTTGCGGCTCCGACACGCACAGTAAAGTTTGCTGGTGTGTAGAGAAGACTGAATGTCTTACTCCCTACACACCTTCTGCAAAGAGGAACCAAGACTTTCAAGCCAAAGGTACATTCGATCACTCTCATAGCATCTTAAATAAAGAGTGTGTTTACAAGTTTACACAGAAGCTGCATTTGATTGGGCCTCAGAAAGGTGAGGTTCACTTGAGCCAAGCCGCTTCTGATCTCAGACATCTTTGAACCCTTTACTTCTATGCCATGATATGCAAACTGCCCAGCAACAGCCAACCCGGAGCTCAGGTGCCCAAGAACACACGTGGACTCATCCAGATGCCAAGACGCTTGGGGGCAGAGCTAGGGAGTAAGACTGCACTGGGCAGCCTGGGTTGGCCATCACTGACATGATGTTTCCAGGAATGCCCCTGAGCAGGGCTTCCAAAGTGTATCTGCATGACAGCTCTAGGTCTCCAGAAGCGTCACGTTTTATGCACCTCTGCGGGGATGACCCCCCCCCCCACCCACCCATAACTATTACATTTTAATAGTGGCCCTCAAACTTTGAGCGTTTAACTATCCGCACCCTCACTCATCCTCACCCCCTCATCCTCACCCCCCTCACCCTCCTTACAACCCTCTCACCCTCACTCAGTCTCACACCCTCACCCCCGCACCCTCTCACCATCACCCTCACACACCCTTACCCTCATCCCCTCACCCACCCTCAGTCACCCTCACCCTCGCACCCCCAACCCTCACCCTCACACACCCTCACACACCCTCACACCCCCTCACTCACCCTCACACCCCCTCGCCCACCCTCACACCCCCTCACCCACCCTCACACCCCCTCACACCCCTCACCCCCCTCACCCTCACACCACTCAGTGCTACAGCACATATTGTGTTACAATAGGTGTCACATTTGCGAAAGATTCAACTATTGGCATTGTAAATAACAAAGCTAATAATTTCGCTATTTTCAAAACAAGCACATAAATAAAAAATGTGTCCTTTACAATACCAATAGCTCAAACTTTCCTAATGCGAGACCTATTGCATTGCTGTGCTTCTCTCCCCTGCTGCACTCTCCTGCTCTCTAGAGATGTGGCCTAACGACCAGAGCTGCCATCTAAGTCACGTAAATGCAAAACATGTTGCATTCCCAGTGCTATAGGTGTCACATTCGCGAAAGTTATAACTATTGGTGTTGTAAATGACAAAGCTAACAATTTAGCTATTTTAAAAACCAAGAAATAAATAAAATATTTGTCATTTACAAGACCAATAGCTCCAACTTTTCTAATGCGAGACCTATTGCATTTCCAATGCTTGTTGGCTGTTGCCTCGTTCCACATGTCTCTTTAGTTTGGGTGCCGCCCAGAGCACCCACAGTCTTCTGTAATGCTGGAAGCCACAGAGAGAGGCCCAAGGACCCTGTAGCCCAGCCGGCTTCCGATGCGCACCTTCTTTGCAGTGTGTGAGCAGACCGCTTCTGTTTTGCTCCGGGGTGCTGGTAGTGACCCCTGCCTCCAGAAACGGGTAAGGGGGTGAAAACACAACTGTAAACTGGTACCTGCCACCCTGAGACAGGAGGAAGCAAATATGTGCCCGGACCCACTGAGAACCCCCTTCCACTGCCCCGGGCACAAAGTGAATAAGAGGAGGGGGGCCACATGCATGCTAACTCCCCAAGTAAAATTAAAAGGAGGATTGTGCTGACATCGAGGCCCTGGAGTCAAGCTATCCTGGCTGATGAGGGCTGAAAGCCAGAAACCGATCCTAGGTTGCTTGTTTCCAGTCCAGGGAGAACCTGACCTGGACTGGATGCAGGGTCAAGACTGATTTGCATATGGCTGGGTCCAAACTGGAATGGCATGGTGAGCAAAAAAACAATGGATTTAGGCCCAGATATCTGTACTGGGGTGAATGTATGACATTGTTCTGCATTCTGTCCATCAATTGTTCTTTTTGCTTTTGACACCGAGGCCCTGGGCCACCCAGAGGTTTTCTAGGAAATTGCGGCAGTGCACCAGGCACTCCATTTCTCTCTTTTCTTTCAAGTTGCAGATCTTTGATGATGCATATCTTGAGCCCAATTGAGCCAATTCTCCCCATCTCTGGCTCATCTTGCTCCTGGTGTTGAACTCTAGCCACTTGGGGCATTTTCAATTGACAACTGTCCAATGGCATACCAACTCATTAAAAATAAACCCTGACAAGACCGAGGTGCTGGCGATCACAACGGCATCTAGCCCTTGGAACGATCTCTTGTGGCCCACTGAACTAGGGCCATCCCCGGTACCAGCAGAAGCAGTGAAAAGCCTAGGTCTGATCGTAGATGCCAACCTCACTATGTCAGCCCAGGTCTCAGCGGTAGTAGGCACATGTTTGGGCATAATGAGACAACTGTGTAAACTCTCCCCTATCCTGTCGGCAGACACGCTCAGGAGAGCAGTATCAGCACTGATCCTGGCACGTCTGGACTACGGCAACGTTTTGTATGTCGGTATCCCTCAAAAAGTGCTGAGCAGACTTCAGATAGTCATGAACGACGCTGCCAGGCTAATCTTCAACCTACCCAGAAGGACCCACGCCACCCCCCTCCTTCACAAACTCCATTGGCTGCCGGTGAAACAGCGGGCCAAATTCAAGGGCCTATGCATTACGCATAAGGCCCTGTACGGACACGCCCCAAAATACATCAAGGAACGTTTAGTCCCGTACGCTCTTAGCAGGAATTTACGATCAACAGATGCTGCACTGTTGGTCTGTCCGCGTTTTAAACTATCCTCTCTAGGAGGGTGCACTTTTTCCCATACAATTCCCAGTGCATGAAATAAACTGCCAGAGAGCCTGCGCAAATAAACAAGCCTACTACCCTTTAGAATAAAAGCTAAAAACGGTGCTGTTTCCGGAGGCATGGGGTAATGTCTAACTTTCTCCCCTATTAGTACTGTGCTCATCCTCTGCTAAGCGCTTAGAGACCCCTGGGTGATAAGGCGCTATATAAATCCAATATATAATACAATACAATACAATAGGCCTTCTGGTCTCTAAAGGGGTGCACTTGGTGGAGAGCTTGATTTTCTGGCACTCTGCCACTCTTCTCCTCTGTCTGGCTCCTGGTGCTCCTCTTCTGCTGATGGAAGCAACTTGTGCAGCCCCTTCACCTGCCCACACTCCCAGGCCCCTTGGCCATCTTACAGAGCACTTGGGAGGAGGGGGGGGGAGGCTAGTCCCCGATGGGGGGGGGGGGGGGCATCAGAGAGCTAGTGCCACTGGAGAGACGGATCCTAGTCCTGGGGGGTCAGCTGATAGCAAAGTTCTTAGTCCGTCCTGGCAGGCTATCAGTTGCCTTCTCTTTCAAGCTGGTCAACTGTCGTCACCTCCGAGGTCCAGAGCTTTCTCAAATGTCTCTTACTTGTGTATGGTGATTTTTGTAGGGGTAGAAAGTTCCAGATGCCAGGCACCCCTGGTCAATCCTAGATGCCAATCATCCCCATGGGGTTGGGACAGGGGTCCCAACTCTCCTACACAACATTGTGGGACAATTCAACATGGCGTCATCAACTTTTCTCTGGAAAGAGCTCTCTGAGGGCCTGAGTTCTGCCCCTAGCTGGCGTCCCTGCCAGATTCCATCCTACCATAACTTTAAAGCCGAACCCAATGTTTGCTCCAGAGGTCTGTGCTTCCTCCTTTGTTCAGTGGACCTGGGCTGACCCAGCTCACATACAGCGTGGCATACTAATTATCAGAAGCAGACTTTCCTCCCCACTACTTCCTTCCCAGAAACTGAGGCAATCACTGATAGTTGTTCATTTTGTTATTGGAGGTCATTGCTCCCTCTGCTGGGGAGAGTAGTAATTAACTTGGACCAGTGGGGGGGGGTGGGGTGGGGGGGGGGGGGTTGGGGACAAAGACCTGAAATTTCATAAGCTGGGCCAGAAAAATATGACATAAGATATTGATTTTTTGTGTTGGGAACTGCAAAATGTAACTTGCCTAGCATGTTTGATCCCGGTTTGACACCTTGCTGGATTGTGTAGACCTATTTTGCGCAAAACTGCACTTTAGGGCAGATTTCGCCTTTGTGTATAATACAGTGAAAGCACTAAAAAAATGTCAGAAGCCCCAACTGAACTATCTATTAATACCCACTAATATTATAAGGCATACCCCACGTCCGCATCAATCCTTGCAGAGCCCTTTCTGTGGTAGGCTACCTGTGTGCAATTGCCGAGCTGCAAATTATGGTAATCTCAAACACGCAGCCGCACACATTCACGTGTAACCAGCCTAGTACCTTTTAACTGAGCTGTGCAGTAGTGGTCTTCTCTCAAAAGGCAGACACTGGTGGTAAACACTCTCTGTCTTTTTACTGTGATTGAGATTTTGATAGTGAGACTCACCCAGGCTAAAGGTCCAAAAAGCAGATAGTCATAAGCAAAAACTTCTGGTGCACTAAATGGGTAGAACCAATTTGCAACATGTACTGCGTGTCAGTATGGACTGTCCTGTCTGGAGCACACGGTGCTTCAAGCCACTATCATCAGATGGATAGTATGTTGCTCACCAAAAGCTGGATGAGAGCTGAGATGAGTCATGTGAGAGACCACTTTACAAGCAGGAGTGTTTTGGCAGTGGTGTTCAAGGGCAGCATTCTGCAGATAGACAACTGTGAGTCAGCCACCTGGTGTTTATCCAAGACCTTCTGTAAGCACTTCTACATAGATGGTGACACAAAGGCTGAAACTGTAGATGCACAAGCTGTGATGAAGGATCCATTTCAATGAAGGAACAACACTTCACTTATGTCCCAGACAGTTATTGTTTGGTAAGCTATTGCAAAATAAACAATGAAAGGCCTGTCCCTCCTGACACTTTTTTTTTTTTTTTTTCAAGGGTTAAAGCGGTATCAAACTTTCATTACCGGGGGAGGAGCTTCGCGGGCAACCAAGATGGCCGCGTAAGCCCGGAGCTCCGTGGACCGTCCGACCCACCGCAAATATCCTGCTTGAAATCCTGATCCACGTTGGTGGAACCTTATTGCTGGTGGTCTGCTGAGGCGGGGACTGCCCTCGGCTTCCAAATCGGTGGTTCCTGTGCAGAGTTGCGTCGAGCTGAACTCCGCGCCGGGACGGTGCCATTGTCCCTTCGGACTTCGCCACTTCGCATGATTGAACTGCGTAGTGGCCGCCTGCTGTCCTCACTGGCGGAGTGATCGTGTTTTCAGCTTGTGCCTTCTGCACCCTGGTTTTGTCTCCTCGGCTCGGCCTGCTCGTCGGCTGTGGACCCGGACTTGAGGGCGCCTTGCCTTTGTTCTCTCGAACCCATCATGGTGGGCAGAGGCGACTCGGACAGGGCATCGAACAAAGGTGGCCGGGGCAAGTCGCAAGCGCAACAGAGTCGCATTGAGCGCTATGTGAACCTAAAGTCACCGCCTACATCGGGGGCCGTGTCCAAGGGGCCCCCATCGACGAGCCCGCCGGATGGATCGGACCCTACCCTCGGCGACATCATGGGCGCCATCACGAGTTTCCGGGCCGATATGCAACAACAGCACAAAACTCTTAATCACAAGGTCGACTCAATGGCCGTTGACATTACTCTTATAAGGGCCGACTTGGGCAAGACTAACGAGCGTGTGAAGGCGCTAGATATTAAGACCTCCAGCCTGACCTCCGACGTTTCCGAGCTGCAAACCGAGGTCCGCAACCTGCGGATGACCAAGGACCTATTCTCGAGGCGGCTGGAGGACTTTGAGGGGCGAGCCAGGCGGCAGAACGTCCGCATAGTTGGCGTACCGGAGGGATCCGAAGATGCTGCGGCGGACCTATTCGTGGAGGACTTGATAAAAACCCATTTGGCACCCTCTGGACTGAGCAACTTTTTCTCGGTGGAACGTGCCCACCGGGTACCGGGTGGCCCGCCAAAGACAGGGGTGGCGCCACGGCCAATTGTGGCGCGCCTCCTCAACTTTAGGGATCGGGACGTGATCCTGCAAGCTTCTAGATCGCATGGGCCACTCCACTACCAGAATGCGGAGGTGCACTTCTATCCGGACTTCACTAGGTCGGTACAGCGCCAACGCCAGAGCTACGCGGGAGTGAAGAGGCGCCTCAGGGAAATGGGTTACAAATACTCGATGATGTTCCCCGCTAAACTCCGTGTTGAACATAAGGGACGTGCCCTTTTCTTTGACTTCCCTGAAAACGTCAGTGAATGGTTGGACACAGTCTCTCCTCATCGGGATGAACAGGAAGATAGAGATGGAGGTGCCTCTGGTGGAGCGGAACAGTGAGACTAAATGGGGGCTGGTGGCACCACCGCCTCGAATGACTGCCGGAGCTGGTATTCGTAACTTAACCTGACTCTCCTTTCCTTACATGGTGGGTGGCGGGACGGGTTCATGGAGATTCCCTACTCCTCTGGGTCTTTCGTAGATTAGTTAATGGGGCGACAGGCACACTGCTGGTTGGGAGGGCTTTTTAGTCTGATGCAGGGGTGCAGGGTGGGGGGTATGTTGGGAAGAGTTATCTTGTTTGCTGGTTTTTTCTTTCCTTTCTCTGTCTGGCAATGGGTCACTTATGCTCCTGAACTGTATTTGAGATCGGTGTCTTCTGGGACTGGGTGGGGCGGGCTGCGGGGTGATGGGGGGTAGGAAGTTAAGAATTCTCAGTTGGAATGTCAACGGGTTGGGTGATCGAGTCAAAAGAGGGGTGGTGATACAGTTGATCAAACGTCATATGCCTGATATTGTCCTCCTTCAAGAGACACACCTGGTGGGTAACACGTGTAAAGCTTTGAATCGTAAAGGCTACAAAATGGTGGCTCATTCGGGGTTCTCTTCCGGATCCCGAGGGGCGGGTATCCTTATGCGCGCGTCCCTTCCCCTAGAGATAGATGTCACCATGATTGACGACAGGGGGCGTTACGCGGCCGTGGCGGGTAGATGGGAAGGGCGTTCCCTTTCGTTGTTTTCTGTATACGTCCCCCCGGGGTTGCAATCCAGTACCTTTCAGGACCTTGGTGGTGCCATTTTGTCTATGCCGGATGGCCTGTTGATAGTGGGGGGTGACTTTAACTCTGTTTGCTCTGGTTTGCTCGATCGCCAACTGTCTCGGGACCTCCGCAGCTCACAGATGTGGCTTCCCTCCTTTCTTGAGTCCATGGGCCTGGTGGACGGCTGGCGCCTTCTCCATCCGCAACTCCGTCAATTTTCCTTTCTCTCGGGTGCACATGGGAGTCTCTCCCGCATTGACTATATCCTTACACTGGCATCGCACGCATCTGCCGTTTCGGAAGCTCGCTTCTTAGCGCGGGGCATCTCTGACCACTCCCCTTTGTGGGTCTCCTTTGACTTTGGCGCAGTCTTGTCGGAGCGACCGGCGACGGTCAATCCGTGGTATTTCCGCAACATCAAGACCCGCTCCCTCCTGGCCAAAGCCATTGACCTTTATTTTGCTGAAAACGTGGGCTCGGTTGGTTCGGCCGTTACGCTGTGGGAGGCCTTTAAGACAGTGCTCCGGGGTGAGGCCCAGGCGCTCATTGCGGAGGCCCGTCGGTCTAGGGATGCCGACTTGCTGAATATTGAGCAGGAGGTCTTGCGTCTCGAGTCCCAGCTGGGGCCCGAGCCAGACCCCTCGGTTTTGGATACCCTCTCACTGAAGCAAGCGGAATTCCACGATCTTGCTACGAATGCCGCACTCACTCTGGCTAAAGAGCAGCAGGGCCGTATCTATGATGTAGGCGACAAGGCGGGGAAGTTACTGGCTTGGTTGGACAGGAGGGAGATGGCCAGCCGAGTGGTGCCTGAACTCCTGGGAGATGACGGAGTGGTCCTTACGGACCCGAGTGCCATTGTCAACTCCTTCGCTGATTACTTTCGGGGGGTCTATGAGTCCGCTTCGGACTTCTCTGAGGCGGACTCGTCGGCTTTCCTCTCGGGTATTGAACTTCCCTGCCTTTCCGAGGACGAAAGCGCGGATTTAGACAGAGAGATCACCGCTGACGAGATCGCCTTGGCGATCCGTTCATTACGCACCGGTAAAGCCTCGGGACCTAACGGCATTCCGGTTGAACTATATAAAATCCGCCCGGACGCTGTGTCCCCGCACCTGCGGACAATGTTCCTGGAATCCTTTGAGAGGGGCCGTCTCCCCCTGGATCAAAGGTTGGCCACTATCGTGGTCATCCACAAGGAGGGTAAACCACGAGACGTCTGCCGCTCGTACCGTCCTATCTCTCTCCTGAATGTGGAACCCAAGGTCCTCGCCAAGTTGCTCGCCAACCGGCTCACTGGTGTCATTGGCGACCTTGTACACCCCGATCAGTCGGGCTTCATCCCCCACCGGAATACCGCCCTCAATCTACGCCGCCTTCACGGTGTCATGGCTAGAGCCCACACCCTCGAAGAGCCAGCTGTCCTCGCGTCCCTTGACGCCACAATGGCTTTCGATTCTCTCGAGTGGCCATACCTCTGGGCAGTTCTGTCCAAACTCGGATTTGGGCCGGTCTTTGTGAACTGGGTGAAGCTGCTGTACGCGGAACCGATGGCTAACGTCACGGTCAACGGTCGCCTGTCGACGCCATTCCTCTTACATCGGGGTACCAGACAGGGCTGTCCCCTGTCGCCCCTTCTGTTCGCCTTGGCCCTTGAACCGCTCGCAGCCCTACTGCGTACGCATCCTGATTTACACGGTATCACTTGGGCCCCTGGTTTTGAAGACAGGGTATCCTTGTATGCCGATGACATTCTACTTTACTTGACTTCCCCCTGCAAGTCCCTCATTGTGGCCTGTGACGTACTCAGACTCTTCGGACGCTACTCTGGCCTGATTATAAACTGGGCCAAATCGTCCTTGTACGTCCTTAAAGGGGATACTCCACGACTCCCCAGGGGCTGCAACATTCAAATTGCCGTACGTGGCTTCAAGTACCTGGGCATTTACATCTCCGGTAATCCCAAGTCGCGGTACGACCTCAACTTACTCCCTCCTCTCCAGCGTCTACAGCGTGATGTGGATAGCTGGCGTAAGCTCCCGCTTTCCCTCCTGGGCCGTGCTGCGTTGTTTAAGATGATGTCCCTGCCCAGGTTCTTGTACGCCCTGCAGAACGCCCAAGATCCGGTTCCGGCGCGCTATTTCCGAGACCTTGAAGGTCTCCTGCGAAATCTTCTCTGGGACGGCCGACCTCGTGTTGCCGTCCATAAACTCACGCTTCCATGGTACGACGGCGGCATTGCCCTTCCGGAGGTGCGCCGCTACTATTGGTCCTCTCAACTTGCTGCCCTCAACCACGGGTTCTATGGCCCTGTGGATAGTCCCGGCTATGCCATGGATAGATGGCTCTTGGGTGACGGCAACTATTATCGGGCCCTGTACTCGAAGTCCTTCGACCGACGGTTGACGGGTCCTACACGGACGGCGATCCACGTTTGGCGGGCGGTCACCAAGGCGCAAGGTTGGCAAGGCAGACTGACTAGGTTCACCCCCCTCTTTGATTCGGACATCCTGGGTAGACTGTGGCACACCAAGGGATTTGATAAATGGGACCTCATCGGTATCAGCAGAGTAGAGGACATGCTTTCCGGGGGCACGATTAAGACCTTCCCCCAGCTGCAGACCGAGTACCAACTGGGTGCGACGGAGTTTTTCCGTTACGCCCAGCTGAGGCATGCGCTGCTCTCGGCTACACCGCCGGACGGTGACATTCCTGAAAGCTCCCCTCTGGAGGATAGGATACTGGATGGGCACATGCCGGACAGCGCGATTTCCCTATCGTATAAGAAACTGATAAACGTGCGCACAGATCTCCTCCTTGGCTTGCGGGACCAGTGGGTGGCGGATGGCCTGGAACTCGACGATGAGGACTGGCAGAGCGCAATTTCCTCCCCTAAGGAGGTCGCAATTTCCTCTCGTCTCCGCCTCGTGCAGTTCAAGATCTTGCACCGGGTGTACGTGACGGGGCCCCGATTGATGCGCATGGGATATTCGCCTGACGGGCTCTGCCGCAGAGGTTGTGGGGCCCTCGCCACCTTCCTACACATCCTTTGGGAATGCCCCGTAATAGCCTCCTACTGGAGGAGGGTGCACCGAATCATGGAAGAAGTTACTGGCGTGATTGCTCACGCTGAAGCTCGTAGATGCCTCCTGAACGTATGGGAGCCTTCTGACCACAGCGCAGCGCAGACTAGGTGGGTGACCCTGGGGAACATGGTGGCCAAAAGGGACATTGCTCAGAAGTGGGGTGCGTCCACGGCCCCCCTGGTGGTACAATGGAAAGCAAATATGGACTGGTGCATGTTCCGGGAGAAGACAGTCTATGTGGCGAGAGGGAGACCCCGAACATGGAATAAAGTGTGGGGGGCCTGGAATGAATATAGGGGAGACGTGTGCTTGCCACCTGAACCAGTCTCCCTGGAGGACCATGTATCACCCTGACCTGTAACACCAACTGAGCTTTGATGTACCTCATTCTCCTGTTTCCCCCCCCCCCCTCCTTTTCGTTCTGATGTCCTCTCCTTGATGATTGCTTCCCTGCCTTTCCTCCCCTACCCGTCCCCTGACGCCCTGATTCATATTGACTCTATTGCCATCTTTTCGCGCCCCCGGGCGCTTCTTTGTTGTGTTCTTCATCTTAATATAAAATTAACCTTCGATGATTATGTTTGGATCTTTTTGCACTACTGCTCTCCTATTACCCATGCTGCCTTGCCTCCGGGATGTCAGGCTGAATAGCTGTGTGCTCTGCTCTGAATAAAGGTTTTCAAAAATTAAAAAAAAAAAAAAAAAAAAAACTTTCATTACCACCAGCCTAGTATCTTCTGGCTATTCACACCCGTACATGTGTCAAAAGCTAGCAAGGTACACACAAGATACAGATAAAATTTGTCGTAATACCATCACCCATCCAACAATTTCAATGGAAAAAAGTGTGGAAAAGAGAGTGAGCCCCTCACGGAAGAACCGCCAATGGGGTTTTCTGGCTAGCAATTGCCTGTATACCCAATTATCATCATCGGTGACTCACTCTCAAAACAGTGGGAAGTGAAGACGAACACCAGAAAAAGACCAACAACATATAACAGTGCTTTTTCTCAACATCAGCCCCACAATCTGCTGATTGTTTATACCATAGCAAGTCAACATAAACCCTTGCTGTTCTCATGTGCACGTATATCAAAGAAAACCCCCTTAGTGAGAAAAGAAAACGTGAATCTCACAAACATTAAAATTGAAGAGTTCACTGGCCACTCTGGATTTATTCTGGGCTGTGAATCCTCCAACTTAAAAATGACTCACACCAAGCAAAGTCACAGGTGAATCATAGTCGCCAACATGTTTCGTTGCACTTATTTTCCGCAACTTCTTCAGGGCAAATAGGGGTTACCCACTTCAATTGCCACTTTCTTTCAAAACACACCTGGGGTTAGCGTCTCTCATGCATACCTGCTACCCCACTCAATCGGTACACCAGTGTCCTCAAGGATCACGTGTCCCTCTGAAGACCCGCTGCAGTCGGGTATTCCACGCCGGATCACTGACACTCCTTGATCTCAGCCGTCAAGGAGTGCCAGTGATCCGGCGTGGAATACCCGACTGCAGCGGGTCTTCAGAGGGACACGTGATCCTTGAGAACACTGGTGTACCGATTGAGAGGGGTAGCAGGTATGCATGAGAGACGCTAACCCCAGGTGTGTTTTGAAAGAAAGTGGCAATTGAAGTGGGTAACCCCTATTTGCCCTGAAGAAGTTGCGGAAAATAAGTGCAACGAAACATGTTGGCGACTATGATTCACCTGTGACTTTGCTTGGTGTGAGTCATTTTTAAGTTGGAGAATTCACAGCCCAGAATAAATCCAGAGTGGCAAGTGAACTCTTCAATTTTAATGTTTGTGAGATTCATGTTTTCTTTTCTCACTAAGGGGGTTTTCTTTGATATATGTGCACATGAGAACAGCAAGGGTTTATGTTGACTTGCTATGGTATAAACGATCAGCAGATTGTGGGGCTGATGTTGAGAAAAAGCACTGTTATATGTTGTTGGTCTTTTTCTGGTGTTCGTCTTCACTTCCCACTGTTTTGAGAGTGAGTCACCGATGATGATAATTGGGTATACTGGCAATTGCTAGCCAGAAAACCCCATTGGCGGTTCTTCCGTGAGGGGCTCACTCTCTTTTCCACACTTTTTTACATTGAAATTGTTGGATGGGTGATGGTATCACGACAAATTTTATCTGTATCTTGTGTGTACCTTGCTAGCTTTTGACACATGTACGGGTGTGAATAGCCAGAAGATACTAGGCTGGTGGTAATGAAAGTTTGATACCGCTTTAACCTTTGAAAAATAAAAAATAAAAGTGTCAGGAGTGACAAGCCTTTCATTGTTTATTATGGTTTGAGTGGGGGGCGGCCTGTACCCTCTTCTTCCCCCTGAGGCTCCAGTTAATTGGACATGGTAAGCTATTGCACCAGCATCTGAATCTAAAAATGATCCATTGCTGGTGATTAAGAAGTAACTTGCATGAGGGATACTTCTAACCATAGATTCCTCACCTTCTGAAATTACTCCAGGATCTGGAAGGTTTTTTTTTTGTTGTAATTGCTAGACAGGATCCGGAAGTTTTTTTTTTGTAATTGCTCCCACGTGTTAATTCAAGGTGCCATTGACTCCTCCTGTATCTGGAAACAATAGCTTGAAGCTGCGTATGGGTGATTATTTATTTTATTTTATTTAAAGAGTTTTATATAGCGCTGGCTAGACCCAGAGGTATCAGAGCGCTTTACATGAGAATCAACAATGTTACAGAAAAAGTTTAACAATTACACAATAAATCACAAAAAAAGAATAGGCAATACAATTAGGAGAGGGGAGAAAGGAGAGAGAGAGAGGTAGTGGAGGTGAGAAAGCGTGGATAGGGGAAGAGACAATATGGAGGGACGAAAAGAGATCTGTCTAAGGACCGACAGAGTAAGGTGAAGATCAAGGGGCATATTACCAAGGGCCATTATTGCAGCTTTAGCTGGACTTTTTCCCGCTAAAGCAGCGATAATTTTATCGCCCTATTACCAAGCTGTCGCTAACACCAGTTAGCGAGAGCTTGTAGGAGATAGCGGCCACTTTGGGGCCCGCTTTGCATATCAGCTATAATTATCGCTAATGACATGCAAAGTGGGCGTGCCAAAATGTCAGCGACTGAAAACAGTCGCTGCAATCGCTATCGCCTATGATCAACACAGGCGTAGTCTTGGAAATAAGCGTGAATATCTCCAAAAGCTAACGCCTGCCCTGACCAGTTCTTAGCCATGTTATCCAATGAAAGGTGGATAACATGGCTAAGAGCATTGTCACGGTAATGCCTGAATATCGCTGTATTGACAGCGATATTCACACATTTCGCTCGTTTTTTATCGCTTCTCAGATAAACCTTGATAATAGCAAGGTATCTCAGCGATAAAAACAGGTGAAGGGCGGCGATAGAAATATTTCCGCTAAGCCAACATGGCGATAATTATCGCTAGTTGTTGGTAATATGCCCCCAAGTTCCTTAATAGTAGGTGACTGTTTGTAGAGCCACAGTAGGACAGACCCTGGGACATCAGAGTCAAACTACCCCAATCCCTATATTTGAGATCCATGGCCTTTATCTCCACTGTGGTCCCCAAAAGAGGTTTAACACACCATAAATGAGAAATTGTACATTTTGACTGAAAGGCTGCCATATTGCTAACTGATTCAAACTGTACTCCTCTTAGCCCACATCGCTGGAACGATCACTTGACGTTTATGTTCGTTCATTGTTTAAAACCACACGATGATATTTATCAAAATTAACGATCTCATGTAATTTCATGTTTAACCCTAACCAAATAAAGTTTTCTTGTCACTAACGTGCATCACAACGTCTTTAGGCTAATTACGAGTCTATTTGCAGTACAATTGGCCCGAAGGTCTAGCAGCTTTGGGGAGGGGGGGGGGGGGGGGCGTCGCTGCGCGGTCTAACATGAGAGAATAGCAATGGTGCCAGACACAACTCTGTTTCAGTCTGGTATGTGCTGAAATCCTGGTTCTTCTCACCACCCTGCGGCCCATATTCACTGGTGCCCAGATCTTTGTGGATGCTGGCCCAGCTCACCCATGCTAAAGACGTCCCCTGGGTATGGAAATGCTTTCCCCTTCCAGATGGAGCTACTAACCTGAGAGCAAACTGTGTATTGTGCAACATATGCTATGCAATGCAATGCTCAGCTGTGGCTAAGAAAGTAAATATACTTTCAGCTTCATAATTATTCGTCAGCTGGAGCTCGCGCGCATTACTTGGAGCAACCCATGCAAACTAAAACATCATCAGTACCTAAAGCAAGGGCTTCAAACTCACTATGATCCCCAGGTCAGTACACCTCTAGCTCTTGACAGCTGCTGTAATCTGCCATTTACACTTCTTTAACCACAGCTAGGCATGCTGAGCCTTCCACAGAAAATTGAGGGGCAGATTTATGAGGCCGTTGCGCCTCTTTGCGCCGCAATTGCGTCACTTTATTTGACGCAACTGCGGCGCAAACAATGTGTCCTATTTACAACGTGACGCATCTAGGAGATGCGTCACGTTGTAAAGCACTGCGCCATAAGGAGGCGTTCCTGAGCAGGGTGGGCGTTCCTGCGCAGGAACGCCTCCTGAAAGTGGCTGAGTGAAATCTATGAGATTTCACTCAGTCACTTTCAGGGCTATGCTGCGTCAAAACCCTTGAAGCAGGCGTAGGTCTTGATGCAACATTGTGCAGATGGTGTACCCCCGAGCCTTGCTGGAGCTGCGTCGCAACTCCAGCAATGCGCCACATTTCCGGCACAGATGCGTCACGCATCTGTGCCGTTTTTGCACCATGGTGCGCCGCATTATAAATGCGGCGCACCATGGGTGGCGGAGCTGTGGCGCACGTTAACTGGCGCATCCCTGGGGATGCGCCAGTTAACATAAATCTGCCCCTGAGTACCTTGAAAGTGGGGAATAGAAATATCTGTTATTTACAGCGCTTTGAAAATGGGGCTTATTAACATTAATAATATCAGTGAATTAAGCATGAAGTTCTATAATTTGTCTGAAAAAAGAGTACTGACGGAATGTGAATTACTCTATAAGAAGGAAGTCAATGTGTATGCACAATGTGCTGGCGTTCCCTCTCGGGTGATAAGCACACCGTAATGTTTGTCCCAAAACACATCAGTGCTAGTTGTGTCACAGCAGGACAATGTTTATTTTTATTTTTAATGATCTTGTTCAAGAAAGAAGGAGGACTGTGTACAATTCCTTGTAGCAAGAAATCAATAGCAGTACATAATTCGGCCATGCATGTCCATACCATCGCAAATTAATTGATCAACAGTTTTTCGTGCATCACACATCCACATACAGTTTACTACTTGTATTATTCATTCCACAGTCTACTCAAAACCAAACCTTTTGTCATTCGAGGATAATTGGCTGTGCGTGGACCTTCTCAGCATAGGTAAAAGCCTCAAACGGTTAGTACACCTGAAAGCAAGGTCGGCTACAAATTACCATAGTATCATCATTAGCATCCTTTCCCACCCCTCCAACATAACATACATGCCAATAAATAAGCACACAGCACAATTTTTTGTTTGGGTAAAGTTGCTGCAGGTTGATTACATACACCGTTATGTTCATTCATTCATTTCAATCTTTATTTCGATCAATAAGATCATAAAAGATGTACAAAGGAGTTAAAAAACTGTTTTGATTAATACAAAAAAATAAAATAGAAAACATTACAGTTTGTCTTAAAAGCATTTAGCTGCAATGAAATTTACAAGTCAACAGTACATTCGACCTGAAGCGAATCTATGTAAGAATTCGTGTAGCAAGTGCGGGTATGCCAAATCGCTGTTAAAAATTTCGCCACCGCAAACACAATCGATGGAGATAGATCCGTCTTTAGTATTCTGTAAGCCGGGAAGCAGTGCCTGAACCCCAGATTTTTAAGAAGGGGCACAAGCCAATACTTTCTTGGTCTCTGATAGACATTGCAAAAAAATATAACATGCAGTTCGTTTTCCGAATGGTATGAGCATGCCGGGCATTGTTCTGTTGTCGGGGGCTGGGACCAGGTGATAGTAAATGATCTGAGAGGGAGAGTACCATATCTCCACTGCAAGAATAGTTTTCTAGTCAGAGCAGGGCTAATACCATCAAGTACATGTTCCAAGCAATATGAGTCTTTAAATTGGATGAATAAGTGTGTTGAAGACCCCAGCAGAGGACTCCCTGTTGAGGAGATCAATTTTGACTCCTAATAATCCTTTGATAGAAGTTTTCGTGAGACCCTGCTGCAGGCGTTTATAGGATCTGACCATAGTTCTGGCCTTCCAAGGCTCTCACATGTCCTTTTTATATATTTTAGCCAGGGAATGTTCTTTATGTTTGATGAGCATAGGATCTCTTGTAACTCCATCCTGTAACTCACAAGCTCTGGCGTGCTCCAGATCCGACGCCAGAAAGTTATTGGCTTCAAGCCCAGCTCTTCCGCAATTGGTCTAACGCCCAGATCTAATCTTAGCGGGAGAAGCGGGGTACTTGGGGGTAAAGCTACCAACTGCCTAATGAATTTGCTTCCCGTAATCGTCAGGTTTTGGGCAGATGTATGTCCCCACAATTCCCCTCCATATATGACTGCCCCCCTCCCCTGAATTTTGTAAATTTGAGGCACTGGGCCAAGGGGTTTATAGGTCGATCTATTTGATATCCTACAGATACCACCCATTATCTGCACCGTTATGTAATATGGTGGGTTATATAAATTGGGTGATCCAAGGGCAGGCAACCAACTGGGCCACCAGCCCACCTGATGAGCCAAGTAGCACTGAGGCGAACCTCATCTGTGCTGCCACTCGTGATGATCCTCTTCCCGGAGCACGTATCATTCCTTCTTACTCACGACCCTTTCAGGGCAGAGCGTAGCATAGCAAACCCCTGGTTGTTCAGGCCCACAACTTCCCGAAGGACTAACGGGGCTCCAACACGGTTCTCCAGGAATCTCCCATTTGCTTCCAGATTGCCCTGTAACCCCGCCACAGCTCTGGAGGCGGCCACCGTCGCTGCCAGAGCCCCCCACCAAAACAGCTATAGTCCTACCCGCAACCTCTCCTGTCTAGAGCCTCTTGCAAATCTAGACGCGGCGGTCGACACTCATTTCGACCCCCAACTGAACAATGATTTCGAGAAGTTTAAGTTCAAAAGGGCATGGCAAACAGAAGCGGAATCAATGGACATGTATTACGCCAGACTACGCCGATAGGCCAGTAGCTGCCCATTCGCTAATCCACAAGAAGAGATCAGAGACCAAATAATCGTGGGGTGTCATTCAAAGTTATTAAGAAAACTCATCCTCAGACAGCCTGGGATCACCCTAGATGAGGTACTCGTCCTAGCCCGGTCCCACGAACTGTCGGACGCACGGGCCGATGAAATGGAAATGGCGTTGCGCTCACCAATGGCACTGCCGGCAGTATCCAAAATGGTGCCGATCAAGGAAGAACGGGTGGACGCGTTGCAGAGAGACCACAGGCCAACCGCCCGCGACAATGGCAATCCTGAGGCACCCAGTGCGCCTACTGCGGTGAAGATCACCCGACGACAGCAACATGCAGTGCAAAAGGAAAAACCTGCTTAAAGTGTGGCAGGCTGAACCACTTTGCAGCAGTATGTCAAGGAGGGAGATACAGGCCCAACGCCCCGAGACCACGTGGAGGGTATGGACCCAAATCGCTAACACAACGAGTCAGACGACTCTCGCTGGAGCCCAAACTCCCGCCCCCGGATAGTCAAGCCCAAGAAAGAAGACTGCGCTATGAAGACGACGACGATGACGAAGTTTACATGATATCATACGTCAGCAGGGTGTCCACAAAGAGAAGACCACCACCCATGTGCACTGTCTCCGTCGAAGGCACCGAAATGCGAGCAGTCATAGACACAGGAGCGTCAGTGAACATTATGGACTCCGAACAATACGAGCTAATTTCACCCAAGCCTACACTGGCACCATCGAGCGCACGTACCTACACGTATGGAGGCACTGACCCGCTGCCACTGCGAGGAGTCATAAGCACCACTATCATAAACGGCGAATACTCGACGGAAGCTCGATTCCACATTACAGAAGGAAAGAAGGGCACACTCCTAAGCTGTCATACAGCCGAAGATCTGGGGCTAGTGTTCTTCGCAAACCAAGTCCATCAATCACATGCGGACAGCATGCTACAGGAGTTCCCAGCACTATTCAGTGGCCTGGGGAAACTCAAAGGAAAGAAAGTGCAGCTACACATCGACACCTCCGTGCGCCCGGTCGCCCTCAGGCACCGGAGAGTACCGTTCAACCTCCGCCCACAAGTGGAAGCCGAGCTCAAGAGACTGGAAGATCTAGAAGTCATTGAAAAGGTGTCAGGACCGACTCCTTGGGTGTCGCCGCTGGTCGTGGCGCCCAAACCCAAACAGCCTGGCGCCATCAGACTGTGCGTTGACATGAGGCTCCCCAACGCCGCGGTGAAGAGAGAGCGCCATATCACCCCGACGATGGACGATATCGTCGCTGACTTAAACGGAGCGAAATGGTTCTCCAAGCGGGGTATCACCAACTGGAGTTAGAACCCAAAAGTCGATATATAACAACTTTTTCGACTCATGTTGGGCTCCGCCGATACAAGAGGCTGAGCTTCGGCGTATCGTCCGCCGCAGAAGTGTTCCAGAACGCGATAAGGGACGTATTGTTGGGGTTGCATGGAGTAATAAACCTGAGCGACGATATACTCATCTACTCTAACACTCTGGAGGAACACCACACCCATTTGAGAGCCACGCTGCAAAAGCTGGTAGAGCACGGACTGACCCTGCATAGGTCAAAATGCTCATTCTACCAAGAAGCTGTCGACTTCTTTGGATACACATTTACAAGAGAAGGCCTCAAAGTGGACCCGAAGAAGGCGGAAGCGATTCCGACTGCGAGCACCCCACAGAATCCCTCCGAGGTGCGAAGTTTCCTCGGAATGGCCACCTTCTGTGGCCGATTCATCCCCAATCTTGCAGCCCTTGCAGAACCCCTGAGAGCGCTCACACATCAAGATCAGGAATGGGAATGGACATGCTCAGCAAATCAGGCCTTCCAGGACATCAAAGCGAGCCTTCTTGACAAGGCAGTAATGGCCTATTTTCAACCACGCCGGAAGACAGAACTAATTGTGGACGCCAGCCCCGTAGGCCTTGGAGCCGTGCTGCTGCAAGAGTATGGCGGAGACGAGTGGAAACCCGTCGCATATGCGAGCAAGGCTCTAACGGACACTGAAACTAGATATACTCAGATTGAGCGGGAGGCCCTCGCCATAAAGTGGGCGTGCCAATACTTTCATTTGTTTCTGTGCGGGCAGGAGTTTACCATAGTGACGGATCATAAACCATTACTGCCCCTCTTCACAGGATCATCTAGGCTTGCACCTCCCCGAATTGAGCGCTGGGCTGTCCAATTGCAAGGCTACAATTTCAACCTGGTATTCCGACCGGGGGCACACAACCCGGCTGACTATCTGTCCCGGCATCCTGATGTGACGAAGAAGGCGCTCCCGCTCGCTGATGGGCAAGTGGTGGAAGAGTTCGTCCACATGGTGTCCCAAGCCTCTTGCCCGGACACCTTGACATTACAGGAGATAGGTGAGGCCACCGCCACCGATGAGGAAAATCGCTGGACGAGGTTCCTCAACGGGATCCAGAGCCTAAGGCCGGAAGTGAGCCATGCCCGACAGCACATCTGGCAAATCAGACATGAATTGAGCGTAGGTGATGAGGGGGTTGTGCTCAGAGGTCATCTCATCGTAGTGCCCGAGAGCCTCCAGCGACACATGCCCACGTGGGCCACCAAGGAATGGCCAAGACCAAAGCCAGGCTAAGAAACAAGGTCTGGTTCCCGGCCATGGACAGCATGGTGGATGAAATGGTGCGATCCTGCCACGCCTGCACAATAACAGGAGGAGACCTGGCACCAGCTCCAATCATCACGGAAGACGCACCTCGAACCCCCTGGACTCACCTGAGCATCGACTTCAGAAGCTTCCCTGATGGCAGACAACACGCTCGTGTTGGTAGACTCGTTTTCGAAATTTCCTGTGGTGGAGGTCATCCCGTCGGTGGCATTCCCTCAAGTCAGAAAAGCCCTCGATCATATTTTCGCAACAATGGAACTCCCTGAAGAGATAAAATCTGACAACGGGCCACCATTTCAAGGAAGATAATTTCAAACTTACCTGGAAAACCCCTGAATACGGCACAGAAAGATTACACCGCTATGGCCCCATGCCAATGGGGAAGTAGAGAGACTCATGAGAACTCTCAACAGAGCCCTCAGGATTGCCGTAGACAGCGGAAATGATCCGGAAGCTGCGCTGGATCAATTTCTAAGTGCTTACAGACAGACCCCACATAGCACAACGAATTGTGCGCCAGCGCACGTGCTATTCAAAAAGGCACCTCGAGGCAACATACCGACTGCACCTACCTGGACACCCGAGACAAGAGACAGTGAAGCCATTCAGGCACGGAGGCTAACAACCAACCGGAAGGCAAGTGTGGCTCGGCGTGCCCAACAACCGGGCATAAGAGATGGAGACACCGTAGTGGTCCAGGACCGTCATCCGGGGTGGAAGTTCAGGACCCCTTATGAACCAGAGAGATGGACAGTGGAGAGAATTCAAGGGACCATGTTGACGGCGCGCAGGGGCAGTCAGGTAGTCACCCAGAACATATCCTGCTTTAAGAAGGCGGGGGAGCCGGCTGGCGATCCCGCAAACATCCTCGAAGGATCTTCTGAGGAGGCTGACAATCAAGACGAAGAAGGGTCCTGGGCTGAGGCCTCAGCCCCGCGACCGAGCCGAGGAGGGCCTGACGAAGGTGCCAGCCAAGCTGACACATCCCAGAACACCCTGACAGGACCCCCGTCTCCAGTGCGGAGTGGCGAGGTGACCCCGGCTGGGGTTGCCGGCTCCCCTGCATGCAGAAGCCACCGATACCATCTGAGGCCCAATCGAGGTCCGAGCCAGAGACTAAGAGACTTTGCCTGGACCTCACCATAGTGAGAGAGTAACCCTAAGGACTAACTAAATTGAAGGAGGGATGTAGAGAGCCACCCGGCCTCACACATACTTTGTATCCACTTGGACACGCATCCACACACCCCCGGGGCGGAACAAGCGGAAGACCGCTCGGGGTCTTTCCGGCTCACCTTCACTGAGTGTGCTGTTGCGTCCTTTAGTGTGCCGAGTGTCCACGTGTGAGGCCCAGTCCTCACGCACCACACAAGCGATGATAATTCTGTCTATTCCAAGCCCTCAAAACTATAATAATGGCTTGGGCAGCAGGCATTAGCGGTTCTAATGCAAATTGAATTAATCCATGCCTGTTGGGTCATCTCAAAAATAGACAGACCGCACCAGTTCGTGGCAGACTGTCACAAGCACTAGTGAGACAATTAAGTCACAAGTTAATACCCCTCAGCTGATGCAGGGCCTTTCTGGACTTGTAAAACATGTGTCAATGGTGTAACTCAGAAAACGGTGCCCGCACAACTATCAACTGATACTCCTATAAGTACGACAATTCAGACCGATCGGGCCCCCACAGTTCCAAGAATATCTCTGGATAGGCACTAGTTATTTTCAATGTACACTGATTTAACCACAACCGTCGTGCTACATCTTCACATCAAACCCAAATCGCACAAACAGCGCCACTACATGGTAAAAGTCATAATCGCTGGTGACCTGCCAGGCGCTGGAAACCGTCAGAACAAACCTAAGTGCTGTCAAATTACAGTTGAGATGTCTGCATCCAAAAGCAGTAGTGCTCAAAAAGAAACCTTACGCTTGTCATTTAGTCCACTCAAGATTTCTTAACTTGGGGGGGGGGGGAGGGGGGGCAGCCTTCCAATTTGCCATGTTTACTGAATAGAGTTGATTTAATAGAGTGAGAGCAACACAAAGAAATTATGGCAGTGTGGTAAGAAGCTCTACTAAAACCACTATTTAACAGTACCACCAAGCAATGATCTGATGCATCCATGCACCGAATCCATATATTTTATATTATTGGGCAGGGCAACCTCGCTCAGGCACTTCCAGCGCTGTGGAACAGCACGAGCCCCCCAGGACCACGCATGCGGGCGGTGCTCGGTCCTGGCAGTCAACTGCATTTTCCCTTGTAACACCCCGCGGCATGCCACGGGCACTCCAAGGATCCCCCTCCCTGAGCCGTCGTGCCTGCTGGGAGATATATTAAAGGTGCTCTTGTAAGAGCACATTTTTCAAGAATTCCCAGTTGCAGCACCTGTGCAGAAAACACGAAGAACACTGGAAGTGTTCTGATAAGATGACCAGGAGCCCATCTGAGTGGGCTGCAGCGTGTCGCTTGATCACAAGCAGCACACAGGGCTCCCCGTTCTAGAAGCTGCCCAGGAGTATAAGGTGTTACTGCTTTAGAGCGGGAAACAACAGTTACAACGCAACTGTTACAACGGACTACTTTTACAACGCAACTACTACAACGCATGATCCTTTACAACGCATGACATTACATAGCAGATGCTATTACAACGCATGCCATTACAATGTAAGTATAGGTAAGTTTATCTTTTTTTAAACATTTATTTAATTTGGGTTTTGGGGTACAGGGGTATTTTTAGGTTTCAGGGCTAGGTTTGGGTTATGGGGTACAGGGGTATTTTTAGGTTTCAGGGCTAGGTTTGGGTTATGGGGCACAGGGGTATTTTTAGGTTTCAGGGCTAGGTTTGGGTTATGGAGTACAGGGGTATTTTTAGGTTTCAGGGCTAGGTTTGGGTTTTGGGGTACAGGGGTATTTTTAGGTTTCAGGGCTAGGTTTGGGTTATGGGGTACAGGGGTATTTTTAGGTTTCAGGGCTAGGTTTGGGTTTTGGGGTACAGGGGTATTTTTAGGTTTCAGGGCTAGGTTTGGGTTATGGGGTACAGGGGTATTTTTAGGTTTCAGGGCTAGGTTTGGGTTATGGGGTACAGGGGTATTTTTAGGTTTCAGGGATAGGTTTGGGCTATGGGGTACAGGGGTATTTTTAGGTTTCAGTGCTAGGTTTGGGTTATGGGGTACAGGGGTATTTTTAGGTTTCAGGGCTAGGTTTGGGTTATGGGGTACAGGGGTATTTTTAGGTTTCAGGGCTAGGTTTGGGTTATGGGGTACAGGGGTATTTTTAGGTTTCAGGGCTAGGTTTGGGTTATGGGATACAGGAGTATTTTTAGGGTTCATGGCTAGGTTTGGGTTTTGGGGTACAGGGGTATTTTTAGGGTTCAGGGCTAGGTTTGGGGTTTTGGGGTACAGGGGTATTTTTAGGTTTCAGGGCTAGGTTTGGTTTTTGGGGTTCAGGGGTAGCTTTAGGGATTAGGGATAGGTTTTGGGTTTAGGGGTACAGGGGTATTTTAAGGGTTCCGTTTTAAAAAAAACTACTTTAAATAAATTAAATTAAATTATTAAATATTTATTCATTACAATTAAAAAAAAAAAGATATACTTACCTATACTTATGTTGTAATGGCATGCGTTGTAATAGCATCTGCTATGTAATGACATGCGTTGTAAAGGCATGCGTTGTAAAGGATCCTGCGTTGTAAAAATCGCATTGTAATGGTATGCGATGTAAAAGTATGCGTTTTAACGTCATACATCCCTTTAGAGCTGGTGGGCAGGCCAGGCAAATCCAATTCAAGACGCTGCCCAGGAGAACAAGTTGCATAAGCTGAAGATGTGGGTTGGACAGGGGCGGGCCCAGGCTCCCACTGTTACTCAATCGATATCCATTACAGAGACTGCTGCAGACTACCAGGCAAGAGCCACTCATTCAGAGGCAATTGGTGGATTCCAAACACTGGCGGGAACGGGAAGTGCAGACCTGTCGAAAATGTGTGATGACTGCTGCGAGCCATACCGCAAGTACTGCGACACAACTGCTCCAGGCCCGGGCGGCCCACCCAGGGCGCATTTATTTATTCATTTATTTATTTATGCATATTTATATAGCGAAGACTTTGTCCGAAGGTGTTGGAGCACTTCACAATGGGAACAGTAACGCCCCTGTGAATTCCCTGACATGGCACATCTCATTGGGAAACCAAACACAAGCACATTACTGTTTGTACACACTTCTGTGATCTGCTGTTTATTCTCACCCATCTGCAGCAGGGCCAATGACCAGCTGAGCTATCTCACCAGCTTCCTTACAGAGTTTTCTGTTTGACAATGCCACGGAGCATGTAAACAGATGGAGGGCATCCCTGATGTGCCTCCTCGATGTGCCTCCTCTGACACAGAGAGTACCTGCACTCCTGTTTCTCAATTCACCCTCTGATGTGTTTTTATTATGGGAGGGTCAGGTGACTGGAGTAGGGAATGTGCACCTGCGTTTTAACCTACATGGCAGCAGCAAGCAATTGTTTAATCCCAAACTCAGGGAAGATGATCCAGGTACGTGAAAGCTGGAATCAGTGTGTCCTTGGCAAGTGTAAACCGGACGAAAAGTCAGAGCCTTGCGCATCCCACTGCCTCAAGCAACAAGTAACCGCATCAACGCCTCGCAGTCATAAGGTGCAGCTGCTCTGCTGCCTGTGAGAGGCAGGCACAGGGGAGGAAAAGAACAAGGGAGCCAGAAGAGGAGGCAGGAGCGCACGTGGGACGGGACGAGGGACCTCAAGCAACAACCCAGACTCCAGGAGCCCCAATGGCGAGATGGATCAAGGTAAGCCCTCCTCCCACTCGGCTGATTGCAGCAAGGGTTTCTGCGGATGACGGTACCGGGCCGGTACTCGTTAGGCCCCCAGGCCAAACCCTGTAGGTAACTCTACCCGCCAAGTGATTGGAATCCAAGCCCCACAGAAACAGTACCCTTGAGATTGTATGTCTAGAGTGAAATGCTGCAACTAGTGTTACTCATGCCTCTGTTAGTCCGTAAGATTTTACTTGCATAGACATTCTCTATTTCTAAGATGGCCCGCTCCCCTTCTCCGCATGGGAACTGAAATGCATATTTATTGCAGTTTTAAGGGGCACGAGCTAATGGGAGATTTGTCCAGACTCACAAGTTGAGTCACAGCCAGGACTCGAACCGTGGTTCCTTAGACCCAAAGACAGCAGCTCTGCCACAAAGCCACGTCCTCCCTTTGGTTACAAGGTGGCTGGAAGGAAACGCAACAACAAGATGAAATGGCTACAACTTTAAAACCTATTACCGCCAACACCCTAAAGTACGGGCTTAGCCGCTGCAACGTGCGGCTGGGAAAGAAAACCTTTCAGGTCACCGCAGTGGGTGGTAGGGCCCGTGCATAAAACAAAAGGAAGGGCAGAAGCAGCGCAGCGCAGCCCCAACCTGTAACAGGGATTCTACGCAAACACAGAACTGTGCACAGAGGCGGTACATCAGTGAATTAGGGTGTGCCAAAACTCACCTTAGTACCCAAAATCCCCTACCAGACTAGCAATCAGTGTCACATTAGCTCTTCGTCCTATAGCAAAGAAACCAATGATTAGACAACCTAGAACAT
This sequence comes from Lissotriton vulgaris, assembly GCF_964263255.1. NCBI lineage: Eukaryota > Metazoa > Chordata > Amphibia > Caudata > Salamandridae > Lissotriton > Lissotriton vulgaris. Next base: position 408,624,198 of record NC_141696.1, on the reverse strand, counting down.
GTGACTTAGCACCATCTCAGGAATGGTGGGAAGTGAGAACACTTTTGTTTTACATTCATACCAGTCCACAACGGGAGTAAAATAGAGACACAGTAAAGTTAAAATGTTTATTTTAACGACGTGATCTCAAGCGCAGTATTTTAATCAACATCAGCATATATATGGATAATAATAATACGGACAACATGGTTACAATTCCATAAAATACAAAAGGAGGAATCATGTTAGAATGATAGTGCAAACAGGTGATAAAAGCACCTATTTAAAACACCCTCCCTATCTAGGAACTATGTATTAAATAAAACTATAGAAGGTCTCTGGAGTTATCTTAGTGGGACCCCATTTACCTGTCCGCTCAATAAGTGTAAATTACATCAGGATCGGTTAGTCTCTCTGCATGCCTGGAATGTTCCAAGTGTGTGCAACTGGCAAGTGTGCTATGATTAAGGAGCCAGAATCCTACTTCGGCTTGCAGCTGCCAAATTGTTGTCAAGAATGTTTTACACAGACAAGCCAGTAAACAGGCTCGCGTTATGATGAACTTGGCGGCTTAGCACTCACTGTACAGACTGGGGATACAATGTATGTCTAGAGATGTTGAAAAACAACCCTTTTCCCATGTATAGACCTTCATCCAAGCTAAGTCAGCAAAAACAGCTAAAAGTAGCAAAAGGGAAAAATGGCGTTTAAACCTCGAATAAGCCATGCTAACTTAACATACACGCAAAAAAGGCCCATAAACCATACGACTCCCCCATGTTCGGGGAACACACAGCACTCAGGGCAAACATGCTAGAACGCAGAGTTCAAGTTCGAGGAGGACAGAATCAAGCTCAAAAAGTCCGCTGATTTTGAAATTTTAGGAGTGAAAATCCAAAATATATCCAATTCAGTGGGAAAAATACCTCAGCCTTGCAAGAAAAAAAGCTAGATAAAAACTAAAAATATTCACGAGTCTAGCACGTGTCTATGAAGTAAAAAAAATCATCAATACATCAGTCCAACAACGTGTAAGCACCAAACGGTGCAACTGCTTCCAACAAGAAGTCGTTGTTTTCATTCGTGAACATTTCAGCCATCCAATTCAGCAAAGGGAAAGAACATACATGTTCCTCGATTGCCAGAGTCTCTTGCATCATCAGAGGAGAACTCTGGCTTACTTCAAGATAACTGCGATCCAGAAAGTAATTGGCTGCAGTCCAAACGTTCCAACTGCCTAGAACCCTATGTGCCGCTGCGCAGGCCATAATCCCGGTACCAGAACACTCTATTTCATGAGCAACTAAGGGACTCATTAGTGGATCAAAATCCAGATCAGGATACACCGTGTTGCAGAGACACAAATCCAGGGCCCACTCAAATTCACAATCCAGGCAATGAAAAACAGGCTGCACGCAAGTGAAGAAAGAGAACCGGAAGGACAAACCATACACTACACCTAGAGTTGCCAAAGGCAGCGCTCCAAAGTATTCTAGCATCCGGTCACGCAGGTGGAGCAGCCGGGACTGAACGTCCCAGGGCACATACTGTGCATCTGTTTTGCAATAGCCAAAACAAAAGCAGAATGCCGGGCCCCAAAGCCAGGAGCAAGGGGAAACCTCTAAAGACGCTCGAAAAATTCGAATGAGAAAATGCAGGGATCACACCGCATATAGTCTGAAACGAGGTAACAAGGCCAGAACATACTACTTTAAAAAAATGAGCCAAGCAAGTAGTTGCCGAGGCATTCAAGATCGTGTGGATCAAGGCACCGAAGTGCAAGGGCAGGTCCGTGTTTAATAAAGCATTTACTTCTGTACAAGTATTTGCAACGTGAAGGACGAATGTTTCACGCGCAGATGTAAGGGGAACTTCCTTTTGGGACAATAGAGCTCTTATTCTGCTCATCTTGTTGAACTCTGCTTTCAAGGTCGGAATCGAGGGCCAGATGGAAGCATCAAGCCTGCCATGCGGAGGAGGGAACAGCACATTCTTGCAATAAGTAACACGCTGGGAAACGGTAACAATGTAAGCCATGCCGGTGGCCAATGCACAACACTCTTCATTATTTAGTAACTAATAACTACCATTAGCAAGCAGTGTGAATGTTGGTGTAATGGCCGGGACTGGGGTGCCCGTTAAAACACACGCTAAATTTGGTGCAAGCACATTACAAGAGCCGTGCAATTGACGATTTCTGCATGTTAATGAATGATCGGGTGTAGAGACACAATCCTCGCCATTCAAAAATACTTCTTTACCATCCCTCAAACATCGGTAAGTGAAGGGGAGGTTCCAAACCTCGTGAAGGAATGCACCACCCAGGGGCTCAAACCTGCCTATAGCATAGTGTTTCATGCAATTCTCGAATTTGAAATGAGAGAAAGGCGAGGTTATTAACCCATGAATAAGCCAAACAGCCGAATACGCCTCTGCTATAGAAAAAGGCAACGGTTCTAATTTTTCAATATGCAACAGGGAAAACGTGGCATCTTTCATTGACTTAAATTGCTGTTTCAACGTCAAATTAAAAGGCAGGAATAACAAGCTCGTGTTCATGTAATCCCATGGAACGCGACCATTTTTAAGTGTTTGCAAAGTCCAAGCAAACTGCATAACAGAACGCAATTGATTTTGCCCATGATACAATACTGCAACATCTTCTTGTACAATATCAACCACAGATAACACAATATTATCTAAAGTGTAAATTCAGGAAGAAAGGGTGTTAATGCTATTGTCTACCACAGCTAGCACTTTTTCTAAATTAGCTTGATCTATAGCTCTAATCCTAGAAGCAGCTTCAATTTGCGACAGTTTACAAACTTCATTGTAAGCAGCATATATCCATCGTTTCCATCTGCCACTCGCAGGGTCCTTAACAAAATCATTTAAATCGACAGATTCAGTGAGTTTGGACAAATGCGACTTGACAGACGGTAAGGATTAGTGTCTGAGCCAGCTCTGGCATAATTTGCCAACAGAAAAGATGGTGACTGAATGGTGAGTTGGAAAACGGGGATCAACTCTAACTGGCTTATAGCCAGGGGCGAGACCCAGAAAGCGTTGCTGGCAGGAATCTGCACCTTTTTGCAATAGCAACCAGCCTTCGGGATTAATGCTGGAAACATTAAAGGAGGAATTAAAAAACAGTGCCTGAATTTCACTTGGGGTGTACTGGTAAAATTATTCAAATGTGGGTATTCACCTAAATCAGGAAAATAAGGAGCATTACATTTTTTAGAAGTAGCCATTCCAACCCATGTTGTCTGTGAAATAATATCATTCAGAAACAACATATGGTTTGGGATGAGACATGCACAATGCAAAGTCTCAGTGCCTTGCTCTTGCCAACTGTTAGAACCCCAAACAGATTCAAGATCAATAGTATCTCTCCGCAGTTCATACCCCCCAACAGCCAACTGGTCAATAAAGGACTTCGAATAAAGTAATTTGGTCAGGGTAAGTCTAACCTTGGAAAACGACTCTCCAGTCAATTTAAAATGAAATGCATTAGGGTTGGATTGATCAAAATCAGTAAAATAGGAAAACTTTTTCAGGAACGTTTTGGAGCTGCCTTCCATTAGTGCGGAACAATGTTCCCACTGTGTGAAATTAACCATACTCATAAATGAGCTAGTCTTATGCAGAAAGTGATTGCCAAAATGTTGATAACAGTACAAATCACCTTAATTCGCAGACTCTAAATATAAATCTCCAGCATCGAAGGCAGCATAATATTTCAAATCAGTAAATAAAGCCTTCACAGCTTTAACATTTCAATCATCAGAGCGAATATTTTGTTTAACCACATCCCCATAGAAACAATGAGTACATTGGGAACATTAATAACCTCTGTGGGACCATGAATCTGGAACTTCACAGCATCCCATATAATCCCATCTAAAACGGGCCAAGCAGTTATGTTAACATAAGTCTGGTCCCTCTTCATGATGTGCGAAGAGGAGTGGGGAGCCAAAGTTCCATCAATCACTCGAATTGACGTTCTTTCTTCAACATAGTGTCTATTGATAAAACAAAAAAATATATAACACAAATCCTATGGTCATAAACAAAAAAATCAGCAATCAGCACCAGCCAAATGTAAATCCAAGGGGGAATTATTATTTTTTTTTAAACCAGGTAGTAAAAATCGGGGCCTTCGATGTAGATGAGCCAGTGTCAAATGAAAAACGGGATTGATTAGCCACGCGGGTCTCCAAATCAGGCATAGACAAGTCAGTTGGATAAGTATATTCTGTGTCATTAAGAGGATCACCAGCAGGTAGATTCACTATAGGATTCGTAAGTGGACTCATTTCAATGTCAACATCAGGCCCGATGGCAGGATCAGGGGCCAAAACAGAGTGCCGCACCATTGCTGGACACGAAACCGCAGGCGTCATACTATACAGTATCGGCCACCCTGTGTGGTTTGGCATGGTCAATTGAAATGTACCTGTTCCCCTTTCGTCCAGGAAAAGGAGGTAAAATGACTTTTCTTGTACCCTGCACACCAAGCACGGCAACTGGAGCACGATAGGAAGGACCAAATTCTTTCTTGTTGTCGATCTTCTCTCGGACAGTTCTCCAACCTGGGGTAGCCAGCCACCTACCGGAATCTGCAACGCAGCTTCAGATGTGGGGGGCAAGTGTTCCTTTGCAAGACTGTCTCTGGTCTTTTGTAGATTCTGTAAAACTTTCGAATGTTCGTCTACGTCAAAGGATGCGGCGCCCGCCGCCATGTCGAGACCGTCAAGGTCCGGAACAAGCATCTTGATGCCAAAGAGCATTTTGTATGGGGTCCGCCCACCCAGAGACCTTCTAGGAAGATTGCACGTTGTACGCTATGCAAGTGGGTGAGCCCTCAGGTCTGTATGGAGACGAAAATTTGACTTGGACCCCCCAATGAACCCATGGCATCCTTGTACGCCTTAGAGGCAAATGCTGGACCCTGGTCCGATTGGAAGGTACCACATGCAGAAATTCCCACAAAGACACGCAAATCTCTTATGACAGTTCAGGCATCAGTGCTCCTTTGAGGCTACAGCCACACAAAGCAAGTGCAAAAGTCAACTGCTACTTAGATTTACTTATACGCAGTATCAGAGGAGAAAGGACCGCAGTGATCCAAATAAACACATGCAAGTGGCTTATTAGATATGTACAACTGAGTTTGAAGCGGGCGTGCAGCAGAAGAAGGCTTAATTTGTTGACAAATGCCACATTGAAGGACAAAATCAGGCGCTTGTTTGTACAAATCCAACCAGCAATACCGTTGCTGGAGGATAGATACAGTAGCTGACACACCGGCATGCGCCGAAGCCATCCCCGCATGGGCTGCTGTAATCAAAGCCTGTCTGCGGTCCGCGTTGGGAGTCAGTCTGTCACCAACGTTGTTAATTCTCACATAAGGAACTTTATCAGGACTTAAGTGATGTGTACTTTGAAGGGAAACCCTTAGGATAATTACCTCCCTTCTCAGTCGCGGCAATAGCTGCCAAGATATCATCATCAATCTTAGTTTTTGAATGTGTAACCGCTGCCACTGCAAAAGGTGCTACTAGTGTCTTTGCAGCTTCGTCTGCGAGACAGTTGCCAACAGCGTGAACTCCCACACGCTGATGACCCAGAGTATGAATTACAAAAATGAGTGGGAGACTTTCTTTAAGTTCCGCCACTCGAACCCAGATCATTTTATGTTTTATTGTGTGACCTTTGGAGGCACGATAATCATTTTGAGTCCAAAAGAGTAGATTGTCATTGAAAGACTGTACACAGTTGTAAGAATCACTCACAATAAGAGTAGTCACACTGAGGTCCGCGTACTCCAGTGCAAGCATCAGAGCATGTAGTTCTGCTAATTGGGCGGTACAGTCCCCTAATGTCTGTGTATGCACGACATCGGACTTGAATTCACCATCTACCATTGTACAAACCACAATTGCACAGGCCGTGGAGTACGCGTGTCTAGAACCCGTAGCCGCTTGAGCACTTCCATCAGTGTAAATGATACAACGAAAATCCTCCAGTAGGCGCATAGTCAGAGGAGCAGGATGAACAAACTCATACTGCAAAAACTCCTGAGTCTGCAAAGAGGAATTGAAAACGAATGTTCCATCCGGGGATGTCAAGGATGTAGCCCATTGTATCCACCGATGGTGCAAAGCCTTGGAATTTGGTACACTGGCCTTCGTCACTGCCTCCAAGGCAGGATACGGAGTAACAACCACAATGCGTTTTCCCTGCGACCGTGCACGATCTTTGAGAATCGCCATTTGCACTGCTGTCAAAACCTTTTCCACAGTGGAAAACCGCAACTCGGCCGAAGTTTACAGATGTGACTTGTAAGCAATAGGAACTGTGTGTCCCTCATTAAAAGTGAGGTACGTGAAACCCACCGCCACTGGCACGATTCTTATCACCAGGTTTGTGTGGTTATCATGAGTCGACAAGAACTTAGATTCAAGTAAGTCAGCATGACGGCTGAATGTTCAGGCAGCCAGCACGATTTAGAAAATGTAGGTTGTATCAACGCATAAAGCGGTTTGATACGCTGGGCATATTCCGGAATGTATGTACGGCCGAATTTCAAAAAGCCCAGTAAGGATTGTAGTTTCTTCAGCATTGTGGGAGCTCGCAAAAGTGCGCATTTCTCCAAGAAGTGCGGAGCCAAACCTCTACCTTCATCGTTGAGCTCGTAGCCGAGAAACAACACTGTGTACTCTGCAATGTGTGATTTTGCAAAGTTGAATTTATAGCCAAAGTTCGCAAAAAGGCAAATTATGCGGTCAACACAGCACAGGTGTGGCCATAACTCGTCGTCCGTGAGATAAATGTCATCCATGTACGAACATGCATCTGCGTCGAGTCTCTCAAGCAGAGAGACTACACGGGGAGCAAAAACCCCTGGACTGTTCTTGTAGCCCATGGGCAAATAAAGAAACTGGCGGTGTTTGCCGCCACAGGTAAAGCTTGTCCACTCACTACTTAAAGGGTACAAGTTATGGGCAAAGAAGCCATTGGAAATGTCAAGTGTGGTTTTGAACCTTTTACGCACAAGACTATCCACTAGAGCAGAGCTGTGAGTATTCTGCACCACACACTTACGAGAATGTGAGTTTAAGTGGCGGTAATCCAGTACCAAACGGTACAAGCCATCGGGCTTGGTCACAGTAAAAAGTGGGTTATTCATCGGAGACACAGACGTTTCAATTACACCTTGATATTCCAATTGTTCAAGGATCTCGGCTACAGAGGCTTTTGCCTCACGCCGTATGGGATATTGGGGTTGTGGCTGTGGCATGGACCGCAAAGGGATCTCATGTCGAGGGGATAATTTGTCCCATCCACAATGAGTACAGTACAACGCCGGCGCAAACGCCTTAGCCCAATCTTCTGCAAACTGCAGTGCCGGCTCCTTCGCACAGTGTGCGCGAAAGCGGGGAGGATCACATCCTCCCCTTGCGGAAAGGCCAAAACAAACGGTGGGGGCCAGTCGACCTCCGCCAACAAAATCTAACAAAGTAGTTGTTAGATTTTCCCAAAATACGCCTTTTATGGTACGTTCTATGTCACCTTCAATCACAAGGACTATTTCATAAAGCCTGTCAGGGGGAGCCACTCTAGTGTCTGCTGTTTCAACAACAACGAAGGTGTCAGTCGCTGTCACCTTCAGTAGTGGATGCAGCACCTCTCGAATGATGGTAATCTCCGCTGCCCTGTCCAGCAGGCTCAGAGCCCATGTCAGATTCCGAAGCTGCGTTCTCACTATCTGTGGCCTATCTCGCTGTCACACCAGCAACTTCTTTTGAAACTGGGGTCTTTGACGAGGTGACTCATCCTGCTTGCCTTTTCCGTCAGCCTTACGAGGCTGCTCACGGCTTTGTTGGGCACCTTGACCTCTGCCGCCGCCTCCTCCACCGGTGCCTGTTACCGATGTGTCCTGCAAAGAGCAAGGAGAACGTTGTTCAGGAACCTGAAACCTATCAGGTGACTTAATAGTACTGCGGTCGCGCAAATCATATTTACGCTCAACAGAGGCAGGTGTAGGCGAAGCGGGACAGGAACCCTGTTTCTGCTGCTTCCCCTGCTTTTTGTTCTTGCTCCAATTTTGTTTCTGAAATTTCGGGCGGTCATCCTTATCAGATGACCCTTGCTGAGCTTGCTGTTGCTTTTCTTTCTTCGCGAAAGGTTTGACACCTAAACTATTACGGCCCACGGTTTTATAAGCCCCAATAATAATTTTCGGCAACTGACGGGGTTTGTCGGCATTGGGTACCTCGAGTATTAGAGACCTGGAAACTTACAGCATCCCCCTTGACATTAGCAAGGACGAGATCACGTACCATATCAAACGCTCCCACGAGGCGCATTCCCAACTCCACAGCTGCCTCTGGTCCGTGCTCATCCTGAACACGCTTGATCACAGTAGGCAAACCAGTCATTGACAGGGTGCCAAAGCACTGAGTGTAGACTGCTGCAAAAATCACCCCCCAAGTTGTACACTCAGTTACATCAGGCACTAAGTCTTTCTGCAAACTCACGGTGAGAATCCTGTGTTTTTTCAACAGGACTAGTATTTGGGAACACTGCTTCCAGTTGTCAAATTTCTCAGCAAGCCAAAAAGGCATTTCTTCCTTATCCTAGGGATGCTTGCCCATGACCGCATTAACCATGACGGGACTAAGTATGAGTCCGGCACCGCCAACTGGATGTGCTACACCAGCCGAGGCCCCACCCAGGAGGTTGCGTGAAATGTAGTGAACCAGACCCCTGATAACTGCTACCGAAGAAGCATACAGGGGTCGCAATGAATGGCTGTTAAAGCACCCGCCTGGGGATGCGGAGTGTAAGCAGCCAACACAGGCCAAGTCGCGCCTGCAATGGACAACGGTCCTTGTCTGACCGCTGTAACAACGTGTGGGAGGGCGCCATTAAACCAAACGGCATGCTGCCAAACAGAAATTGGAATTTCTACAGTCTGATATGGAGTGTACACTGCAGGAGCATCAGCGGGGGTATACAAGTGATAAACACCAGAAACAGCATCCACCGCGGGAAATGTGACCCATGAGTAGTACAACTCAAATGGGTACGTCACGTCAGCAGAGACCACAAAAATTACCGCCTGTCCCTCAAGAGAGACGAGGTATTCCTGCAAATGATTACGCACAGCAACACGACTGTGAGCCGGGATATCAACCGCAGCCATATCGGAAAAGTAATAGAGAAGTACAAGACAATACTAGAACGCACAACTTAATTGTAATTCAAAGAAGAAACTATTGAGAAGTAACAAGCTTGAAACAACCTATGTAATATAGGTAGGTTTTTTTATCCGCCACTATCGTCAACCGGAAACGATAGTGAGGGGATCGTAGACTGATATAAGCACTACTCAAGTGTCTCACAATAAGACCACACTCGTTGGGCGCCATGTAACAGGGATTCTGCGCACACACAGAACTGTGCACAGAGACTTGGAACATCAGTGATTTAGGGTGTGCCAAAACTCACCTTAGTACCCAAAATCCCCTACCAGACTAGCAATCAGTGTCACATTAGCTCTTCGTCCTATAGCAAAGAAACAAATGATTAGACAACCTAGAACATGCGACCATCTCAGGAATGGTGGAAAGTGAGAACACTCTTTTGTTATACGTTCATACCAGTCCACAACGGGAGTAAAATAGAGACACAGTAAGGTTAAAATGTTTATTTTAACGACGTGATCTCAAGCGCAATATTTTAATCAACATCAGCATACATATGGATAATAATAATACAGACAGCATAGTCCATAAAATACAAAAGGAGGAATCATGTTTCAATGATAGTGCAAACAGGTGATAAAAGTGTCTATTTAAAACACCCTCTCTATCTAGGAACTATGTGTTATAAAACTATAGAAGGTCTCTGGAGTTACCTTAGGGGGACCCTATTTATCTGGCCGTTCAGTAAGTGTAAATTACATCAGGATCGATTAGTCTCTCTGCATGCCTGGAATCTTCCAAGTGTGTGCAACTCTGGCAAGTGTGCTATGATAAAGGCGCTAGAATCCTACTTCGGCTTGCAGCTGCCAAATTGTTGTGTCTAGAATGTGTTACACGGACAAGCCAGTAAACAGGCTCGCGTTATGATAACCTTGGCGGCTTAGCACTCACTGTACAGACTGGGGATATGATGTATGTCTAGAAATGTCGAAAAACAACCCTTTCCCATGTATAGAGCTTCATCCAAGCTAAGTCAGCAAAAACAGCTAAGCAGTGTCGTGCGCAAAAGTAGCAAAAGGGAAAAATGCTGTTTAAACCTCGAATAAGCCATGCTAACTTAACATACACGCAAAAGAGGCCCATAAACCATATGACAAACCGACCTCCCACTGTCGAAACCACGTCCCAGCGGTGTATCTCGAGGTGCACCTCCCTACTACTTGTGCCTGGGAACGGGCTTACGTTCAACGGGGGCAGCGCTACTCTGGGTCCAAATGAAAGTGCACAAGTCTCAAGATTCCTGCGCAATCCGGGAAACAACCTCGCAAACATTGCACCATACCTGCACCTACTGAAACCTGCCATCTCGCCACCCGTGTGTCGCCGGATGCAGCACCCACCCGCAGGACTCCGCATGGGTCCGCCAGGAACCCACACAGCGCGAGCCCAGCCAAGAGGAACCCAGGAGGGCTGGTAGGGAAAGCGTGGAGGAGAAACCTCCGGGGCTACCTGGTCCGGGTGAAGGGAGGTGCCAGGGCCTAGTTTAGCTGATGGGACCCAGGGAAGCAAAAGCAACGTGCTGCCAGGGTAGGTGACCCCGGCCTGATGCCTGAAAGGCTTGCTAAGTGTTACTGCTTCGGGGTGGCCTGCGCAAGTGAATAATTTAAACAGGCTTCTCTAACCTGCGAGTTCGGAACGGGGGACATTCCACCCAGCATCCCGTCACTCGCGTTCGAACGGCCCCTACTATTGCAGAAAATCACACAGCCAATCTACCCTCAGGACCAAAGCGCTCCCGTCCGGGGCATGTTCCTCACCCACTGAGGCGGGCATGGGTGCAGAGCGAGTGTTGCCCACATTAGGCCATTGCGTATGCCGCTTGTATGCAGCCCAACCCCTTCACCAGCCAGCCTGCTCGGGCCGGGCTACCCCACCGCAGCAGCTCCCCCAAGGCGGCATCACCCAGCATGGCTCAGGACGCGCTGGCCACCAGCGGCACAGATAGAAGCGAGGCGGTGGGGGTGGGGGGGTTACAACACTCACCTCGCAAACTACGGCTTGCCCCATGACGGATGGCCAATGATGACAGCGACTTGTCACGAGGTCCGAGTGCAGCAAGGGTTCGCGGCGTGTGCAATGACGAAACAACCTAAGACGGAGTGTCAGGCGCACAAAAGAGGGGCCAAAATGGTGGGGGAGGAATATATACCTTCCCCAAGTCCTGGCGCCCAGGAAGTGACGGCCCTTGCGTGCCGCAACCAGGCTAGGGGGACTCTACCCAGAGTCCCTGCCCCTGAAGGGGGCAGAGGGTGTGGGGTGCCCAGGTGACACTAGAGTGCTGACCTCTCTAGTGGTCCCCTGCGGGGTCCTCGGCCAGCCGCATTCTCTATTGCCGATCTTGTGTCCAATGTATATGCGCAGATCACCAAAAGTTGGTTTGGTTTACAGTCTATGATTCACTCACAGTCATAACAAACTGTCTGTAATGACAACGGAAACTCCCAAACAAAGACCCCCCCACTCCTTCCAACCCTCCGTAGTCTTCCGTAAAGACAACAATTACAATAAGTGCATACAGAAGTATAGGGTGTTGGAGGATGCTCCTGCATTTACCAGGTATAGTGTGAAAACCGTGAGGCCAGGGCATAGGTCGCGGCCATTCTCAGACACTGCAGCACACGTCTTATCCAGCAATAGAAGAGAGTAGTCAATCAGTATCGTCCTCCCCCAGCTGCTCTGCTAGCGTCTGAGTCATCATACCCCAAAAGAGTAAGTCATCAGCCGACCTGTCATCTCTCTTTGGTCTCCCCAATGGGCCTCCTCAGCACCTGCCCATGCCACCATATCCCTCCTCCAATTCTGTATCAAAGGTGGACGCAGCTGAGCCAATGTGTTGCTATACGTGTCTTGGGAACTACTAGGCCCAGAATCACAAATTGTCTACTCAGTTTCCTTTTGGAATTTTCCAGGATCAGTCCCAGTATATGTTGTTTAATAGTGTCCGAGGTCACCCAACCCGCTGGGACAACACTTCTGTCTGATACATTGTAATCCAAGAACGACCCCACACCATGTGTATAAAGTCTGCATTGATATGCCCCGACCATAGGGCACTCAGAGGACCTGTTTGGGTAGGCTTCGTGGAGTCACACTGGTGTTTAATAAGTGAGGTGCACATATTTATATTGCACGAGTTTTAATCAAGGTTTTATGGAGACGCCTCATAGATTTGAGCCCAATCCCTAGAACTAAGGGGCTCAGCATATGCCTGTTGCGAGGTCCCTTCCAATCGGAGCTGCCTCACCTGACGATTCACCCAGAACGCTGTATGGAACATGTGTGTTAGGTGTCTACAGCCTCCAATTTGGGAGAGCAGGGTAAAAATATTCGCCATAGGCTCTGGATCCTCAGGGTAAGTTGGCCATAGTGTGTAAGCTATGGTCACCATTTTCACGTCTTGCACGAATTGCCTACTCCCGAGTCCAAACGCCGCAGAGGCATCGATGCCCGGGCAGGGGAAGGCAAGCCAGACCCAAAGGGGGACCGGGGCAAATGCAGCACGGAGGCGGGAAGCCCTCCCACCACCCCATTGCGAGGGACGATCAAGATTGGTTGCCCCAGCATAGCCAATGCACCCCCCTAATTGGGGGCGAGTTGGCAAGCAGCTGGGAGGGTTTCAATAAGGGCGCGAGGCCCTGAGTTACCACCACCAACCCCTCCCATGCAAGGAGAAGAAGCCGGAACATATGGGGTACTGACTCTGGGACATTGTTGCTGCTCATAAATAACATACTTAGTTGGTATCCTTCATGTGTGCCCGCTAATAAGTGGTCGCTCCCATTTCTCTTCACCATCAAACCAATGAACAGCATGCTGCAGAGGGGCTGCCAAGTAATACAGCTCCAGGTCAGTGACCTCCATACCTCCCTTTCCCCAGTCCTGTGTAAGGATATCCAAGCCTATTCTGCAGCGCTTCCCTGCCCATAAGAGTTGTATCAAGAGTCCGTCCAGCTTTCGAAAGATTCAGTGTGGGAACTCGTTCATTGCACCTTGTAGTGTGTATAGACATCAGGGTAGCACTATCATATTGATAAGGCCATCTTATCCATTAGAGACAACCCCAGACACCGAGACTAAAACAGGACACCACGGCCTGTCAGTTGCGGACTGCATAACTCGCGGGTGGGGGGTTGCGCGGGGGTTCACGCGTGGGTGATTTAAAAATAAAAACTAAACTTACCTTACCGGCTCCCAGGCCGCCTCCGCTCCTGGCTGGGTCCCGCGTTTCCTGCTGCTTTCCTGCTCTACTGGAACAGGAAACAGGCAGCCTCCCTCCCCTCCCCTCCCCAAAGCCAATCACAACCCTGCAATATCAGCGGTGTGATTGGTGGGGACGGCACCCAACCGGGTGCCTCTGGGGAGGCCATTTTCTCTATGTAGGCGCATGAGGCCTACATAGAGAAATTGCAGAGTGCGCATAAACAGTCAGGGCCCACAGCATTGGGCAAGCTGCTCACCCGCCCGCTGCCAACCAGGCATATGCTTCTGCTTTCTTGCAGAGTGAGAAACAGAAACATAAAATGGTATTTAAAATACCATTTTATAAAATGGTATTTAAAATACCATTTTATGTGTCTGCTTCTTGCCCTGCAAGAAAGTGGGGCGATGCTCCTCCGCCCTAATGGAGGAACCGCCCCTGCGGACTGTGTTTGAGGGCTGGGATAGTGCTGCTGAGTCGAGTGCCAGTACCGGGGGAAACTGCACCTGGGAGATTCCTATGCCCAGAAATCTGTGCCCGAAATGCATTACAGGGGCGCTGTCGGCGGGAGCACTGAGAATCGCCATTCTGCAGCCCTATCCTAGGTGACAACTTTGTGGGAGAACTCAGGAGAGCCTTCTACAGCTAACACCAGCAACATTATTCAAGTAACTTGACTTTGTTGCTCTTTTAATTCCATAGATGACCAGACAGGGAGATTTGGGAGGGTTGAGGAGTTTTTTCGTAAGCCACATTATTGAAAGGGGAGATCTCTTTAAAATCATTATTATATAAAGGAGCAAGCTTATTTTCATGAAGGGGAAATAAAGTGGCCAGATCATAAGAAGCAGATGGATTAATAATTCTACAGATCTCCTTCCGCTTAAATAGGGATTAACATAGAGAACATGTGTCAAGTTTTTTTTTAAAGAGATGGGGTAACTTTGAAAAAGCTAATGTTCAGGATTTAGGGTGGCCACATGCACTGTGTGATTCCTTAGAGCAGCTGGGGTCTTGGGGTTCTCAAAATCAATACCTTACCTTGGGACAATAAAGCAATGTAACCACTTGCTTTCTCTATCAAATGGTCTAATAAATTGAAAAATTATGTAAACTTGTTACTTCACTATCTGCTAAACTTCTCACAAAGCCCACTTGCTTTTGGTGAACCGCTGCAATATTTCCTAAGAGTTATATGTTGAATAAAGAGAGTAGACAATGCTAGTTAAGTGAGAACGGTTTCTTGGCTTTTTCCATTTTGTTTGAGATATTCAAATTAATTACAAGCGAATTGGGGCCCACCTTCTTTGAGTTAGATATAGGTTAACAATGGCCTGGAAAATGAAGCCTTGGATTATTCATATTTAGTTTACCTTTCTAGGGAATAGTGCAGGCTATAGAAACTAACTTTCTTTGAGGAGCCAATGTTATCTTAACTGAACATATTTACAATGAAAAGTCATGAAAATTGCCTTTTGGATATTTCGAGTATTCTTCTTTCTTGATGAAGATAAGCTTTCCAAGCCAATCTTTGCTGGTAACATTGTACATTTGATAGGTTTTACTGGGTCAAAGGTTTAACCAACGCTATAACGTGATTGCTCTCTGCTCCTTTAAACAGTCATAAGTCTAAATGAGATATATACTGATAAAGATGGTGGCTGCTTACAGGAAGGCGGGAAGGAGAGACTGCTCTTAAGATACTTGCCTTAATTGCCTACAGCAATTTTCCTAGAGCAGAGATAAGTTCTCCTTAAAGAGAAACCATTTTATATCAAGGTTTCTAAGCACAGGATTAGCAAGTGCCATCCACACCAAGCTGACAAAGCGACAAAAGCCTTTTACCATTCCAGGAACAGTATTACAGCTTTGAATTGGTAAAATACCATCCAAGCCAGCATGAATGGAATACGAGTTACCCCTGACACGTGTGCCTTGTTCTTATTCAAGTTTGTCAGAGAAGTATAGCACAAAGGGGCAACCAGTATAAGTCAAAACAATGCTGTTTCAGGCTTCGAGTGCTGCATGGAGATGGAGTCTCTGGGACCTGTGGAAGGCTCAGGGAGGAGGAATTGGCACCCTCTCCTCTTAATTATAATCTATCACCCTTGGGGATGGGATCCTCAGGTCTCTAAGAGGCAAGTTTAGGGGGTCTGCATGCCCCACCCATTATATTATTAGCTCCTCTGTGATGGGGTCCCCAGTGCTTCATGCAGGCTTGAGGAGAAGGGTCGCATACTTCCCATCTCTTTGAAATTATCATGCCCTACCACCCTCCCCCTCGGCCCACACCAGGCGATTTTCTTACAAAAGGTGGGAGACCACCATTTTTTCCAGACGCACAGATCCATGCCAATTAAAAATGTGTCATTTTTGGCCCCAGAGGGGTTCTTCAGGGACCTCCCACATGAGGCCTAGGGAAGCAGGGCATCCTTACCCTGCCTATTATAGCTTTTTTTTACATCTATTTCTAGGAGAGGGGTCTCAGTCCCAAAGCCCTAAAAAATCAGCCACTGCATCTTTTTCGAGAGGATGCGGAGCTTCCGCCTGGGCTGCCGACTTTGGAACTGGGGAACCAGGTTTGAATCTCGGGGTCAGCTCAACGTCCTGTTTTCTGGGCAAATCACTTAATTTCTCTGTGCTCCAAAAAATATAATGTGTCTGTGTGTAATATAACTGATGTTACCAAAAAAACAAGGAATAGAGTGAAGAGGTATAATCAGTCATGGACTCAACCTCCTCTGGAAGCTATGAAAAAACAAAAAGAGTCCACTCCGAGTTACAAAATAAAATGCTAACCTTCCAAAAAGGTGGCTAACCCAAGCAAACCGTTTGGTTACTAGAATGGGGGAAACCATATGTTTTCTTAAAAAAACCCTCACCCACCAAAAGGTCCCTTCACCAAAAGGTCCCTTGGTGGCATGCTTCATCCTCGGGTTCTTCCTGCCCCGCTGCGGGATAGGGCGTACTATGACCAAGAGATATAGTTACGTGAGTGGTGTGAGAGTGGAAGGGTCATTCCTGACCATTCCACTCTCACACCAAACACAAAGTTCACTTCACTTAAAAGTGCTCCCAAGGGGCGTGCTACGACCGACTGATATAGTTATGTGTGTTGTGTGAGAGTGGAAGGGTCATTCCTGACCATTGCACTCTCACACCAAGATACATAACTTCACTTAAAAGTGCTCCCACGTATCTGTCGGTCATAGCACACCCGGTCCTTCAGCGGGCAGGAAGAACCATGCCAACATGGGACCTTTTGGTGGGTGAGGGTTATTTTAAGAAAACATATTGTTTCCCCCATGCTAGTAACCAAACGGTTTGCTTGGGCTTAGTCACCTTTTTGGAAGGTTCGTTTTTTTTTTGTAACTCAGAGTGGACTCCTAATGTAACTGATGCTCATGTAAAGAGCTCCAATACCTTTGGGTCAGATTTGTGCTAATTAACATAAAAAATATATACATATGGTGGCAGCCAATCATATCTTATCTCAAGATCTGTTCTCCTCCACAGCATGAAGTATACAACGTTTTTGAGTCTTAATTTCCCAAAAACCCTTGAACTGATTTACATCAAATCACAAAAAACACGCTTTCTGGACCAAGACCTAGCTTTCTCTCCAATTTTTTGTCTAATAGTGTTGCATGGTTTTTGACTGTAGCTGTGTCTAATTTTCCTTTGGAAAAATAATGGGGAAAATGTGTTTTGGGAACCCCCGTCTCCACCCCCCATTTTTCTCAGCCCATGCTTTATGGATCACCTCAAAACATTCCAGTTAGGATCTGACAAAAAACACTATTTTGGAAAGTTTTATAAAAATTCATCAAATATCGACAAAGTTATGAACAACCGTTAAAAAGGCTTTTTTATATGTAAACATCCTAACTTTTTTAACTACCCAGTTGCAACTGTTACTGAGTTTTATATATATATATATATATATATATATATATATATATATATATATATATATATATATATATGCATATATATATATATATATATATATACAGATAGATATATAGTTAGTTCAGAGTTTCCATAGGAAGATGGCATTTGGTTTTGTTAACTTTGGTGCCGTTTGATGAGTCTTCACAAAACATTATTAAAAGAAAGCTGATCCACATCAGTTCCTTCCTGAAAAGTTCTAGGGTGATCTGTAGAGCAGGGGGCAGTAAAAAATGGGTCCAAAAACATTGATTTTC
This sequence comes from Lissotriton vulgaris, assembly GCF_964263255.1. Classification (NCBI taxonomy): domain Eukaryota; kingdom Metazoa; phylum Chordata; class Amphibia; order Caudata; family Salamandridae; genus Lissotriton; species Lissotriton vulgaris. Next base: position 408,606,538 of record NC_141696.1, on the reverse strand, counting down.
TATATTGATTCAAGTATGACATTTTGGGAAGTGGTACAGAAAAAAATGACCAAACGTAATTACATTAGATTTGTCAGAAAGTTAGAACTTTACTGAAAAAGTTGCTTTTTATTTGTGAATCCATTAACCCATTTTTGAGAAATTTGTGTTTAAAGGGGGGGCTTGGGCTGGTCATAAATAAGTTAAAATTATAATGATATCTGGACAATTGGTCCCGCTGAACCAGAATGTAAAACAATAGAGTGAGGTGATTGGCTGAGAGGGATATTTTCCCAGCAGTTGTTTCAGTTCAACAGGACTGGTACCAGTCCTGTGATACTCAGTGATGTGATAGGCAACTGCAACTTAAAGAAATATGTTGCAGCCGCCATTACAGGACACGGAGACTCAGTCTCCATGCCCTGAACCAAACATTATGAGGATTGGTGTCGGTACAACGCAGATTTTTACATCGCATTCCGTTACAACGGAATTTTTACAACGCAGGATCCATTACATCGGATGCCATTACAACGCATGGCATTACATAGCAGATGCTATTACAACGCATGGCATTACATCGTAAGTATAGGTAAGTATACCTTTTTAAAAAAAATATAATTAAGTTAATTTAATTAATTTAATTTAATTAATTTAATTAAAATACATTTTAAAATAGCCATTAGTTTTATTTAATAAAATAATATCTATTTAATAAATGTAATTGTAATAAAAAATGGAATTAATTTAATTTAATTAAAATAATGAAAATATTTTAATGTACATATTTTAATAAATGAAATGAAATTAAATTAATTGAAATAATTTAATTAATTTAATTAATTTAATTTAAAAATTTAATTAATGAAATAAAATTAATTTAATTTATTAAATATATTTTAATTAATTTAAAAATGGTAAATATAATTTAATTATCCCTAAACACAAACCTACCCCTGAACCCTACAATACCCCTGTACCCCAAAACCCAAACCCTGCCCTAAAACCTAAAAACACCCCTGTACCCCAAAACCCAAACCCTGCCCTAAAACCTAAAAACACCCCTGTACCCCAAAACCCAAACCCTGCCCTAAAACCTAAAAACACCCCTGTACCCCAAAACCCAAACCCTGCCCTAAAACCTAAAAACACCCCTGTACCCCAAAACCCAAACCCTGCCCTAAAACCTAAAAACACCCCTGTACCCCAAAACCCAAACCCTACGCTAAAACCTAAAAACACCCCTGTACCCCAAAACCCAAACCCTGCCCTAAAACCTAAAAACACCTCTGTACCCCAAAACCCAAACCCTGCCCTAAAACCTAAAAACACCCCTGTACCCCAAAACCCAAACCCTGCCCTAAAACCTAAAAACACCCCTGTACCCCAAAACCCAAACCCTACCCTAAAACCTAAAAACACCCCTGTACCCCAAAACCCAAACCCTGCCCTAAAACCTAAAAACACCCCTGTACCCCAAAACCCAAACCCTGCCCTAAAACCTAAAAACACCCCTGTACCCCAAAACCCAAACCCTACCCTAAAACCTAAAAACACCCCTGTACCCCAAAACCCAAACCCTGCCCTAAAACCTAAAAACACCCCTGTACCCCAAAACCCAAACCCTGCCCTAAAACCTAAAAATACCCAAACACCCCAAAACATATACCTCAGTACCCCAAAACATATACTCCTATACTCATACTTATTTAAAAAATTACTTAAATTAATACATTTAATTTATAATATTTAAAAACATAAATAAATATTTTTATTTATAATTAATAATAATTAAATCAATTATATATTATTAAATAAAATAAAAAAAAATGATATACTTACCAATACTTACGATGTAATGGTATGCGTTGTAATAGCATCTGCTATGTAATGCCATGCGTTGTAATGGCATCCGATGTAATGGATCCTGCGTTGTAATAGCTGCGTTGTAACAGCATTACGACGTAAAAGTTGCGTTGTAAGTGTTACATACCTGAAAATATACAAAGGGGCAGCCTGGCACTTCTGTTGGGTGTTTCAAAGGGACCCCTCATGGAGCCATAATAAAAAGAATTGTGCTGCAGATCCTTGTGTACTCCAAAAGTATTGGAATTAAAAAAAATAGAGTGATCCTATTGGCTGAGACAGCTGTTTTTCCCGTCAATTGTTTCAGTCCCATGGGACGCAGCTAGCTGAAAGGCTGGCCACAACATGAACAAAAATGTTGCAGCTGCCATTACAGGACTCAGGGACTCATTCCCCATGCCCTGAAGCAAATGTTTAGATAACATATAGAGAGCAGGATAGGTGCACTTCTGGGGGGTGTCTCAGCGGGAAACCTCCTGGGGCCTAAATAAAAACAAATTGTGTCACATGTCCTGCAGTACTCCTGATGTACTGGAATTTCCAAAAATGGAGTAATCTGATTAGCTGAGAGTGTTTTTTCCCCATTGGTAGTTTCAGTCATGCGAGAATGGTACTGTTCTGGTGTGGCACAGCGATCTGATGAACATGAAAATAAAATGTTGCAGCTGCCATTACAGGCCTCAGGGACCTAGTCTCCATATCCTGAACCAAAAGTTTAGAAATCATATAAAGGGGCACAGTAGCCATACTTTACAACAAAAAATACTCCAAAGGAAACCTACTGAGAGAACCGATAGTTCAATGTAGGTAGCGCACATAGGAAAAAAAGGACCTATGTGTAGGGTGGGATTAAACACTAACTGGCTAGGGATGTGTTTGATATGCTAACCATATCTATGTGTATGGTGGGGGGGGGGGGGGGCAACACTAATTGTTTTTAGTTACCCTCACACACCCTAGTGGTGTCATGCTTCATCATTGGGTCACCCCTACTCCTACAGGTCAGGGTGGGCTCAACCACAGTGTTGGGAAGCTCTTATGATAGTGAAGGCAAAGGGGTATATATAAAATACCTCAATCAGACCCCTGGTATCCCTTTATTCATGGGTCTTGTTGGGTTGTTAAAAAATAAGTAAAAATGGGGTCTAGTAGGATTTTTATGGTCCTATGACCCTAGTGAAGTGCCGACATGTTTCAGTCCTTGTATGGAATTCAGAGAGATACTGGACATGGGTCGAAGTAGCCTTGTGCACAGCGTGATCACTCAAGAGAGTGTAAATCTAAAAAGTTTTTGCTATAATGTTCAATTCATCAAACAGTACAAGAAAAATTATTATCCATTTTATGCAATTAAAGAAAATGACGAGATGAAACCATTGTGAGTGTTACTTTTTCAGTTGTATTGAAGAAAAGGAAATGTTTGTATCCAAGGACAATGTTGAAAATCACAGAATCCAGGACATGGTATGACACTCTTCCAAAATGATGAGTTTACAGTTCCCAATGCATTTCGGGCTTGCGAGAGAGCCCTTCATCAGGGGATCTAGAGGAATAACAATAAACCAAATTTAAACCTCAAGTTTTTTTCAAAGCTGCAGGCTCATAGCCACTCAAACAAGGGTGCGAGGTTAATCATGCAAAATGGGTGAAAAAAGGGCTATGTGAGAGGGGGACGGTGAAATCAGAATACCAAAAAGTAGAACCAAAAGTACCATAGCTAAATAAGTAAGGGACAACTCACAGCGTGTGTGCCATAAATCGCTGATAGAAAGGGCGAAACGGGAGTGCTCAGAAAATGCATAATGGATAATTGCGTAACTGAAACAAAAGTGCACCAGGATCCGATCCAACGTGTGAACCAACCCGAGTGAAAACATATATGCTCGTGCAGGTGGGTGTAGCTGAGAAACAATAAATATACAAAGCATGCTGTTGATAGCTTACAAAGTAAGTCGAGTGCCTGGGGTTGAATAGAGTAGAACTGTCGCGTAACGCTGAAAAAATGAGTGAGGAAAAGAGAACGCTTAGTACCGCAATGCATAAAAATAGTGCCTACATAAAAAGTAAAACGTGCATATGTCTTACCGAAAAAGAGCTGCGGAAGTGCAGTGTGTCGATACCCGGTGCAATGAAGGAAGTGAATGTCGACGTCTGAAAGGCGCCCGTGATATACGTAAATGAACGACCGAAAGCCTCAAAATAGAAAAAGGACCCGTGTGTGGGTGAACCTCGAAAATAGAAAAAGGACCCGTGTATAGGTGCTCGTGAAGCGGCCATACTAGAGTGTGGGGGAAAGTGGAAAAAAATAGAGGAAATCAAAATTACAAGATTCAGCAGTTGCCTAAGGTCCGTAGCAACAATCCAGCTTCATAATAGTTAAACTGGATTAACAATGCTGGCGTGCAATAAATGACTCAGATTATGAAATGAGAAAAATCTGCGAGGAGAAAAATACCATGGCAACAGCAGATCAGAGTGAATGGTGACCAATCAATGAAGACATGTTAGAACATTTCAATAGGTACACATACATTTGCCAATTAAAGAAAGCATGCCAGTTCAAATTTATCATTGAGACCCAGTGGGGTCAAGGTTTGCATGAACCAAATCCAATGTGTCTCACGTTGAGACAGATGTTTGTTGCAGTCTCTGTCCGGTCGTAAGTCTATCATTTCAAGTACCCCACATCTCAATTGCGCAATGTTGTGTTTGAAATTGCGCCAATGTTCAGCAATGGGAGAAGTCGTGGTTTGAGTCCTGATTCGGCTTTTGTGTTCATTAATCCGGACTCGTAAAGGTCTCTCAGTTTTGCCTATGTAAAATAGGCCACATGGGCATTTAATGAAATACACTAGATGATGACTAGTGCAAGTGGCGTTGAATCTGAGGTGAATGGGTTTACCAGACCTAGGGTGGTGAATAATGTTGCCTTTTACCATGTTACTGCAGTTTGAACAATTCATGCAAGTTGACATGCCTTTGTATGTAATCGGAGTGATCGGTTAAGTATTTAAAATCTCTTTGAGGTTTCTTGCTCTCTTGTAGGCAAACATAGGTAGATCTTGGAATAGATCTTTAAAATCAACTTCAGATTGTAGAAGAGACCATCTGTTGGTAATGATGTTTTTCAATTGTAATGACTGAGTGGAGTAAGTAGAAACAAACACTTCCCTCTTTGAAGTTGATGTCTTACTGATTTTATTCAAAAGCTGCTCCCTTTTTACTGTTCGGGTTCTCGTTTCAGCTTCTTCAATGATTGAAGGAGGATATCCCCTTGCACTATATTTCTCCATGAATTTTTCAATAGTCTGCATGCCAGTCTGTTCATCGGAGTGTATGCGCTTGATGCGCAAAAATTGACTGTATGGAAGATGGCGTTTAAGTGACCAGGGATGAAAGCTCTGGTATGCCAGAGCATTGTTCCGATCAGTTTTTTTGGTGAATAGAGAGGTGGTTAATTGAGAGTCTTGTATCGTGATTGACACATCCAGAAATGGAATACTCGTGGCTTCGATTTGAGAGGTGAACTGGATCCGTGGGTGTATGTTGTTGAGTTTGTGTATCTTAGTTTCAAGTGTGGCACGAGGGCCTCGCCAGATGATGAGGATGTCATCTGTATATGTCAATTATCCATTATGCATTTTCTGAGCACTCCCATTTCGCCCTTTCTATCAGCGATTTATGGCACACACGCTGTGAGTTGTCCCTTACTTATTTAGCTATGGTACTTTTGGTTCTACTTTTTGGTATTCTGATTTCACCGTCCCCCTCTCACATAGCCCTTTTTTCACCCATTCTGCATGATTAACCTCGCACCCTTGTTTGAGTGGCTATGAGCCTGCAGCTTTGAAAAAAACTTGAGGTTTAAATTTGGTTTATTGTTATTCCTCTAGATCCCCTGATGAAGGGCTCTCTTGCAAGCCCGAAATGCATTGGGAACTGTAAACTCATCATTTTGGAAGATTGTCATACCATGTCCTGGATTCTGTGATTTTCAACATTGTCCTTGGATACAAACATTTCCTTTTCTTCAACACAACTGAAAAAGTAACACTCACAATGGTTTCATCTCGTCATTTTCTTTAATTGCATAAAATGGATAATAATTTTTCTTGTACTGTTTGATGAATTGAACATTATAGCAAAAACTCTTTTGATTTACACTCTCTTGAGTGATCACGCTGTGCACAAGGCTACTTCGACCCATGTCCAGTATCTCTCTGAATTCTATGACAAAGGGTTTGCAGGACCCTTTTCCTTGTGGCACGCAATTGATTAACTTTGACAACTTATACCTCTACTAGTACTCATATTGATTACCTGGTCTAACCGAGTGCATACAGGTTGCTTCTCTCTACATTCTCAGTCCTTGTATGGCCATAAAGGTCCCGGACTTTCTTCAGGGCAAGATTCAGTGACCCCCTTATGTGTGGGGATGCTAAAGAGGGGGAGTTCCCTACTCTATCAATGTGGCGAGGGAAGGGTAGCTTCTCCTCGTGTTTCCCATTTCCTGCAGAAGCCCCTACTCTGAAACACCACCTTTTCGGCTACACAGCACCAGTCCAGATCTTTATTCCACTCAGTGACCGTTGGTGGCTGGTTCGCTCCCCGTGCCCTTGCTATATTCCTTTTTGAAACCACGTCTGCTATCTTAAGCCGGAGTCTTACATATTTGGGCCATCTATTTTCTCCTCTGACACAGAGTATGTGCCACTTTTTTTCCATTGGGACTTTCTGGCCCACTACTTAAGCCATTATCTGTCTTATTTCTTTTGTGTACTGTGGAATACGGGGCAGTCCCATAGCATGTGAAAAAAGGAACGCTTTCCCCACAACACTGTGTACAAGCATCAGTATCACTTCTGTTCATTCGGTACAGTAGTGCCCTAGATGTATAGGATCTGTGAAGTACACGTAGCTGTATAAGACAAAATCTCGCCCTTATTGCCACCTCTCTATGGCTTTGTATCACCTCTCCCCAGTCAAAAAACAGAATTTCATTCATAAAACAAAGTTTAAAGTTCTGTTATTGTTATGTAGGGTAATAAGATCTTACTTCATGTAAAACAAAATTAAAACATGAAATTGACTGAAAAAAAAGGTTAAAGTGACATTAAAGTTAGGTCGGGTACTTAGATTTTAGCTTATCTTAAAATAAATTAGATATTGAGTGAAAAAACATAAACGTTAAAGTGACATTATAGTTAGCTGTTGTAATATATCAACACTAAAGTTTAAAAAACAAGAAAAAACTGAAATTTATCAGTTATAGTTTACTGAGCTAACTATAACGTGCGCCCTTGCCATACACTCATTCCAATGTTAAATGACAGCATTGATGATATTACTGTTCCAGCTGAGAACTACGGTACCTTTCGAAATGCTTGCACTGAGCCCCACAGAGGTTTTTCTATTTTATTTTTTGGTCCCTGTGGGTCTCTTCGGGTACCTCCATGAGTGCCAGGGGGTAACGTTGTCAATACCCGGTCCCCTTATACATTATTTTAAAATGTTGTTTAGGGCATTGGGACTTGGTGCACGGTCAGTAAAGTTCTCCCAAATTTGGCACATAGGAGTGGTGACCAGCGTATGTGCCACCATGGAATCTCTCAAATGTTGCTCCTGCCATGGGCAGTTTATCCACTATACTACAAATGGCCACAAGGACAACAAATTGACTCACTCTGGTTGAGGGAGCAATGCCCAGTGCAGCTGAGATCCTTTGAGCTGAGCTGTCCTTAGTAAAAAGTGATGGGGAAGATGACAGCAGCAAAGCCAGAGCTCAAGGGGCTCAGCTCCACTGTACGCCCTGGGAGCATATTACATGAATATCAACTCCAAGATGTCGGAAGTGGGAAATATTGTGGGCAGAAATTTGGTACTTTAAAAATATTGTTGGCTACAACATCGAGGTTATTGGTGCCATTTTTTTTAACTTCGGAATAAATTATCATGTTTAATATGCAATTATCGTATATATCATCAGTTTTATATGTATTTTATTTTTGTGTTTTAGCATGAAATTAATATATAAATATTAACCCTGGCGAAGCACTATGCTACGCTCGCGTAGTTTGCGAAGTTTGCGCAACTTCGCACTACGCGAGCTGCACGTAGCACAGTGCGAACACACAAAGTGCAGCGTAGCGGTCATTTTTTGCTTGTTCGCGGTCCTCAACGTCATGTTCGCGCCCGCGAGCAAGCAAAATGACATCCCGGCGAGATTCTCAACGCGGGGAGGTCAGGTTTCTTATTGCGAGTGGTTGCGCATGCTTGCGACCGCTCGCAATGAGAAACTACCAGTTCGCGTTGAGAAAGCTGCCGCTCGAGTAAAAATCTACTCGAGCAGCAGAAAACTACAGCTCGCACTGTGCAAGATGCCGTTTTCAATGATTGCACAGTGCCGGATGCTTGTCCGCACTGTGCAATCATTGAAAACGCATCTTGCACAGCGCGAACATGCTACTACGCAGCTCGCGTAGTGCTACTTGAAGTTCGCGTAGTGCGAAGTGCACTTCGCGTAGCTTCGCGTAGCGCTACTTCGCGAACTACGCCCACCCTTAATAAATATGTGTTAAAGTAATATTTAGATTTTTATTTTTGAATATTGTTTTTTTTTTGTAAACTCTTTTTATTATGGAATAAAGAAAACAAAATAATAATAAAAAAAAAAATAAGGTCTCAGGTGAATGCAATCAATTTACAACATTTCGGTTCATTGGGCACTCTACAGGATCAAGTAGTTAATGGGAAAGGAACACATCAGGATCATGGGGATTCCTGAGCTGTAATATCGGGATCTCCTCCTGGGGCTCCAAGATATTGGTTCCAAGCCCCCCACACCTTCCCCCACTTCCAGGGGCAGCCCCTGGCAACATAAACAGCACGTTCTCTCTGCCAACGTCACCCATTGCTTCTGGCAATCGTTGAGATCTGTCGGTTCCCATACATTCAAGAGGCATCTACGGACTTCCATACGTACTTCCAACCCCAGCACAGCTCTCAACTCCTCGTGAGCCTTCTCCCAGTAAGTTTGTATGAAGGTGCAGTGCCAAAGAATATGCATCAATGTACCCACTTCTCCACATTCTCTCCTGCATGCTGCACTAGACGCTCTGCCCATTTGCACGAGCCGCGGCCCGGTAACATAAACTCTGTGGAGCACTTTCAGTTGGACCAGGCGAAGCCTCATCTGAACAGCGACTCTCTTGGGGGAGGACAGCGCCTCCGTCCAGTACTCATCATCCATTTCAAGGCCATCCGCACACCATTGCTATCTAAGCCTGACCAATGGGTCTTCTGCATTGTTAATTAATTTTCGATATATCAGGGAGATAGTCTTGTCTGGGATATGACCATCAAGGACCCGGTCCTCCAGAGGAGACGCCTCAGGGAGCTCCGTGCCCCCAGGAATATGGGCTAACAACGAGTGCCTCACCTGCAAATATCGAAAATATTCGTTCTGGTGGAGACTATGTTGGTTTGCAAGTGAGTCAAATGTATGTATCGAATTTTTTCCCCACACATCCTTAATCTGAGTTATTCCAATGAGGTCCCATTTATCAAACCCTTTGGATTTCCACAAGCTACCCAGTTTTTTCAGAATTAAGCAATGGAGTGGCCAATGTAAGTCTGCCCTCCCAGCCCAAACTTTTTGTGGCAGTGTGCCACACCCTTGCAGAGTGTGCAGTTGGACCCGTGAGGGGAAACCTACCCGGTCTAGAATACAACGCTCTATCTATCCTGCCACCCGGGGCCTGACCTCTATCCATAGCATAGCCTGGATCTCCGGGGACTCCATACACAACGTGGTTCAAAGCAGCCAAATGTGATGCTCAGTAATACCTCCGCAAGTCAGGCAGTCCTATACCACTGTCAAACCAGGAGCGCGTCAATTTGTTTAAAGCTATACGAGCCCCACCATCCCACAAGAGGCACCGCTGAAGGGCCTCTATCTCTCTGAAGTAAGCCGCTGGTACGGGGTCCATTGCATTCTGTAAGGCATATAAAAAACTTGGCAGTGCCATAATTTTAAACAGGGTTGCTCAGCCAAGCAAAGACAGTGGGAGAGTCTTCCAGCGCTCCACATCCCCCCGGCATCGAGTCAGAGGAGATAAAAGATTATTATCATAACGCCGTTTGGATCAAGCGAGACATAAATTCCCAAGTATTTAAAACCGTCCTTCTCTATACGGATGGGGCATGTATGTGGGACCTCTGGGGGATCTCCAGTAAGAACATAAAGTACTGGTTTGTTCCAATTTATAGCTAGACTAGAGTATCTCCTGAATATAGTAAGCATATCTAGAAAATATCGGAAGGAGGTCTTAGGTTTAGTAAGATAAAGCAGAACATCGTCTGCGTATAACGATATTTTGTCCTCCCGTTCCGGCGTCCAGCGCTATCCGCGGATAGTGATGTCCCAGCGAACCCACGCCGCCAACGGTTCCATTGCCAAAGCAAAGAGCAGCGGCGACAGAGGGCACCTTTGCCTGGTACCTCTTCCAAGGGGGAAGTCCCGGGATTTGCAGTTATTAACCACTACCCTCGTCAGCGGATTAGTATACAGTAAGCGCACCCAGTTAACAAACTCTTCACCAAAACCTAGCTTGGTCAAGACTGCAAATAAATGTGGCCATTCCACTCTATCGAAGGCCATAGTGGCATCCAAGGACACCAGAACCGCCGGTTCCCCTAGTTTAGAAGCCCCTCCAAGTACTCCATGAAGCCGACGCAGGTTCAACGCTGTACTGCGCCGCGGCATAAAACCGGATTGATCCGGATGGATCAGGGTTGTTATAACCTTTACTAATCTGGTGGCAAGGAGCTTGGCCAGGACCTTGGGCTCTACATTGAGGAGCAATATGGGCCTGTAAGAGGAGCAACACGTCTTAGGCTTAGCTTGCTTATGAATAACAGCTATATTGGCCACTCTCTGATCATATGGGAGCTCTCCTTTCTCTCGACTCTCGAGAAACATGGCGCGGAGATATGGTGCTACTCTATTGGCATTCAACTTATACAGCTCGATAGGTATTCCGTTCGGACCTGAGGCCTTGCCGGCGTTAACTTGCTGTATAGCCTGGGCGACCTCATCATCTGTAATAGCAGAGTCAAGAAAGCTCTTATACTCGTCAGAAAGGCCTGGCATGACAATATCTTTAATCATATCTCTATTGTCTTGTTCCGTGAAATCATTCTCTGCCTCATAAATCCCCTGATAATACTCTCTAAATTCATCTGCTACTGCCTGTGGGTCTTTAATCAAGCCTCGCTCTTGACTATCCAATTCTGGAACTAATCTAGACGCTCGCTCCCCCTTCTCAAGCCATGCAATCAATTTCCCGGCCTTATCGCCATGCTCATATATACGGCTCTGTGTTGCATTATGTTGCGCCACGGCGCTCTCTCTGGCCAAAGCTCTATATTCTTCCTCCTGGAGCCTCAGTAGATGGAGGTCTGTCGCTGTAGGTGATTCTGTGACCTGCCTCTCTAGACGTGTGACCTCTCCCTCCTTGCTGGTTATCGCCGCCTGTTCTTCCCTCTTCCGCCTCAAAACAATAAACAGCATTTCGCCCCTCACAACGGTTTTATAAGCTTCCCAAAGTGAACTGGCAGATTCCACCGATCCCCTTGTTCTCTAGGAAGTATCTATCTGTCACCTTAAGAATTTCTTTCCGTATCTTAGGGTCCTTCAATCTCCAGGCCCCGAAGATTAAACATGTATCCCCCTCTGTGTAAAGCCAGGCATTTGTTACCAATTAGGTGGGTTCTCTGTAACAACACTACATCCGGGGAGTGTCTCCTAATGAGTTGACTAACCATCCCCCTCTTGATCTTTTCTCCTAAACCATTCATGTTCCAGCTCAGCACATTCATCCCCGATCCTTTTTTTTCACGTGCCTTTCGAACCCATACATGAGAAAAATCAAAACTGGATAGTCACCTGAGTCAAAAAAATTCACAGATATACACAACTCAAAACAAAACAAAAACTCAATCTCTCTAACAAACATACATCCCCTCACCCTTCACACCTCCCCCCTCCCTGCACCCCTGCATAAGGACAGCGCCCAACCCCAACTCGCAGTGTGCCCGTCGCCCTGCCCCAACAAGTTAACTAAAGATAGTACGAGGGGGAACTCAGACCCCGGCCCCTTCACCCCCCCTCCAAATAGGACCACCCGATTCACAGTCATGTATAAGTTCCATTTGAAAACCCCTCTCCCTCTGCGACATTTGTGGATCAGTTAAATCCAGTCTCACTGTTACTCTGCAGCCTCCTCCTGTCTTTCCTCAGATTTAGGCCGTGTGGTGCTGTCCAACCAGTCCGATGCCGCCTCCGGATGATCAAAAAACCATGCCCTCCCATCCACCTCCACCCGAAGCTTCTCTGGAAAAAGCATTGAGTAGCGCAGTCCCTTTTCCCCTCAAGTTCCTTTTAACAGGAAGAAAGCTCTGTCTTTGCCGTTGTACCGCCTGGGTGAAGTCTGGAAAGAAGGACAAAGTCGTGTTCTCAAAGCGAAGCGGGTCTGCCAAACGCACCGCCTGAAGTATCACATCTCTGTCTCTGTAGTTTAGCACTCTAGCTATCATAGGACAAGGAGGCGCCCGGGTCTCGGCTGGCCACCTGGCACTCTGTGGGCCCGCTCAATCGAGAAAAAGTTACTGAGGCCCTTCGGCTTTAAGTGATTCAGCACAATGTTCTCTACAAATACGTCTGGGCCTGATCCTCCGATTTCTCCGGTATTCCAAGAATTCGGATATTATTCCTCCTATTACGCCCTTCATACTCGTCCAGCTTCCGACACATTTCCTCATGGGCCGCTTGCAAGGCCCAGACCTCCCGTTGCACCTCCGCTATGTCGTCAACTAGGCTGGATGTCTTAATGTCTAGCGATTTAACTTTTTCGCTCGTCTTGGCATGATCAGCTCGCAGTAGGTTAAATTCCAGTTTCACTGTGTCCAACTTACTGTCCAATGCGTCCATTTTTTTCACCATAGAGGTCTGTACTTTGTTGATAGCAGCCATGACATCGGCCAACGTGGGTTCCGCTGCCTCTCCCAAGGAGTCTCCCACAAGCGGCGGAGACTTCCTCTGCTCCACCGGCGAACCCTTGGCCTGTGCATATCTGTCCATCTTATTGGATTGTACATTCTTCAACCCTCTTCCACCCCGCGAGGGGGGCTTTTCGTTGTCCGGCTTCGACGCCATTAGCGGGATCGTAATGGCCGCGGCTTTCGTGTTCCGAAGCAGAACTTCACACCTTGGACTTTGTATCACACCTCAGTCGTGCATACAATACGCAGCCTGTGTCTGTGGTGCAACGTCAGTCGTCTCCGATGTCGCAGCTTTCCAATGGGCGATAAGGAGGTCCACGCCCGTACCGAGCCGGAGCTTCCGGTGTCGCAGGCCGCTTTTATTGCATTAACATCCGGCTCAGAGGCACACCACAGTTCCCGGACTCCGAAGGTGTCAAGCCCGAATTTTCCTATGCCGCTCCGGAGGGGTAGAAACGTCCGTTTTCATCCCAATTTTCGGCTACTATTATCTTTTCAACTCAACCGTCGAAGTTCGCTTTCGGGTGGCAGGATCAAGACAGGATAGACTTATAGGAGAAGCGGGCTCTACGGAACTAAGGTCTCACGCAGCCATCTTGGTACCGCGCGTAGCTCCTCCCCCCATTTTTGAATATTGTTAATGGTTTGTTAGGTTTATTTCAGATTGGGTGGGTACTGTTTTCTTTTTATTAGTATTTTGTATGCATTTTTTAAATAATATTACCTAACTTAATGTTTTCTTATTAGTTTTGTTATTGGTTTATATGTTTCATATATTTTATATAGGTTGTTGGGTTCATTGGAGTATTGGGTGGGTAGTTTTGTAAGTTATTGCAATCAATAATTATCATGAAATAATTATTTAATTAAATTGATCAGATGTGTTGCTAATACAAATTAATCAAAACGGGGATCAGTTCAATTGCAGACTTGTTTAATAAAAGTACATTTTAAATATTTTTTTTTCTTTCCTTGTAACATTATCTATTCTTTTTTATTGTGGTTCAATGTAAATGTATTATAATTTTAAAGAATTAAAAACTGACAAAAAATGTAAATTCATGATTAATTTTATTTTAATATTCAAGAAAAAAACATATTTTAAGAGAATGGAAAATGAATTCTTAAAATGTTGTATTTAAACATTAATAAAATGAATTATATAATCATGTTTTACATTATGTTAATTGATTCTTTAATAGTATGGATGGAATACTGGATATTTACTTCAAATATAAAAGATCACTATCGAAGTTTTTAAATACAATGTCAAATCAAGTACAAGACATTTTTATAGAACTGAAATTAGGAAAATGAGTGTAAAAATGGATGAATACTAAATCAGAGCCCCCAAAAATGTAAGCACTTTCCCCAAAATCTGTGGGGTTGAAATTAAAATATTAAATGCAATTCCCACTAAATATATGCAGTTTACCCAATTATTGTGGGAAAGGAGTTCTCCCCCATATACAAGTCCACTTTCCCCGATGTATGTTGGTGTCAGGAAGTGTGCCTGGAGGTACTGCTTATTGATTGTGCTTTCTGTGTAGGGAAGCAGTACTTTAAACCCACTTTGTTTAAGTGCTTTGCAGTGATGGGCCATTCGAGAGTGCTAGCACTGACTAGATTCAGGTTATGTACATATGAAGGACAAACTGAGCAGCAGTTCTTTGGCAATGAAGAAAGCTTCTCCGTGGCAACTAACTCTCATGTGTCCAGAGCGACGATGAGCATCTTGGATCTTCAGGCATAATTTCCTAATGCTTCTCCATGTCTCTTGCAAAGAAATTGTGCTACACAGGCTGCACCATGTCATTGTTACATGGAGCTCAGATTTGCATTACTGGGACATTTTGCTTGCTAAAGGACTTTTCTATGGACATTTGGGTTACCAAGAACATCTTGAAAGTCACGAATTAATGAAAATTAACTTTTGAGCTATTTCTCTGAGCATTTATCTAAGCTCTGAGGGAATACGGTATAATTATCTGAACTCTTAACATTGATTTTCTGTACGTCACTCAGGATTCCCTATGAAGGAAGAGGGAAGACTCCTGTAGAGGACAATAAAACACATGTATCTATACAGTAATGTCATACACAAGGTTCTATTATTCATATATATTTAGGGAACCCTTTTGCTGTTCTACAGAAGTTACGGAGGAGCTTTATGTACTGTAGCCCACACATACTCATATACACTAGGCAGGCATAGATATGCCTCCTCCAAACTTCTTGAGTGCACAAGTTTTCAATACTAAAAGTTGTCAGCTGTGCATACAGATTGTGGGTGCTGCTTGGCGAGGGTTTGCATCTGCTATGCTCACGCTAAGTGAAACACAGAAGTCGAGTCAAGGCAGACTACATGTTCCAGAATGCCACAGGACTCTCAAGACACTGGACATGTTGGTGGCCATCTAAGATTCATTGAGTATAAGTTCCTTATGTTTTAGAGGATTCCTTGCTGGGCAATTAAGATACTTGGTTGCTGCTCCTCAACCACCGCAAGTCTAGTGGTCCATGGATTGCCAGACTCTTAATCAGCCCCTCAGATATTTGTACACTGTTTCTAGAGCCATTTTTTCTTTGGGATGCAAATTCTAACTTTTCACTTGTTAATCCATGACAGGAATGGAAAGGATCATAATCTTGTACAGCTAGTATCCCTTTTTGTGGAATTACATACAATACTAAGGTATTGCTTTAAGTGGTGAAGTTATTGCTTACTGCCAAGAAAAAACAACTATATATTCTGATTTACATTTATAATGTTTATGCTTACAAACTTGGTACATTAATCATTTAGATTAAAGACTTTATTAACCAAACATTGAAGGTAGTTATTTATACTGAAACTTGAATCAGAGTTCAGGTTATTTCTTGCACTGATTATAGAGGTTCTACTTATAATTGATATCAAGGATTTCACAGAGTTTCATCCAACTATAGAGAGTTGGAAATACAGAGATTGTCATAAGGTATATTATATGTAAATATTAAGAATAGTGAACTGAAATCAGAATTATGAAATTCTAAATAACTATTTCTTAGCTTTAGATCTCAATGTTTCATTCAATCAATCAATCATTTGTAAAGCGCACTACATACCCGCAAGGGTCTCAAGACACTGGGTAGGGGGGGAATACTGATCGAACAGCCAGGTCTTGAGTATCCTCCTGAAGGTCAGCAGGTCTTGGGTCTGTCGTAGGCTCAGTGGAAGGGTGCTCCATGTCTTGGCGGTGAGGTGGGAGAAGGATTTCTCGCCGGTGGTTGTTCTTCAGATGTGAGGGACGGTGGCGAGTTAGAGGTTGGCGGAGCGTAGCTGGCGATTGAAGGAGAGCCGTCTGTTGAGGTAGGCTGGGCCGGTAGGCTGGGCCGGTCTTGTGGAGTGCTTTGTGTTCGTGGAGGAAGAGCTTGAAGGATATCCTCCTGTTGCCAGGGAGCCAGTGCAGATTTCTCAAGTGGGGGGTGATGTGGCCGTGTCGTGGTACTTCGAGGATCAGTTGTGCTGAGGCGTTTTGGATGTGTTGTAGTCGTTTGATGAGCTTGGTTGGGGCTCCCGTTTAGAGGGCGTTTCCGTAGTCAAGTCTGCTGCTGACGAGGGCCTGGGTGACTGTCTTTCTTGTGTCTGTCGGGATCCATCTTTAGATCATGCGGAGCATGCGGAGGGTGTTGAAGCAGGAGGAGAAGAAGACGGCGTTGACTTGCTTGGTCATTGAGAGCATTGAGTCGAGGATGATTCCCAGGTTGCGTACGTGGTCGGTGGGTGGCGGGCTGCCCCCAGTGCCGTCGGCCACCAGGAGTTGTCCCAGGCCTAAGGGTTGGAGCCGTGATGAGGACCTCCGTCTTGTCTGAGTTCAGCTTCAGACGGCTGATCTTCAAACAGTCGGTGACGGCCTTCATTCCTTTGTGGAGGTTGGCTTTGGCGGTGATGGGGTCCTTGGTGAGGGAGAGGATCAGTTGAGTGTCGTTGGCTTAGGAGATTATGTTGAGGTCGTGGTGTTGGGTGACGTGTGGGAGCGGGGCAATGTAAATGTTGAACAGTGTCGGGCTGAGGGAGGATCCCTGGGGTGCCCCGCAGATGATCTCGGAGGCTTTGGAACGGAATGGGGAAGGCGGACGCTCTGGGTTCAGCCAGAGAGGAAGGAGGTGGTCCATTCCAGAGCCTTGTCTTGGATCCCTGCGGTGTGGAGGCGTGCACGTAGAATGCAGTGGCAGATGGTGTCGAAGGTGGCTAAGAGGTCTAGGAGGATGAGTGCTGTGGTCTCACCGTTTTCCAGCAGGGTCCTGATGTCGTGGGTGGCGGCGATGAGGGCAGTCTCAGTGCTGTTGTTCCTGCAGAACAATGACTGGGAAGGGTCCAGGATTCTGTTTTCTTCGAGGTATCGGGTTAGCTGTCTGTTGACGATTTTCTCGATGACCTTGGCCGGGAAGGGGAGCAGAGAGATGGTCCGGAAGTTCTTGAGGTCTCTTGGGTCTGCCTTAGGTTTTTTGAGTAGGGCGTTGATCTCAGTGGTGGTGTGTGATGGGTTTCTGGAAGGCGAAGTGGATGCAGCGGTGGTCGGTCCAGAGGAGTTCGGTGGTGTGGCTCACTGAGACGTGCGGGCTTGAAGAGAAGACGTTGTCGAGCGTGTGGTGGCGGAGTGGGTGGGGGTTGTGACGAGTTGCTTCAGTCCGAGGTTGGCGAGGTTATCGATCAGGGTTGTAGAGTTGTTGTCGTTGTTGTTCTCAAGATGAAAGTTCAGGTCTCCGAGGAGGATGTACTCGGTGGAGGTCAGGGCGTGCGTCCTGATAAAGTCGTCAATGGAGTCACTGAACTGGGGACGGGGTCTGGTGGGTTGGTAGACGAGGGTGCCTCTGAGGGTGGAGTTAGGGTCTGTGTGGATCTGGAGGTGCATGTGTTCGGCGGTGCTGAGCGCGTGGTCGGTGCTAGTCGAGAACCTGATGCTGTTCTTGTGGACGATGGCGATTCCTCCTCAGACTCCATTGGTGCAGTCTCTTTGGGTGATCTTGTAGCCGTCTGGAATGGGTATGGCGATGTCGGGTGCAGAGGATTCGTTCAACCAGGTCTCTGTCAGGAAGGCAACGTCCGGGGATGTTGTGTTGAGCAGGTCCCAGAGCTCGATCGCGTGTTTGCGTGCGGAGCGGGTGTTCAGTAGTATGCATCGGAGGTGGTTGAGGTATTTCATGGCGGGTGGTCCGTCGACTCTGAGGCTGGTGTAACTGCAGTTCCGGCAGGTGAAGGGACCGTGTGTGCGTTTTGGGGCGGCCTTGAAGCAGGTGTGTGTCCATCCGGAGTTGAGAGCGTGCAGAGTGCTGGTGTCATAGTG
Source organism: Lissotriton vulgaris (assembly GCF_964263255.1). Lineage (NCBI taxonomy): Eukaryota > Metazoa > Chordata > Amphibia > Caudata > Salamandridae > Lissotriton > Lissotriton vulgaris. Next base: position 408,588,302 of record NC_141696.1, on the reverse strand, counting down.
ACGGGTGCGGGTCCAGGGGTTCTGGCGCTGGGCGCGGTCCAGGCACGGACGGGCTTGCCTTAGGCGCGCCAACGGCCGGCATATATGGGAAGGTGGGAGGGAGTAGCAGCTGGGAGGCGGGAGGCAGGGGCAGCAAGTGGGAAGTCAGGGGGCGGGGCCGCAGGGGACGTAGCAGCAGGGGTGGCGAGGGACGATGAAGGGAACAGAAGGCAAAAGGGCACAAAAAACAAGAGAAAACGAGTGTCACAGAAGGTAAGAGGGCACAGAAATACAGGGAAAAAATGAGTGGCACAGAAGGCAAAAAGGGCACAGAAATACAGGAAAAAAGAGTGTCACAAAAGGCAAGAGGGTACAGAAATACGGGGAAAAAATGAGTGGCACAGAAAGGCACAAGAATACAGGGGCAGCTGAGAAACAGAAGGCAAAAACGGGCAGAGAGGCACGGGGGCAGCGAGGGGAACAGAAGGGAAAACCAGGCTAAGAGACACGGGGGAAGCGAGGGGTACAGAAGGAAAAACAGAGCAGAGACATGGGGGCAGCGAGGGGTATAGAAGGAAAAACCGGGTTGAGAGACACAGGGACAGCGAGGGGAACAGAGGGAGAAAAACGGGCACGGACCACTAACAGGCAGCGGGGGAAGACAGAACAACAGCAGTCACAGACACAACAATGGACTACAGGCAATACAATAAAACAATAAAGCGGAAGATGAACAAACCTAGGGCCTACCACTGGCCACAAGGAATGAGGCGCCGGTGGTAGCCTGCGGGTGTTGGAGGGCCTTGAACTTCCTCTGCAGCGGCAGCTGGGGCAGGGACACACAGGCGGTAATGTGCGGAGGGGGAACGACCTACCTGGAGGGGTCAAGGGTCGCTCACCTCACTGCACAGCGGTCGGCCTATATGGGGAGGTGGGAGGGAGGAGCAGCTGGAAGGTGGGAGGCGGGGGCAGTGGGAGTCAGGGGGGCGGAGCGATGAAGGGAACAGAAGGCAAAAGGGCACGAAAAACGAGGGAAAGCGAGTGGCACAGAGGCAGAAAGGGCACAAGATCGAGCGAAAATGAGTGTCACAGAATGCAAGAAGGCACAGAAATACAGGGAAAAAAACAAGTGTTACAGAGGCAAGAGGGTACAGAAATACAGGAAAAAAAATGAGTGTCACAGAAGGCAGGAGGGCACAGAAATACAGGGAAAAATGAGTGTCACAGAAGGCAAGAGGGCACAGAAATACAGGGAAAAAAACGAGTGTCACAGAGGCAAGAGAGCACAGAAAAACAGGGAAAAAACGAGTGACAGGCAAGAGAGCACAGAAATACAGTGAAAAAACAAGTGTCACAGAAGGCAAAAGGGCACAGAAATACAGGGGAAACCAGTGGCACAGAGACAAGAGAGCACAGAAATACAGGGTAAAAAACGAGTGGCACAGAAGGCAAGAGGGCACAGAAATAAAGGGAAAACGAGTGACACAGAAGGCAAGAGGGCACAGAAATACAAGGAAAAAACGAGTGTCCCAGAGGCAAAAGGGCACAGAAATACAGGGGACAAAACGAGTGGCACAGAGACAAGAAGGCACAGAAATACAGGGAAAAAACGAGTGCCACAGAGGCAAGAGAGCACAAAAATACAGGGGGAAAATGAGTGACACAGAGGCAAGAGAGCACAGAAATACAGGGAAACAACGAGTGGCACAGAAGGCAAGAGAGCACAGAAATACAGGGAAAAATGAGTGTCACAGAAGGCAAGAGGGCACAGAAATACAGGGAAAAAATTAGTGGCACAGAAGGCAAGAGGGCACAGAAATACTGGGAAAAACGAGTGGCACAGAAGGCAAGAGGGCACAGAAATACAGGTAAAAAACGAGTGGCACAGAAGGCAAGAGGGCACAGAAATACAGGGAAAAAACAAGTGTCATAGAAGGCAAGAGGGCACAGAAATACAGGGAAAAACGAGTGGCACAGAAGGCAAGAGGGCACCAAAATACAGGCAAAAACGAGCGGCACAGAAGGCAAGAGGGCACCGAAATACAGGGAAAACGAATGGCAGAGAAGGCAAGAGGGCACAGAAATACAAGAAAAAGTGTCCCGGAGGCCTGAGGGCACAGAAATACAGGGGAAAAAACGAGTGGCACAGAGGCAAGAGCGCACAGAAATACAGGGGGAAAAACGAAGGGCACAGAGGCAAGAGGGCACAGAAATACAGGGAAAAACGAGTGTCACAGAAGGCAAGATGGTACAGAAATACAGGGAAAAACAAGTGGCACAGAGGCAAGACAGCACAGAAATACAGGGATAAAAGAGTGGCACAGAAGGTAAGAGGGCATAGAAATACAGGTGAAAACGAGTGGCACAGAAGGCAAGAGGGCACAGAAAAACAGGGAAAACGAGAGGCACAGAAGGCAAGAGGGCACAGAAATACAGGGAAAAACAAGTGTCCCAGAGGCAGAAAGGGTGCAGAAATACAGGGAAAAAACGAGTGGCATAGAAGGCAAGATGGCACAGAAATACAGGGCGAAAAAACGAGTGGCACGGAAGGCAAGAGGGCACAGAAATACAGGGAAAAAAATGAGTGGCACAGAGACAAGAGGGCACAGAAATACAGGGAAAAAACAAGCGGCACAGAAGCAAGAGGGCACAGAAATACAGGGAAAAAACGAGTGGCACAGAAGGCAAGAGGGCACAGAAATACAGGGAAAAACGAGTGGCACAGAAGGCAAGAGGGCACCGAAAAACAGCGAAAACGAGAGGCACAGAAGGCAAGAGGGCACAGAAATACAGGGAAAAACAAGTGTCCCAGAGGCAGAAAGGGGGCAGAAATACAGGGAAAAAACAAGCGGCACAGAAGCAAGAGGGCACAGAAATACATGGAAAAAACTAGTGGCATAGAAGGCAAGAGGGCACAGAAATACAAAGAAAAGTGTCCCAGAGGCAATAGGGCACAGACATACAGGGGAAAAAACGACTGGCACAGAGGCAAGAGGGCACAGAAATACAGGGGGAAAACGAATGGCACAGACGCAAGAGGGCACAGAAATACAGGAAAAAAACGAGTGTCACAGAGGCAAGAAAGCACAGAAATACAGGAAAAAACGAGTGGCACAGAGGCAAGAGAGCACAGGACTACAGTGGGGAAAAAAGAGTGGCACAGAAGGCAAGAGGGCATGGAAATACAGGGAAAAAACGAGTGGCACAGAAGGCAAGAGGGCACAGAAATACAGCGAAACAACGAGTGGCACTGAAGGCAAGAGGGCACAGAAATACAGGGAAAAAACGAGTGGCCCAGAGGCAAGAGGGCACAGAAATACAGGGAAAAAACGACTGGCACAGAAGGCAAGAGGGCACCGAAATACAGGGAAAACGAGAGGCACAGAAGGCAAGAGGGCACAGAAATACAGGTGAAAAACGAGTGGCACAGAGGCAGGAGGGCTCAGAAATACAGGGAAAAAATGAGTGTAACAGAAGGCAAGAGGGCACAGAAATACAGGGAAAAGAACGAGTGTCACAGAGGCAAGAGAGCACAGAAATACAGGGAAACAACGAGTGGCACAGAAGGCAAGAGAGCACAGAAATACAGGGAGAAAACGAGTGTCACAGAAGGCATGAGGGCACAGAAATACAGGGAAAAAACGAGTGGCACAGAAGGCAAGAGGGCACAGAAATACAGGGTAAAAAACGAGTGGCACAGAAGGCAAGAGGGCACAGAAATAAGGGAAAAAATGAGTGGTACAGAAGGCAAGAGGGCTCCGAAATACCGGGAAAACGAGTGGTACAGAAGGCAAGACGGGACAGAAATACAAGGAAAAAACGAGTGTCCCCGAGGCAAAAGGGCACAGAAATACAGGGGAAAAAACGAGTGGCACAGAGACAAGAAGGCACAGAAATACAGGGAAAAAACGAGTGCCACAGAGGCTAGAGAGCACAGAAATACAGGGAAACAACGAGTGGCACAGAAGGCAAGAGAGCACAGAAATACAGGGAAAAAACGAGTGTGACAGAAGGCAAGAGGGCACAGAAATACAGGGAAAAAATGAGTGGCACAGAAGGCAAGAGGGCACAGAAATATTGGGAAAAACGAGTGGCACAGAAGGCAAGAGGGCACAGAAATACAGGTAAAAAACGAGTGGCACAGAAGGCAAGGGGGCACAGAAATACAGGGAAAAAACAAGTGTCATAGAAGGTAAGAGGGCACAGAAATACAGGGAAAAACGAGTGGCACAGAAGGCAAGCGGGCACCAAAATACAGGCAAAAACGAGCGGCACAGAAGGCAAGAGGGCACCGAAATACAGGTAAAACGAATGGCAGAGAAGGCAAGAGGGCACAGAAATACAAGGAAAAGTGTCCCGGAGGCAAGAGGGCACAGAAATACAGGGGAAAAACCGAGTGGCACAGAGGCAAGAGGGCACAGAAATACAGGGGGGAAAACGAAGGGCACACAGGCAAGAGGGCACAGAAATACAGGGAAAAACGAGTGTCACAGAAGGCAAGAGGGTACAGAAATACAGGGAAAAACAAGTGGCACAGAGGCAAGACAGCACAGAAATACAGGGATAAAAGAGTGACACAGAGGGCAAGAGGGCAAAGAAATACAGGTGAAAATGAGTGTCACAGAAGGCAAGAGGGCAGCGAAAAACAGGGAAAACGAGAGGCACAGAAGGCAAGAGGGCACAGAAATACAGGGAAAAACAAGTGTCCCAGAAGCAGAAAGGGCGCAGAAATACAGGGGAAAAACAAGCGGCACAGAAGCAAGAGGGCACAGAAATACAGGGAAAAAACTAGTGGCACAGAAGGCAAGAGGGCACAGAAATACATGGAAAAACGAGTGGCACAGAAGGCAAGAGGGCACAGAAATACAGGGAAAACGAGTGGCATAGAAGGCAAGAGGGCACAGAAATACAAGGAAAAGTGTCCCAGAGGAAATAGGGCACAGACATACAGGGGAAAAAATGACTGGCACAGACGCAAGAGGGCACAGAAATACAGGAAAAAAACGAGTGTCACAGAGGCAAGAGAGCACAGAAATACAGGGAAAACCGAGTGGCACAGAGGCAAGAGAGCACAGGACTACAGTGGGGAAAAAAGAGTGGCACAGAAGGCAAGAGGGCATGGAAATACAGGGAAAAAACGAGTGGCACAGAAGGCAAGAGGGCACAGGAATACAGCGAAACAACGAGTGGCACTGAAGGCAAGAGGGCACAGAAATACAGGGGAAAAAACGAGTGGCCCAGAGGCAAGAGGGCACAGAAATACAGGGAAAAAACGACTGGCACAGAAGGCAAGAGGGCACCGAAATACAGGGAAAACGAGAGGCACAGAAGGCAAGAGGGCACAGAAATACAGGTGAAAAACGAGTGGCACAGAGGCAGGAGGGCTCAGAAATACAGGGAAAAAAATGAGTGTCACAGAAGGCAAGAGGGCACAGAAATACAGGGAAAAAAACGAGTGTCACAGAGGCAAGAGAGCACAGAAATACAGGGAAAAAACGAGTGACAGAGGCAAGAGAGCACAGAAATACAGTGAAAAAACGAGTGTCACAGAAGGCAAGAGGGCACAGAAATACAAGGAAAAAACGAGTGTCCCAGAGGCAAAAGGGCACAGAAATACAGGGGAAAAATCGAGTGGCACAGAGACAAGAAGGCACAGAAATACAGGGAAAAAACGAGTGCCACAGAGGCAAGAGAGCACAAAAATACAGGGGAAAAACGAGTGACACAGAGGCAAGAGAGCACAGAAATACAGGGAAAAACCGAGTGACAGAGGCAAGAGAGCACAGAAATACAGTGAAAAAACGAGTGTCACAGAAGGCAAGAGGGCACAGAAATAAGGGAAAAAAATGAGTGGTACAGAAGGCAAGAGGGCGCCGAAATGCAGGGAAAACGAGTGGCACAGAAGGCAAGAGGGCACAGAAATACAAGGAAAAAACGAGTGTCCCAGAGGCAAAAGGGCACAGAAATACAGGGGAAAAAACGAGTGGCACAGAGACAAGAAGGCACAGAAATACAGGGAAAAAACGAGTGCCACAGAGGCAAGAGAGCACAAAAATACAGGGGAAAAACGAGTGACACAGAGGCAAGAGAGCAGAGAAATACAGGGAAACAACAAGTGGCACAGAGGGCAAGAGAGCACAGAAATACAGGGAAAAAACGAGTGTCACAGAAGGCAAGAGGGCACAGAAATACAGGGAAACAACAAGTGGCACAGAAGGCAAGAGGGCACAGAAATACAGTGAAAAAAACGAGTGGCCCAGAGGCAAGAGGGCACAGAAATACAGGGAAAAAATGACTGGCACAGAAGGCAAGAGGGCACCGAAATACAGGGAAAACGAGAGGCACAGAAGGCAAGAGGGCACAGAAATACAGGTGAAAAACGAGTGGCACAGAGGCAGGAGGCCTCAGAAATACAGGGAAAAAATGAGTGTCACAGAAGGCAAGAGGGCACAGAAATACAGGGGAAAAACGAGTGTCACAGAGGCAAGAGAGCACAGAAATACAGGGAAAAAACGAGTGACAGAGGCAAGAGAGCACAGAAATACAGTGAAAAAACGAGTGTCACAGAAGGCAAGAGGGCACAGAAATAAGGGAAAAAATGAGTGGTACAGAAGGCAAGAGGGCGCTGAAATGCAGGGAAAACGAGTGGCACAGAAGGCAAGAGGGGACAGAAATACAAGGAAAAAACGAGTGTCCCAGAGGCAAAAGGGCACAGAAATACAGGGGAAAAATCGAGTGGCACAGAGACAAGAAGGCACAGAAATACAGGGAAAAAACGAGTGCCACAGAGGCAAGAGAGCACAAAAATACAGGGGAAAAACGAGTGACACAGAGGCAAGAGAGCACAGAAATACAGGGAAAAAACGAGTGACAGAGGCAAGAGAGCACAGAAATACAGTGAAAAAACAAGTGTCACAGAAGGCAAGAGGGCACAGAAATAAGTTAAAAAATTAGTGGTACAGAAGGCAAGAGGGCGCCGAAATGCAGGGAAAACGAGTGGCACAGAAGGCAAGAGGGCACAGAAATACAAGGAAAAAACGAGTGTCCCAGAGGCAAAAGGGCACAGAAATACAGGGGAAAAAACGAGTGGCACAGAGACAAGAAGGCACAGAAATACAGGGAAAAAACGAGTGCCACAGAGACAAGAGAGCACAAAAATACAGGGGAAAAATGAGTGACACAGAGGCAAGAGAGCACAGAAATACAGGGAAACAACGAGTGGCACAGAGGGCAAGAGAGCACAGAAATACAGGGAAAAAACGAGTGTCACAGAAGGCAAGAGGGCACAGAAATACAGGGAAACAACAAGTGGCACAGAAGGCACGAGGGCACAGAAATACAGTGAAAAAAACGAGTGGCACAGAGGCAAGAATGCACAGAAATACAGGGAAAAAACGAGTGTCACAGCGGCAAGAGAGCACAGAAATACAGGGAAAAACGAGTGGCACTGAGGCAAGAGAGCACAGAAATACAGTGGGAAAAAAAGAGTGGAACGGAAGGCAAGAGGGCACAGAAATACAGGGAAACAACGAGTGGCAGTGAAGGCAAGAGGGCAGAGAAATACAGGGGAAAAAACGAGTGGCCCAGAGGCAAGAGGGCACCGAAATACAGGGAAAACAAGAGGCACAGAAGGCAAGAGGGCACAGAAATACAGGTGAAAAACAAGTGGCAATGACGCAGGAGGGCTCAGAAATACAGGGAAAAAATGAGTGTCACAGAAGGCAAGAGGGCACAGAAATACAGGGGAAAAACGAGTGTCACAGAGGCAAGAGAGCACAGAAATACAGGGAAAAAGCGAGTGACAGAGGCAAGAGAGCACAGAAATACAGTGAAAAAACGAGTGTCACAGAAGGCAAAAGGGCACAGAAATACAGGGGAAAAAACGAGTGTCACAGAGGCAAGAGAGCACAGAAATACAGGGAAAACCAGTGGCACAGAGGCAAGAGAGCACAGAAATACAGGGGAAAAAACGAGTGGCACAGAAGTCAAGAGGGCACAGAAATACAGGGTAAAAAACGAGTGGCACATAAGGCAAGAGGGCACAGAAATAAGGGAAAAAATGAGTGGTACAGAAGGCAAGAGGGCGCCAAAATACAGGGAAAACGAGTGGCACAGAAGGCAAGACGGGACAGAAATACAAGGAAAAGACGAGTGTCCCAGAGGCAAAAGGGCACAGAAATACAGGGGGAAAAACGAGTGGCACAGAGACAAGAAAGCACAGAAATACAGGGAAAAAACGAGTGCCACAGAGGCAAGAGAGCACAAAAATACAGGGGAAAAACGAGTGACACCGAGGCAAGCGAGCACAGAAATACAGGGAAACAACGAGTGGCACAGAAGGCAAGAGAGCACAGAAATACAGGGAAAAAACAAGTGTCATAGAAGGCAAGAGGGCACAGAAATACAGGGAAAAACGAGTGGCACAGAAGGCAAGCGGGCACCAAAATACAGGCAAAAACGAGCGGCACAGAAGGCAAGAGGGCACCGAAATACAGGGAAAACGAATGGCAGAGAAGGCAAGAGGGCACAGAAATACAAGGAAAAGTGTCCCGGAGGCAAGAGGGCACAGAAATACAGGGGAAAAACCGAGTGGCACAGAGGCAAGACAGCACAGAAATACAGGGATAAAAGAGTGACACAGAAGGCAAGAGGGCAAAGAAATACAGGTGAAAACGAGTGTCACAAAAGGCAAGAGGGCACCGAAAAACAGGGAAAACAAGAGGCACTAAAGGCAAGAGGGCACAGAAATACAGGGAAAAACAAGTGTCCCAGAGGCAGAAAGGGCGCAGAAATACAGGGAAAAAACAAGCGGCACAGAAGCAAGAGGGCACAGAAATACAGGGAAAAAACTAGTGGCACAGAAGGCAAGAGGGCACAGAAATACATGGAAAAACGAGTGGCACAGAAGGCAAGAGGGCACCGAAATACAGGGAAAACGAGTGGCATAGAAGGCAAGAGGGCACAGAAATACAAGGAAAAGTGTCCCAGAGGCAATAGGGCACAGACATACAGGGGAAAAAACGACTGGCACAGAGGCAAGAGGGCACAGAAATACAGGGGGAAAACTAATGGCACAGACGCAAGAGGGCACAAAAATACAGGAAAAAAACGAGTGTCACAGAGGCAAGAGAGCACAGAAATACAGGGAAAAACGAGTGGCACAGAGGCAAGAGAGCACAGGACTACAGTGGGGAAAAAAGAGTGGCACAGAAGGCAAGAGGGCATGGAAATACAGGGAAAAAACGAGTGGCACAGAAGGCAAGAGGGCACAGAAATACAGCGAAACAACGAGTGGCACTGAAGTCAAGAGGGCACAGAAATACAGGGAAAAAAACGAGTGGGCAAGAGGGCACAGAAATACAGGGAAAAACGACTGGCACAGAAGGCAAGAGGGCACCGAAATACAGGGAAAACGAGAGGCACAGAAGGCAAGAGGGCACAGAAATACAGGTGAAAAACGAGTGGCACAGAGGCAGGAGGGCTCAGAAATACAGGGAAAAAATGAGTGTCACAGTAGGCAAGAGGGCACAGAAATACAGGGAAAAAACGAGTGTCACAGAGGCAAGAGAGCACAGAAATACTGGGAAAAAACGAGTGACAGAGGCAAGAGAGCACAGAAATACAGTGAAAAAACGAGTGTCACAGAAGGCAAGAGGGCACAGAAATAAGGGAAAAAATGAGTGGTACAGAAGGCAAGAGGGCGCCGAAATGCAGGGAAAACGAGTGGCACAGAAGGCAAGAGGGCACAGAAATACAAGGAAAAAACGAGTGTCCCAGAGGCAAAAGGGCACAGAAATACAGAGGAAAAAATCGAGTGGCACAGAGACAAGAAGGCACAGAAATACAGGGAAAAAACGAGTGCCACAGAGGCAAGAGAGCACAAAAATACAGGGGAAAAACGAGTGACACAGAGGCAAGAGAGCACAGAAATACAGGGAAAAAACGAGTGACAGAAGCAAGAGAGCACAGAAATACAGTGAAAAAACGAGTGTCACAGAAGGCAAGAGGGCACAGAAATAAGGGAAAAAATGAGTAGTACAGAAGGCAAGAGGGCGCCGAAATGCAGGGAAAACGAGTGGCACAGAAGGCAAGAGGGCACAGAAATACAAGGAAAAAACAAGTGTCCCAAAGGCAAAAGGGCACAGAAATACAGGGGAAAAAACGAGTGGCACAGAGACAAGAAGGAACAGAAATACAAGGAAAAAACGAGTGCCACAGAGGCAAGAGAGCACAAAAATACAGGGGAAAAACGAGTGACACAGAGGCAAGAGAGCACAGAAATACAGGGAAAAAACGAGTGGCACAGAAGGCAAGAGAGCACAGAAATACAGGGAAAAAACGAGTGTCACAGAAGGCAAGAGGGCACCGAAATACAGGGAAAACGAGAGGCACAGAAGGCAAGAGGGCACAGAAATACAGGTGAAAAACGAGTGGCACAGAGGCAGGAGGGCTCAGTAATACAGGGAAAAATGAGTGTCACAGAAGGCAAAAGGGCACAGAAATACAGGGAAAAAACGAGTGTCACAGAGGCAAGAGAGCACAGAAATATAGGGAAAAAACGAGTGACAGAGGCAAGAGAGCACAGAAATACAGTGAAAAAACGAGTGTCACAGAAGGCAAGAGGGCACAGAAATACAGGGGAAAAAACGAGTGGCACAGAAGGCAAGAGGGCACAGAAATACAAGGAAAAAACGAGTGTCCCAGAGGCAAAAGGGCACAGAAATACAGGGGAAAAAATGAGTGGCACAGAGACAAGAAGGCACAGAAATACAGGGAAAAAACGAGTGCCACAGAGGCAAGAGAGCACAAAAATACAGGGGAAAAACGAGTGACACAGAGGCAAGAGAGCACAGAAATACAGGGAAAACCCGAGTGGCACAGAAGGCAAGAGGGCACAGAAATACAGGGAAAAAATGAGTGGCACAGAGGCAAGAGGGCACAGAAATACATGAAAAAACGAGTGGCACAGAAGAAAGCGGGCTCAGAAATACAGGGAAAAACGAGTGGCACAGAAGGCAAGAGGGCACCGAAATACAGGGAAAACGAGTGGTACAGAAGGCAAGAGGGCACAGAAATACAAGGAAACGTGTTCCAGAGGCAATAGGGCACAGAAATACAGCGGAAAACGAGTGGCACAGAGGCAAGAGGGCACAAAAATACAGGGGGAAAACAAATGGCACAGACGCAAGAGGGCACAGAAATACAGGAAAAAAACGAGTGTCACAGAGGCAAGAGAGCACAGAAATACAGGGAAAAACGAGTGGCACAGAGACAAGAGGGCACAAAAATACAGGGGGAAAACAAATGGCACAGACGCAAGAGGGCACAGAAATACAGGAAAAAAACGAGTGTCACAGAGGCAAGAGAGCACAGAAATACAGGGAAACAACGAGTGGCACTGAAGTCAAGAGGGCACAGAAATACAGGGAAAAAAACGAGTGGCCCAGAGGCAAGAGGGCACAGAAATACAGGGAAAAACGACTGGCACAGAAGGCAAGAGGGCACCGAAATACAGGGAAAACGAGAGGCACAGAAGGCAAGAGGGCACAGAAATACAGGTGAAAAACGAGTGGCACAGAGGCAGGAGGGCTCAGAAATACAGGGAAAAAATGAGTGTCACAGAAGGCAAGAGGGCACAGAAATACAGGGAAAAACGAGTGTCACAGAGGCAAGAGGGCACAGAAATACAGGGGAAAAAACGAGTGGCACAGAAGGCAAGAGGGCACAGAAATACAAGGAAAAAACGAGTGTCCCAGAGGCAAAAGGGCACAGAAATACAGGGGAAAAAATGAGTGGCACAGAGACAAGAAGGCACAGAAATACAGGGAAAAAACGAGTGCCACAGAGGCAAGAGAGCACAAAAATACAGGGGAAAAACGAGTGACACAGAGGCAAGAGAGCACAGAAATACAGGGAAAACCCGAGTGGCACAGAAGGCAAGAGGGCACAGAAATACAGGGAAAAAATGAGTGGCACAGAGGCAAGAGGGCACAGAAATACATGAAAAAACGAGTGGCACAGAAGAAAGCGGGCTCAGAAATACAGGGAAAAACGAGTGGCACAGAAGGCAAGAGGGCACCGAAATACAGGGAAAACGAGTGGCACAGAAGGCAAGAGGGCACAGAAATACAAGGAAACGTGTTCCAGAGGCAATAGGGCACAGAAATACAGCGGAAAACGAGTGGCACAGAGGCAAGAGGGCACAAAAATACAGGGGGAAAACAAATGGCACAGACGCAAGAGGGCACAGAAATACAGGAAAAAAACGAGTGTCACAGAGGCAAGAGAGCACAGAAATACAGGGAAAAACGAGTGGCACAGAGGCAAGAGGGCACAAAAATACAGGGGGAAAACAAATGGCACAGACGCAAGAGGGCACAGAAATACAGGAAAAAAACGAGTGTCACAGAGGCAAGAGAGCACAGAAATACAGGGAAACAACGAGTGGCACTGAAGTCAAGAGGGCACAGAAATACAGGGAAAAAAACGAGTGGCCCAGAGGCAAGAGGGCACAGAAATACAGGGAAAAACGACTGGCACAGAAGGCAAGAGGGCACCGAAATACAGGGAAAACGAGAGGCACAGAAGGCAAGAGGGCACAGAAATACAGGTGAAAAACGAGTGGCACAGAGGCAGGAGGGCTCAGAAATACAGGGAAAAAATGAGTGTCACAGAAGGCAAGAGGGCACAGAAATACAGGGAAAAACGAGTGTCACAGAGGCAAGAGAGCACAGAAATACAGGGAAAAAACGAGTGACAGAGGCAAGAGAGCACAGAAATACAGTGAAAAAACGAGTGTCACAGAAGGCAAGAGGGCACAGAAATAAGGGAAAAAATGAGTGGTACAGAAGGCAAGAGGGCGCCGAAATGCAGGGAAAACGAGTGGCACAGAAGGCAAGAGGGCACAGAAATACAAGGAAAAAACGAGTGTCCCAGAGGCAAAAGGGCACAGAAATACAGGGGAAAAAATCGAGTGGCATAGAGACAAGAAGGCACAGAAATACAGGGAAAAAACGAGTGCCACAGAGGCAAGAGAGCACAAAAATACAGGGGAAAAACGAGTGACACAGAGGCAAGAGAGCACAGAAATACAGGGAAAAAACGAGTGACAGAGGCAAGAGAGCACAGAAATACAGTGAAAAAACGAGTGTCACAGAAGGCAAGAGGGCACAGAAATAAGGGAAAAAATGAGTGGTACAGAAGGCAAGAGGGCGCCGAAATGCAGGGAAAACGAGTGGCACAGAAGGCAAGAGGGCACAGAAATACAAGGAAAAAACAAGTGTCCCAGAGGCAAAAGGGCACAGAAATACAGGGGAAAAAACGAGTGGCACAGAGACAAGAAGGCACAGAAATACAGGGAAAAAACGAGTGCCACAGAGGCAAGAGAGCACAAAAATACAGGGGAAAACGAGTGACACAGAGGCAAGAGAGCACAGAAATACAGGGAAACAACGAGTGGCACAGAAGGCAAGAGAGCACAGAAATACAGGGAAAAAACGAGTGTCACAGAAGGCAAGAGGGCACCGAAATACAGGGAAAACGAGAGGCACAGAAGGCAAGAGGGCACAGAAATACAGGTGAAAAACGAGTGGCACAGAGGCAGGAGGGCTCAGTAATACAGGGAAAAATGAGTGTCACAGAAGGCAAAAGGGCACAGAAATACAGGGAAAAAACGAGTGTCACAGAGGCAAGAGAGCACAGAAATATTGGGAAAAAACGAGTGACAGAGGCAAGAGAGCACAGAAATACAGTGAAAAAACGAGTGTCACAGAAGGCAAGAGGGCACAGAAATAAAGCGGAAAAAACGAGTGTCACAGAGGCAAGAGAGCACAGAAATACAGGGAAAACCAGTGGCACAGAGGCAAGAGAGCACAGAAATACAGGGGACAAAAACGAGTGGCACAGAAGGCAAGAGGGCACAGAAATACAGGGTAAAAAACGAGTGGTACAGAAGGCAAGAGGGCACAGAAATAAGGGAAAAAATGAGTGGTACAGAAGGGAAGAGGGCGCCGAAATACAGGGAAAACGAGTGGCACAGAAGGCAAGAGGGCACAGAAATACAAGGAAAAAACGAGTGTCCCAGAGGCAAAAGGGCACAGAAATACAGGGGAAAAAATGAGTGGCACAGAGACAAGAAGGCACAGAAATACAGGGAAAAAACGAGTGCCACAGAGGCAAGAGAGCACAAAAATACAGGGGAAAAACGAGTGACACAGAGGCAAGAGAGCACAGAAATACAGGGAAAACCCGAGTGGCACAGAAGGCAAGAGGGCACAGAAATACAGGGAAAAAATGAGTGGCACAGAGGCAAGAGGGCACAGAAATACATGAAAAAACGAGTGGCACAGAAGAAAGCGGGCTCAGAAATACAGGGAAAAACGAGTGGCACAGAAGGCAAGAGGGCACCAAAATACAGGGAAAACGAGTGGCACAGAAGGCAAGAGGGCACAGAAATACAAGGAAACGTGTTCCAGAGGCAATAGGGCACAGAAATACAGCGGAAAACGAGTGGCACAGAGGCAAGAGGGCACAAAAATACAGGGGGAAAACAAATGGCACAGACGCAAGAGGGCACAGAAATACAGGAAAAAAACGAGTGTCACAGAGGCAAGAGAGCACAGAAATACAGGGAAAAACGAGTGGCACAGAGGCAAGAGGGCACAAAAATACAGGGGGAAAACAAATGGCACAGACGCAAGAGGGCACAGAAATACAGGAAAAAAACGAGTGTCACAGAGGCAAGAGAGCACAGAAATACAGGGAAACAACGAGTGGCACTGAAGTCAAGAGGGCACAGAAATACAGGGAAAAAAACGAGTGGCCCAGAGGCAAGAGGGCACAGAAATACAGGGAAAAACGACTGGCACAGAAGGCAAGAGGGCACCGAAATACAGGGAAAACGAGAGGCACAGAAGGCAAGAGGGCACAGAAATACAGGTGAAAAACGAGTGGCACAGAGGCAAGAGAGCACAGAAATACAGGGAAAAAACGAGTGACAGAGGCAAGAGAGCACAGAAATACAGTGAAAAAACGAGTGTCACAGAAGGCAAGAGGGCACAGAAATAAGGGAAAAAATGAGTGGTACAGAAGGCAAGAGGGCGCCGAAATGCAGGGAAAACGAGTGGCACAGAAGGCAAGAGGGCACAGAAATACAAGGAAAAAACAAGTGTCCCAAAGGCAAAAGGGCACAGAAATACAGGGGAAAAAACGAGTGGCACAGAGACAAGAAGGCACAGAAATACAAGGAAAAAACGAGTGCCACAGAGGCAAGAGAGCACAAAAATACAGGGGAAAAACGAGTGGCACAGAGGCAAGAGAGCACAGAAATACAGGGAAAAAACGAGTGGCACAGAAGGCAAGAGAGCACAGAAATACAGGGAAAAAACGAGTGTCACAGAAGGCAAGAGGGCACCGAAATACAGGGAAAACGAGAGGCACAGAAGGCAAGAGGGCACAGAAATACAGGTGAAAAACGAGTGGCACAGAGGCAGGAGGGCTCAGTAATACAGGGAAAAATGAGTGTCACAGAAGGCAAAAGGGCACAGAAATACAGGGAAAAAACGAGTGTCACAGAGGCAAGAGAGCACAGAAATATAGGGAAAAAACGAGTGACAGAGGCAAGAGAGCACAGAAATACAGTGAAAAAACGAGTGTCACAGAAGGCAAGAGGGCACAGAAATACAGGGGAAAAAACGAGTGGCACAGAAGGCAAGAGGGCACAGAAATACAAGGAAAAAACGAGTGTCCCAGAGGCAAAAGGGCACAGAAATACAGGGGAAAAAATGAGTGGCACAGAGACAAGAAGGCACAGAAATACAGGGAAAAAACGAGTGCCACAGAGGCAAGAGAGCACAAAAATACAGGGGAAAAACGAGTGACACAGAGGCAAGAGAGCACAGAAATACAGGGAAAACCCGAGTGGCACAGAAGGCAAGAGGGCACAGAAATACAGGGAAAAAATGAGTGGCACAGAGGCAAGAGGGCACAGAAATACATGAAAAAACGAGTGGCACAGAAGAAAGCGGGCTCAGAAATACAGGGAAAAACGAGTGGCACAGAAGGCAAGAGGGCACCGAAATACAGGGAAAACGAGTGGCACAGAAGGCAAGAGGGCACAGAAATACAAGGAAACGTGTTCCAGAGGCAATAGGGCACAGAAATACAGCGGAAAACGAGTGGCACAGAGGCAAGAGGGCACAAAAATACAGGGGGAAAACAAATGGCACAGACGCAAGAGGGCACAGAAATACAGGAAAAAAACGAGTGTCACAGAGGCAAGAGAGCACAGAAATACAGGGAAAAACGAGTGGCACAGAGGCAAGAGGGCACAAAAATACAGGGGGAAAACAAATGGCACAGACGCAAGAGGGCACAGAAATACAGGAAAAAAACGAGTGTCACAGAGGCAAGAGAGCACAGAAATACAGGGAAACAACGAGTGGCACTGAAGTCAAGAGGGCACAGAAATACAGGGAAAAAAACGAGTGGCCCAGAGGCAAGAGGGCACAGAAATACAGGGAAAAACGACTGGCACAGAAGGCAAGAGGGCACCGAAATACAGGGAAAACAAGAGGCACAGAAGGCAAGAGGGCACAGAAATACAGGTGAAAAACGAGTGGCACAGAGGCAGGAGGGCTCAGAAATACAGGGAAAAAATGAGTGTCACAGAAGGCAAGAGGGCACAGAAATACAGGGGAAAACGAGTGTCACAGAGGCAAGAGAGCACAGAAATACAGGGAAAAAACGAGTGACAGAGGCAAGAGAGCACAGAAATACAGTGAAAAAACGAGTGTCACAGAAGGCAAGAGGGCACAGAAATAAGGGAAAAAATGAGTGGTACAGAAGGCAAGAGGGCGCCGAAATGCAGGGAAAACGAGTGGCACAGAAGGCAAGAGGGCACAGAAATACAAGGAAAAAACGAGTGTCCCAGAGGCAAAAGGGCACAGAAATACAGGGGAAAAAATCGAGTGGCACAGAGACAAGAAGGCACAGAAATACAGGGAAAAAACGAGTGCCACAGAGGCAAGAGAGCACAAAAATACAGGGGAAAAACGAGTGACACAGAGGCAAGAGAGCACAGAAATACAGGGAAAAAACGAGTGACAGAGGCAAGAGAGCACAGAAATACAGTGAAAAAACGAGTGTCACAGAAGGCAAGAGGGCACAGAAATAAGGGAAAAAATGAGTGGTACAGAAGGCAAGAGGGCGCCGAAATGCAGGGAAAACGAGTGGCACAGAAGGCAAGAGGGCACAGAAATACAAGGAAAAAACAAGTGTCCCAGAGGCAAAAGGGCACAGAAATACAGGGGAAAAAACGAGTGGCACAGAGACAAGAAGGCACAGAAATACAGGGAAAAAACGAGTGCCACAGAGGCAAGAGAGCACAAAAATACAGGGGAAAACGAGTGACACAGAGGCAAGAGAGCACAGAAATACAGGGAAAAAACGAGTGACAGAGGCAAGAGAGCACAGAAATACAGTGAAAAAACGAGTGTCACAGAAGGCAAGAGGGCACAGAAATAAGGGAAAAAATGAGTGGTACAGAAGGCAAGAGGGCGCCGAAATGCAGGGAAAACGAGTGGCACAGAAGGCAAGAGGGCACAGAAATACAAGGAAAAAACAAGTGTCCCAGAGGCAAAAGGGCACAGAAATACAGGGGAAAAAACGAGTGGCACAGAGACAAGAAGGCACAGAAATACAGGGAAAAAACGAGTGCCACAGAGGCAAGAGAGCACAAAAATACAGGGGAAAACGAGTGACACAGAGGCAAGAGAGCACAGAAATACAGGGAAAAAACGAGTGGCACAGAAGGCAAGAGAGCACAGAAATACAGGGAAAAAACGAGTGTCACAGAAGGCAAGAGGGCACCGAAATACAGGGAAAACGAGAGGCACAGAAGGCAAGAGGGCACAGAAATACAGGTGAAAAACGAGTGGCACAGAGGCAGGAGGGCTCAGTAATACAGGGAAAAATGAGTGTCACAGAAGGCAAAAGGGCACAGAAATACAGGGAAAAAACGAGTGTCACAGAGGCAAGAGAGCACAGAAATATAGGGAAAAAACGAGTGACAGAGGCAAGAGAGCACAGAAATACAGTGAAAAAACGAGTGTCACAGAAGGCAAGAGGGCACAGAAATACAGGGGAAAAAACGAGTGGCACAGAAGGCAAGAGGGCACAGAAATACAAGGAAAAAACGAGTGTCCCAGAGGCAAAAGGGCACAGAAATACAGGGGAAAAAATGAGTGGCACAGAGACAAGAAGGCACAGAAATACAGGGAAAAAACGAGTGCCACAGAGGCAAGAGAGCACAAAAATACAGGGGAAAAACGAGTGACACAGAGGCAAGAGAGCACAGAAATACAGGGAAAACCCGAGTGGCACAGAAGGCAAGAGGGCACAGAAATACAGGGAAAAAATGAGTGGCACAGAGGCAAGAGGGCACAGAAATACATGAAAAAACGAGTGGCACAGAAGAAAGCGGGCTCAGAAATACAGGGAAAAACGAGTGGCACAGAAGGCAAGAGGGCACCGAAATACAGGGAAAACGAGTGGTACAGAAGGCAAGAGGGCACAGAAATACAAGGAAACGTGTTCCAGAGGCAATAGGGCACAGAAATACAGCGGAAAACGAGTGGCACAGAGGCAAGAGGGCACAAAAATACAGGGGGAAAACAAATGGCACAGACGCAAGAGGGCACAGAAATACAGGAAAAAAACGAGTGTCACAGAGGCAAGAGAGCACAGAAATACAGGGAAAAACGAGTGGCACAGAGACAAGAGGGCACAAAAATACAGGGGGAAAACAAATGGCACAGACGCAAGAGGGCACAGAAATACAGGAAAAAAACGAGTGTCACAGAGGCAAGAGAGCACAGAAATACAGGGAAACAACGAGTGGCACTGAAGTCAAGAGGGCACAGAAATACAGGGAAAAAAACGAGTGGCCCAGAGGCAAGAGGGCACAGAAATACAGGGAAAAACGACTGGCACAGAAGGCAAGAGGGCACCGAAATACAGGGAAAACGAGAGGCACAGAAGGCAAGAGGGCACAGAAATACAGGTGAAAAACGAGTGGCACAGAGGCAGGAGGGCTCAGAAATACAGGGAAAAAATGAGTGTCACAGAAGGCAAGAGGGCACAGAAATACAGGGAAAAACGAGTGTCACAGAGGCAAGAGGGCACAGAAATACAGGGGAAAAAACGAGTGGCACAGAAGGCAAGAGGGCACAGAAATACAAGGAAAAAACGAGTGTCCCAGAGGCAAAAGGGCACAGAAATACAGGGGAAAAAATGAGTGGCACAGAGACAAGAAGGCACAGAAATACAGGGAAAAAACGAGTGCCACAGAGGCAAGAGAGCACAAAAATACAGGGGAAAAACGAGTGACACAGAGGCAAGAGAGCACAGAAATACAGGGAAAACCCGAGTGGCACAGAAGGCAAGAGGGCACAGAAATACAGGGAAAAAATGAGTGGCACAGAGGCAAGAGGGCACAGAAATACATGAAAAAACGAGTGGCACAGAAGAAAGCGGGCTCAGAAATACAGGGAAAAACGAGTGGCACAGAAGGCAAGAGGGCACCGAAATACAGGGAAAACGAGTGGCACAGAAGGCAAGAGGGCACAGAAATACAAGGAAACGTGTTCCAGAGGCAATAGGGCACAGAAATACAGCGGAAAACGAGTGGCACAGAGGCAAGAGGGCACAAAAATACAGGGGGAAAACAAATGGCACAGACGCAAGAGGGCACAGAAATACAGGAAAAAAACGAGTGTCACAGAGGCAAGAGAGCACAGAAATACAGGGAAAAACGAGTGGCACAGAGGCAAGAGGGCACAAAAATACAGGGGGAAAACAAATGGCACAGACGCAAGAGGGCACAGAAATACAGGAAAAAAACGAGTGTCACAGAGGCAAGAGAGCACAGAAATACAGGGAAACAACGAGTGGCACTGAAGTCAAGAGGGCACAGAAATACAGGGAAAAAAACGAGTGGCCCAGAGGCAAGAGGGCACAGAAATACAGGGAAAAACGACTGGCACAGAAGGCAAGAGGGCACCGAAATACAGGGAAAACGAGAGGCACAGAAGGCAAGAGGGCACAGAAATACAGGTGAAAAACGAGTGGCACAGAGGCAGGAGGGCTCAGAAATACAGGGAAAAAATGAGTGTCACAGAAGGCAAGAGGGCACAGAAATACAGGGAAAAACGAGTGTCACAGAGGCAAGAGAGCACAGAAATACAGGGAAAAAACGAGTGACAGAGGCAAGAGAGCACAGAAATACAGTGAAAAAACGAGTGTCACAGAAGGCAAGAGGGCACAGAAATAAGGGAAAAAATGAGTGGTACAGAAGGCAAGAGGGCGCCGAAATGCAGGGAAAACGAGTGGCACAGAAGGCAAGAGGGCACAGAAATACAAGGAAAAAACGAGTGTCCCAGAGGCAAAAGGGCACAGAAATACAGGGGAAAAAATCGAGTGGCATAGAGACAAGAAGGCACAGAAATACAGGGAAAAAACGAGTGCCACAGAGGCAAGAGAGCACAAAAATACAGGGGAAAAACGAGTGACACAGAGGCAAGAGAGCACAGAAATACAGGGAAAAAACGAGTGACAGAGGCAAGAGAGCACAGAAATACAGTGAAAAAACGAGTGTCACAGAAGGCAAGAGGGCACAGAAATAAGGGAAAAAATGAGTGGTACAGAAGGCAAGAGGGCGCCGAAATGCAGGGAAAACGAGTGGCACAGAAGGCAAGAGGGCACAGAAATACAAGGAAAAAACAAGTGTCCCAGAGGCAAAAGGGCACAGAAATACAGGGGAAAAAACGAGTGGCACAGAGACAAGAAGGCACAGAAATACAGGGAAAAAACGAGTGCCACAGAGGCAAGAGAGCACAAAAATACAGGGGAAAACGAGTGACACAGAGGCAAGAGAGCACAGAAATACAGGGAAACAACGAGTGGCACAGAAGGCAAGAGAGCACAGAAATACAGGGAAAAAACGAGTGTCACAGAAGGCAAGAGGGCACCGAAATACAGGGAAAACGAGAGGCACAGAAGGCAAGAGGGCACAGAAATACAGGTGAAAAACGAGTGGCACAGAGGCAGGAGGGCTCAGTAATACAGGGAAAAATGAGTGTCACAGAAGGCAAAAGGGCACAGAAATACAGGGAAAAAACGAGTGTCACAGAGGCAAGAGAGCACAGAAATATTGGGAAAAAACGAGTGACAGAGGCAAGAGAGCACAGAAATACAGTGAAAAAACGAGTGTCACAGAAGGCAAGAGGGCACAGAAATAAAGCGGAAAAAACGAGTGTCACAGAGGCAAGAGAGCACAGAAATACAGGGAAAACCAGTGGCACAGAGGCAAGAGAGCACAGAAATACAGGGGACAAAAACGAGTGGCACAGAAGGCAAGAGGGCACAGAAATACAGGGTAAAAAACGAGTGGTACAGAAGGCAAGAGGGCACAGAAATAAGGGAAAAAATGAGTGGTACAGAAGGGAAGAGGGCGCCGAAATACAGGGAAAACGAGTGGCACAGAAGGCAAGAGGGCACAGAAATACAAGGAAAAAACGAGTGTCCCAGAGGCAAAAGGGCACAGAAATACAGGGGAAAAAATGAGTGGCACAGAGACAAGAAGGCACAGAAATACAGGGAAAAAACGAGTGCCACAGAGGCAAGAGAGCACAAAAATACAGGGGAAAAACGAGTGACACAGAGGCAAGAGAGCACAGAAATACAGGGAAAACCCGAGTGGCACAGAAGGCAAGAGGGCACAGAAATACAGGGAAAAAATGAGTGGCACAGAGGCAAGAGGGCACAGAAATACATGAAAAAACGAGTGGCACAGAAGAAAGCGGGCTCAGAAATACAGGGAAAAACGAGTGGCACAGAAGGCAAGAGGGCACCAAAATACAGGGAAAACGAGTGGCACAGAAGGCAAGAGGGCACAGAAATACAAGGAAACGTGTTCCAGAGGCAATAGGGCACAGAAATACAGCGGAAAACGAGTGGCACAGAGGCAAGAGGGCACAAAAATACAGGGGGAAAACAAATGGCACAGACGCAAGAGGGCACAGAAATACAGGAAAAAAACGAGTGTCACAGAGGCAAGAGAGCACAGAAATACAGGGAAAAACGAGTGGCACAGAGGCAAGAGGGCACAAAAATACAGGGGGAAAACAAATGGCACAGACGCAAGAGGGCACAGAAATACAGGAAAAAAACGAGTGTCACAGAGGCAAGAGAGCACAGAAATACAGGGAAACAACGAGTGGCACTGAAGTCAAGAGGGCACAGAAATACAGGGAAAAAAACGAGTGGCCCAGAGGCAAGAGGGCACAGAAATACAGGGAAAAACGACTGGCACAGAAGGCAAGAGGGCACCGAAATACAGGGAAAACGAGAGGCACAGAAGGCAAGAGGGCACAGAAATACAGGTGAAAAACGAGTGGCACAGAGGCAAGAGAGCACAGAAATACAGGGAAAAAACGAGTGACAGAGGCAAGAGAGCACAGAAATACAGTGAAAAAACGAGTGTCACAGAAGGCAAGAGGGCACAGAAATAAGGGAAAAAATGAGTGGTACAGAAGGCAAGAGGGCGCCGAAATGCAGGGAAAACGAGTGGCACAGAAGGCAAGAGGGCACAGAAATACAAGGAAAAAACAAGTGTCCCAAAGGCAAAAGGGCACAGAAATACAGGGGAAAAAACGAGTGGCACAGAGACAAGAAGGCACAGAAATACAAGGAAAAAACGAGTGCCACAGAGGCAAGAGAGCACAAAAATACAGGGGAAAAACGAGTGGCACAGAGGCAAGAGAGCACAGAAATACAGGGAAAAAACGAGTGGCACAGAAGGCAAGAGAGCACAGAAATACAGGGAAAAAACGAGTGTCACAGAAGGCAAGAGGGCACCGAAATACAGGGAAAACGAGAGGCACAGAAGGCAAGAGGGCACAGAAATACAGGTGAAAAACGAGTGGCACAGAGGCAGGAGGGCTCAGTAATACAGGGAAAAATGAGTGTCACAGAAGGCAAAAGGGCACAGAAATACAGGGAAAAAACGAGTGTCACAGAGGCAAGAGAGCACAGAAATATAGGGAAAAAACGAGTGACAGAGGCAAGAGAGCACAGAAATACAGTGAAAAAACGAGTGTCACAGAAGGCAAGAGGGCACAGAAATACAGGGGAAAAAACGAGTGGCACAGAAGGCAAGAGGGCACAGAAATACAAGGAAAAAACGAGTGTCCCAGAGGCAAAAGGGCACAGAAATACAGGGGAAAAAATGAGTGGCACAGAGACAAGAAGGCACAGAAATACAGGGAAAAAACGAGTGCCACAGAGGCAAGAGAGCACAAAAATACAGGGGAAAAACGAGTGACACAGAGGCAAGAGAGCACAGAAATACAGGGAAAACCCGAGTGGCACAGAAGGCAAGAGGGCACAGAAATACAGGGAAAAAATGAGTGGCACAGAGGCAAGAGGGCACAGAAATACATGAAAAAACGAGTGGCACAGAAGAAAGCGGGCTCAGAAATACAGGGAAAAACGAGTGGCACAGAAGGCAAGAGGGCACCGAAATACAGGGAAAACGAGTGGCACAGAAGGCAAGAGGGCACAGAAATACAAGGAAACGTGTTCCAGAGGCAATAGGGCACAGAAATACAGCGGAAAACGAGTGGCACAGAGGCAAGAGGGCACAAAAATACAGGGGGAAAACAAATGGCACAGACGCAAGAGGGCACAGAAATACAGGAAAAAAACGAGTGTCACAGAGGCAAGAGAGCACAGAAATACAGGGAAAAACGAGTGGCACAGAGGCAAGAGGGCACAAAAATACAGGGGGAAAACAAATGGCACAGACGCAAGAGGGCACAGAAATACAGGAAAAAAACGAGTGTCACAGAGGCAAGAGAGCACAGAAATACAGGGAAACAACGAGTGGCACTGAAGTCAAGAGGGCACAGAAATACAGGGAAAAAAACGAGTGGCCCAGAGGCAAGAGGGCACAGAAATACAGGGAAAAACGACTGGCACAGAAGGCAAGAGGGCACCGAAATACAGGGAAAACAAGAGGCACAGAAGGCAAGAGGGCACAGAAATACAGGTGAAAAACGAGTGGCACAGAGGCAGGAGGGCTCAGAAATACAGGGAAAAAATGAGTGTCACAGAAGGCAAGAGGGCACAGAAATACAGGGGAAAACGAGTGTCACAGAGGCAAGAGAGCACAGAAATACAGGGAAAAAACGAGTGACAGAGGCAAGAGAGCACAGAAATACAGTGAAAAAACGAGTGTCACAGAAGGCAAGAGGGCACAGAAATAAGGGAAAAAATGAGTGGTACAGAAGGCAAGAGGGCGCCGAAATGCAGGGAAAACGAGTGGCACAGAAGGCAAGAGGGCACAGAAATACAAGGAAAAAACGAGTGTCCCAGAGGCAAAAGGGCACAGAAATACAGGGGAAAAAATCGAGTGGCACAGAGACAAGAAGGCACAGAAATACAGGGAAAAAACGAGTGCCACAGAGGCAAGAGAGCACAAAAATACAGGGGAAAAACGAGTGACACAGAGGCAAGAGAGCACAGAAATACAGGGAAAAAACGAGTGACAGAGGCAAGAGAGCACAGAAATACAGTGAAAAAACGAGTGTCACAGAAGGCAAGAGGGCACAGAAATAAGGGAAAAAATGAGTGGTACAGAAGGCAAGAGGGCGCCGAAATGCAGGGAAAACGAGTGGCACAGAAGGCAAGAGGGCACAGAAATACAAGGAAAAAACAAGTGTCCCAGAGGCAAAAGGGCACAGAAATACAGGGGAAAAAACGAGTGGCACAGAGACAAGAAGGCACAGAAATACAGGGAAAAAACGAGTGCCACAGAGGCAAGAGAGCACAAAAATACAGGGGAAAACGAGTGACACAGAGGCAAGAGAGCACAGAAATACAGGGAAACAACGAGTGGCACAGAAGGCAAGAGAGCACAGAAATACAGGGAAAAAATGAGTGTCACAGAAGGCAAGAGGGCACCGAAATACATTGAAAACGAGAGGCACAGAAGGCAAGAGGGCACAGAAATACAGGTGAAAAACGAGTGGCACAGAGGCAGGAGGGCTCAGTAATACAGGGAAAAATGAGTGTCACAGAAGGCAAAAGGGCACAGAAATACAGGGAAAAAACGAGTGTCACAGAGGCAAGTGAGCACAGAAATATAGGGAAAAAACGAGTGACAGAGGCAAGAGAGCACAGAAATACAGTGAAAAAACGAGTGTCACAGAAGGCAAGAGGGCACAGAAATACAGCGGAAAAAACGAGTGTCACAGAGGCAAGAGAGCACAGAAATACAGGGAAAACCAGTGGCACAGAGGCAAGAGAGCACAGAAATACAGGGGACAAAAACGAGTGGCACAGAAGGCAAGAGGGCACAGAAATACAGGGTAAAAAACGAGTGGTACAGAAGGCAAGAGGGCACAGAAATAAGGGAAAAAATGAGTGGTACAGAAGGGAAGAGGGCGCCGAAATACAGGGAAAACGAGTGGCACAGAAGGCAAGAGGGCACAGAAATACAAGGAAAAAACGAGTGTCCCAGAGGCAAAAGGGCACAGAAATACAGGGGAAAAAATGAGTGGCACAGAGACAAGAAGGCACAGAAATACAGGGAAAAAACGAGTGCCACAGAGGCAAGAGAGCACAAAAATACAGGGGAAAAACGAGTGACACAGAGGCAAGAGAGCACAGAAATACAGGGAAAACCCGAGTGGCACAGAAGGCAAGAGGGCACAGAAATACAGGGAAAAAATGAGTGGCACAGAGGCAAGAGGGCACAGAAATACATGAAAAAACGAGTGGCACAGAAGAAAGCGGGCTCAGAAATACAGGGAAAAACGAGTGGCACAGAAGGCAAGAGGGCACCGAAATACAGGGAAAACGAGTGGCACAGAAGGCAAGAGGGCACAGAAATACAAGGAAACGTGTTCCAGAGGCAATAGGGCACAGAAATACAGCGGAAAATGAGTGGCACAGAGGCAAGAGGGCACAAAAATACAGGGGGAAAACAAATGGCACAGACGCAAGAGGGCACAGAAATACAGGAAAAAAACGAGTGTCACAGAGGCAAGAGAGCACAGAAATACAGGGAAAAACGAGTGGCACAGAGGCAAGAGGGCACAAAAATACAGGGGGAAAACAAATGGCACAGACGCAAGAGGGCACAGAAATACAGGAAAAAAACGAGTGTCACAGAGGCAAGAGAGCACAGAAATACAGGGAAACAACGAGTGGCACTGAAGTCAAGAGGGCACAGAAATACAGGGAAAAAAACGAGTGGCCCAGAGGCAAGAGGGCACAGAAATACAGGGAAAAACGACTGGCACAGAAGGCAAGAGGGCACCGAAATACAGGGAAAACGAGAGGCACAGAAGGCAAGAGGGCACAGAAATACAGGTGAAAAACGAGTGGCACAGAGGCAGGAGGGCTCAGACATACAGGGAAAAAATGAGTGTCACAGAAGGCAAGAGGGCACAGAAATACAGGGAAAAAACGAGTGTCACAGAGGCAAGAGAGCACAGAAATACAGGGAAAAAACGAGTGACAGAGGCAAGAGAGCACAGAAATACAGTGAAAAAACGAGTGTCACAGAAGGCAAGAGGGCACAGAAATAAGGGAAAAAATGAGTGGTACAGAAGGCAAGAGGGCGCCGAAATGCAGGGAAAATGAGTGGCACAGAAGGCAAGAGGGCACAGAAATACAAGGAAAAAACGAGTGTCCCAGAGGCAAAAGGGCACAGAAATACAGGGGAAAAAATCGAGTGGCACAGAGACAAAAAGGCACAGAAATACAGGGAAAAAACGAGTGCCACAGAGGCAAGAGAGCACAAAAATACAGGGGAAAAACGAGTGACACAGAGGCAAGAGAGCACAGAAATACAGGGAAAAAACGAGTGACAGAGGCAAGAGAGCACAGAAATACAGTGAAAAAACGAGTGTCACAGAAGGCAAGAGGGCACAGAAATAAGGAAAAAAATGAGTGGTACAGAAGGCAAGAGGGCGCCGAAATGCAGGGAAAACGAGTGGCACAGAAGGCAAGAGGGCACAGAAATACAAGGAAAAAACAAGTGTCCCAGAGGCAAAAGGGCACAGAAATACAGGGGAAAAAACAAGTGGCACAGAGACAAGAAGGCACAGAAATACAGGGAAAAAACGAGTGCCACAGAGGCAAGAGAGCACAAAAATACAGGGGAAAACGAGTGACACAGAGGCAAGAGAGCACAGAAATACAGGGAAACAACGAGTGGCACAGAAGGCAAGAGAGCACAGAAATAAAGGGAAAAAACGAGTGTCACAGAAGGCAAGAGGGCACCGAAATACAGGGAAAACGAGAGGCACAGAAGGCAAGAGGGCACAGAAATACAGGTGAAAAACGAGTGGCACAGAGGCAGGAGGGCTCAGTAATACAGGGAAAAATGAGTGTCACGAAAGGCAAAAGGGCACAGAAATACAGGGAAAAAACGAGTGTCACAGAGGCAAGAGAGCACAGAAATATAGGGAAAAAACGAGTGACAGAGGCAAGAGAGCACAGAAATACAGTGAAAAAACGAGTGTCACAGAAGGCAAGAGGGCACAGAAATACAGGGGAAAAAACGAGTGTCACAGAGGCAAGAGAGCACAGAAATATAGGGAAAAAACGAGTGACAGAGGCAAGAGGGCACAGAAATAAGGGGAAAAACGAGTGGCACAGAAGGCAAGAGGGCACCAAAATACAGGGAAAACGAGAGGCACAGAAGGCAAGAGGGCACAGAAATACAGGTGAAAAACGTGTGTCCCAGAGGCAGAAAGGGCACAGAAATACAGGGAAAAAATGAGTGGCACAGAAGGCATAGGGGGACAGAAATACATGGGAAAAAACGAGTAGTACAGAGGCAAGAGGGCACAGAAATACAGGGAAAAGACGAGTGTCACAGCGGCAAGAGAGCACAGAAATACAGGGAAAACGAGTGGCACTGAGGCAAGAGAGCACAGAAATACAGTGGGAAAAAAAGAGTGGCACGGAAGGCAAGAGGGCACAGAAATACAGGGAAACAACGAGTGGCACTGAAGGCAAGAGGGCACAGAAATACAGGGAAAAAAACGAGTGGCCCAGAGGCAAGAGGGCACAGAAATACAGGGAAAAAACGACTGGCACAGAAGGCAAGAGGGCACCGAAATACAGGGAAAACGAGAGGCACAGAAGGCAAGAGGGCACAGAAATACAGGTGAAAAACGAGTGGCACAGAGGCAGGAGGGCTCAGAAATACAGGGAAAAAATGAGTGTCAAAGAAGGCAAGAGGGCACAGAAATACAGGGAAAAAACGAGTGTCACAGAGGCAAGAGAGCACAGAAATACAGGGAAAAAACGAGTGACAGAGGCAAGAGAGCACAGAAATACAGTGAAAAAACGAGTGTCACAGAAGGCAAGAGGGCACAGAAATACAGGGGAAAAAACGAGTGTCACAGAGGCAAGAGAGCACAGAAATACAGGGAAAAAACGAGTGACAGAGGCAAGAGAGCACAGAAATACAGTGAAAAAACGAGTGTCACAGAAGGCAAGAGGGCACAGAAATAAGGGAAAAAATAAGTGGTACAGAAGGCAAGAGGGCGCCGAAATGCAGGGAAAACGAGTGGCACAGAAGGCAAGAGGGCACAGAAATACAAGGAAAAAACAAGTGTCCCAGAGGCAAAAGGGCACAGAAATACAGGGGAAAAAACGAGTGGCACAGAGACAAGAAGGCACAGAAATACAGGGAAAAAACGAGTGCCACAGAGGCAAGAGAGCACAAAAATACAGGGGAAAAACGAGTGACACAGAGGCAAGAGAGCACAGAAATACAGGGAAACAACGAGTGGCACAGAAGGAAGCGGGCTCAGAAATACAGGGAAAAACGAGTGGCACAGAAGGCAAGAGGGCACCGAAATACAGGGAAAACGAGTGGCACAGAAGGCAAGAGGGCACAGAAATACAAGGAAAAGTGTTCCAGAGGCAAAAAGGCACAGAAATACAGGGAAACAACAAGTGGCACAGAAGGCAAGAGGGCACAGAAGTAAAGGGGAAAACGAGTGGCACAGAGGCAAGAGGGCACGGAAATACAGTGGGGAAAAAATGGCACAGAAGGCAAGAGGGCACGGAAATACAGGGAAAAAAACGAGTGGCACAGAAGGCAAGAGGGCACAGAAATACAGGGGAAAGACGAGTGGCACAGAGGCAAGAGGGCACAGAAATAAGGGGAAAAACGAGTGGCACAGAAGGCAAGAGGGCACCAAAATACAGGGAAAACGAGAGGCACAGAAGGCAAGAGGGCACAGAAATACAGGTGAAAAACGTGTGTCCCAGAGGCAGAAAGGGCACAGAAATACAGGGAAAAAATGAGTGGCACAGAAGGCATAGGGGGACAGAAATACATGGGAAAAAACGAGTAGTACAGAGGCAAGAGGGCACAGAAATACAGGGAAAAGACGAGTGTCACAGCGGCAAGAGAGCACAGAAATACAGGGAAAACAAGTGGCACTGAGGCAAGAGAGCACAGAAATACAGTGGGAAAAAAAGAGTGGCACGGAAGGCAAGAGGGCACAGAAATACAGGGAAACAACGAGTGGCACTGAAGGCAAGAGGGCACAGAAATACAGGGAAAAAAACGAGTGGCCCAGAGGCAAGAGGGCACAGAAATACAGGGAAAAAACGACTGGCACAGAAGGCAAGAGGGCACCGAAATACAGGGAAAAGGAGAGGCACAGAAGGCAAGAGGGCACAGAAATACAGGTGAAAAACGAGTGGCACAGAGGCAGGAGGGCTCAGAAATACAGGGAAAAAATGAGTGTCAAAGAAGGCAAGAGGGCACAGAAATACAGGGAAAAAACGAGTGTCACAGAGGCAAGAGAGCACAGAAATACAGGGAAAAAACGAGTGACAGAGGCAAGAGAGCACAGAAATACAGTGAAAAAACGAGTGTCACAGAAGGCAAGAGGGCACAGAAATACAGGGGAAAAAACGAGTGTCACAGAGGCAAGAGAGCACAGAAATACAGGGAAAAACGAGTGACAGAGGCAAGAGAGCACAGAAATACAGTGAAAAAACGAGTGTCACAGAAGGCAAGAGGGCACAGAAATAAGGGAAAAAATAAGTGGTACAGAAGGCAAGAGGGCGCCGAAATGCAGGGAAAACGAGTGGCACAGAAGGCAAGAGGGCACAGAAATACAAGGAAAAAACAAGTGTCCCAGAGGCAAAAGGGCACAGAAATACAGGGGAAAAAACGAGCGGCACAGAGACAAGAAGGCACAGAAATACAGGGAAAAAACGAGTGCCACAGAGGCAAGAGAGCACAAAAATACAGGGGAAACGAGTGACACAGAGGCAAGAGAGCACAGAAATACAGGGAAACAACGAGTGGCACAGAAGGCAAGAGAGCACAGAAATAAAGGGAAAAAACGAGTGTCACAGAAGGCAAGAGGGCACCGAAATACAGGGAAAACGAGAGGCACAGAAGGCAAGAGGGCACAGAAATACAGGTGAAAAACGAGTGGCACAGAGGCAGGAGGGCTCAGTAATACAGGGAAAAATGAGTGTCACGAAAGGCAAAAGGGCACAGAAATACAGGGAAAAAACGAGTGTCACAGAGGCAAGAGAGCACAGAAATATAGGGAAAAAACGAGTGACAGAGGCAAGAGAGCACAGAAATACAGTGAAAAAACGAGTGTCACAGAAGGCAAGAGGGCACAGAAATACAGGGGAAAAAACGAGTGTCACAGAGGCAAGAGAGCACAGAAATATAGGGAAAAAACGAGTGACAGAGGCAAGAGGGCACAGAAATAAGGGGAAAAACGAGTGGCACAGAAGGCAAGAGGGCACCAAAATACAGGGAAAACGAGAGGCACAGAAGGCAAGAGGGCACAGAAATACAGGTGAAAAACGTGTGTCCCAGAGGCAGAAAGGGCACGGAAATACAGGGAAAAAATGAGTGGCACAGAAGGCATAGGGGGACAGAAATACATGGGAAAAAACGAGTAGTACAGAGGCAAGAGGGCACAGAAATACAGGGAAAAGACGAGTGTCACAGCGGCAAGAGAGCACAGAAATACAGGGAAAACGAGTGGCACTGAGGCAAGAGAGCACAGAAATACAGTGGGAAAAAAAGAGTGGCACGGAAGGCAAGAGGGCACAGAAATACAGGGAAACAACGAGTGGCACTGAAGGCAAGAGGGCACAGAAATACAGGGAAAAAAACGAGTGGCCCAGAGGCAAGAGGGCACAGAAATACAGGGAAAAAACGACTGGCACAGAAGGCAAGAGGGCACCGAAATACAGGGAAAACGAGAGGCACAGAAGGCAAGAGGGCACAGAAATACAGGTGAAAAACGAGTGGCACAGAGGCAGGAGGGCTCAGAAATACAGGGAAAAAATGAGTGTCAAAGAAGGCAAGAGGGCACAGAAATACAGGGAAAAAACGAGTGTCACAGAGGCAAGAGAGCACAGAAATACAGGGAAAAAACGAGTGACAGAGGCAAGAGAGCACAGAAATACAGTGAAAAAACGAGTGTCACAGAAGGCAAGAGGGCACAGAAATACAGGGGAAAAAACGAGTGTCACAGAGGCAAGAGAGCACAGAAATACAGGGAAAAAACGAGTGACAGAGGCAAGAGAGCACAGAAATACAGTGAAAAAACGAGTGTCACAGAAGGCAAGAGGGCACAGAAATAAGGGAAAAAATAAGTGGTACAGAAGGCAAGAGGGCGCCGAAATGCAGGGAAAACGAGTGGCACAGAAGGCAAGAGGGCACAGAAATACAAGGAAAAAACAAGTGTCCCAGAGGCAAAAGGGCACAGAAATACAGGGGAAAAAACGAGTGGCACAGAGACAAGAAGGCACAGAAATACAGGGAAAAAACGAGTGCCACAGAGGCAAGAGAGCACAAAAATACAGGGGAAAAACGAGTGACACAGAGGCAAGAGAGCACAGAAATACAGGGAAACAACGAGTGGCACAGAAGGAAGCGGGCTCAGAAATACAGGGAAAAACGAGTGGCACAGAAGGCAAGAGGGCACCGAAATACAGGGAAAACGAGTGGCACAGAAGGCAAGAGGGCACAGAAATACAAGGAAAAGTGTTCCAGAGGCAATAGGGCACAGAAATACAGGGGAAAAACGAGTGGCACAGAGGCAAGAGGGCACAGAAATACAGGGGGAAAACAAATGGCACAGACGCAAGAGGGCACAGAAATACAGGAAAAAAACCAGTGTCACAGAGGCAAGAGAGCCCAGAAATACAGGGAAAAACGAGTGGCACAGATGCAAGAGAGCACAGGAATACAGTGGGGAAAAAATGGCACAGAAGGCAAGAGGGCACGGAAATACAGGGAAAAAAACGAGTGGCACAGAAGGCAAGAGGGCACAGAAGTAAAGGGGAAAACGAGTGGCACAGAGGCAAGAGGGCACAGAAATACAGTGGGGAAAAAATGGCACAGAAGGCAAGAGGGCACGGAAATACAGGGAAAAAAACGAGTGGCACAGAAGGCAAGAGGGCACAGAAATACAGGGGAAAGACGAGTGGCACAGAGGCAAGAGGGCACAGAAATAAGGGGAAAAACGAGTGGCACAGAAGGCAAGAGGGCACCAAAATACAGGGAAAACGAGAGGCACAGAAGGCAAGAGGGCACAGAAATACAGGTGAAAAACGTGTGTCCCAGAGGCAGAAAGGGCACAGAAATACAGGGAAAAAATGAGTGGCACAGAAGGCATAGGGGGACAGAAATACATGGGAAAAAACGAGTAGTACAGAGGCAAGAGAGCACAGAAATACAGGGAAAAGACGAGTGTCACAGCGGCAAGAGAGCACAGAAATACAGGGAAAACGAGTGGCACTGAGGCAAGAGAGCACAGAAATACAGTGGGAAAAAAAGAGTGGCACGGAAGGCAAGAGGGCACAGAAATACAGGGAAACAACGAGTGGCACTGAAGGCAAGAGGGCACAGAAATACAGGGAAAAAAACGAGTGGCCCAGAGGCAAGAGGGCACAGAAATACAGGGAAAAAACGACTGGCACAGAAGGCAAGAGGGCACCTAAATACAGGGAAAACGAGAGGCACAGAAGGCAAGAGGGCACAGAAATACAGGTGAAAAACGAGTGGCACAGAGGCAGGAGGGCTCAGAAATACAGGGAAAAAATGAGTGTCAAAGAAGGCAAGAGGGCACAGAAATACAGGGAAAAAACGAGTGTCACAGAGGCAAGAGAGCACAGAAATACAGGGAAAAAACGAGTGACAGAGGCAAGAGAGCACAGAAATACAGTGAAAAAACGAGTGTCACAGAAGGCAAGAGGGCACAGAAATACAGGGGAAAAAACGAGTGTCACAGAGGCAAGAGAGCACAGAAATACAGGGAAAAAACGAGTGACAGAGGCAAGAGAGCACAGAAATACAGTGAAAAAACGAGTGTCACAGAAGGCAAGAGGGCACAGAAATAAGGGAAAAAATAAGTGGTACAGAAGGCAAGAGGGCGCCGAAATGCAGGGAAAACGAGTGGCACAGAAGGCAAGAGGGCACAGAAATACAAGGAAAAAACAAGTGTCCCAGAGGCAAAAGGGCACAGAAATACAGGGGAAAAAACGAGTGGCACAGAGACAAGAAGGCACAGAAATACAGGGAAAAAACGAGTGCCACAGAGGCAAGAGAGCACAAAAATACAGGGGAAAAACGAGTGACACAGAGGCAAGAGAGCACAGAAATACAGGGAAACAACGAGTGGCACAGAAGGAAGCGGGCTCAGAAATACAGGGAAAAACGAGTGGCACAGAAGGCAAGAGGGCACCGAAATACAGGGAAAACGAGTGGCACAGAAGGCAAGAGGGCACAGAAATACAAGGAAAAGTGTTCCAGAGGCAATAGGGCACAGAAATACAGGGGAAAAACGAGTGGCACAGAGGCAAGAGGGCACAGAAATACAGGGGGAAAACAAATGGCACAGACGCAAGAGGGCACAGAAATACAGGAAAAAAACCAGTGTCACAGAGGCAAGAGAGCCCAGAAATACAGGGAAAAACGAGTGGCACAGATGCAAGAGAGCACAGGAATACAGTGGGGAAAAAAGAGTGGCACAGAAGGCAAGAGGGCACGGAAATACATGGAAAAAAACGAGTGCCACAGAAGGCAAGAGGGCAAGGAAATACAGGGAAACAACAAGTGGCACAGAAGGCAAGAGGGCACAGAAATACAGGGGAAAACGAGTGGCACAGAGGCAAGAGGGCACAGAAATACAGTGGGAAAAAAATGGCACAGAAGGCAAGAGGGCACGGAAATACAGGGAAAAAACGAGTGGCACAGAACGCAAAAGGGCACAGAAATACAGGGAAACGAGTGGCACAGAAGGCAAGAGGGCACAGAAATACAGGGGAAAAACGAGTGGCACAGAGACAAGAGGGCACAGAAATACAGGGAAAAACGAGTGGCACAGAAGGCAAGAGGGCACCGAAATACAGGGAAAACGAGAGGCACAGAAAGCAAGAGGGCACACAAATACAGGTGAAAAACGAGTGTCCCAGAGGCAGAAAGGGCACAGAAATACAGGGAAAACATGAGTGGCACAGAAGGCATAGGGGGACAGAAATACAGGGGAAAAACGAGTAGCACAGAGGCAAGAGGGCACAGAAATACAGGGAAAAGACGAGTGTCACAGAAGGCAAGAGGGCACAGAAATACAGGGAAAACAAGTGGCACAGAAGGCAAGAGGGCACCGAAATACAGGGAAAACGAGTGGCACAGAGGC
Source organism: Lissotriton vulgaris (assembly GCF_964263255.1). NCBI lineage: Eukaryota > Metazoa > Chordata > Amphibia > Caudata > Salamandridae > Lissotriton > Lissotriton vulgaris. Next base: position 408,553,548 of record NC_141696.1, on the reverse strand, counting down.
AAGAGGGCACAGAAATACAGGGGAAAAAACGAGTGGCACAGAGGCAAGAGGGCACAGAAATACAGGGAAAAAACGAGTGTCACAGAAGGCAAGAGGGCACAGAAATACAGGGGAAAAACGAGTGTCACAGAGGCAAGAGAGCACAGAAATACAGGGAAAACCAGTGGCACAGAGGCAAGAGAGCACGAAATACAGGGGAAAAAACGAGTGGCACAGAAAGCAAGAGGGCACGGAAATACAGGGGAAAAACGAGTGTCACAGAGGCAAGAGAGCACAGAAATACAGGGAAAACCAGTGGCACAGAGGCAAGAGAGCACGAAATACAGGGGAAAAAACGAGTGGCACAGAAAGCAAGAGGGCACAGAAATACAGGGTAAAAAACGAGTGGCAGGGCACAGAAATAAGGGACAAAAAGGAGTGGTACAGAAGGCAAGAGGGTGCCGAAATACAGGGAAAACGAGTGGCACAGAAGGCAAGAGGGCACAGAAATACAAGGAAAAAACGAGTGTCCCAGAGGCAAAAGGGCACAGAAATACAGGGAAAAACGAGTGGCACAGAGACAAGAGGGCACAGAAATACAGGGAAAACGAGTGGCACTGAGGCAAGAGAGCACAGAAATACAGTGGGAAAAAAAGAGTGGCACGGAAGGCAAGAGGGCACAGAAATACAGGGAAACAACGAGTGGCACTGAAGGCAAGAGGGCACAGAAATACAGGGAAAAAAACGAGTGGCCCAGAGGCAAGAGGGCACAGAAATACAGGGAAAAAACGACTGGCACAGAAGGCAAGAGGGCACCGAAATACAGGGAAAACGAGAGGCACAGAAGGCAAGAGGGCACAGAAATACAGGTGAAAAACGAGTGGCACAGAGGCAGGAGGGCTCAGAAATACAGGGAAAAAATGAGTGTCAAAGAAGGCAAGAGGGCACAGAAATACAGGGAAAAAACGAGTGTCACAGAGGCAAGAGAGCACAGAAATACAGGGAAAAAACGAGTGACAGAGGCAAGAGAGCACAGAAATACAGTGAAAAAACGAGTGTCACAGAAGGCAAGAGGGCACAGAAATACAGGGGAAAAAACGAGTGTCACAGAGGCAAGAGAGCACAGAAATACAGGGAAAAAACGAGTGACAGAGGCAAGAGAGCACAGAAATACAGTGAAAAAACGAGTGTCACAGAAGGCAAGAGGGCACAGAAATAAGGGAAAAAATAAGTGGTACAGAAGGCAAGAGGGCGCCGAAATGCAGGGAAAACGAGTGGCACAGAAGGCAAGAGGGCACAGAAATACAAGGAAAAAACAAGTGTCCCAGAGGCAAAAGGGCACAGAAATACAGGGGAAAAAACGAGTGGCACAGAGACAAGAAGGCACAGAAATACAGGGAAAAAACGAGTGCCACAGAGGCAAGAGAGCACAAAAATACAGGGGAAAAACGAGTGACACAGAGGCAAGAGAGCACAGAAATACAGGGAAACAACGAGTGGCACAGAAGGAAGCGGGCTCAGAAATACAGGGAAAAACGAGTGGCACAGAAGGCAAGAGGGCACCGAAATACAGGGAAAACGAGTGGCACAGAAGGCAAGAGGGCACAGAAATACAAGGAAAAGTGTTCCAGAGGCAATAGGGCACAGAAATACAGGGGAAAAACGAGTGGCACAGAGGCAAGAGGGCACAGAAATACAGGGGGAAAACAAATGGCACAGACGCAAGAGGGCACAGAAATACAGGAAAAAAACCAGTGTCACAGAGGCAAGAGAGCCCAGAAATACAGGGAAAAACGAGTGGCACAGATGCAAGAGAGCACAGGAATACAGTGGGGAAAAAAGAGTGGCACAGAAGGCAAGAGGGCACGGAAATACATGGAAAAAAACGAGTGCCACAGAAGGCAAGAGGGCAAGGAAATACAGGGAAACAACAAGTGGCACAGAAGGCAAGAGGGCACAGAAATACAGGGGAAAACGAGTGGCACAGAGGCAAGAGGGCACAGAAATACAGTGGGAAAAAAATGGCACAGAAGGCAAGAGGGCACGGAAATACAGGGAAAAAACGAGTGGCACAGAACGCAAAAGGGCACAGAAATACAGGGAAACGAGTGGCACAGAAGGCAAGAGGGCACAGAAATACAGGGGAAAAACGAGTGGCACAGAGACAAGAGGGCACAGAAATACAGGGAAAAACGAGTGGCACAGAAGGCAAGAGGGCACCGAAATACAGGGAAAACGAGAGGCACAGAAAGCAAGAGGGCACACAAATACAGGTGAAAAACGAGTGTCCCAGAGGCAGAAAGGGCACAGAAATACAGGGAAAACATGAGTGGCACAGAAGGCATAGGGGGACAGAAATACAGGGGAAAAACGAGTAGCACAGAGGCAAGAGGGCACAGAAATACAGGGAAAAGACGAGTGTCACAGAAGGCAAGAGGGCACAGAAATACAGGGAAAACAAGTGGCACAGAAGGCAAGAGGGCACCGAAATACAGGGAAAACGAGTGGCACAGAGGCAAGAGGGCACAGAAATACAGGGGAAAAAACGAGTGGCACAGAGGCAAGAGGGCACAGAAATACAGGGAAAAAACGAGTGTCACAGAAGGCAAGAGGGCACAGAAATACAGGGGAAAAACGAGTGTCACAGAGGCAAGAGAGCACAGAAATACAGGGAAAACCAGTGGCACAGAGGCAAGAGAGCACGAAATACAGGGGAAAAAACGAGTGGCACAGAAAGCAAGAGGGCACGGAAATACAGGGGAAAAACGAGTGTCACAGAGGCAAGAGAGCACAGAAATACAGGGAAAACCAGTGGCACAGAGGCAAGAGAGCACGAAATACAGGGGAAAAAACGAGTGGCACAGAAAGCAAGAGGGCACAGAAATACAGGGTAAAAAACGAGTGGCAGGGCACAGAAATAAGGGACAAAAAGGAGTGGTACAGAAGGCAAGAGGGTGCCGAAATACAGGGAAAACGAGTGGCACAGAAGGCAAGAGGGCACAGAAATACAAGGAAAAAACGAGTGTCCCAGAGGCAAAAGGGCACAGAAATACAGGGAAAAACGAGTGGCACAGAGACAAGAGGGCACAGAAATACAGGGAAAAAACGAGTGCCACAGAGGCAAGAAAGCACAAAAATACAGGGGGAAAACGAGTGACACAGAGGCAAGAGAGCACAGAAATACAGGGAAACAATGAGTGGCACAGAAGGCAAGAGGGCACAGAAATACAGGGAAAAAACGAGTGGCACAGAAGGCAAGAGGGCATAGAAATACACGGAAAAATGAGTGGCACAGAAGGCAAGAGGGCACAGAAATACGGGGAAAAAACAAGTGTCACAGAGGAAAGAGGGCCCAGAAATACAGGGAAAAACGAGTGTCACAGAGGCAAGAGGGTACAGAAATACTGTGGCAGCTAAGAAACACATGGGAAAACCGGGCTGAGAGACACGGGGGCAGCGAGGGGTACAGAAGGAAAAACCGGGCTGAGAGACACGGGGGCAGCGAGGGGAACAGAGGGAGAAAAACAGGCACGGACCACGAACAGGCAGCGGGGGAAGGCAAAACAACAGCAGTCACAGACACAACAATGAAATACAGGCAATACAATAAAACAATAAAGCTGAAGATAAACAAACCTAGGGCCTACCACTGGCCACCAGGGATGAGGCGCAGGTAGTAGCCTGCGCGTGGTGGAGGGCCTCGAACTTCCTCAGCAGCGGCAGCTGGGGCAGGGATACACAGGCGGTGCTGTGCGGAGGGGAAGCAACCTACCTGGTGGGGTCAAAGGTCGCTTGTTTCACTATTGCAGATTAAGCCCAGCTGTAGGAACAGACAGCTTTAAGATATATACTGTTATTGTTCTTTCTCTCTCTTCTCCCATTCGTCTTTCCAAGGGCGTACTTTTAACCAACATAATATCCCTTGTATGTTTGGAAGTTGGCTCAGACTAGTATATGGGTTTCCCTGGCTCCTGTTCGATCTGAATTGCTGGAGTCAATGCACACTTGATACTATATTTCTCTGTGAATGAGTGTACAGTGATAAAGCTTGAGGTTTTTATTCAAAACATAGAGAGATATGTTTGTGTAAATGTATTGTTGAGATGTCATTTTCAGGAATTAGCAGTCTCACATTGAAGTTGAGGAAGTTGGTAAGGCAGTTATATTTCTAAGGTATATCTAGTCACATATCTATTCACATTTACAATTACACTTAGCATTCTTTATGATGTTACCTTAGATACCTCTTTATCTTGTAGAGTCCTGCTATTGCCTGCAGACCTCCTTGAACAAGAGAAGTCATGAGGAGGAGTGGTCGAATCCTGTGCTCTCTATTGTCCCAGTCCCCTTTCCCATTTCTACCTACTGACCTTCATATTCTTGTGTTAGTGGTCCCTGGTGGAGGCAGTGAGAGATTGAAAACAGCATTGCTCCGTTTGGATCCTTCGCACAAAGGTACTGCAATATGACAGTGGGATTGTGGTTGAAATAGTAAATCTACTGTCCCCTAAATATATGCACTTTCCCTGATGTGTTAGGGGTTGGAGTCAGATTAGTAAGTTTAAAACGCCTAAAAAATATATACTTCCTCCAATCTTTGTGGGATTAAAGTTAAAATAATACATCTTTTCTCCCCTAAATATAGGCTCTTTCCCTGATGTGTGAGGTGCTGGATTTCCAATAGTATCATGTACTTGGTTGTGTGTTTGCAGTTAGAATAGTAAAGCTTAGTTATCCTAAACATATGCACTTTCCTCAATGTTTGTGAAATTGAAGAGAGAATTGCAAACCAAAGGCCCCAAAATAGACATCATTTCCTGAATGTTTGTGGGTTTGAAGTTAGATTAATAAATGTAATTCCCCCCCTTGATATTTGTAGACTTCCTAAAGTTTGTAGGTTTGGTGTTAGAAAGGGAAATCTGTACTCCCCAAATATATGCACTTTTTCCTAATGTTTGAGTGTTTGGAAAAAAAGTAATACATCTAAATTCCCCTGACGAGTGGCACAGAACTGACCAGAGACAGTTTAAGGGGTGTCCCACACCTACAGACTGGCACTGGGTATAAAGGTTCCTCAGAACCTCAATTCAGAACACCCCTGGACCTGAGATGATTCATAATAAAGACTACCCTGTTTTTCAAAAAAGGCAGGCTGGACCTGCTTGCCCTTAACCCAGCACACTAGAGGTGACTCAAAAGTCAGTTGACTGACCTCCAGTTCGAGCTACAGGGACACAACAAGTTTCCAAAAGCATTTACTGGTTTCCAGATGGCCAGTACCAACTGGACCTGATCTGGTCCCTCTGCTGGTCTCTGTGGGAGTGAGTCCTGACCGCTATGTGCTGTCCTCAAGGTCCTGGACCCTTGGCAGGAGTCAAAGTGCACTTCTCACTGCCTAACTGTAGGTTCCATCAGATCCAATGCAGAATGTTGTACCTTCAACTCAACTTCACCAAATTTGACACCAAATGATGCAGAGCCCCGCAGAGTGACACAAAGCTGTACCATGCAGCTCCTCATGAAATTCTCCACTGGATCCAAAATAGTTTTTTCAGATTTTTAGATACCAATGAAGGTGTTCATTTACTCTCTCACTAAAACCCTTGTTTTCCAAAAGGATTGGAAGAATCACATCAGAATGTCTGTGATGTTGTCGTAAATTGACAGGATTTTTGATTACTTCAGTGTGAAATACCATTTCCATAATGATAAATGTATATAAAAGTATAGGAACACGGTCCCTAGGACTTTAGATTACCCTGGACGAAACTCTGAAGACAAAATCTTGGACCTTCGACATTTCATATCGACTGAAAGACGGAAGAAATCTCCCTTGGGGTCAAGGAGTGACCTCCCTGTTCAAACAGGCACCAAAGAAGCATCTTGCTGGTCTGCATTTTCGAAGCTCCAGCTGGATCCCGAAGAATCTGAGACACAGGACATTGACTCCCACACATCTCCGAGGCTAACATGAGTTCCCAGCAAAGCTGAGACCAGTAGCTATCATGAGAGACGTGGGACCGGAACTCCTGGACATCCTGCAAGTTTGCAAGTGCACCTACTTCCCGAAGATTCCCGAAGTTAGCATTGGGCTATTTGTTGCCCTTGCCCCAAGCACCTTTTGCACCGAAGCTGAGACGCCTACACTCCACGAGTGTTCCGTGGGCCCATTTCTTCACCGCAGCTCGAGGCTCCTTCGCGATCTATAGTCCGTTGGCTAGTGGGTCCCCATGAAGGACAATCCTTTGTTTCTTGAGCTTTCCTGGTTGCTCCAGACGTGCTCCGACTCCCCTCCAAAGGGTGAGTCCCTCAGACCTTGCTGGTCTGCATCGAAGCCAATCTTGTCATCTTGCGTGGGTTGCTGTTGCCAAGACTTATGTTCAATCCGGATTCCAACGCTGCAACACTCAACATCCTTTGTGGGACTGCTCGAATCCAGCCCCTGGTTGTCGTAGACGCCTCCTGGTCCTCGTGGCTGAAGAGTCAAGCTTCACCTACTTCACCTTAAAGCACCCGACACCGGCTGGCATCTTCCTGTCACCATCCTGGTCACTGGCGAGTGACCCAGACTCTGTCCCCTCTGCTTTCAGGTTCTTCAGATCTCCGATCCACCCTTGGATCCATCCGGACACTTTGCTCCTGGTTGCCTGCAGCACTTCTTTGCAGCTCTCCATAGGAATCGACGACGAAACCCGACACGAAAGGACACCTATGCACCCGGCTTCCCTGGGTGAGGTAACACGAGTACTTCGGTGCTCCCATTGGTCTTGACTCTCGAAGTGTCCAGTACTGAAGGGGTTCCCTCACATTCCACTCCTAAGTGTCCTAAACCTTTAACTTTGTAACTTAAACTTTCCTCATAGAAGTCCATGGTGATTCCCGGTTGTGTTTAGACACTGGACGCGTCCCCCGTGGGTCTCCTGCGTCCCTACCTTGGGTGGTTCCTGGCTGCCCCAGTGGTTCTACAGGCCCTAGGCCTCACTTCTATACCTCACATTGTTCTTATACCACTTTTTTAGTATATGGTTTGTGAGGCCCCTAGGGCAAAACGTATACTGTGCTAGTTTACTGTGTGCTATTGAAGTCTTTGTATTGTACTTTGGCCTCTAGCCTCATAAAGAGACTAGAGTGGTTGTGTTTAGAATAAATACATATATTTTATATATATACCTTGTGTGGTGTAGTTTCATTTGATTATTCAAGAGATTATAGACAGGTAAAACAAGCTGCTTTACATTCCTTCAAGGCTTAGCCTGAAGGCTGCTCGCCACAGCTACCACTAGGATAGCTTTCTATAAAGGTTGTCTTAAACCTACCATCAATAAGGGTTGTTTGGACTGATGCAAGGTGCCCACTAGAATAGTGGACATCATATGCCAGGCCAACTTCTCACACCGATGAACCAAGAGTGTGCTCCTGGAGAGTTTGCCGCAGTCCAGCAAACTGCTTGTGTGTGCCATTGGTGCCTCAGTCGAAGTGAGAACTGACGGTTGCCGTATGTGGAGTCAAAGCATCACTCTAGCCAGTGCGAGGCCTATGGAGATGGTGAAGGCCTTACGGAAAGTTTGTCTGTCATTAGGTAGAAATTTGCTAATAAATTCAAGGAAGAGGTACAACGTGGCACACTGCGGCCCTTCACACAGTATTAGAAAAGGGGGTGGTGATGAACAGAGTGTCTGAATTAAGCAGACCACTCTTACCCAGTCAAGAGATCAGGGCTTTATTCATCACCATTATTTAGCTCACTGCATCACCCCAGTTCAGAACCTGGCTATATGCAAATTAGTCTGACCCCGTGCCTCATGGGAACAGGGCAGACCAAACTACTAAGCCAATTATTCACTGGAAAGCAGACAAGCTTCCGGGGACCGGTTTCTGGCATTTCAGCCGTCGTCGGCCTGGCTTGCTTGAATCCTGGTGGTGCAGTGAGCAAGAGACTCATGTCTGAGTATACCCTGCCACACCTGTAGTGGCCAAAAACGATTCAGAAAAGGGGGTGGTGATGAACAGAGTGTCTGAATTAAGCAGACCACTCTTACCCAGTCAAGAGATCAGGCCTTAATCCATCACCGTTATTTAGCTCACTGCATCACCCCAGTTCAGAACCTGGCTATATGCAAATTAGTCTGACCCCGTGCCTCATGGGAACAGGGCAGACCAAACTACCAAGCCAATTCTTCACTGGAAAGGAGACAAGCTTCCGTAGTGGCCAAAAACAATTCAGAAAAGGAGTGTTCTGCTTAACTCAGATACTCTGTCCATCACCACCCCCTTTTCTGAATCGTTTTGTCCACCATAAGCGTGGAAGGGTATACTCAGATGTGAGTCCCTTGCTCACTGCACCAAGCAAGCCGGGCCGAAGACGGCTATAATGCCAGAAACCGGTCCCCGGAAGCTTGTTTCCTTCCCAGTATAAGAATTGGCTTGGTAGTTTGGTCTGCCCTGTTCCCATGATGCACTGGGCCAGGGACAGACTAATTTGCATGTAGCCAGGTTCTGAGCTGGGATGGTTAATGTAAACAACAAGGACCCCCTGTTAAGAAGAATAATCCGTAGTACAGGGAAATAAACAGTGCAAAAGAAATAGCATGATATCAACACAAAAAATAAGAGAGAAATTGTATGAAAAGCACACGACCAAAATGGTTCAGAAACTAAATTGCATTTATTTTATGTGTAAATTAATTCATATTAAAAACATTTAATAAAAATTCATAATAGACCAACAATTACATAAGCAACTTAATAACACAATAATCATGTACATATATCACAATTACAAGAAGAAAATCATAAAATAGTGGCAGACAATGTTAAACCATATATCACAATCACATGAAAAAAGTCTTAAAATGGTGGCAAACAATGTTATTCGACGCGCGTTTCGGCGTTGTTGGAAACGCCTTCTTCAGGAGCCACAATAAAATCTGAAAAACATGTTTGAAACAAAATTAAAACCGAAAATTACAGTCCCAAGTTCCAATTTGAACAATGAGAAATAAATACAAAAACTGCCTTTAACTGTGCTTTCATAACAATAAGTCCCTACTCGTGTAGCTAAAACATACAGCTACACAAGGTACAAACTAATAATTATATATTTGAGCAGTGGTTAATGTGGAGAGTACTCTAAATTCACAGCAGGACTTTCAACATCTTGAAATCTGAATTCCCTAAATTCAACTTAGATGGATAAATCTATGTGATATATAAAAGAATAAGCTCTTTAACGTAACCCATAGGAATCAGGGCGTCTGGAAACGACATCAATAATTAGCCAGAGCACTCTTTATATGTCCCTCTTCATAAGTCACTGTCCATATAAACAAGTGATGGGAGAAAGTGAGTTCCGAGATTACAATTCTACATGCTATACACATTTCAACACTCTATTTGTTAATGAGGATACCAATGGATAACAGTGGTTTAGTGCTTAAAAAATAGATCAAGTACCCTAAGGAATATGGGATTGTTGATTTCTATATTATATACACTTCAACAATATATTTGGTGATGGGGATAACCATGGTTTAGTATTTAAAAGATAATTGGTATACCTCAGGTTCGAAATAGATGAATCAAGCATTAGGGCCCAGATAAATATCTATTGTGAACTATCTTATTTCGGACTACTGCTTACCGTAATGATACGTCACTAGCAAGTTATGTTGAAAAAGGTCTCTTCAAATATGTATGCGACTATCTTGAATTGTCTGGACGGGTAGCTTGCATGTCTCAAAACTGGAAATAAGCACATTAAAAATTCTGATCAAAAATTAGTATCCATAAGAGCACTAGGTAAAGCTCTTTACGGTGTGGACCTAGCTCGAATACAGAAACCAGCAAAGTTTGCCCAACACATCCGGAATAATTACTAGTGGTTGGACTCAAGGAAGCTTAGAATCTGAATGGAAGTCGGGACTAAAGCAGATTTTTGTAATTTATCCTTACCGAAAACACAGGTAGCACGCTCGATACTTTTCTCTACGGGTGCATGAAAGCGATGCGACTCGTGTTCTCTTTGTTTTTGTATAAACACGGACCACGTCGGGACTCGATTTCTATATTAAAAAATGAAAAACTGCTACAGTCATAAATGAATTGACGAATGTTACGTATTGAGTGCAAACAAGTAGACTCTAGGTACGGCGTGGGCGTATATCTTACCGTTATTTTTAAAAATCACAAGCGAGTGCATCAACCTATGGGAGCCGTATTAACGGTATCTACTGGCGTCCCACAGCAGTTGGTAGAGTAAAATACCTCAGCCTTACGTCGGATTATGTTTCTAAAAAGAAAAAACAAGGTAGCTACAGTTACATCTCAAACGTAAATATTATGTGAAACATGTGCGCTGACAGTCACAAGATACAGCACCGACAGCGATCTTACCGTGAATATCAGAGCACGAACGTGTGCATCAACCTGTGGAAACCGCGCTAGGGATGTCTGCTAGTATCCCACAGCCGTTGGGAGAGGAAAGTGCCTCAGAGCGCCAGGTATGCCCCTCTTTAATTATGCGGACTGGATGAAAATATTTCTATACTTCGGACTTTGTTTCTAAAGAAGAAATATGGGGTAGCTGCGGTTACGGTTAAATTCATAGTTATTACGAATTGCAATGATGCACGCGGGGTACGGCATGGACATGATTCTTACCGTGGATATAAAGTCACGAACGTGTGCATCAACCTGCGGGGGCCACGAAAAAGATGTCTGCTGGCGTCCCGCAGCCGTTGGAAAAGGAAATGAACCCGGCGTGCAGATGGGCCCCTCCTTAAGTATGGGTAACTTAGTTACCTGTAGTCACGCGCTAGAAGGACAGTTCCTCCTATTAAAGGGGAAACGTTCTAAATACTAACCCTGCCGAATGGCACAGGCTGAAAACTCAACGTGAAGGGCGAAGTACTAACTGCAATCTAAATCAATGTCAAGAATCATTTGTTTGGTTACAGACAGAACATATCTATTATATCAAACACCTGTTTAGATGGTAACAGGATGAGAAAAACTTTACTGAACGTCACAAACAAGATACTAGATGCATACTACTCCACACTGTCCCGGTAGCTAGCCCAGGGGACAAGTTGTGACGGCTGTGGATAAGTTGTGGAGCTCCCTGTTATGAGTGAATAACTTAATATGAAATTAATTGGGGGGTAGATCTATTCTAAGACAGAGAACAGCATACTATCTACACTCCAGATACAGCATGTCTATTTTATCAGGATAAGCTTAAGTGAAAATGCTATCTTGTATGGGAGATTATGTAATTGCATTTTCCCAGGGGATTTCGCTGTTAAGTCCCCTTTTATGTGTATCCAGAACAAAAATCCAGTAGACTTCTCTTTTTTTACGGATGGTGCATCCACCTTTGCTATCAGGAGTTTAAATTTTTTCTAAGATGCGCCAATGTAAATCTTCTGGTTTATGATCTAAGTCCAGAAAATGCTTTACTATGGGTGCGTTCAATTTCTTAGTTTTGATAGCTGATCTGTGTTCTGTAAGTCGTGTTTGAATAGACCTGCATGTTTCGCCGACGTAGCCTAAGCCACATGGGCAGCTGATGAAATACACCACATTTGTGGTAAGATATAGGCCCACGCCGTACCTAGAGTCTACTTGTTTGCACTCAATACGTAACATTCGTCAATTCATTTATGACAGTAGCAGTTTTTCTATTTTTAATATAGAAATCGAGTCCCGACGTGGTCCGTGTTTATACAAAAACAAAGAGAACACGAGTCGCATCGCTTTCATGCACCCGTAGAGAAAAGTATCGAGCACGCTACCTGTGTTTTCGGTAAGGATAAATTACAAAAATCTGCTTTAGTCCCGACTTCCATTCAGATTCTAAGCTTCCTTGAGTCCAACCACTAGTAATTATTCCGGATGTGTTGGGCAAACTTTGCTGGTTTCTGTATTCGAGCTAGGTCCACACCGTAAAGAGCTTTACCTAGTGCTCTTATGGATACAAATTTTTGATCAGAATTTTTTATGTGCTTATTTCCAGTTTTGAGACATGCAAGCTACCCGTCCAGACAATTCAAGATAGTCGCATACATATTTGAAGAGACCTTTTTCAACATAACTTGCTAGTGACGTATCATTACGGTAAGCAGTAGTCCAAAAAAAGATAGTTCACAATAGATATTTATCTGGGCCCTAATGCTTGATTCATCTATTTCGAACCTGAGGTATACCAATTATCTTTTAAATACTAAACCATGGTTATCCCCATCACCAAATATATTGTTGAAGTGTATATAATATAGAAATCAACAATCCCATATTCCTTAGGGTACTTGATCTATTTTTTAAGCACTAAACCACTGTTATCCATTGGTATCCCCATTAACAAATAGAGTGTTGAAATGTATATAGCATGTAGAATTGTAATCTCAGAACTCACTTTCTCCCATCACTTGTTTATATGGACAGTGACTTATGAAGAGGGACATATAAAGAGTGCTCTGGCTAATTATTGATGTCGTTTCCAGACGCCCTGATTCCTATGGGTTACGTTAAAGAGCTTATTCTTTTATATATCACATAGATTTATCCATCTAAGTTGAATTTAGGGAATTCAGATTTCAAGATATTGAAAGTCCTGCTGTGAATTTAGAGTTCTTTCCACATTAACCACTGCTCAAATATATAATTATTAGTTTGTACCTTGTGTAGCTGTATGTTTTAGCTACACGAGTAGGGACTTATTGTTATGAAAGCACAGTTAAAGGCAGTTTTTGTATTTATTTCTCATTGTTCAAATTGGAACTTGGGACTGTAATTTTCGGTTTTAATTTTGTTTCAAACATGGTTTTCAGATTTTATTGTGGCTCCTGAAGAAGGCGTTTCCAACAACGCCGAAACGCGCGTCGAATAACATTGTTTGCCACCATTTTAAGACTTTTTTCATGTGATTGTGATATATGGTTTAACATTGTCTGCCACTATTTTATGATTTTCTTCTTGTAATTGTGATATATGTACATGATTATTGTGTTATTAAGTTGCTTATGTAATTGTTGGTCTATTATGAATTTTTATTAAATGTTTTTAATATGAATTAATTTACACATAAAATAAATGCAATTTAGTTTCTTAACCATTTTGGTCGTGTGCTTTTCATACAATTTCTCTCTTATTTTTTATGTTGATATCATGCTATTTCTTTCGCACTCTGAGCTGGGATGGTGCAGTGAGCTAAAAAACGGTGATGGATCAAGCCCTGATCTTTGGACTGGGTAGGAGTGTTCTGCTCAATTCAGATACTCTGTCCATCACCACCCCCTTTTCTGAATCTTCACACAGTATGACAAAGCTAAAGGCATTGACAACCAGGTACAGAGAAGCGTTAAAGGCAGTGACAGCTGAACGCAAGAAAGTGCTAAAGAGCGGAAACATTGCTGATGCAAAGAAACGCTAAGGCAGTAGAAACCAGGTACCATGCAAAGAGGTGAGAAGGGTGAAGAACCCGTGTGCAAGAAGGAAAGTCTTTACTCACCGCATAAGAAGACTGTGCTTTAATGCCAGAGAGCAGATGCCATGACCCAAATGTCAGCACGCTGCTAGTGCGTGATGAAGATGCCGGTACAAGGGGGCAGCTGCTGCTGCCGCAGTAAGTTCTACTCCTGGTAGCAGAAAGTTCCAGAGTTATGATGCTTCTACCTTCCTAAAATCACTACTTTCCATTCGAAACCACCAAAAAGCAGAATATTGTCGACAGATGGACTGCCTCGATCAAAACCCTTTGATGATTTCATTGATGCACTGGAAGAAGGAAATTACAAACAGGAAAGTAATTAAATATCCAAAGAATTTAGCAGGTGAAGGAATAAAAGAAGTGATAAAGAAAATACCACAAGGGGATGAAGTGATGTACCATCAAATCAAAGAAGCGCTAAACACCAAGTTCGATTCGATGCCGAATGTCAACTATGAAAGGTCAGTCAGGAAAGCCAGAGAGCTGGTGAAATGATGAATGAGTTTGTAGAAAGACTTGATTCATTCATTAAGCATTGCAAATACAATGATTTCAATGATAAAGAGGCCAGGTGTCTCAGGGTCATAGATGGTTGCCTCTCTGATTCTTTTATATGAATTCTGAAAGAGAGACAGCTTGGAGCGAGTAATCATGTCTGACAGAGCGAACAACAGACAAGGAGATGAAACGGACAAAAATGAAACAGCACTGTGTGAACAGTAAGACAAAATACAAGGTAGAAGGCCATAAAGTGATGTCTCCAAAGAAAAATAAGTTGTGTTTTTGATGTGGAGTTTCCCTTCCACATGACGGTAAATGTCCCACCATTGGACTGCAAAGGCTGCGGGAAGGAGAACCATTTTGTAACATTCTTCAAAGTGAGTGAAAAATCAAGTGCGTCACTTCGAGAAAACAAAATGGATGCCAGAAAGTTCCAGAGGTGGCATTCTAAGAATGCCCACAAGGCTAAGCAGCAATATCAGTTGAGGCAAATAGAAACTGAACAAAGTTGATTCTCACAAGATTCTGCATCTAAGAGTTTGTCACCGTCATTGTCGAGTGACAGTGAGGAAGATGGGTATGTGATGTCAATTTTGACTACTGGACGATGTGCAGATGTAGGATTAGCTTCATGCTAGGAAGAATGTCAGTCAAAGCCAGGTCGACAACTCAAAGTGCTAAATTTATTTAGACACTGTCCCAGGATCACATTGAAAGTGAATGGGTGCTCCAAAGCTTTTATCATTGCCGGAGGCATGTCAATAAACATTATGACAGTGGAAAAATACAATGAACTGTCTCCAGTGCCCCATTTAACTCTGTCAAAAATCAAAGTGTATACGTGGGCTGCCTCAGCTCTTCTGTAACATCAAGTTTCATTCATAGCAACTGTGAAGCACAAAGATAAGAAAGTGCAAGCGACAATTTATGTCTTTCCCGTCACCACTTCATTGAGCGCATGTTTATTCAAATTCAGTACTGCTGCTGACATGGGGATGATATCTGTAAACTACACTGTCAATGTCTATCATGAGACAGTGAATCAGTGTCCCTCTTTGTTTCATGGACTAGGAAGGTTTAAGACCATGAGAGTGCAACTAAACATACGTGAGGACATATGTCTTGTTGCTCAGATATGTGTTGTATACTTGCTGATGCAGGTCTCACTTTTCATGTGGCAAAGTGTGAGTTTCATCAAAATAAGCTCGAGTTCTTCAGTCATATCCTTTCTGATGTGTGAATGACTTCAGATCCTAATAAAGTCCAGGCCTTGTCATACCCTCCTCCCCCACAGGAAGTAACTATGCTGAGATCCTTCCTTGGTATGGCCAGTTTCTGTTCAATGTATATATGTGACTTTGCCACTAAAAAGTGCCCCATTGAGAGATTTAGCAAAATAAAATGTCCCATTTCAACAGTTGAGTGAATGTGAACAAAGCTTCAAGAAAATCAAGTATGCAGTTGAAAACGCAGCTGAAAATACATACTTTGACCCTAAATCGCAAACAGAGGTTGTTGTTGATGCGAGCCAAGTGGGGTTTGAGGCCATCCATGCTCAACACACTGGACATCCCAATGCCTCAAGACACATTGTGGATTATGCTAGTCGAAGTCTGTCATCAACAGAATGTGCCTATTCACAGAAAAAGAAAGCCTCCCTGTATTGTGGGCGGTTGAGCATTTTCATGTGTTCCTGTATGGAAATATTTTCACAGTTGTCACCGATCAACAAGCATTGCTCACCGTTTTAGGCAATCTGAAAGGCAAAATGGCCCCCTCATTGAGAGGTGGGGGATGAAACTGTAAGAGTATGATAATACAATTGTGCATCATCCAGGAAAAGAACCCTGCTGACTACTTTTCCATGTGTGTGAATACAGTGTCATGCAGTATTTCTAAAGCGGCTGATGTGTATATTAATTTCATTGTGAAAAGTACCCTGCTATCATATATGTAGAACCAAACATTGCTGCCACGAGTACTGTCAGGGATTTGCTGATGCTCAAAGACATTATTATACACCAATGGTGGTGAATACATAATCAACCTATTCTTGATGACCTTGAATACCAGAAATTCAAAACTTTGCAGGAAGAACTTTCAGTTATTCCAGAAGTAATCATCTTACGAGGGTCCAGAATTATCATACCTGATAGTCAGAAAAGACAAGTTATGGAACTGGCTAATGAGAGACACCATGGAGTTGTTGCTATGAAACGAGCTCTACGGGACCAAGCGTGGTTCCTTTGTCTTGATGATAGAGTTGAAAAAGAGTTAAAGGCATCCCATTGGCGCACCTGGGTGCCATCCAAAACAACCCTACATCCGTTGAACATGTCTGACCTTCCAAACATGCAAATGAGAAAATCAAAGTTGATTTCTTCGGACCCCTTGAAAATGGACAACATCTACTGGTAATTGTCAATGAATATTCCTGTTTTTCCTTTGTGGAAGATTGTCATCAACTACTCATGACAGAGTCATTGAGAGTTTGGAAAGTATCTTTGCAACATGGATTGTTCCTTCAATTTTGAATTTTCTCACAATGACCCTTCTTTCAACAGTTGAAAACTTAAAAATGTTCTCACTCATCTAAATGTTAAGCTTCAGAAAAGCACCCCTCTCCGGCCACAGGCAAATGGTGTGGTCGAGAGATTTATGGGTGCCCTCAAGAAGACCGTTCAGTGCGCTGCGCTGAAAAAGCTTGAACTCAAATCAGTTCTTCAGTCTACGCTTCATGAATGCAGGTCAAATCAGCATTCTACCACAGGTGAAAACCCTGCCACCTTAATACTTGGGAGAGCCATGGGCACCAAGTTGCCATAATGGACCAATGAGAGATCGATTGACATTGATAGTCTTTGCATTACTGACTCGTCTCACAAACACTAAATGAAGACTTATGTGTATAGATGCTGCAGTCTCTGGAGCACTGTGTTCAACAGAGGAGACCAAGTTATGAGCAGGCAGAAATGGAAACACAAGTCTGATGCTGACCCACCAAGGGTTCTGACCAGTAAGGGACACATGGTGACTGCTCATCGTCCTGGAAAGTCCATTACACAAGATTCCTTGCATTTCAAGCCCCTGCCTCGACCGTCACCAGCTTCTGATGTCAGAAGTGCAATTTGTCAACATGAGCTTCTAGGAGCCCAGGACCGAAACATTATCGCTGTCACCAGTGCCAGTCATGGACAATTCTCCTGTATCTCCGCAACCTCGCATGACCAGATCTGGGCGATTGATTTGAGCCCAAAACGACTTATTGAAGTGTTGAAATGTATATATTTATTATTGGTACTTTTTATTTAACAATGGGAGAGATGAAGGGGCATATTTACTAAGAAGTGGCGGAGTGCAGTGCTAGCCTTCCTGGCTTAATGCTGCACACTGCCACTTCTGAAATGCAGGGCTGCACCATATTCACAACAATATGGTGTAGCCCTGCATTTGCTTAGCAGTCTAGCGTGAACGCAGACACCCTTGCTCCATAATGCAAGGGTGTCTGCATTGAGAGCAAGAGTAAGATTGGTTATGTCCCGGAAGGTCTCCCTTCCTGCATATAAACAATCTTTAAATGCCGTTTGGTAACTTCTATGTGTGCTGCTTAATGCAGCACACATAGAAATTGCAAAATGTCATTTTTTTTTAAATGATTGTTTATGTGCAGAAAGGGACACCTTCCTGCAAATAAACAATCAATGGCATTTTGCTGTTTCTATGTGTGCTGCACAACGCAGCACACATGGAAACAGCAAAAATTAGGAAAAATTAAACATTTCTCCTCGTTTCGCCAGGTTAAGACAAGATTTTCCCCGGTCTTAATTTTCGCACTGCTCCTATTTACGCCTCCCTTGTATATAGGGGGCAGTGTCAAAATCAATCGGTGTTGCAGTGGAACACCCACTGCAACACCCATTGCCCACCCCTTTCATGCTAAGTGTAGCCTGAAAGGGTGCCTTATTTACAAGGCACCTTTACACCACGTTAACTGGCTTAAAGCTGCCTTGTAAATAAGGCAAAGCCCCTATCACCACTACAACGTCCTGAAACGTGATGTTGTGGTGGCAATAGGGGCTTGTAAATATGCCCCATAGTGTCTTGTGAGTTAGAGATGACGGGACCCATTTGGTTCCTGATGGACTCCGTAGAATAGTAACATAAGTGCATGGGTGACAGAATTCTTAATGTAAAACGTTCAGTTCAGGGTTACATGCTGATGAATAAAGACATGTAATACCAATCTCCGTGTGTGGTGTGATCATTTGCATGCACCCAGGGCAGGGTAGGACGCTCCAATACCTATCTGAAGTACTTCACAACGCAGTTGAAACAGTTAGAAAAAAACCTTGTTTTAAAGAGGTCACTACACAGGGGAAACTGTGGCTGCCATTTTAGCATTAAGTAGACCTTTAACAGGAGGATTTTCTGAACTTGAATGCTGCCGGAATTCAGGCTAAGCGCAGACACACAATCAGGCAATAAGGTGCACTGGGGTTCGAAATTGAAGAGATTGGAAACCCATATATTATACAAAAGTAAAAGCAGCACTCAAATGGCCAACTCATTGAACTGTTAGGGAAATTCAAATATTAGCTAGATTTACAAACTTTTACCAGTAGTTTAATGAAATCCATTCCACCATTAAGCCCTTTGTTCACCTAACAAAGAAAGCAATGTAAGTCTGTTGGGGGTGATGAACAGGAGTAAGCCTTTCAAAAACGTAAGCACACTTTTACTTCTACATCAATTACTGAATTATCTCAATGAGATTCTGAGACAAAAGAACTAAATCTTGCAGCTTACTTTTCTCAAACTCTGATAGACATTGAGAAGATTTTTCAAATCTATCACAGGGAACTCCTAGTAATCAAGGAAGCTTTCTGACATTGGCAATACTATTTAGAAGGTTACTCTTCATAAGATCCCTGTGTGGGGATCACTGACAGAATGTCGGAAATAAAAATGTCATGTGGGCAGACTGTTGTGTAAAATGTTTTGAGGACAAAAAAATCGAGAAGGTAAGTGCAAGTAGGTAAGCATAGATTTACTATTCTTAACTCCACGTCTACGTACCTTGAAGATATGTATATTGTCAAGGTACATATATGTGGAGTTATATAGAGTAAAACTTTGCTTAGCCATATAAATTCACCTGCACAGCATTTTTCTCCTCGATATTCTTGGCACAATATTTTACCCACACAATATTTTTTCTACGATGTTTTATCTAAACACCCTGTGTTGACCATCCCAAAAAATGTACTCCACCTGAAGACCATGAAATGGGTCACTGCGAGGAAACACAATGGACCTTATTTTCACTTGGTTTTACTACCTTGTAACAAACAGACTGTAAACAGACATGGCAAGGTCTCCAAACAAACTGAAAATTCAGAAGATTCAGTCAACAAACGATGCTCACAGCATCTTAGTAATTTTCATATCGCAGAAAAATAACTTCAGAACTAGTCAAAAGAACACAAAAGAAATTGAGAATCAGCAATGGATACAGCAATAACCAAACAAGATGTATTTCCAGAACAGATTGCTATATTAAGGAGAATCACTGTTCCTTCCTCAACACCTTACCACAAAACTCAGTCCAAATTAATAATATGGTGTCCTGATTAGTCCTGCAGTTGGTCATCCAGGAGAAAGGAAGGTGATAGAATTGGTTCGAATTTCTGGTGGCCTGAAATGTGCAGTATGAGATCATGTAAAGTCATCTCACAAGCCTGCAACAGGAGCATTTCAACCTCTTTCTAATTCACGACAAGGTTAGAGTATGATCTCCATGGATTTTATTGTAGGATTCCCTCAAATGATTATACAATTTTGCTAGTAGTCACAGCCTACTTTACAAAGATAGAACACGTTATTCCTCAGCAAGACCTTCCCACAGCAGATGAACTAGCAGGCATTTTCATCACACTTGTCATCACAGATACAGAGACTCGATTTACAGCGCTGTTCTGGAACAAACTGATGAAAATAGTCTACCAGTTACCACCCGTAGACAGATGGACAAACAGAATGGTTAACTCAATATTTCAAACAGTACCCATAATGTTTTGTCTGTCTGAAATGTCTAGACCCTGCAGATTTTGTGCAGGCACCCCATTTTGTGAAGAGATTCTATAAATGCGAACCTTTGAAAACTAAACCTGTATTACTTCTGAGTGGGGAACTACTGGGTGAGTGGGTATTTTCAGGATTCAGGCTAAGCGCAGATATAAAACTCAGGAATAGTGTGCATGGGGGCTGGAGACAGTGTAAGATGGGTCAGTGGAATACGAAGAGGTTGGGAACACTAGACTGCTAACCAGTTAGCATACTTACGTTCTGGTTTTGGGTCAGTTGCAGGATAAGGGTGGCAAAGCTGTGTGTACTTAAGGCCCTTTGTGGCACACATTCTGGTAACTTGCATTTTTGTGTCTATTTGCTTTTACACCAATTTGCACTGGTTATCTGTCCCTTACATTTGTTTTCTCCCTCTCGGTTCTCCTCAGTAAATTCTGTTAGGTCTCCCTTACTCCTTGGTGCCCGAGTTTGTGTGCTTCTTCTCTTGAGTGCCTCCTAGTTTATAACAAGTGAGTTTGTAGTGGTGAGCTGGGGTCCTCAGCTGGATTTCTGGTCTGCTTAACGCTTGTCAAATCAGTACCTGCTACCCAAACAAGTAGACCTCTCAAATGCTTTTATAATGTAAATGTTCAGACTGGCTGGTATTCCTTACTTACCTTTTTTCTTATGTCTTGCATGCAGCCAGTTCAGTAAGCCAAATCTCTTCATCACTGACAGTGTTGTGGCTTCCTTCATTGAGATGATTTCCATTTTTAGAAAGATCCAGTCTGTTGTTTCTCTATTTCACTCCCCTTCCCTGTTTGCCCCAGATCTCTACCATGGGTAGCAATTCCATCTTGCTCACGAGTTTAGGCGTTTAGGTGTGGCCAGGTATTTCAGGAACCTATACATACAGAACTTGACAAACGCAAAGAAATGACCACATCTACATACTCGAAATGCTCTGAAAAAAATATTGCCACCCTATTACCATTATCTATTTACACATATTGGGCATACTCTGGCAGGATAATTTTGTTTGAAAACCCTAAAGAAACTAAGCCTCAACAACAGTCAACGGGTGAAGTTTCTGACAACTCAATTTCCATATTAAACTTCATAGCATGTTATTGCAGAAAGCATTTATACCTCAACTGTTCACCTCTTTGACAAGAAATAAGTGTTTGCTTTAAACCTCTGTAGAACGATTTTTATCAGTGGCATTAGAAATGTTCAGTGTTGCTTAGTGTGTTATTACATTGTTTTTTTGTCGTTCAACTTATTTAGATTGAGTACCTATCTGAAGTATGTTAAATAGCATCAAGATGCTACATGAAAATGTTGTTGCAAATGGAGTGGTTACGTAGGCAAGAGCTGATGGCAAATGATGTGTAAATAGGGAAACACAGAGTCAGACACTACATCACAAATATTTAGAAGTTTTGTAGTTACAAGTCAAGTTTGGACAGTAAGGAAGATTGCAGAGAAATTGGGGTTATCATGTGTTCTCGCGTATCAGAAGGAGGATTTTTTGTGGCTGCATGTTTTATCATTTGAGGTTGAAAAAGTCAGATAGGATTTATTGACTGGAGTTAGACGATCAGTTCCATAGGTGAGGTTGAGTCAAGCTGATAGGATCACTTAGGAATGAGAGAGGGGGTGAGATTGACAGGGTGGAGATGAGGCTACTGACCACTGCTTATAGTGGAGATTTCGGAGGAAAAATAGGATGCAAATCTAATAGTTGTAAGGCTGAATGGGATTGTTGCAGTGCATGGAGGAATGAGATCCGAAAGAGGAGATGAGGGCCTATTCATATATTTTTATGTGTTCTGGAGTGTGACACTTCCTCCATCTGGTCTGTAGATGTGTAGTAGGGGGACTAAGGGTTTGAAGAGTACTGGGGGATCTAAGGGTCGAAAGAGAATGATAATGAAATCATGAATGTTGTGTCTAGAATTGGAATAAGGTGACAGTGAATTTACTTCAAGTACTCAAAAAAGGGACAACCTATTATTCTTGGAAAAATTATTTTGCTTGGGGAATTAGAGAGAATTTGATAGAAATAATAAAAGGTTAGGTAGAGCGGATAGATGGTTATGCAAGTAGGTCAATGAGTTTAAGAATATAATGACGTCTGATTGAATTCCATGACGCTATATTGGCAACATATATATTAATGTAAATGGTTGGAGAGAAGCTAGCTGACAGGGATGATCTGTAAGTGTTTATTCATACTGAGTTAGAAATCACCAAGGGCCAGTCACTATCCATGACTGAGTTTATGTCCTCAAAGAAGGGATCTGTGGGACCAGGAGTTACTGCAGGACAATAAAAAGGAGGTTGATGCATGTGATGTGGTCATATAGGGTCAGTAAAATCAATAATGGATTCCTTTGGGTGTTCCTTTGGGAGTGTCGATTAATCTGTGTGATCATTTTAGAGGGCAACTGAAGTACGGGTCTATTTCTGTTCAATCTATGTTTCAACAATTGCATATCAGGATCAGTGTGGGATGTGAATGTCAAAGCAGTATGCTACCAGGGCCGGACTGCCCATAGCTGGCACCGGGCAATCCCCCGGTGCGCCGCACGGGCGGGGGCCGGTTTCGGGCCCCTGGGGCCGTTTATGTTACAGGACCGAACAACGGCCCTGTACCAAAATCGGCAGCAAAGAGCTCAGCGGCACCTCCAACCACCCCCATTAGGGAGGGGGGGCCGGCCGAGCACTTTGCCAGGGCCGGTTGTGGTTCCCAGTCCGGCCCTGTAAGCTACGTAACTTCAAAATAATTTTGCATATAAAAAGACTGTTTGACAGACAGTAAGGTGGTTAGTGGGTGTAAGGTTTCGTAGCGTAGTTTTCTACATTTTAACACATAATGGATGATGTGAGTGAAGAGAGAAGGCTTGTTGGATTATTTGTGGAGACAGTATATGGAGCTTCATCATGGCCAGTATGGAGGATTGGAGTAGTTAGGCAGGGTGTGGAAAACTGGAAAATGCCTTGGATCTGAAAATCTTTGGGATGGATCTGAAAACAAAGAGAAAAGTTGCAGTACGAGGAAGCGTGATGTCCGATGAAGGAATCATAGACGCTAGAGTGGGGGGCACGGTTAATAAAGGGCAAGTATGCCTGGCAAGCACCTTTGCAGGTAGCAATACATCACATGGGTGCTAATCTCCTGTTGGGGAGAGGGGGTCTGGTTACTTAGATCAAAGTACTTCTCTAGTACACCTGGGGGGGGGGGGGTCCTTTAACACTGATTTCGGCTTCCCTACATGGAACAGAGCTATCCAATGCAGAACATATGCTTTGTCGCTTGCACAGAACAGGCCTCTCCTGTACAAAACAGGGCTCACTTATTAAGAATATGGTTTTCTATATTTAGTGTGGACCTGCTTCAGCACAGAACGAGGCTCTCTGGTGAGGAATGTGGCCTCTAAAGCAGGAAAAGCTTCCCTGAACCAAATACGAGTTCCCTTGTACAAGAAATGACTCCCTATCTCACAACAGAGTTTTCCAGAGCACTACAAGACTCTCTAGTACAGATAGTGGCTCCATAATACGGAATATGATCTCAAATACAAAATAAGGGCCTCTAATACATAAAAGGGCTCTCTGGTTCAAAATAACCCATTGACACGAATTAGAGTCCCCAGTATGGAACAAAAAGGGCGTAGCTATCATGAGTGCAGTGGGTACAGTGGCACCGGGACCCGAGGAGCCGTATGCATCCCAATTATGGCTCCACTACAGTCCTTAGCCTGAGAATGAGTGGGCATCGTGGCATGGTGAGCAAAAGAATGATGGATTTAACCCAGATCTCTTGACTGGGGGTGAATGTTTTGATTTGTTCTGCATTCCGTCCATCAATTGTGTGTCTTTTGTCTTCTAGGGACCATGGCATCCTTGCTCTTTGTTATGCCATCAGGGACCACGGCTCTCCATAACACAACTCTGAGGTACATAGTAGGATTCTCTAGTAAAGATAGCAATCTCAAGTACAGGATGTGGCTTGCTACCATAGTACTAATACCCAGGCGCGGCGCGTCCATTGGGGCGTAGGGGCGTAGCCCCATTAAGCCCCATGGACCCACCGCGTCGTCACTAAAAACCAAACACAAATATTTACAAAAATCGCGCTACCTGCCGGCCGGGAATCCGGGAGACACCCGACTTTTCCGGAGTGCGGGGGGGGGGGGGTTGGGGGGAGAGGATGGGCCTGCTGCAGCTGCGCAAGTGGGTTTTTGGGCACAAACATGCCCGCGCATGCGCAGATTGTTTCCCCGTGAATTTGCCGTTAGAGAGAGGACCAGGGGGCGGGCCGCAGCCCCCGGGGTTGCACAGGGCGACTGGGCGAGCACTCATGGTGCCCCCCCAGCCAATCCTGGCGCTGCATACAGCGCCAGGATTGGCTGGCCAATACATAGCCCGGGTACATAACCCCGTGTCCAGAGCCAATGTACATGGGGTGCTGTTGATAAAGACGATAGGGCAAAAAGATGAAAAACGAAACTTTACATGTATTGTAGTAAAATCATCCACTTTTTAAAAGACTGTCCCATGAAACCTGAAATCCAAATTAAAAGTTATACAAGTGAAAGTCAGTACGTGGAAAAAGAGAAGACCTATTAATGATTGAGGCCACATTTTCAAGTTCTCTTTATGTAGTGTCCCGGATCTTCTTGACCCAAATAGTGCAAAAAGCACAGCAGCATTTGTTTTTGTTTATAGAGTTAGTTTGCAGAAAGGGCGAATATTAAGATTCAGCAAAATGATTGAATCTGGGGCTTCTGGTAATTTTGTTGATGCTCATTTTACTAAAACTATGGGAATAGCTATTGAAAATAAAACAGTTCCAACGCTAGATTGAACCCTTGGTGGGTAAGAATTGACATGTGGAGGTGTTTGGACAACAGGACACAGGGATTATTTGAGATCTAGTTGATGCCTTAACTTTGCTGTCGGCCATTAATGCTGTCACTGTGTGGATGGGTGGGTGGGTGGGTGCATGGATGGATGCATGCATGATGGGTGGATGGATGAATGAATGATGGATGCAGGTTAGATGGGTGGGTGGATGGATGGATGGGTGGATGCATGAATGATGTATGATGGATGCATGGATGCATGCATGATGGGTGGATGCATGATGGGTGGATGGGTGGATGCATGAATGAATGATGTATGGATGCAGGATGGATGGGTGGGTGGATGGATGGGTGGATGCATGAATGATGTATGTATGGATGCATGGATGCATGCATGATGGGTGGATGCATGATGGGTGGATGCATGAATGAATGATGTATGGATGCAGGATGGGTGGGTGGGTGGGTGGATGGATGGGTGGATGCATGAATGATGTATGGATCGATGCATGGATGCATGCATGATGGGTGGATGCATGATGGGTGGATGCATGAATGAATGATGTATGGATGCAGGATGGGTGGGTGGGTGGATGGATGGGTGGATGCATGAATGATGTATGCATGGATGCATGCATGATAGGTGGATGCATGATGGATGGATGGATGGGTGGATGCATGAATGAATGATGTATGGATGCAGGATGGGTGGGTGGGTGGATGCATGAATGATGTATAGATGGATGCAAGGTGGTTCGGGCTCGCTCGCTGCGGTGCAATATGCAAATTAGTTTACGCCCACCACTTTCAAATGTCACCAGCCGCCCCTGCTACTACCCTGAGCGAAATGCATCTGTCCGGAGTGGTTGTGAAGCACAGAGCATGGCTCTAGAGTAAATAATAGGTTTTTCATGGACGATACAGCCGATCTTAAGTAAAGAGCTTGGGTCTACAGTGCATTACAGCCCCAACCACACACCATGAACTGACTAATAGATGGCTCTCGACACAGAGTGCAGTCCGACAACTGGTCTTTCCAGTAGAGTACTCCAGCAAATTACAGGGCTTTAGAGAACCCACGTGGGAATGTACTTGACCTTGTGTTCTACTACAACCAGGTGACCTAAAATTGTACTTTGAATTGCAAAATACAGTTGCACGTCAGACTCAATCGTCTGTACAATGCACAAGAGGAAGAAACAGAAACTGGGAAGTTACTGCAGTGTTAAAACAAAGTATCCGATGGCCGCAAATTGCTATGGGCAACAAAAAAATGTGTTTATGCCGGCGCAGTAATTGACAGGGTTGCCTCTGCATTCGTGGATATTCCTCCCTTATCACATTTCACACAAAAAATGACATACCCTGATTCACTTTTTTCAGTTAAAAGATGTATTCCGACGAATAACCCTGTTGCGTTTCCTGATTTTTCGTTTCGCCCAGTACAGAAGAACTCACACATAAAAAATAACAAGCTTGCATTTGGGCGTACATTTGCACCTGATCATGATTCTTCAATGTAAAAATCCTCCTCAATGATTAATATTAACTTTGCAATATGGACGTTGCACTATTGATCTGTCTGCTTTCTAATGAATTCTGGTGGCATATCTCTGAATTATGTACAATTATTCATCCGGAGAGTGCTCTGCACAAAACACGGCCCGACCTCGTTCCTCGCAATACGTGCCAACCTTACGCAACAGCTTGTGATGACTGAACATATTTCGACAAAAGTATGTGTGTGTAAACAAAGGGCCAAACAGCCTTCCACCCAACTAAAGTTGATAAAATGAACACCTCCTTCAAGTTGGGTAACGGCGACAAGTTATTGGCATTGCCACTGATTGTCAAGAACTGAAGTAGCAAGAAATATATAGAAATACATGTTATTATTTGATTGCATTATTGTTCAGTCTAACTTTGGAACGTAAGAGTTCAACGTGCTAATCGTGATGCATCTGTTAAAGAGGTCCTTACGCTGCCTGTAGTTCGCAATTTCCACTCGTGCTGCTCTGTTTTTTTTCCTTCTCTGATCTCTGTTAAGAATCTAAATTCGGACCGTTGGTATTAGTAGAGGAGTTATAAAAATGATACACGTGTTGTACAGATCTAGCAAACAATACTAAACATTCATCTTTCCATGGGATGTCTTTTGTCAAAGCTGGGGCGTGGTTGTCACTAGTGCAGGAGGTGCAGCTGCACCTGGCCAAGTACCAATTTTATTGCTGTTTTATCACCATAATAGGGGGGTGAGGTGGCCATTTTGATGGCTGCATTAGGAACCATTGCACCCTCTCTTTGCACTGATTCAACACTTGCGCAAACACACGAAGGCCACAAACTGAACGCAGTAATATAGTAAAGGAGGAAGATTTTTAAGATTATTTGCGTACGTGGTAAGGGCATATCCTCTCCCGTCCTTTCCTAAATCTGACTCCTCCGTCATTATCAAGTGAGGCACCGGTAGGGGTCATTGTCCGGCCACCTCCTCACCGCCCAGTTCTCTTCAGTGAGCACCCTATTGTAGCTCTCCATCAGCAGGATGTCCGGCGGGATGTCCTTCCTGCTGATGTCCGTGTCCAGTTTCCTTATGGTGATGCTGCGGTGGTTTGGCTCTTGGCCCAGCAGGAGCCAGCCCTGCTGCTCGTCCTGCGCGCAGCTGACCTCCCTGAGGACGGGGCCCGCTGCTGTGAGGAGCCGGCTGGAGTAGTAATCCCTCAGCTGTGTCTTTTGCTGCTGCATGCCTTTCACCAGCCCCACGAAGCGCGTGACCCTGCCCTCGAAGTCGGCCTCGTGCGTGCTGGCCGCGTGCGCCTGCACCAAAGAGCGCGTCTGCACCTGGTGCGCGTCCTCCACGTTGAGGAAGAGTGCCCTGGAGCTGGGTCTCGAGGCGACCAGTGTCTCTGTTTTGTCGCTGGCTGCAGGGTGCACAGGAGTTGACAGGGGAATGGCCGAGGCGCTGCGCCGGGTCACGGCGCTCTTGCCTCTCTTCTTGTTTACTGTGCTTTGCGTCGTGTGGGGACGGAATCTCGCGGTCTGCGCCAAGGCCCTCTCTAGTCCCTGCGTCTCGACGCGTGGCTCTGCTCCAACAAAACGGACCCATTTCCCGCTTTCAAGCCCTGATACGTCTCCAGGCTTGGGGAAGTGTGCTTTGTCGCCTTGTTTAACACCTGCCTCAGGGTTCACAACCGCTTGCTGGTCCTCACACACCTTAGGCACAGTGTCCTCGCGGAACCTACAGGGGGCCGAGGCCGCCCTGCCCCTCTGCCCTGTCTGCAGTAGTCTCCTCATTGCCCCCCGCGTGTCCTCGTGGCTCCCTCCTCCGCTGCTGTATATGACACCGGCCATCTTCCTGGACAGCTCCCGGTCTCCTATCAGCCTGGCGTGGGCCAGCTCTGACCTGCGCAGCCGCAGCTGGAAGTGGCCGTAGAGAACCTTCTGCTCCAGCGCGCGGGAGTCGGCGGCCTGCCTCTTCAGAGCCTCCAGGCTCAACAGCTGCTTCGCCAGCAGGTTCTCTTCCTTGGAGTTGAAGGAGAGGGTCAGTTTGGACTTCTCCGCCTCGCGGAACTTGACCCTCTCCCCCATGCTGGGAATGGTGTCCCTCCCGAGTATCACGTCTTGCAGGCAAGACTCGCTTGGCCTCCCTGCGGCCTGTCTGCACCCTCAAGGTGGAGAGGTAAATGATGACCTCACGCTTCTCAGACACTTTTACTCCAACACAATGTGTGTTGTTGTTGTGAGCTGCATTGGCTTGAGGGTTGTCAGGGAAGTAGTAAACGTGATCGAGTCTGAGCACGCAGCGCTGCTCGCTGAACCTGTTTTGACATCTTTCATATTGCCGGTTGTCTTCGACATTCGTAAACCTGTTGTACACGCAGCTCTTAGGAATACGCATTTATCAAAGCACGCAGTGTGGGTGCGCCAAAAGGTAAACGCGCTGTTGATAACCACTTCAATGGCTTTGTGTTTACTCACAAGCCCTGTTTCTTCCTTGACAAAGGATGCTGCTCAGTTCTTTAATCATCTTAAAGCCGGATTATCGAGCACCTAGTCATTCAAATCATACAGTTGAACGCGTTGTTGCAGAATCGTTGACAACCAGAGAGAAAATAAAACATAGACATCACACATGCTGGAGGTTTTGTTTAGATAGGTACAAGGGGCAGTATTTGCTACAAGATATGCTATTGATAAGACAACTTTAGGAAGCTTGAAGTAATTATCTCCTGGCTTCCCAAAAAGTCCAAATGGCGTAACATGTCAACTTTTGGAGAAATATTAAACAAAATACTCTCTTCTCCACAAATACAGAAAGATAGATTCATGTATGCAAAATGCACTTATTGTCTCATTCCAAGGTGAGTGCAAAGAGAAAAAAAATCAAGTGAAAATATTTTTGTGAGTGTGTTCGCGTCACAAAATATATGAGATGAGTGTAAATACATTATTTCCCTATTTTTGTACATATAAATTCCTGATATACACTACCTGGAGAAATTGCACAAGCAAAACTGCAGCAGCCGAAATACAGTGCCCAAAATGATAGCAAACAGCGTTTTCATGTTATTCCCCGTTACTAGGTGGCAGGTGCAGGCCAAGCACACATTACCGAGCAGCTAATGAAGGAGACTTCCACTGAAATTCACAGAGAACAGGCCCCGTTTTATAAACTTTAGTGGATTGGAGACCAGAGGATTTTCTGAATTAGTGAATATCTAAATTATTTTATTAGCGGTGATGACCACTTTGTACATATACCATTTCGTCCATGGGAACTTCACGTTGCAGTCTTTAAGTCACTTGGGGCCAAATGTAAGTACAGCTGATTGTAAACAAGCATTGACATAGCCAAGAGGTCTCGCCTTTGGGACCTTATAAGTGTTTAGCCACATAAACAGTTGATGTTGTTGCACCAAGGATATTGTGCTGCATTACTAAATACGTAGAAGGTCCCAAAAGCGAGACCTATTGGCTATGTCAATGCTTGTTGATGTAAGATGTGGCAGCACATGCTGGAGTGAGACATGTTTGTCTAATTAAAGTTTTAACTCATCACAAAGTAGCGTAGAGGGTTAATGTGCCTGCTGCAAACAATAATATGTAACATACAGATTTTTTGTGTTTTAAGTTGATGCAGTAAGTTGATAGCACTGGGGGTTTCTGCTTTTGTGGCAGAGACCCCACTGTTACATGACGATCTTATATCACAATCCTTCTAATATAGAGCACTGAGCTGTGAAACAGTGCCTAGGAACTGTATACATACTGAAAGGCATAGGTTTAGAACCTTAGGGCCAGATGTACAAAGCCATTTAGCATTTCTTAACGGGTTGAATCGCTATTTACTCCCGTTAAGAAATGCTAATGGCCGTTTCCTATATACAGAGGCCAAATCACGGTCTAGCCAGGAAATTGTTCATACAGTGGAGGCTCAGCACTTTGCCTGTTAAAACCTTCACCTGTAAATGGCTACAGCGGGACGACAAAACCTGCCCAGGATGTAACTCCCATGATTAGGATGAAACCCATCTTTTCTTTTTCTGTCCTGCATACCACAGACCAAAGAAACACTGGCTGGTCCCCTTATGCAGGAACTTGGGTTTCAGGAGCCATATGATTGCGTACAGAGTATTGAGAACTAGTACTCTGCCCCACATAGTTTTTGCAGTGGTGAAATTTATTATGGCAATGTGGCAGATCAGGAAAAAACTGTTAAAGGCACAAATGCCAAAAACATGCATTTGTTCCCATAATTAGGGATTGTGCTTTTAATTGTGTTATGAAATGTTTCCTAACTATGAACTGTTTTTCTAATCCTTCATCATGTTTGGAATGACCTGGCAATTAATTTTATGTAATGAGTTTTTATAATCACATATCTTTTTAATATCCCTGTTTTAAAGTATTATGCAATGCATCTTTTATGGTCTTAAAGACCGAAATAAAGAATTTTTGGATTGGATTGGAATATGTAACATACAGATTTTTTGTGTTTTAAGTTGATGTATTAAGTTGATAGCACTGGGGGTTACTGATTTACTCCCGTTAAGAAATGCTAATGGCCGTTTCCTATATACAGAGGCCAAATCGTGGTCGTAATTTGCAATTTCTACTGGGTAGAAATCGCAAACAGCGAATCCTACTTTTTGGAAATCGCAAAGTGCAACCTTGATTTTGGGAATCGCAAAAAGGGATTCATTACCTATGTGCGATTCCTAAACCACATGGACCTAGCATGTCCTAAATGCGAATTTGGCGTTTAAGAAATGCTATTACCATCAACTTGAAGTTGATGGTAACCATGTGCAAACTTAAAAAATGCATGTGAAATGCATTTTTTTTAATTGTGACATGAAGCACACATTGTGCTGAAATGTGCACCACAAATTTCAGGGTGCCTCCATGGGGGTCCTAAACCCAGAGGCACCCTTTGGGTTGGATTTCCTAAATTGCGATGTACTGTTAGGAAATCTCAATTTAGGAAATGCAAACCATTTTCTATTTTACCCATAGGTGGGAATGCAATCAATCGCATTTCCTGTTTGCAATTTTCTAATAGCGATTCCTACTTTATAGGAATCACTATTAGGAAATCGCACATAGTGTATATATCATTTTGCATTTCCTAAATAGCGATTCAGAGAAAATGCAAGAGATGAATTTCGTACACCTGTCCATTATTGTTTTTTTCTTAATCTTTCATTCTTTTAAGGTTGCTAGAAGGGGGTTCCTTTAGGTAGTAAGAAAGTCTTATTGCTGTGGACAACTCCAGCCACTATGTTACATTTTAAATCCTAACTTTGGTTTTCTCCACACCAAGCGCTCTTAGTCTATAATAATGCCTACCTGTATGAATAATATGTGACACCTACACCTAGAACACCCACATTGCCTCAAAGAATGGTAAGAACCACTCTGAAAAATATATTAAGTGATTCGGCGTATGTCCTACTGAAAGTGAGCCCCTATGTCTTTTAATCTATATTGCTCCTCTCCCATTTCGCAATGTCCTGCTAGGTGAATGGACCGGTTTGCTGCAGTTGTGTCAAGCAAGTCCATCTTTGTTAAATCCACAACTACATGTTCCCTTTCACAACAGTCTACCAAGGTTTACCCCTCACCTAAAAAAGGCAAACTTGGAATTGGAAAAGGTCTAGCAAATGACTTTTGGAATGAAATATAACTTCAAGATCAATCTTCAACCCAGTTATGGCCCAGCAAGTCAGTAATTCTTACACAACTGGAACTTGAGTTGGTAGATGTACTGAATCTCTTGCTTATAGCAACATGCGTTTACAACTGAAATAGTTATCTTTTACTGAGTGTACTGAACAACATAGTTTTCTACAAATTCTTTATATATTGTAGCTATATTTGACAGCCTTGATAGGCAACTTGTAACGAAAGCTGTAAACGATGAAACGAGTTCCAGATAATGGATCATTTTCCACACACTTATTAGGAAAGACACCATGTGATAAAAATACTTGTTAAAAAAAAATTAAAGACACCATGTGCAGAAGTATACAGTGCAAGCCACCATATGTAACCTTCTACTCTACAAAAACTAGCTTATGAAGGCTTCAGGTGAAAATGTTTAGTTAAAGATCTACACAAGCCAATAAATCTGTGTTTAAAAATGGACATAGTTTATCACTTGATTTGTGTGTGTGACGACGCCAAGAAGCCCCGACCCGCTTGGAAGGGCGCCTCTTTCCTCAAGGTTCATTTGGCTATGTTAGTAAAAGGCGCCCGCCAGCTGCTTCTACTATGGACCAGGATACTGATTTTTGATGTGCCACCTCTGAAATGGGAGGTACCTGCCACTGATTCAAGGAGAGGCCTGCTGGCCTTGAATCTATGGAACATTTTGTTGCAGCCAGGGTTTGTGGAGGGTGACCTCCATACTTCGGGAAAACAAAAGGCAAAATTAAGGATAGCAGGGAAGCAAGATACTGAATGACTGTCTTCCTGTTATGAAGCTGAGCGTCCATGGAACGAACGGAGGAAGGTTTGCCGTCATCAAGCGAACTATTCCCTACAAGCAAGTAAGACTTGGAAACTATTTCAATATGAACTATGACAATAACTCCCCCCCCCCTCCCCCATGATAATAATTTAAATGTCCGAATCAAGGAGAATGCCACATCGTACTATGGCCATTACAAGGTATTATGGGTAATGTAGTCCGATCACAGCTGGCCTGCTCAACTGAGTTGTAAAGTCTGAACTCTTGATAAAAATGACTGCATGATGCATTGAAAGAGGGAGTTCAACTACCAAGGAAACTCTAGTAGATAAAATGCACATACTTGAACAAACAGAGAGCACTGATAAAGGTTACTTTCAAACCGATGGTGCGTGCGGTGTCCCTCTTCGCTGTTTACTACCGCAGCATGTTTAAGTGAGGAACAGCTGAGCCTCTGAACTGCATATGATTAAGGGCGTCTTATGCTTGAAACGCTTTATGGTGCATTGTTTCACTGCTGTCCTTGGAAATAAAAGCAATTTTGACACTTGAGGAGGAGGGAGTAGGAGTGGTTAGGGGAGGGGAATCACGCGTGCAGGGAGTCGGAGAAGGGAGGGGGTAGGAGAGGGCATTCACGCGCGTGATCAAAGAAACCAAATGCCAGCTGTGCATGTCACGTGCGCTCTTGTGCTCCTGATAGCAAGCTGGTGGCCGTTTTGGTAGCACTTTAAAAAGCAGCTACTAAATGTCTCGGCCAGACCAGCGCATGCGCTGAATCAGGCTGAGACCTAAAAAGTGGTCGCAAATTGCGCCCAGCATTTTTGAGACCAATAAACATTTTTAAGAAACTGGGAGAAGATGTACTAACATTAAGAATACCGATTTTCCCATCGATGGAACTCTTTTGAATTTCATTAGCGATTCCTAGTGGGTCACAAATAGACTTATCTCTTGTAATTTGCAACCCATTAGGAATATCAGCCACCACAGGGATGGTTGCCTACTGAGATCAGCAGACCACCACGTCTGTGATAGCTTTTTCATAAAGCAATCTTTTTTTCTTTTTAAACGCATCCTGTTTTCCTTAAAGGAAAACGTTATGCGTTTAAAAAGAAAAAAGTGAAACTTTGTAGTTTCATTTTTTAAGAGTAGGCAGTGGTCCGTATGACTGCTGTCTGCTCTCAAAAAATATTTGTTTTTCATTTGTCAAAGGGTAAGGGGTTCCCTGTGGACCATTTCCAATTTGCGAATGGGTTACCACCTCCTTCAAGGAGTCGGTAAAATATGACTATTTTGCAACCATAATTCAGTTGCAAAACATTCACACATCCCATTCAGATTCGGTATTTGGAAAGGATGCCCTAAACACACACCTTCTAAATACTGAATCAAAAACGCAAATTGTGATTTGGTAACATTTTACCGAATCACAATTTGTGTTTTGTAAATATGTAAAAGTATTTTTGCGGGTGGAAAAGGGCCTATCGGCCGTTTCTGACCAAACAAATGCTTCGTTTATGTGACTACTACCTACATGCTGATAAGTTAGTTCCTAAAAATCCGAAACGTAGTTGGTTGCAATGCGGCCTACCTCATGAATGTTTATGAGGTAGGTCGCAAATTGCAACTCGCTGCAATTGAAGGCTATCACAGGGATGGTGGCCTTCTGGTGTCAGCAAAACAGCATGTCTGTGATTGAATTTAAATCAAGCGGTTTAAAAAAACAAAAAACAGCCTGGTTCCTTAAAGGCAATTGGGCTGTGTTTAACAAGAAAACTTAAAAAAAAGTTTTTGTGATACCTTGCAGGGTCCAGTGGCAACTGTCTACACCCTAACAAATAACATTCACAAAGAGGAAGATGTCCCCATTCGTTTTTGCAAATGGGTTACCACCTCACCTTGGGGGTTAGTCACTTTTCGGTGGTTTACAACTGCTATTTTCATTGAAACCTTCGATACATATGGGTAGGAATCACTATTTGGAAGGGAATCCTACAATATGCCCTTCCAAAAAAATATTCTTTATCCATTTCTAAACCCATTTTAGGAGATGGCAAATAGTTACGGACTCTGAAAACGGGTCTAGTCCAGGGAAAAATGCATTCTTTTGGTCACAAACTCCACATCAGAGCGTTTGTGACCCAAACAATGCTTTGGACATCTGGCCCCTAATTACCTATCTTTCTACCCTTTTCACATCTGTTTAGAAATTGCTTAAGTTGTGTCCCAGAGCTTATGCCAGTGCCAAACAAAAAAAGCAAAAATTGGCAATACCAGTAGGGCTAGCTTACAACAGAAAGTGCCTGTATGCTTATCTTGCAGTCTTGCTTACATACAGTTGCTCATCCGTCCATCCATGCACTCTATTACTTATCATCATCTATGCACTGTTGCTCATCCATGAACTCACACATCTTTTCCTTCATCCCTTAACTTAATCTTTCATTCGTCCTCTCCCATCTAAAATGCCAGATACACACAAATTCACCAGTCAATGAAGGAGGCACTTTCAGTTATAAGCCAGGCCTCTTCCCTTTACTGCCAGTTTGAAAGAGGTGCAAGGATGTTGTGGGTAGTGTGTGAAAGATAGACTGTGAGGGTTGTGGGATTCCTTCTGGTAGTATGTGGCAGATGTGACAGATGTGAGAGTGCTGTTTGTGGTGCAAAATTACTACTCAGTGAGAAGTGTGTGTTCTCTCCTTAAAGTGAGACTGCAAGTGTATGATGGGTGTGAGAGTGCTGTCGCTAGTGTCAGAGCTGTTCTGGTACTGTGTGACTTTTACTGTGATGAGCGTTATAGTACTTTTGGTCTTGTGCGACTGTTGGTCTGTGAGGGTTGTGAGCGTGCTTTATGTGATGACTGTTCGCCAGAATTGTGTGACAAAATTGCAGATTTTTTCTCAGATAAAATAACAAAGATCTACTCAGCATTCCCTACGCAGTCCAAAACCGGGGCAGACTTCGTTGAAAGCCCAAGGGAGTGGAGAGATAAACCTAGACTTGCCAACTTTACTACCCCTCCCACGGAAGATCTTCTAAAAATCTGCAGGTCGGTGAAGTCGGGCTCTCCGAGAGACCCTACCACACCCAAACGCCTGACGGATAGTCTAAGGGTACTAGAACCATACATTAGACATGTACTCGATGTATCTTTTACCACCAAGACAGTACCTAGGGAGTGGAAAAAGGCGGTTGTTCTGCCCCTCAGGAAGAAACCTACCATCAGTTTTGAGAAACTTGACAATCTCCGCCCAATTTCACTCCTGCCCTACCTAGCCAAAGTGGCTGAAAAAACGGTCAATAAACAACTAATGGACTTCGTGGAAAAGGCTGCCTTATTGCACGACACCCAATTCGGATTCCGCCCCCGCCACTCTACAGAGTCCGCACTGCTCACTGCAGTTGAGACCCTACGGCAGGGGGTAGATGAGGGACACACCATGGCCCTTATCCTACTGGACCTGAGTGCAGCGTTCGACACTGTGGCGCACGACAACTTGCTACAGTGTCTGAACAACGGAGGTATATCCGAAGCTGCACTCCAATGGTTACAATCCTTCCTGACAGGGAGAAGCTTCCAGGTTCGCCAGGGCGACCACTACTCGAGAGACATAGGTTTGGGCCAGGGCGTCCCTCAGGGTTCGTCCCTGAGCCCAACCTTGTTTAATCTCTATGTCTCTCCAGTGGCTTCAATTGCCGTGAGTCACGGATTGAGCATCGTGTCATACGCCGATGACACGCAGCTGGCTATCTCCCTATCGCGTGCACCCGGTCTTGCGATGGACAGTTTCAGGAACTGCATGCAAGAACTTGCAGCCTGGATGTCCACCAACTGCCTTAAGCTAAACGGCAACAAGACCGAGGTGCTCGTTGTGGGGGGGAACCCATCTGTTTGGTCATCGGCGTGGTGGCCTCCATGTCTGGATGAAGCTCCCATACCACACCAGGGAGTAAAAAACCTAGGCGTATGGCTCGACGCTGACCTATCTTTTGGACCCCAAATAGACCGAGTTGCAGGCGTCTGTTTTGGTATCCTAAAAACCATAAGGAAGGTTCTTGACCTCCTTCCTATGTCAGCACGGAAAACACTGGTACACGCCCTTGTGACATCACGCCTAGACTACGGCAACCTACTTTACCTGGGTACCACCTGCAAAGCCATGAATCGCCTTCAGGTAATACAGAACGCGGCAGCCCGTCTCATCCTAAAAATCCCTAAACGTTCAGACACCAAAGCCGCTCTCAAAACCCTCCACTGGTTGCCAGTAAGAAGCAGAGTGGAATTCAAAGCCCTCTGTACATGCCACCGCATCCTGGCTAAGAAATCCCCTATTCCACTCCAGAACTTAGTGACAAGGTATACACCTGCACGCAAGCTGCGCTCCTCATATGAGGGCCTACTTAAGGTTCCTAGGGTCAAAAGAGCCCGTATGGGCGGACGCTCCTTCCGCTATCTGGCAGCGAAAAGCTGGAATTCCCTCCCTCTCCATCTCCGTCTGGATCCTTCCGAATCCAGCTTCCGCAAGAACCTAAAAACACACCTGTTCGCCAGATAACGGATCACTGGTCTCCACCTCGGTCAGAGTTCTTCAGTTGCAGCGCGGGGACACACTTTGGCGTAACCATGCGCATTATAAGCTACCCTTAATAATAATAATAATGTATAACTGTTACTCTGAGAGGAATGTGAGCTGTTAGTAGTATGAGCCTGCTAGTGTCTGTGGTGCACTACTTGAATATTATGCCCTAAATAACGTTTGAGCAAAACATTGTTGCCCAAATATCATGATAAAAATATCTGGAACTCAAATTATTCTCTGCAATAACACCAGGACATTATTAGGTTTCAGTTTGAGTTTAGGGTTAGGTTTGGGTTTAGCATTAAGTTTGAGACTAGGGTTGGGTTAGGTTTGGGCTAGGGTTGGGTTAGGTTAGGTTTGAGGCTAGGGTTGGGTTAAGGTCAGGGCGAGGTTTATGTTTAGGAGTAAGGCTACTGTTTAGGATCAGGTCTAGGGTTAGGGCTATAATGTGGGTTAATCTTCGAGCATGAACTATGGTTTGGGTTAAATGTACGGTTATATTTTTTGTGCTTTCTCTGTTTTTCACCTTTGCATTGTCTGCACTCAATAGTATCTGTGTACCAAATTATATTATGACATGTTAGCGTAGGCAAAAGTTTAGTAAAATACATAGGACATAAAAAAACAATATTTTTGTTTACCATATTTTAAACACAATAGTTATGCAAATTATATATTTTTGGACAATGTCATAGAACTGAGTGTAACAGTACTGTCAGGAGTGTTAGACTGTAACTCTTAGGAGTGTAATGTCCTTTGGTAGTTTGAGACTACTAGT
This sequence comes from Lissotriton vulgaris, assembly GCF_964263255.1. Lineage (NCBI taxonomy): Eukaryota > Metazoa > Chordata > Amphibia > Caudata > Salamandridae > Lissotriton > Lissotriton vulgaris. Next base: position 408,515,318 of record NC_141696.1, on the reverse strand, counting down.
CTAGAAGATGTAGGAAAGTGCTTGTAGTAGTGTGTGACTGCTCCTGAGGTGATTGCGGGAATGTTGTTAGTGTTGGGTGAATGCTATTGGGTGAATGCTAGTAAGCGTTTGATCTAAAAATGCTTTCAGTAGTGTTGCTGTTACTCTGTGAGGGATGTGAGAGTGCTGTCAGTGTTTACAGTTTTTTGGTTGTCTACCATAGTAGCCTTGACAGTTCCCCTTGGGCTTTTAGTGAGCCCATTTACTGATGGACACATCTTGATCCTGAAAAACACAGCAGCAATGATTCTTGAATAGACTGTAAAATGAGGGTTACTTCTGTGATTTTGATAAAACTGACTGTCGGGACAAGGCCACCCAGCAATGGAGTAGACAAGATGTCTTGTGCTCCGATCCACCTCCAAATTAGAAGTATATTGTGGTATCCCATAAAATTCTGTACACTGCTCACCTTCCCTTCTGTGTCTTTAACTGAAGGAATGTTTCCTTACCCATGTTTCAAGTATATCTTAGCAAGGCTAAATTATTCCATTTATGTCAGTTTGGGTTGGATGTTGATGTAGGCAGATGCGGTTGAGGTGCTAACTCAATAATGCCTAATTCAAATTCCTAATCGTCAGGAGAATCTTCATTTTCGCAGTTGTCACGAGCAGGCTCCTCAGCACGCCAGACTCACAAGCTTACGACTGATTTCTTCACTTTGGAGGTTTAAGGGACCAGGTAAAAGCTGTTCTCATACGACAAGGACTACAATTGTGCACGATTGATTGGAGAACTTTCTGACTGCACCTATACTACCATGTACTCAGTAATTGAAATGGGGGCTATCAGAGGGTCATGGGGCAAGCAGGTGCAACTGCTTAAAAGTGGTGGTTGAGGCACTTTTCTACTGATGTCCCAGGGTCTGGCATAATATGGGTCCTGAGTAACTGGGCCAAGTACGCCTTCTGCACTTAACTCTCAGTGGTAGCTGTAGCCGAGTACTCAATGCTCCCTAGGGGGGGGAGGGGGAGGGGAGGTGTAAATACAGGTCATAAACACGACTCATAACTCCAAATGCAAACAGTACGAACAATAAATCAATGTCCAGCCACATGTTTGCTTTTATAAGAAAAAGTCGTATTTTATAATCAATGTTAGACATGAAAAAAGGTGTGACATTCAAATGCAATAACACAATTCCCCTTGAGGTCAGGGCTCAAGTAGTTGTCAGGCAAATCCCTGTCCCATCCTCCTTTGTGTTACGTCTTCATGGTTATTCCACATTCATTGGTGGCAGCACCAGGGAGTGCAAACTATTAGGCTGTTCTCAGCAGTTCTCCCTTCTGACTTTTTAGGAACTTTCTCAAAAGTGTCTATGATGCCGCAGCACTGATAGCATTAAGTCACCTGGGGCTCCACAGGCCCGGTTTCAGTCTTACCTACTCCAGTGATATTGTGCCCTCTCCTCAGGCGCTCCTGAGTTCGGATCCTGTACGGTGAAGTCATCCATATGCTATTGACGTGACAGCACTCAGTGGTGCAGGCTCTTCGTGTTGAGCTGCTCTGCCAGTCGGTTTCCAGTGATTGGAGCTGCTCCTGCTCCAGGCACACAAAAGGTGGAGATGGGGTTCTGAGGCGATCCTCCTACTCCTGTCCGGAACACCAACAAGAGTGCAATATCCTCGGGGGCATCTCAGTGAACCTCAGGGTGAACATCAGGTGCAGATCACGGCGTGGAGGCTTGACAGGCTGGTCCCATCAGTTCTCCTTCATTCCGGGGCGATTACCCAAAGTGCTACCGGCTACAGTGCTACCGGTAGCCCCGCCTGGCATACAGGGATGCCATGGTACTCATGATCAGGGCACAGGTTCTCCTTAGGAGATTGCCTTCACTACAGTGGCCCCTTTTGGCATACAGGGTTGCAGATCTTGGTAGTCACAGGTCCTCCCACTTGGCCCAACCTCAGTTTACCAGTGACCCCTCTGACGTGTGGGGTCACTGGGGTGTCCTTGGTGCTTCCCGTCCAGTGCTTCCAATGTATGTCAGAACAATACAGCCCTCTCCTGGTATACACAAGGGTTGCAGGGCTGATACAGCAGATGGGCAATGACCTGATGATGCAAAGCCTCATACCTTGCTCAGGGAATCCTCGTGCAGGGTTTTCTTTGGCGGAATCATCCTCCCCTTCTCATAGTCCTTTTCCAGACACCAAATATAATTTAGGGTCTGGGTCTTTAAAGTTGTCTGTTTGAGTTCTGCTTCTTTTGAAATAGTCGCTTCTTTTCATGTTGGTTCATGAAGGAGGTCTGTCACAGCAAGCCTAGCTCAGAAGCTGATTGCTCACAAAATAATTTATGGGAGTAAACAGAATGTATACTTTGATGTCAGTCACAGTGACATGTGTATCAAAGGGTTAATTCCTGACTAAAAGTCCTTCTCTTTATGATTCTCTTATCAGCCCCATATCCTTTTCTGAGATGTATCCATGCCCATTCCTTGTGATCTATCATGAAATCAAAGAACAGTCTGTGAGATGTAAGGGGAGTCCCTTTCTTACCACCAGTGTGTCCCATCCAGCTCACAGGAATGCAGCAATACACAAATCCATATGGGGGATTCCTCTCCTCCTCATGTCTTCAGCAGGCAGGCCTCGGCTTCCAAAAACACACAACCACTACGTGCGCGCTGTACAACACATCACCATTTTATGTATTGCACTTCATGCAAGCACACATACAACCAGCACATGCCATCACTGCACAGCACCACATCTCAGTATCCCTCTCAGGCCTACACACGCACACAGCACATATACTAACCACACATGCACAGCAAAGTACTGCTTCATCTTTGTACTGTACTCTTCCCAGGCACACATGCCACTAACGCAGTTAGTAATCATGCCTAGCGCTGCGCAGCACTCCACATCTACCTGATATAAGCATACAGCAGTGGAACTTTAAAAAATGGGAGTGAGCCTGTAGGCCTCACTCTAGTGACACAGGGTAAAAAAGTCCTGTCCACTACTACTGATCACTACACGGTATGCCGCCAACACCACACTTGTGCTGTTTAATTCCTTATAAAGGCGGTAGCCTTCCACCACTATGATGATAGCACTTTTGGCAGTGCTCCTGGCCCCACTAGACCGCAGTCCGTGAGACTGGCCTATGTCATGGCACACATGCATAATCCGTGTTCAACTATGGCACAAAATCAGCGTTAGGGATCTAGATAACAGTACTGTTAGGCACTCAGGGCAGGGAAACACATCTTTACCATACAAAGGACTTTCCATCCCAACAGGGCCTTAGGTGTATTTTGGGCCATTAGGGAGGTCAAGAATTTCTTCTGGGGTGTAAAATAGATTTTAACTGACCACAGGCCTTTGACAGACATTTTCATGGAAAAAAAGGTTGAGTACAGTTCCCATGCCATTAGAAAATGTATTGTTGGTCTATAAGAATTCAACTTTAATTTACACTACATACTTGGAATGAGCGATTCAGTGGTAGATTTTCTGCTGGAGATGTACTAACAAAAGCTGAGTGAGATTGAAGATGACGAGGAAGTGATGACATGGTATATCAAAGAATGTGTTGTTTGATAAGAATAATGGGTGTTAGCTCTCAAAGGAGATGGAGTGTTTCAGTAGGTGTGTCAAGCTTCTCAGAATGGTTGGGCACCAAAGAAGATATCCCAGGAGTTATTAGGTTTCTAGAGTGTGAAGGATGAATTAATGGTGGATGGAGACGTGTTGTTGAAGGGTACGCAGATAGCGGTTCTGTTATCACTCTGGCATAGAATAATGCTATGTTTCATAAAGGTCCTAAAGGTTTGAACAAAATGGACATAAGAAATGGGTTGAGTTAACTGTGATCAGGCATAGATTTAAAAAGAGAGGTTGGTGAGGAAGTATAATGCTTTTGTGAACAATGATAAAGTGAGCAAAGTGATAACACCTCCCAGGGAGAATAGGGCTATATCTAAGATACCACGGGAAGATATTTCCCTAAATATAGTACACCTAAATCAAAGTGAGGGGTCCGATACATACCTTTAGGTATTAGCTGATAATTTGTCATGATGAATTGAGATTGGTTTTGAAGGTAAACTACGACAAGGAGAATTACAGATATTCTAAGCGAGATTTTCCATAGGGGTGGATTCCCACATTGTATTTTGATTGACAATGGGACACAGCTGATCTCTAAGGAGAAGGAGGAACTTTTGGGACTGAGAGGGCTAGGGCACAGAAGATGTGCTGGTTATCATCCAGAAGAGAATTGTACTGTTGGAAAGTTTAACAGGTCAAGAAAGGAGTTTATCCAACTTCAGAAATGTGCTGGAAGAAGTTGGAAGGAAAGTTCAATTACATTCTTATATGCTTACAGATGTGCACCACACCACAAATGGGAAGGTCCCTTTTGAGATATTAAGAGGAAGAAAGGAAATTAAGAGGTTCACCATGGTTGGATGATGTGGTGAAAGAAGAGGAGCATACACTGAAGGTTGACAAAGGCAAACACAAAGGAAAGTCCTTGTTGGACTGGAAGGCAAGAGATGAGCTTCGGAAGGCCACATTTTGTCATGTCATCAAGGCTGGGGGTGTAGTTCTGAAGGAATGTGCTATTGGTACACAGGGCTCGTTCTGATCCATTTAGACTTTAAGATGTTCCACAATGCTGTGAAAGTCGAGCATAGGAGAAAATTAAATTTTAATCGTGTGGTTCTTTACAGGGGAATGCTGATTGAGTTTCCATTTTCTCCAGCACCCTTGTGAGCTCTTCCTGAGACTGTTATTTATTTTCTCTTTTGAGATTCTTTTTTTCCCTAGGTGTGTGCTATCCTATGAGAACGCCATACTTTGTGCGTTTTCTCTTCTGTCTCTTTAAAAAAATGAATGTTTCCTTACCTGTGGTACATACATCCTTATAACGGCTAGAACATTCCAGTTATATTAGTTGGAGTTGGAACTTGAGCTGGGCAGCTGTGGATGAGGTGTTATCTGAATAAAGACCTGGAGAGCCTTCATTTTTACATATATGTGCATTTGCATTCAAATGCTAGTACAGACTGACACTGGACTGACACTGGTATCTGCCAGTGACCCCTTGGTGGCTGACTCCTCCTTGGCAAAGCAGAGGTGATGTGGCTAGCAATAACATACTTCTTCGGACTATCCATTTTGTCTATTTGTGTGGTTGAACAGTGCATAATCACTAAGGGGCTTACCTATGAGAGCCCGGTGTCACTTTTGCACCATGTAAAGTGGTACTTGCGTGAGGCAGGGCTCTGAATCAGATTTATGAAGCCAAGCAAAGTCACCCTGCGTGGCTTTGAGTGGGCTCATAAATCTTGAGTAAGGTACGCTGCGCAAACCGCTATGTCACCTTACTCTGCACCCGGAAGGCATTCCATAGGCATTGCAGTGGGTATTCACAGGCAACACCCATGGATTTTGATGCTGCCCCAGATTTTCAAAATCATGTAAACCTGAGGAGGGGTCAAATTCTAACGCCTTCCAAGGTGAGGCATAACGAGGAGAAATAACTTAATTTTGCCTCGTTTTTTCCACTTTTTATGTGTGCTGTATTCACGCCTATTAGGGGTGTTTTTGTGCAGGAAGCTTTGTGCAGGAAGTTGGCCCCTTCCTGCGCAAAAACAATCCTCACGCAACGGAGGCACCCTTGGTGCAAGGGTGCCTACATTGGCACTAGGCTCCCGAAACGACGCCTGAAGAGGGAGAAAGGATAGGAATGCACTGTATTATATGAATATGGTGCATTCCTGCCCTATGCCACATTTCTGTAAATGAGGGCCGTTGTGTGGCTCCTGGAGTCTCCTGCTTGGGCCTGTGGCAAAGCTGAAGAGGTTTGTGTGGTTAGTGGTAGAGTTGTGTCTGAGGTGGGGTAACTGGTGCTGCTGGGCTGGCATGTTCATCAGTGTTCGTCAGTGGGAGGACTGGCAGAGTTGGCCAGAATGCAGGCGAAAGGGACAGCTGTCCTCACACAAGAGTAGCAGACTAGCATGATGCTTCAGTATACAAGCAGAAGTGGGAGCAATAGTCAAGTGGCAGGAAGTTCAAATTCAGGGGACTTAAGCATTAGGGTAGCCCAAGTTGGGGGTTGCACGTTTTTGGTTGAGGCCCCCACCTCTTAAGAGGTAAACAACAAGCCCTGAGCTGAAGGTCTGAAGGAAGCCTGGTGATTGCACTGCTTCTCTGAACGTTTTTCCATTTTGTGATTTCTCATAGGTAGAGGCAGGCATCTGCAACATGGAGAGGTGACTGGGCAACAGAGAAACCTTCTCTTCGATCTGCACACACTTGGAGTGACATAAGGTCCCCACAATTATTTGGAGACAGCTCTGAATGCAGCAGACATCCTGGAGAGAACATAGCATTAAGATGAAGGTAAGCCAGAGCACCTCTGTAAGGGTAAATCTGCGTTTGGAAGACCATTCTGAGTTAGTCTGTGTCATTGTATGGTAGGTAGCTTTACTGTACCGTTAAGGAAGCTCCTGAAAGCTGCAGAAAAATCCTGTGTCAGATCTGCAAATCCGAGTAAACAATCACTGCAGGATCTGAAGCAAAGTTAAGAGACACTCTTTCTACACTAAAGTCAGAATTTTGCCACAGTGGGTACCTTTCGTTATTCAACCTATAGCCGTGTGCCACAAATGTAATAATCTCACGAAAAGACATTGAAGCTAGGCCCAGCATCTTAGTGTTCCTCTCTAGTTTTGGATGACTCTCTGATCAGTATCAATAGTTTCCTCATGCTCAGAACATTACATGACATGGTAGGTGGTACAGGAAACAGAGAGCCCTTAAAAGAACTCCAGAGTCTCAAGCAATTCAAGAGCCAATAGGAGTGGGGCCTCAGTTTAGTTGGTCCCCCCGTGAGCAGGGACAACTTAAGGAATTTCAAGGCCCAGGGCAAAACATATTGTGGGCCTCCCTTTAGAGAACAACTCTGTATGTTTTATCTATTTTCTGCTCATTCACACCCTTGGCAACTATGGTCAGATCATTGACAACGTTGTTTCTTGGCCAGTTCTCATCTGGGCCCAACCCTGAAGCAAACAAGGCTTTTGGTCTGATCGGCAATAGAGAAGCCAAAAAAATAGATGTTTGAAAAAGATAGCTGTAGGTGGACTGGTGTCTCACTACTGAGCCTCTGCCTCCAGGGAGTGTTTTATTATGTTGACTGTACTCCTGTCTCTGCTCTACTAGGAAAGGGGACTCTGAGCCAGATACTACTAGACTGTGATTGCACCGACCCAGCAGCATCATCAGATGGACCTTGCTGTCATGTAGGGAGCACACAATGCTGTTCTGCACTGCAGTTTGGCATGTGGCCTGTACTCTAGCCCTAGTTTGGTGAAGTGGTCTCCAGCTGGACTGCACCAGAATATCAGACAGATTAGAGATCCGACCAAACCTTCTACCTACAATGAGTGGTGTACCTAGTCTGTAAGCACAATTCAGGCGTACAGTGTTAATATGTGGCTTTATTTGGTGCAATGCCTGAGCTGCTTGGGGCTGGTATTCGGAGTCAGGTAGCACTAGGCTGTGATCACGCTTGTCCTGCAACAGCTCTATAAATTCGATGCAGTCACAAAGGGAGCATAAAATGCTAAATTCCACTGCACAGTAAGTGGTATGTGCTGCATAAAGGCAAAGGCCTGTGCAGTTGAATTGCAGTATGAGCAACATCAACTGTGGGCTGACTTTAAATTCGGCAAGAGCTGTCTGCGGACATACAGGCAAATCAAGAAGACTTTGAAAATTGGTCCTGCTGCAACAGCATATGAGCTACGCAAACAAATGATGGATGAAATGCTGAATGAATCATACATTCACCCCCAGTCAAGAGATCTGGGTTAAATCCATTGTTCTTTTGCTCACCATGCCACCCCAGTTTAGACCCAGCCATAAGCAAATCAGTCTTGACACTGTGCCTCATGGGAACAGTCCAGACCAAACTGCCAAGCCGGGTCCTCCCTGGACTGGAAACAAGCGTCCTGGGATCGGTTTCAGGGTGTGTCATCCTTCTTCAGCCAGGCTAGCTTGAATCCAATGGCACAGTGAGCAAGGGGCCCATGTCTGGGCATACCCATCCCACATAGGGCAAAAAGTGCTACGCAAACAAATGATGGATGCAATGCTGAATTAATCATACATTCACCCCCAGTCAAGAGATCTGGGGGCATATGAATCAGTTGCCTGCCCTGCAGAGCAGAAGCCTGCATATCAAAGCCTCATTTGATTAACTTTTGCACACAATTAGAAATCCTTGATCAGACTAGATGATACTAGCAGTCTGGACTTGGAATAACTCCAGTGCAGTGCATAAACACAAGTGGCCCTTCAGCAGACCTCCAAAACTCTTTGAAAGGCAGTGAGCACTATTGTTATAACAGTCCTGTGATTGAGCTTCATGACTAGGTTTGATTGTGCAGAATTCTGGCCAACTAGGAGTGGAACCTGAAGGTCATCAGCAGTAGTTTCCCAGAATTCCCCAGAAGTGGTAGATGGCGTCTCTCACTTGGGAGGATAAAATCAGGATCAAATCAGGATGTTGCACTGTCAAGTTTGCATCCTCCTTTCCTTCCAAAGGTGTCATTTGTTTCTCATTCCCTCGGTACTGGAAATTGTTTGCTTGGATGTAAGTAATCTCAACACTCTTGCAAAAAGCAGGCCACGCGGTACATATGTCTAATCCAACAAACACACTTATTGAAAAATTATCGGTTTAGGCACAGATCAAAATAGTTCCTCAGGCACTTTTTTGCCTCAGGACTGTTTAAGACAGTGGGATGGAGGGGTGTTGCTATCCTTTGCTCCCTGTAGTTCTATGGTGAGGTTAGGAGGGTGGTACCTGACAAAGCGGGACAGCCCTTAAGCCTGATATTCACACTGGAAGCATGCATATACACAATCTCTAGCCTGTCAGCTATACTTCCTTAAATCTACTATTTCTCACATGCTGCAGTACGCAGAGGGTGAACATTTCAAAGGGCAAGATCTAACTGTAGTACTGGATAGTACTAAGGACAGGAGCCACTAGAAGTTTGGAGGAGCAGGGGCCATTTCAGAGGTGTCTAAAGATTGGATACCTTCAAAGGCATGGTTGATGTGTTGCCCCTCAACACTGCAGTTCATATGAAAACGCAGTTTATTCTTCAGCACACAAATGCTCCTTTGGACCACGTAGTGTGGGAAACACTTCTGATCGACGACACTAAAATTGGTCATATCTCTGTCTCTGTTCATAATCCATTTATTAGTGACTGTGTTGCTGGTCCAAATGTAGACAGTTGATATGTAATAAAAATCTACTTTATGATAGGGTCATTAGGTCAGAATTGATAGACTGCAACCAGAATTTCATGGCAGAGCAAAGAAAAGATGCCGGATGGGGCCCTGTGACCCACTCAAACCATTGGTACTGGGTGCTTCATCTCGGCATTCTCTCACCTTGTTATCGAGTAAACTATATGACTGACTGCAAAAAAAAGTGATTTCACAAACGCACTCTTTCCCGTACAACAGGCAAGGAGTAACATGCGTTACTGGAACAAAGAGATCAGGGTGGCTATTGGTTGGGAAATTGAGAGCCTACATCATGAAAGATTGTGTGAAGGAGAGGAGGACCACATCTGGTACTTTGGCACGGGGAAATGAGACAAAATGGGACATCCTTAGTTCTAACCGGGCTTATATGAGGGGTAGCCTGGTGTTGAAGCTGATATGTTAGCCTATGTTAGGGTCCCAGACTGATAGTGTCTTACCAAAGTCCTGTCCACAACCTTAAAGGGTTGCATTAAGATAGAGGAGGTAACTGGGGGAACATCAAGTATTATGGTAGATCAATTTCCATGTCCAGAAGACTGCTCAGCACTAGTCTACCAGATTGTGTGGGGCATCCCGTGACCACTTTAGCTAGCTATTGATACAGTTAATAATACTCTATCCCTTATGGGTTCTATGCGGCAAAGAGGTGATATTTTGAGCCCTAAGCCAGAATTTGACCCCTCAAACTGCAGCTCAAATAGGCAGTTAACCCTGCATAGCTTATGCATCAAGTTGCCAACCTTGCAGCATGTATGGGACTGTTGATACAGGTATAATAGATCTGGTCTAGTTTGGCCTTATAAATGAGGACAGTATATGGATAACACCAAAAAGATACAAACATTTTCTGTACATACCAGATTGTTTTACGGCTTCCCCAGGATGTGGACAAAGCATTTGATCAAGTGTACTGGTGCCTCCTAGAACATACGTTCCACCCAGGCCCTTATTTCATCAGGTGGATTATGGCTAGATTTTACACTGCTACAGCGAGCATCAGAGTGAACAGCAGGACCTTGAGCTATTCACTATCCATAGAGGTAGGACACTAATTGTCTCTTGTATTTGTTTTAGCCATAGAACTCATGGTAAAATACATACATCACAACATGTACATTCATGGAAAAAGATAGGAAGGGACAACTTTAAATTGTCCATGTATGCAGATCATGTTGTGAGACTGCACATACATTTGCTTTAAAACCATTACATTTGCTAAAGTCATGCTGATTTATTAACTGATGTATTTTTAAAAAATATTGTGTCCATGTTATGTGCACGCATGCTCAGCCTTATCACTTCTGGAGTATTAAATCTCATTCTGATGTTTTGCACTTTGAGCATGGATTTGTGAAATGGATAGCTCAGCATCTGATTGTTTACATTTCTTGTATCTTTTTCAATGTAATTTGCCCTTCTTTAAATAAGAAAGCTGTACACATGTTAATCTGAGCTTCAGTGTCTGCCATACGTACTCTTATTGGAAGCAAGTATTGTATGTGAAGATGCTGACAACTGTGGGAAGACATTCTGCTGCTGTGCATTGCAATAATGTGCTGTCCTTGTTTTACTAAATGAATGTGAGCACACTTCACATAGGGATATGTGTGTTTCCTCTTATCTTTCTGTCAGTATGATGACATTTGTTGTCCATCTCTCATCTGATAGACTGTATTCTTCTTTGCAAAATCTGGCCCATCAAAACTAAGAGAAGAAACCATCCCAATCCCTTTTTAGGGCGAGGCCTCCGCCCACGTAAGTGGGAGGAGTTTCGAGATCCTAATGTTAAAGAAGAGAAAAAAAAAGTATCTCCTAGGGCTTTGGCGAGAGAAATTCCAGACATTCCTTAGAGTGTTCTGTCATCTGGCCAGTGATTCGTCTTCCTTGTGTTGTCGTTTTAATAGGCTTGAAGTGATAGGGTAAATGTAGTTTTCGGACGCCATTTTGGGCATTTTTCGTGCGTGCTCGCGCAAAGAAGTACATTAATTATAATTAGGAGCTGTCAGGGTGCCTCCGTAAGTGAATCCAGATGGCCGGGCGCGTTCACCATTCAGCAGCGCTCCGCGCGCTGCTGCTGCATGCCAGGCCAGGAAAGGGCTTCATTAGCCTCACTCATCCGGCGCTGAGACAGCAAGACACGGGGGCCCACGCCCCCCTCCCTCATCGGTATCGGCGAAGCTCGGCCCACCCTGCCTACCACTTGCCATGCAAACGAGAAGCACCAGTATCGAACGACAGCCCTCCTGCTTCTGGGCGCTATCGAAATACAGACGTTACTTTGGTGCAGTTGATGGCGACAGAACAGCGCAGCTGCCCCCTCGTGAGCTGGGTACTAGTGAGACTGCGCCCTCGTGAACTGTGCAATAGTGAAACTTTGCTACAGCTGTGGCGACCAGCGCAGCTGCCCCCTCGTGTGCTCCGTGGCGTACAATCACCTGGTGGTTAGTTGGCATGGTTTGTTCATTCGTTCTGTCGCTTGTGACTGGAGCTGACCACGCCGCTGGTGAACAGCGCAGCTGCGCTCCCTACTGCCAGATATTAGTGAAACTGTGAGTAGCTGATGACGCGTGGTGCACGTTCACCAATTTCCATCTACACTGTGTCAGCGCGTAGAAATCCTCACCGGTGAGTGGTGCCACTACAAATCTTTGACTGAATGTCTGTCAGGAATGTAGTGACTGCGGGTCGTGTAGATTCGAGGAGGGCAAAGGTCACGTACTCAATGAGAGGTGGCAGCGGCTGAAGGCACGGAGTACAGCGGCTCCACTGTGTGGTCTGAGGCGCACTGAGGCCACAAGCACCTACCTCTTTTCCAATGGGTGAGAGTTTTGACTGACTGGTGTGAAACAGAGCAGCTGCACCTCAGCCTTCGGGCACAATTAAAGTTTTCTCGTCGTGTATGAAGCCAAAAACAAACACAAAGCGCCTAATTTGGGCTGGGTGCGTTTAAACTCAAAGGGCACCGGCGAACACAAAGCACGGCTGCGTGACAATGTGAAAGCGACGACATTTTGTCAAGTTGTGGCCCGAGTTTGCATCCTGGGGGGTTTTAAAGCTCTCTCCGCACCTTTACAAATTGAAATAAACGGACGGGGGTTTGCCCAAGATCACAACGTGTGGCCGAGGCTACCAGAGGCTCGCCATGCGTCCTTGACGCCACGAAGTAGGAGCCCCGTTGATGGTGGGATGCGCGAGTGACTACGTTTAAGCGCCTCGAAGCCCCTCGCCATCCTCATATAGGAGCTTCCAGGGCCCAGTACATATGTCTATAGGATAAGGCTGCCGAGGGGCCCTAGACCTCCCCCCCCTGAGGGTGAGTATAGCGCCTTCGCTTGAGCCTCTCCCGCCAAAAGTTGGTCGCTGCCCTCCACCGACCACCCGCCCCCTGTCCACCCGCTGTCACACCCGCAGATGAGAGCAACCGCCGCCGCGAGACTCCCCACCCTCCCGGCAGCAGCATTTTATTGTAGCGCCTTGAAGCAGGCCGGTATTCTGTATACATTCCCCATTTACTGCACGCGCAGTCCAGCTTCACTTTGAAAAGGGCGCCTCAGGTCACTCTCGAAAGACAGAACCACCAGTTTCTGCGTACCATCAAAGAGAAAATACCAAGTGCCCCGCCCCTACCCCCCCCATACCCAAGTTGGAAGCCATCCACACCATGGTGTTATTGGAAGGGAGGAGCATTAATAACTTTCAGCTGCCTTTGAAATACAGAACTGTCTTATTCTGGGCGCAATCCAGGCAGTTTGAGGGTTAAATTCAGCTGTTCTTTTTCAACACGTTCTGGCAGGCACCCAGCTCTGTATTTATAATACCTACACGAACAACTCCTGCTCTCATACAATGTACTTAAAACCAACATAATTCCACGGCATTTTAGACGTATTTATTTGTGAAGGCTGGGAAAGGATTAGTAATGTTAAAGAAAAAAACAAATTTACATAAACGCAGCATGTACATTCTTAAGTTTATGCCTTGCAAGGAGGCAAAGATGGCCATTTGTGCCAAACCGAGAAGTTGATTTAACTAGAGTAGTGGGCATGGCTTCTGGGCTTATTATTCTATGTTCCTAATTTTAATTTCGAGCCGTGCACGACGAGTGCGAGTTGTGCAGCACGTTCTAAACATGGGTGTCCAAAGTAGGCCCAAGAGGCAAAACCGCGCCAGATTTTAAGGCAACAAAGGTAAAATGATTTTATATGCAATTGATCAGAATCGAACTCTTTTACCTGGTTAGCAGTTAAACTAACAAACTTCCATGAATCCGGCTTATGGACAAATGCTGAACGCCACTGCTGCACATATTTGACCCACTGTTAAAATCAGTTTTTGATCTTTATTTGGGGTAGGAGGGCTTTTGACAGTGAGTGCAGAGTGACAGCAAGTGACAATGAATGCAAAGTGACAGCAAGTGACAGTGAATGCAGAGTGACAGCAAGTGACAGTGAATGCAGAGTGACAGCAAGTGACAGTGAGTGCTGAGTGACAGCAATTGACAGTGAGAGCAGAGTGACAGTGACTGCAAACTGAGTGCAGAGTGACAGTGACTGCAGACGGAGTGCAGAGTGACAGTGAGGGCTGAGTGACAGTGAGGGCTGAGTGACAGTGAGGGCTGAGTGACGAGTGACAGTGAGGGCAGAGTGACAGTGAGTGCAGAGTGACAGTGAGTGCAGAGTGACAGTGAGTGCAGAGTGACAGTGAGTGCAGAGTGACAGTGATTGCAGAGTGACAGCAGAGTGACAGTGAGTGCAGAGTGACACTGATTGCAGAGTGACAGCAGAGTGACAGTGAGTGCAGAGTGACACTGATTGCAGAGTGACAGCAGAGTGACAGTGAGTGCAGAGTGACACTGATTGCAGAGTGACACTAGAGTGACACTTATTGCAGAGTGACACTAGAGTGACACTTATTGCAGAGTGACACTAGAGTGACACTGATTGCAGAGTGACACTAGAGTGACACTGATTGCAGAGTGACAGCAGAGTGACACTGATTGCAGAGTGACAGCAGAGTGACACTTATTGCAGAGTGTGAGTAGTGTGAACAGTGTGTGAGTAGTGTGAACAGTGTGTAAGTGTGCAGGGTGCACATTGTGTGAGTGTGCAAGATGAGTCTGCAGGATGAACATTGTGTGACTATGCAGGGTGAACAGTGTGAGTGTGCAGTGTCAGCAGTGTGTGAATGTGTAGGGGCAGTGTGTGAGTGTGCAGGAAACAAACACTCAAAGTAAGTCCACCACACACATACATACCACCACACACAAGAAGACACACACACCATACACACACATACACCACACACACACATACCACACACACACCACACACACACCATATACACACCACACACACATACACGACACACACATACCACACATACACACCACACTCATCACCACTCATACACACCACACTCATCACCACTCACCCCCACAGACTCACCCCCACAGACTCACCACTACAAACACAACCACACACACAACAACACCAGCCGTCAGTACATGCTTTCACCAGGGCCAAACACCACCAGGCATCAATGCACTTTTTCACCAAACACAAACACCATCAGGCGTACAACACCAGGCAGCCGTCAGTGCATGCTTTTACAAGGCGCACTCAGCAGCAACCGTCGGTGCACGCTTTCACCAAACACACACCATCAGCCATCTCTGCACGCTTTTACCAAACACACACCCACCAGCCGTCAGTGCACCCTTCCACCAGGCACACACACCTCCAGGCGCCAGTGCACTCTTCCACCAAACACACACACCAACAGCCATCAGTCCACGCATCAATTGTTAACGCATCCACAATTAACTATTGTAGCAATCGCTGTATGATACACTTTACTTTTAAACATATTCATCTAAAGCACAGCATGCAACCATTGGTAAAATTACAATCTAACCCACATAATTCCACTACACACCACATGCACACACTCCATAACACATGGCAAAAAGACATTGGCATTTACAATGCCATTAGCTCAAACTCAAATAAATCCGAGCCCGATTGCATTTCTAATGCTTGTGTATTTTAGTTGGCGTTTTGTACCATATGTGTCTAGTCACCCATCATCTTCTGTGTGCTCGAGTCATGACTGAGCTTCGTTGGCTCTTGCCTCAGTTTTTTCAAAGAAAAAGAAAGAATCATACTTGGGACTGTACTTCAACATTGTCATTATTTGTATGACTTTTAGTTTTATTAACAATGTGACACATCTCCAATTTCATCTAACAGCAGTCTGGCATAACTTTAACTGAGATTATGTACCTTTCCTTATGGGAATCTTTAACATTTAATGTATGAATCCATAGACAAGGCCACAATTCCTAATTCAACACTTTTTCTTTTTGTTGGCAAGTGTCTTGTGAAGAAGAATATCACTATTTAGTGATTTGAGCCATTCCAGAACATTTCTAAATTTTGTTTTTATCTGTAAACCGTTTTCCCATTTGAAATTAATCACTGACTACAAATTTTTTCTTATTTTTTTGTTTCCCTAAGTAAACCTTTAGGTGTAGCCTGGTAAACAACCCTGACAATGAAACCATAAACCCGCATGTTGTTACAACGCGGTCGTTACAACGAACGCGTGGTAACAATGCATACATTACCCTGCAAGTCGTAACAACGACTTGCGGAGGGGGGAGAAGGTGTTGGATTTTAAATCCAACACCTTCCCTACTGTCCGCACAGACTAGAGTTGGAATAGTAAATTATACTATTCCAACATCTAGCGCCCCATCCGCAAGTTGTTGTTATGACTTGCTGGGTAATGGTATGTCTTGGTATAATGCATTTGTTTTAACAACTGCGTTGTAACAACATGCGGGGTGACGGGCAGTGGGAAAAAGAGTCATATTCGTGTAGCCTACCACCTTGAGGTGAACCTGTCTTTCACATAATAACATTGCAGTTCCATTGGCTAATCATTTTCTGTACAATAGCTTTACTCATTTTCATTTTTAATGTTTGAATCGATTGAATATCTTTATTTGATTATAAGTAAATAATCATAAAAGAACAGACAAATATTAAAATGCATAAAATACTTGCATCAGCTAGTTCATATCATATACTTTAAAAGACAAGGAAAACAAACGATTCAACATATCAAAATCTTGCAACGCCTCAGTTCCCCATAAAAACACTCCCACCTCATTGGAGAATGCTCAATATCACAGTGTAGTCAGTAACAGACAAATAGTAGCAGGGAAGGTTTATCCAGGGGAGGGCAAATAGACCATTGCATTATATCTAAAAAGCAATAGAATCAAGCCAATAAAGTTCATATTTCAAAAATTTAGCTTGATCTATTGAATACTTTTTTACCTTCTCTTTTAAAGTATTTTGTTTGAAATTGAGGATGCAAGATTTTTATGTTTTAATATTTGTTTTTTCTTTTATGAATATATACTTCTAAAAGAATAAAGATATTCAGGCAATCAATGTTTGCATCAGATTGATTAATGTTACTTGTCAGTGGGTGTAGAATTGTGGTTTTGCACTAGTTCATAATTTCTTTATGGTTAAGTCAATAGTATGTTCACTCATTGACAGTTCTTGATATTTTATGGACATCTGACTTCATAAAAACAAAAGTCTCAACTTTATGATTTTGTTATAATGAGTGCATTTTTGTCATTCTCTACCAAGCTACAAAAATCTTTCTTTGATCTCATTCGTACTAGTCATGCTTTAAAAACTATCAATGAATTTCAGAATTGAAAGATATTTAGATTTCATCTTTAAAGATAGTACACTTCAAACATTTCTGTTACATTATCGCTAAAGCCTGATTCTGTACTTAAGGGATTCACAGCTGCATTACATTATTCTGCAATGCTCAGTGTTCTTGACTTTCAATTTTCTATAATACAGTTTTCATTACAGTGTAGTTTGTTGATGGGCGTCCAATCTTTCCCAAATGTCTGATCTCAACCCAATGCATTCATTTGACTTCAATAGGCATATCTTAGAATTCTTTTCTTTTATAATTAATTCTTGCTTATGCTTCTAATACATGCTTGGGTTCTTATGAAGCCTCACCTATATTTTGTTCATTGTCAAGTGCATCTGGTGAAAGACTTGCAAGAATGTATACAATGATTTGCCTTTACAACTACAACTACAACTTCCCTACTCCCTTATAATTTAACAAATTCATTGTATCTGTCAATGTTTGATTTACATTATTTACTTTGTTCTCCTCTAAGGACCGATGTGTTTGGTCTATAGAGTTTCAAATACATCCTACCGCACGAGCATATTACAAGGCAATGTTTGAGTCACAAAGCACACCACATTATATCAGGATCTATTGGTAGCCGTGTGTCCTGCTCAACTCTCAGATAGTCTGCAGTATGTGTGCCTCTGTATGGCTCGGACTTAGAAGGACTTGGGACTTGACGCTTTGAAAAAATGCTTGCCATATATTTTATGTTCAAATTGTGCACAGTTCATTTATCTTTAACATTGGTAATGATAGGAATGTAAAAATATGAGGTTTTTAAAAAAAAATTGGAACTGTCATAAAAATGACCATGTACATTGCAAAATAAAAAACAAGAACATTTTACAGTCACACACATATTTCCATTATTATCAGTGATATAAACAAGTTGCAACAAAAACAATGAAACAATTAATTGAACACAGCATCATACAAATAGAAGTTTCATGTTTAAAACAGTATCTTTTGAAATGCATTTCTGCATTAGCAGGCAGCCGCGGCCGGCTGTGGGAGTACCTGTAGGGCGGTGACCAGGGAGGGGCATGGTGGGGGTAGTAATGAATAGATTACTGAGTTTTACAGGTAAGTAAACATTTAAATAAATAAAACTAATTTGGTTGCGCGCACTGCATCGCATTTGGGGATGCAGTGCACTCAACAAAATTTGTTTTATTTATTTAAATGTTTACTTACCTGGAACGCTTCGTAAACCATACATTACTACGCTCCACCCTGCCCCTCCCCTTCCCCACGTCACCGCCCTGCAGGTACTCCCACTGCCGGCCGTGGCTGTTAGCAGGATGCAAAGATTGTCAACATTTTCTACAAACACAGATAAATAATATCTTATGATCAAAGCCACTGCCAAAAAAATCTCTAAAAAGGTTTATTTTCAGTTTTTTTACATATAAAAATAGTCGTTTCACAGTGCAGTTTTACCATTCACTCTACGTTTCAAGAATATCTTTTGAATGAAAGAATGTGAATGCTTCAGTAATGTCTATTTATAGTACGATCATTACCACAAGGCATTACTGCATTGTTTAAAGATTTGCTGACTAAGACGTTTTTGCCTGTACATTCCTGCAGATGTGTTTTATACTAGCTTTTACCTGCTGGTAACATTGCTGATTATTACCTACGAGGAGTCACAGTAATTACGGTCAGTGTTTAAATACATCCAGTGAAAATGTCCATTAATCCAATTAGGATACATATATTTATTTAAATCTAAATATGTATCGAAGGCTCCCAGTTACATCATGTCCTCACTGAAATATCACCACATGAATAATCTGTAAACTTTTGCCTTTATTGATCACAGTTTTTAAGTCTCTGTTCCATGCTGCTTCCTTTCTATAACGTTCTGTTTTTTTCCACTTTGTATGTAGATTGTTGTGTTTCTGCATGTAAGCATGTTTGTCTGTGGTTTAACTGTGATTCTTTGGCTTATTGTCTTTGATGATTAAATGTATAGTAACCATAATTGCATAACTGACATGAATGAAATAAATGCATTTGAATTTAAAATACATTTATAGATCTCAACTAAAATGTAAGTTTCAATGGGATTCAGCCGTGTGGAAGGAGAGGCATTGTTTAGCAATATATTCTCAAATGTAGAAGTCTACAATTTAGTTCATCAGAGTAATTGTATAGCAGCCCATATATGAGGGCTGTGGGCCATAGCTCAGCGAAGCTTGATGAATCATATTTTATAACCCTGGCCCAAAAAAGAGAAATCGATAAAACTGTGCTTAAAACCCAAAAAATGAAAAAAGAAAAGGGCGAAACTGTTTGGAGGGCACAGTATGATGTCATTATGTGTACCTGTATAATAGAAAGTGTTACGCTCTTCATCTCCATACGGGAATATCTATCCTGGGTAATCAATGCATGTGTACATATATTGGTGAGGGTAAATGCACCCAAATAAATTAGATTTTGTGATGTGCTGTAAAAATGTAAACACAATTTTCTTAAAAGTTTCGCACATTATTAAAATAACTTACGCTTGTGAGTAGGCTTTTACCAAATTCTCTTCAATGCTCACTCGTATGAGAGGATTGCATACGTTATTCGGAGCAGCACTCTCCTGAGTGAGCAGTAAAACAAATGCCATATAACATTGTGTAATGGCACCTATATTGTCTCTGTCTGACATATCATATTTATATCTTTATATGCACACCTGCTGCACCAAAAATAACTATTTCTTATTTGGATCCACATCAGCCTTTGCTACCTCTGCCTCAGTTGCACTGTCATGGTCCTCAGGTAAACCAGTCCCAGGCATCTGTATCCGATTCTCCACTTTGCTGATTCTCTGTTTCAGTTTAAGTTGAGTTGAGGTATACTCTGCAAGAAGTCTGGCAAATTTAGTTTGTAAACTGTCCAGTGAGGATTCAAGTTTTGCCACCTTTTCCTCCAGGTCTTTAGGGTCAGCACCAGCCTTTGCTGCTTCCTCATCAATTAATCCATCTTTCAATAAAATTTGTCGCCCTTTCTCTTCCAGCATTTTCTTGGCATCAGGGTACTCAGTTAGGGCTTCCATCAAGTCATCCTTTGATAGACAAAACAGATCCGAATAACCAATACTTCTGATGTTAGCAGTCCTCCTATTGCCAGATTTGCTACCTTTAATATTCAAGATACTGATTTCACCAAAGTAGCTGCCATCACTCAGCACCACAAACTGAGTTATTCCATCATCAGCCACAACAGCTAATTTTCCCTCTTTGATGATATACATTTCCCTACCAATATCCCCTTTCTTACAGATGTAATCTCCGGGGCTGAAGACTTGAGGCCTCAGCTTCAGCACCAGCTCCACAAGGAGTCCAGCTTCACAATCTTGGAAGATCCGCACTTTCTTCAGTGTCTCCAAGTGGACATTGATGGCAATCTCAGCTTTCAATTTGTCTGGCAGATTCTTCAGGACCTCCTTCTCGTCAACAGTTTTTTTGTTTGTCCAGAGATAATCAAACCACTTGATAACTCGTGCCTCAAGGTCCTTTGAGACATTTCGGAATTGCATATATTGCTTGATGGAGTCAATCTTGGACTGGAAGTCTGCCCTGGAGGCATTCATGTTGGAAATCATAGATCCAACATTACCTACGATAGTTGCAAAGATCAGCACACCAACTAGAAAATCAAACACTACAAAGAGGAACTCTCCGTCCTTCACTGGAGGAGGTGTCTCACCGATCGTGGTCAGGGTCAGTGTCGACCAGTAGAGGCTGTAGATGTATTTTCTGGCCAAACGCCCATATTCTGGATGGGACACATTTGGGTAGACCCATGTGTCTGATCCAAAGCCTATAGTTTTGGAGATTGCAAAAAATATGCATGCATTCCAGTGTATGATGATAAGAATATACAGGACAAGGTTGCTAATGCGAAAAATATTTGGGTAATTTGTCCTTGTCTCTGTGCGGTCAAAAAACTCAAACATCCTGGCAAACCTTAATAGGCGGTTGAAGCGCAGCTCTGGATAGTTCATGCCCACTTTCAGATAAATTAAATCTGTTGGTACAAGTGAAATCATATCAAGTTTAAACTGTAAAGTCTTTGTGTAATGTTGCTTTAACATCTTGGCATCTTTAACCAGCAAACCTTGTTCGAGAAACCCTGAAAGATGAAAAATAGGTTACTGTAACGAGGTATACAAATATTTTGCAAATAAAAGTATAATATATTTTGTTGAAAGTTGCTTCCGTAGCCATTGTTTATAAATTCATAATAAAAAAAGGACAGTAGTACATTATTTTTAATGAACTGGTTAAAAGTTTGAAGCTACACACACCATTTCCGACTACATGAATGCAATTCCTAATACATCTACTGTTGGGCTCAACAAGTCCTAACTCACATCTTACTCGTCCACCAGTGAAAAACCTTTCAAAACAAATATACAAAGAGATGACATTCTTAGTTGACAGATCTTGGTTTTTTTTCATTTTCTGCTGTATCCTTTAATTTTTATTGATCTGTTTACCATGTTAGCTATGCCTCTGCTTAATTTGAGTCGGTGTTTGCCAGTGGGTACCCAATGGCACACATTTTTCGGGACCCACACTTATTTTTCCTCCTACGAAGAGCAAAAGAGGGAAAAACGCACAACAGGGAAAGAAGAAGGAAGAGAAACAGAGAAAAAATGTCACAAATGGAGAAAGTAGGGACTGATAATAGAAAGACAAAGAAGAAGGCAGCTTCTGATAGTGTATTAAAGAATACTGTGGTGGATTCAATGCTACCCACCCTTGTTATTGGGCGCACTGACGTTTAATAGTGCCAGCCGTTGGGTGCCGGCACTCATTACTTTGCAAATTAAGCACTGCTGTGCCTATGATATTTACCATTAGTAGTAAAATTACCACTCTTTCCAGTATGAGACCACATATGTGAAATCTAGTGAAATATTACTCAGTGGAAAGTCATGTAATTCTTAGCAGGCATATGTGATTATACAATTTTGCTCTATTGAAATGTGCAAAATCCATCATTTTGAACAGCATTAGTCATAGTTTTGGTTGGTTTACCGTGGGTCATACACTAAGTGGCGTGGTCAGTTGATTTGTCTGAAAGAAGATACCTGTTCCAGGTCATTTTTGAAACAGCCAAGTGCAAATTGAGGAAATGTGATATTTTCTTACAGTGGCACTAAGTGGTCCAGACAACCATGCCTTGTTTTTGACACAGCAGAATTAATCAGCCATACCATGGACCTGATTACAATATTCGTCAGACTGCAACTGACCGTCCATCAGTTGGGGTCCGTCTGACATCTGCCCCTGCAGCCCGCCCGCCGCATTACAATGCGGTGGACAGAAGCATCGGGTGGAGGGACCATCTGCTGCTGTTCTGACGGGCTCAAGGGCCCGTTGGAGCATCGGAAAGAATCACAATCCCATAATATCAAAATGTTATCCTAGAAATCAGAACAATCTTACACCTTGCAGAAAACTCCCTCTCAAAACTCAATCATCTTCAAAACTCACTAGCTGCAGCCAACAACGAGATAAGCACTATCCACTGTCTCTGACTTATCGACATTTAGTTACATTCGAACTCCCTAACTACTTAATGGACTTGGAAATCCAAACTCTACCACTTCTCTACGAAACTCCTACTTCCCCCATCACAAATAAAGAAGAATTCTCTATTCTCCCAGTCACCATCAACCCAAAGAGAACATCCCAACCAAATCACAGAACAATTAACCCAAACAACCTTCAAACAATAACCCCCACCTCCGAAAATATAGAACTTTCTTTTGAGAATGCCTCAAATCAGCTTTCATGCCTCCTTCTAAATTGCCGCTCAGCCCTAAAAACACACCTCAGACATCGCCGACCTCACTCTAAACCTGAAAATGGACATGGCCATCCTCACGGAAACTTGGCTCACTGAATCATCCTCCCCATGCCTAGACCTTCTATTCCCTCCAAATTACAACATCATAAGACTAGACAGACCTCACAAAAAGGGCGTGGGCATCGCCTGAATACATCGATCCGACATCTCCATCTCAAAGTTTCACTCAGAACCCCTGGATTCTTGTGAATACATAGGAGTCTCCGTAAAATCCTCAGATAACCACTCCAACAAACTACACATACTCCACCATCCCCCAGGTAATAACACAGACCAACTTATGGAAATCATCACAACAAAGTCCACCCCTAGTTCCAATGACATATTCCATGGCGACCTCAATCTCCATTGAGAAAACCCCTTAAACAAGCAGGTCAACGCCCTCAAAATCTTCCTGTAAGACCATTCCCTGATCCAAGCCATCTCAAAGCCCACTCACTCCAAAGACGGTACACTTGACTGGATCATCTCTAAATAAAAAATTATTGGATCTATCTCGATCACACCTCGATCTCACCTTGTGATTGGTCAGACCATCAAATTACTACCTTCCAAATCCCCTCCGCTAGAAAGAAAACTTACTCACAGCAACTCAAACCCAAACACTGGTAAGAGACACTAAAAACCTCAACTGGAACAACCTAGCTTCCCACTGTGAGAAAACTCTCACTCTTCCCAACAACATGTCTGACGTCAATGACCTCACTACAACTCCACGATGACCAAAGTAGCACCACCAAAACTCAAAAGAATACCGAACAAAGACAAAAACCCATGGTTCAATGGAGCCCTGAATGAAGAGAGGCGCAGACCAAGACTAACTGAACGGAAATGGAGACAACATCCCTCTCCCCTCCAACTTAAACTACTTAGGAAATCTAGAAACTCCTATAACAAAAGCATTCTACAATCAAAAAAAGACTATGCCAAAGGTAGACCGTAGAAACTCTGTGAAATGCTAAAATAAGAATCTAACAAATTTGCCAAAACTGCCCTCTTGACTTCGAAATCACAGCTTAGTAGTAAAGAATTTTCCTCATTCTTCACAGCAAAAACCAACACCCTCCAACTCGAGGTAAGGCCGACAGCAACTAACTCAGCCTTCCCAAAGAACACACAAACTGAAAATCCTAAACAACTCAATCTACCTTTGCCCAAAAATAACTGTCACTGGTCTACCTTCAAACTTTACGATCTCAGTGACATCACTAAAACATTAGCAACTATCAAAACCAACAACCACTTCAATTACCCTGTCCCCTCAAACTGACCTACACCACATCTACCATATCATCTCCCCTCTCTGGACAAAAATTATCAATGCCTCACTAGCACAAGGTCACATCCCAGATTACCTAAAAACTGGTTGTCACCCCTAACCTAAAAAACCCGACAGCAAACACCTCCGACCCTAAAAAATTCCGACCTATAACTAAGATTCCCATGCTAGCCAAGGTCTTGGAAAAATGTGTTCAGCAACAACTGAACCAACACATCACAAATTTGAAACTACTAAACGTCTGCCAATCGAGTTTCAGATCCGGTCACAGCACAGAAACAGCCATTCTGCACATAGTAAATGATGCCCTCCTCGATCTTGACCGTAATGAAACCTGCCTAATAGTCCTGCTCGACCTCTCATCAGCCTTAGACATGGTCAATCACGACAAAATTCTAAGAAGACTGGAAATTATCGGGCATAGTCCTTCAATGGTTAAAATCTTTTCTAGAAAACAGAATGCAGTCGTTCAGGGTAAACAAAAATCTCTCCCCCTCTTTACCCAACCTACTAGGAGTACCACAAGGCTCAACCCTATCCCCTGCGCTATTCAACCACTAACTGAACTACTACAACAGGCAGAATTTCATACCACATGTAGGCGAACAACGCTCAACTGTACATCAAGATTTCCTACGTTGAAGAGATAAAGATGATGAATCAAGCTCTTTAAAAGTCCGTCCACTGGCTAACGACCACCTTCGTCAAGCTAAACTCGCAAAAAACGGAATTTCTCTTAATCTCCCCCCCTAAAAACTCTCTGGAGATATAAAAATGGACCAAGATGATCACTGCTCTGAACTGCACGCCAACTCTGGTGGACTCCACCAAATCGCTTGGAATGACACTTGATAAGAACCTTAACATGTAAACACATATCAACCTGTTGGCTAAAAATGCCCGCTTTCACCTCAGTTATCTCAGAAAAATGAAACCATTCATCGAGAACCACAACCTCAAAATGGCAGTGCAGGTCTTAGTCATTTGGAGGTTGAAGTACGGATGTACTACTCTTTCGGGGCTTCCCAAAATCTCAACAGCCCCTTTATAAGCCTGTCTCAATGCAGCAGCAAGACTCCTAACAGGATTTGGGAAATTCGACCACATATCGCTACACCTGAAGGCGCTCAACCGACTACCTTATGAAGCTAGAATCCACCTAAAGATGGCTTGCATCACTCATAAAGCCCTACACCACAACACCCCACTGTACCTATTCCAAAAACTTACTTTATCTGGAGGTAACAGATACACTAGAAGCTCCAACAATTTACTCCTGAACCCCTCTCATTTCAGCAAGAAAAAAGCGTCTTAGAGAGCATTCTCCAGGGCGGCACCAAGAATATGGAACTCGCTACCGCCGTACATTAGAAAAATCTCTTCTACACCACTATTCAAAAGGGAAGCAAAATCATTCCTGATGGGCAAATTTCTCCCCTAACTCTGCACATTCCTCACCATATGGGACCTCACCTCCACACAAGCTCTCACTGACCTGCAAGGAACTGAGCCAGTCTATGACGCCAAACTTGTCTCTTCACTCCCCTTAATGACACCGTCGACCTTTGAATTACACTTACTCGAACTTCTTCATACTGCCTGAACAAATTGTCTGCCTTTTGGTGTCTGCTACCTACGAACGTTGTTACATATATTTTGATACTTTGTCTGCTCTGTTCAGTGCAAAATGTCTCTACTATTACTCTGTTTCTTTGTAAAGCGGTCTGATACCCTATCCTGGGTATTGTTCATGCTATAGAAAACTCCAAAAATAAAATAAAATAAGGACAGCAGAGACAGCCTCAGCTGCGCAGGCGCTATTATGATGTCTCTTTCCAACAGCCTTTCCGTGTCTGCCTTTACGACATGGAAACGCTGTTGGAAAGTGACTTTAGGGACCGCTAGCAGGGCCCGTCCCTCCGGGTTCTCCGCTATGGAGCCTGGGGGGCACCTATGGTGCCACCCTAAACATCCCTGCTGCCACATGGTGCAGGGATGTTCACAAACATCCATTTGTCAATGGCAGCTTGTGCTGCAGGCCTTTTCCACCCATCTCATAATCTGCCATTTAAAAATGGATGTTTCTCAGTGCCCATAGGGCAGTTGTATCCAGATTGTGAGGTTGGAACTGCCAACTTATGGTCAACAGTTCCAATCCGCAATGGTGTCGGGCGGACGCAAGTCCGCCCCTCATCGCAATCAGGCCCTATGTGATTTCTGCAGCGAAAAATAAATGCCAACTTGTTTGCCCTGTGACAAAATACCAACTGCTTGGGCTCAGGAAAGTAAAAATACCACTTCCAGCTTGCTACATGTCTGACCCTGTGAGGTTGTGCTTAGTTTGAGCTCATGGTTTATTTATTTATTTAGTTCTTTATATAGCGCGAATGTGAACCAAAAGGGTGTCAGAGCGCTTAACAGAGAAATAGGGACCCCGATTACGATGGTAGCAAGCATCAAAAACTTATGAATGAAGAACAATATAAAACATTAAACACAAACAGTGGCAGTATAAGATCTCTGTGCTTACAAAGTATCTTAGACTGATCGATAATGTCAAAATATACATTTTCTTTTTAACCATCGAAGGACTCGGAGTTCAAAGTTTAGCTGAGTGCTTGCCTCAGTGGGATACCAAGCAGAGGAACCTGGAATAGATTGTGCAGATCCTCAGAGCCCTTCATTCCGGAAGTCATAGAGAGCTCTTCAGAGTTGTAAAACCGATGGGACCGGATGAAGAGTCAATGGACAGACGCAAGATGAATGATAGTGGAGAGTTAAGCAAGGAATGTACCCATTTAGAAGATCTTAGACTCCTTCTTGAATTTTGAATGGGACAGTATTCTTCTAATGTTTAGCGGTAGCAAGTTCCAGATTCTGGGTGCGGCGCCTGAAAAAGCTTGGTTGTAAGTTTTCTTCTTTTGGAAGAATGGAGGTTTCAGCAAAAGATCTTTTTCACCCAGGGAGCTCCGGACTTCACCAGATATCATCACTTTCTGAGCTAGATACACCAGTGTTTTTGAGTGAAGCAGCTTATGAGTGATGCAGGCCAGTTGGAGTTGTACTCTGGCTTTGGATGGAAGACAGTTCAGAGCTTTTAAGTGCTGAGAGATGTGAACACATTTTCTGGGTCCAGATATGAATCTTGCAGCTGCATTGAGACAGGCTTTTAGAGGAGCTGTTGAGATATTGGGATATTGGGCTGGCCAAATAGAGTTGAACATCCATATTCGATCCTTGCGATGACCAAAGTCTGAACTGCCATTTTGAGGTTTCAAGGAATGGTTTCAGTTTTCTAAGATAACTAAGGTGGTACAGTGCGTTTTTAGCCAACAAGTTAACACGGGTTTGCATGTTCAGATTCCTGGTGATTTGGCTTAGTTCACTAAGATCAGGGTGCAGTTAAGTGTGGTGATAAGTTTGGTCCATTCCTTTATTTCCAAAGAGATTTGGGGGAGGGGGGTAGTTAGTAGGAATTCTGTTTTTTGCATGTTCAGTTTAAGCATATTACTTGTTAGCCAATGCAAGGTCAACTGTAGAGCTTCATTTATTGACTTGATCTCCTCCAGCGACAAGACTTTACTGTAGATCTGTGTGTCGTCCACATACATATGAAACGGGATGTTGGCGTGGAAGTTTTTCAGCCAGGTGTTCCACGTAGAGGTTAAAGAGAGTTGGGGAAAGAGTTGATCCTTGTGGTACGCCAATTGTAATAGGGGACGGTGATGATAACTTCTGACTTACTAGAAATCTTTGCGATCTGTTCTCCAGTAAAGTTTCAAATCATTTGAGGACAGTTTCTCACAGTACCATCCTGCTTCTGAGTTGATCTAGAAGTTTATCATGGTTTACTGTGTTGAACACAGACGAAAGGTCCAGAAGAATTAAGAGGCAAGAATTGTCTTGGTAAATAGCTTGCAAGGTGTCATCCACAATATGAAGTATTGTAGTTTCCGTACTATGGTCTGGTCTGAAACCAGATTGGCAGCCATCAAGAAGATTACATTTGGAGATGTGATGGCTAAGTTGGTGATGTACACATTTTTCTAGCACTTTCCCTAATAGGGGAATATTGAATAATGGCCTGAAATTATTGGTTCAGCAGCGTTCAAAGTCAGTTTTTAGGTCGAGCCTGAGCCAGCGCGCAAGCACTACTCTGGCAATCTGTTGTAGGTAGAGTACGGCGGAGAAGCCCCGCCCACTTCCTGCCCATATTTTTCATTGGCTTGTGTCTTTAGTTGTTTGTAAATGCTGCCATCTGATTCCTTAATAGGATTCTTAGTCCCTGCTTAGTATGGCCATTTCTTCATTTGAATCCTCCCATGGATACTGCCTCTTTACTTGGTTGCTACACAGTATGTATATTATTTTCTTTATCGTGCTACTTTCCGGGTCCACACTGGGGTTGTGGGGTGCGCTTGTTTTGTAATATGATCGGGTTTCACTTCCCACACATGACGCTGTTTTTTTACTCCTGCCACTTGACAGCTCTGGAGCAGAGGGTGTGTCTGTGCCTGGAAGTACAGCTCTCGAGGGATGGGTGCAGAGGGGGGCTGTGGATCCGCACACGCCTTGCTGATTCAGGAGCTGCAAGGCTTGCGCCCCACATCTAGGTGGCCTGCCTCTGGCAAAGGCCGGCTGTGTGTGCAGAGAGGCGTGGAGCATAGAGGGAGGACTGTGCCTGCCTTCGCCGCCTCCACCTTGTGCACACATGGGCCAAGCACTCTACACTGGCTCCTGTCCTGTTTATCTGCCGGTGCCCCCTCAGCAGTGGGCATGGACGGTGTCGTATCCTAGAGCCTCAAGGATCACAGGACGTGGTGGCTTGAAATAAGGTAACTTTATTATCTTCTATGGTACAGCATCTGCGTGCGTCTTGCCCCTTGCCCTGCTGGTCATCCTCTGCCCCGCCCTGCTCCCCTCACCGTAAGTGGTGTCCGGTGTCCCCCTTTCCTTTGCCCCAGACCCAGGGTCCTAGTGCCCACTGTCTGGGCACGACATCTCCCCCCTTGTTGCAAAACAATATTTCCCGTGACGCTGCCTATGGTCACCGATAGAGAGGTAGAGGGGGGGGAGAGGAGAGGAGTGAAGAGAAGAGAAGAGAAGAGAAGAGAAGAGAAGAGAAGAGAAGAGGAGAGAGAGAGATAGAGAGAGAGAGAGAGAGAGAGAGAGAGAGAGAGAGAGAGAGAGAGAGAGAGAGAGAGAGAGAGAGAGAGATCTATATATCTGTCACTTTACATCTCTTCAATCAGTCTCTTTGGTTTCTTGCACTCCCTTCTCGGCTGTGTCTCTCCATTGTCCACTTGTGCTCCTTCCTCCTGTTTAACTTCCCCCAGCGCTGGTGCCTGCTGTTCTTCTTCTTTTGTCTTTAGTTTCTTTGAAATGTGAGCTGTTTCTTGTGATGTGATATCGCCCTGCTGATGCTGTTATCATAGGTCCTCTCACTTCCGTCACTGTCAGTGGATCCTTTGAGAACGCGCTATCTGATTTCCGCAGCTGTCTTTGCCGCACTACCACTGTGTCTCCTTTTATTTTTGTTTTAGTGGCATGCTTCCTTCAATCGGCGTATGCCTTCATTTTTGCTTTCGCTTCTTCGTCTCTGGCAGCTATGTTGCTTCGCTCCACGCTTGTCATTGCTTCCATTTGCGGTAGCCTTGTCCTGCTCGAGCGTCCCAACACAAGCTCGGCAGGGCACTGGCCTGTGGAGCTGTGAGGAGTGTTCCGGTAGTCCCTTAGCCTGCCCTATTGATATCTGCGTTATCTTCGCTAGCTGTATCACCTTCTTGATCGTTCCCATGAATCTTTCGGCCATCCCTTTCGCTTGTGGCCACAGAGGTGTTATTTTCCGAAGACGGAACATTTTCTAAACGGGCCGTTGTCAGTCTTTAATGTTTGCGGAGAGCCCCATGCTGCAAAAACATCATCCATGACTGGTAGTGTTGCATTTGCCGAGGTTGATACTACTTGCCTTACAATTGGAAACCTGGAAAATTTGTCTATTATCACCAGCAGGTAAATTCCTGTCTCCAGGGGCCCATAGAAATCAGCTGCCAATTCTGTCCACACTGCTTTCGGGAGTTCAGACATCTGAAGTGGCTCCGGCTTAGGCGGCTGCCCCGTCACTTGGCAGATGTGGCAATGCATGATGGTTGCTTCAACCATGCTGTCAAGTCCCCGGAACCACACTTTTTCCCGTAGCATTTTCCTGGTTGCTACCATTCCTCTGTGTGATTCATGTGCTAGCTCTATCGTCTGTCTCCGCAGCGTTCGGGGCATCACTATTCTTGTTCCTCTCATCATTATGCCATTTTCGGTCTCTGAGAGCTGTTCATGGATCTTTTTGAACGCCAAAAGTTCCTCTTTTATTACTCCGTTTTCCAAGATGCTGTTGTTATTGACATGCCACCACCTTTGTTGTCTTGTCGCCTTCTGTATTGCTTGCTTGGTAGGCTCTTGTTTTGTTTCCCGTTCCAGTTCTTCCATCGTTATTGATGCTGGCGTGTTGTGTTTCAGTATGAAATTCAGGTATTCCTCCGCCATTGTGGTTGCCTCAGATGCATGTGGCAGGGGATGCCTTGACATGTAGTCAGCCGGGTTGTGTTCCTTTCCTGGTTTGTGTATTATTTTGAAATTGTAGTCCATTAGCCGTATCCCCCACCTCTCTATCCGGGGCGGTATTTTTGCATTGGGATTTACATGAATTGTTATTAGTGCTTGATGATCCGTGAATATTGTGAAAGGTTTCCGGTAGATGAACATGTGATAATGTTCACATGCCCACACTACTGCCAGACTCTCTTTCTCCGGTTGAGAATTTGCTCTTTCGACGTTTGATAGGCTCTTGCTTCCGTAGGCCACTACACACCTTGATGAGTCTTTGCCTGGTCTGTGTTGTGCCAGTATTGCCCCCAAACCCACTGGGCTGGCATCTACTGTCAATTCGGTGCAAAGCAGCGGATCAAAGTATGCCAGGTGATCTACTGCCGTCACGGCGTGCCTGATCTTTTCAACTGCTTTGCTGCATTCTTCTGTCCATGTGAAGCTCTGACCCTGTTTTGTCAGTTCTCTCAGGGGTGCGCTCACTGTGGCAAAATCTTGACTTGAACGGCAACGCGACCTGTAAGTGACTGACAACTTTGCTTCGCTCTACTGTATATTTAGAAAAAAACACTTTGCACCTTTTAAATTGTTTTATAAACTGAAACTTACTGGCAGCACAAACTCCTCGCCTCATTCACCCCGGTCCACCCCAAGCGTTAGGCTTGATTGTTGTGGAGGGTGCAGGGCGGTGTCTTCTCTCCAGGGGAACAACGCTATTGGGCCAGTGGGTAGAGGAGGAGCTCCGAGGGTCACCTGACCTAGAGCCAGCCCTCTACTTAAAATCAATATCAGGCAACACGCGCAGCGGTTGCGCCACCGTCGCCAAAGACTAGCCCGTCTGTGCCCATCCGGGCCCGGCAGGGACCAGGGGCCAGGACCCCTGCTCAGAAAATCCCCAACTTACAGGTATTCTCATCTGAACAACTCCTGGCATTTCGTCCCCCAAGACCTAATGGATGAATAACACTAAAGGCTAAACAAGCAGGTAGCGAGACATGTATGAATTGTAGCTTTTTACTTATGAACTTTCAGCCCTATCCCCCATCACAAAAAATTGCACTTCACATACCCCCCCATCCTGCTCCTGTCATGGACAACTTTGTGTTTTTAAGTCTAAATTGTCGCTCACTTCCCAAACATAAACTTGACATCTTTAATTTGATTTGGGAAGAACAGCCAGATGCTCTCTTCCTGACTGAAACATGGCTGCATGACAGCGCAGGCCCTGACATAGCCACAGCTCTCCCCACCAACTATGCAATCATGCGGAGAGATTGCGAAGCTGCCGTTTTTAAATTAACCCTAACCCCGAATTTCACTCTATCAGGTATACTGGTCTATCGACCTCCTGGAAATCCAACTGAGTGGGCAACCACATTCGCCAACCACATTACCCCGCTTCATCTCAGTTCCAAGAACTTCTCTCTCATTGGAGACTTCAATCTTCACTTAGAAGATCTTTCCAACAATATCTGTAATAACCTGATAAATGACCTTGCAGCCCTTAACATTAAGCTTCTCAATTTAGGTCCCACACACAAAGCAGGACACCTACTAGATCCTATATTCTCTAGCATCGCTGAGATGGTATGCTATCCTGCCAGTCCTTTATGCTGGTCAGACCACTTTTTATCTAGATTTACTCTTGGACTTTCCGCCCTAGTCACCCCTCCTTTCTCTCCGCAGAGTACACAGAGAAGAAACTGGAAAAAGCTTGACCTCTCTGATTGAAAAAAAGCTCTCTGTGAAAATTCCCCCCCAGATGGTCTTGAATTGACAATTGCAGCTGAGTCCACCCAATCCTGGCTCTCAAATGCTGTTGATCTATGTCTGCCCATAACCAATAAAAAACTCCAAAATCATCGCCCCCCAGCACCATGGTTTAATGATTCACTCAAAATAGAAAAATCCAAATGTAAAGCACTAGAGAGGAAATGGCGTAAACTTTACTCATCTGAGCATAAAATGATATATATCAAGGCTAGAAATAACTATCATACATCTTGTACAAAAACGAAAGTCATCTATGTTTCAAAAACTATCACCGAAGCCACCAACCATTCTAAAACTCTGTTTAACATGGTAAAAGAACTAGCAGGATCCCAACCAGTCGCAATTCTAGACAGTTGGACTCCTATAAGTATGGATACATTTAAAACCATTCTTGAAAGCATTAAATCAGGTTCACCCAATGATCCTCTTCCCATCAACATTCTGAAACAACTTGATAACCCTCATTTGCAGGTAATTCTCAATACTCTCAGCACCTCACTTATACAATCCACTGTACCTACTCTCTGGAAACACGCAATGGTGAACCCCCTCCTGAAAAAACTCATGGCAGACCCTGAGGTACTGTCCAACTACAGACCCATCTCCCTCTTGCCTGTTTTTTCGAAGATCTTGGAAAGACATGTACATTCATCTCTAACACATTTCACGGAAAACAATAACTCTCTCCACCCCTCCCAATCCGGCTTTCGGGCCGGGTACTCCACAGAGACAACATTATTGGGCATCACCGAAAAACTCCGAAAACTTTTGGATGATGGTCAAACAGTCGCACTTATTTTATTAGACCTCAGTGCGGCGTTTGATACCATCTCGCACAAACGGCTAATACTTACACTAAAAACGCTGGCATATGTGGTGCTGCACTGGAGTGGATCACTTCCTTTCTAGGAAATTGTACGTTCCAAATCATGTCTACTACAGCCTGTTCTAAAATCTATGCAACACCCCACGGAGTGCCCCAGGGCTCAATTCTGAGCCTATAACAAAACGGAGCTTAGAGGGAAACAACAGACAGGGCAGCCCCCCACTGAAGAACCTCATCAACAATAGAAGCCCTGTCTTGTGGACGTAGAAAATGTCAGTTATTGATATATACAACGGGTCAGTCAAAAAGTACTACTTCCCGTAATGTTTCCTGGAATTTTGTGTTTTATTCGGGGATGTTGTACTGCACAACGTGCAAATTTATCATCTAAAAAACGAATGGCCAAACGTTCTCTGACAGTCACCGAGAGCGAGTCCAAACATGTGTCTGGAACCTTAATTCAACGCCAAGTGTGTAACACATAAAGGTCAAAAAATGTGTGATGAGCCGAATGACACATCACGGGAACACCACCATCGGGGCAACTGGTATGTACACTCCAGACTGGGCCCCTTTCTCATCATTGGTCATCATTCGGTTCAAAGGAAATGTGTCCAAAACAAAAACCAAAGAAGTGCAAGGAAAAAAGTGGTAGCAAGAGGAATCTGCTTGTGACAAACAACAGCGCTTAAAATCAACAGTTCCACCCTTCCGCAAGTTTTATTGAAAAATGGGTGTGCTCTGTTGAATTAAAAAGGCTGGGAGCTAATCTAGCAAACCATTACCTAACGCCGACATGTTTCTCTGCCATGAAAATTTTAGGCAGATTCTTCAGGGCCGCACAGTTTGCTGCCACACCACTACTGGACACTTGCTCACTGTAGACTGTCAGGAGAAAGAAGGCACATCAGGAAGGAAAATTAAAACCCCCAGTCAACATTGGATAATGGGTATCTGGTAATAAAACCACAGTATTTACCCTCAAGCAGCTTGCTTATCTCATACCAGCTGCCGGTGAGCTCAGGGACTAAAAATCTTACTCCAAAGGTGAGTTATTGTAATCACCACGACTGTGAACATCAATCTAGGAGTAATTCTGAGCCCACTGCTTTTTAACCTTTATGTTAGACGTTTAGCAGACATAGCAGACCAAGCTGGACTGACCTTGTTTACCTACGCTGACGACTCTCAAATCGTCTTCTCCCTTTCTGACTCTAATCCAGTCGCTCCTTCCCATCTTAAACAAGGCCTCATCAACATCTCCAACTGGATGACCAAAAATCAGTTGAAACTAAATGGTGATAAAACTGAGGTTCTCATCTTGGGCAAACATAAAGACCTCTGGAAGCTCTCCCACTGGCCTTCTCAAATGGGTAATCTCCCTGAACCTTACAGCCATGTCCAGAACCTGGGCATCATCGTGGACGACACATTGTCCATGCACCAACAAACTGTTAAAGTAGCTGCACTATGTTTCACAATTTTTAAAATGGCTCAAGAAGATTTTATGGATGTTGCCCGTTTCCACTCTGAAGACCGTAGTCAATGCTCTTATGCTCTAGACTGGACTACGGCAACATTCTCTATCTTGGGTCAAACACAGCTGTAATCCGCAGACTGCAGCTAATCCAGAATTCTGCTGCCAGGCTGCTCTGCAGGATCCCTAATACCTCCAGCATTTCTGGACATCTACCTGACCTACATTGGCTCAGGGTGGAGAACCGTATTAAGTTCAAAGCCCTGAGCTACATGTTTAGGATAAAAGCAGGTACAGCTCCCAAATATCTCCAAGCACTAATACGTCCTTACGAACCTGCCCGCCAGCTAAGATCTGAAACCTTGGGACATTTTTGTGTGCCTAGGGTCAAACTTTCTAGAATGGGAGGGAGATCTTTCTCCTATCTAGGCCCCTCAATCTGGAATACTCTCCCTACCGCCATCCGTAAAGAAACCAATTACTTGCGGTTTCATAAAAATCTCAAAACCTGGTTGTTTGACCAATAACATATGCTGAAGGTCCGGCGCTACTACTACCAAGTCTCCGTCCTGGCACCCTTTTTGCGTAACTGAGCACTTTACAAACTTAACAAATAAATAAATAAATAAATAAATGTACCTTGCACAGTAGCTGGCAAGGCCAAGAAATGACCTCACTTCTGCGATGTCGCTTGGCTGTCTTGCTCTTTCCAACGTGTCCACTTCGCTGCGATCTGGCCGCATTCCTTTTTTTTGGAGAAGATGTGGCCAAAGAATACTAGTTTGTCTTGCCCCAGTTCACACTTGTCCTCATTCAGCGTCAACCCCGCTTGTTCTAGTTGAGAACACACATCTCGCAATGCCTTGTCGTGCTCCTCATCTGACTTGCCGAACACCAGAATGTCATCACTGTAATCCAGGCTATTTTCCACTGGCCTTATTATTTGCCTTATTGTTTCTTGAAATGTCTCAGCAGCGGACGATATTCCAAAACTCAGCCGTTTGTATTGGAACAGACCCAGGTGCGTGGAAAACGTTGTGATATACCTGGACTGAGGGTCGAGCTCTAGCTGATGATGTCCCTTGCATAAATCTAGCTTGGAGAAGCGTCTTGTGCCTGTTAGGCAACTGATCATATCATCAAGGTGAGGTCCAGGGTACCTCTCACGTTCGATCGCTGTGTTCGATATTCTCATATCGACACAGATGCAAATTTTGGACGTGTTTTTTTTCAGTACCGCCACTATTGGTGACACCCAGGGCGTCGGTCCTTCTGCTGGTTCTATGATGTCTTGCTTGAGCAGCGCTTCAATCACTTCTTCTACTTGCGGTTGCAGGTGTATTGGCACTCGCCGGTGGTGTTGAGCTACTGGTTTTACTGCTTCATCGATGTGTAGTGTTATTTGGCACCCCTTTAGCTTCCCTAGTCCTTGCAGTAACTTGGGGTATTCCTTCAAGATGCTTTTCTTCTCTGACATGTTGTACGTCATTTCGAGGAGGCCCATCACCTGGGCTGTGACGTTGCTCAGTAGGCACAGTGCTGGAATGTCACCTTTCAGCACTTGAATCTCTTCTTTGATCGTTTGACCTTTGTACGTCAGGTTCTCTGTGAATTTCCCCATGTTTGTCACTGGTTTTCTTGACCCCCACGTGAATACCTAAACTCTTGATGGCTTCAACACTTGCGTCACTTCCATCTTCTCATATTCCGACACACACATGATGTTACATGTTGCGCCGCTGTCTAGCACAAACCTTGCTATTTGTGGTCCTACATCTATGGTCAAGGACTCCGTCTTCTTTATTGTGTTCTTGTCCACAAGGCGAATGCTTTCTTGATTTCCGCCTTCATCTGTGGACATGGCAGCAGAGTCTGACATGCGGTAGAGTCATTCTACTTTTTCTTCTTCCCCTTCTCCTGACTCTATCGAGGAGCTTCTGTTTGCTGTTTCGACATGTCTGACATGTCTGCTCGTCATCATTCGCGGTCTTCCCGATCTTCCTCTTTCACTTCTAAATTGCAGTCGCTGGCATACGCTGGCAAAGTGGTTGTTTCTGTTGCATTTCCTGCATGTTTGGCCAAATGCCGGGCACGTGCCTCTGTGTGGAAATTCAAGTCCACATCTGTAGCAGGTCGATTCAGGTTGCTTCCTTGTCGCCTGTTCATTTTGCCCTTTTTTCCAGCTGGTTGTGCAGCTGCTTTCTGTCATGCGGTGTGCTTGTTCAACTCGCCATTCTTTTCCTCGCTCTATTGGCTTTGCTTGCACTGCCGCTCTTGCCTCGGCCCTTGCTAGTGACAGGATCTTTTCCAGTGAGGTTGGTTCCTTCAGGATTCTTGCACGGAAATCCGTGTCACGGCATCCTTCAATGATACGCAGGCGAATCGCTTGCTCGTTGTCGTACTTGTGGAACTCGCAGTGGGTTACTAGTTTCCGCAGTCGTGTTGCACAGTCATCCAACGATTCGTCTGTGTGCTGAAACGCTATTGTGAAGGTATATCGCTCAAAATCAATGTTCCTCTGCGGATCAAATTTGTTCGTTAGGCACTTTATTAGTCCTGTGTACGTTGACGTCTCGTCTTCTGGTAGGGTCACTAGTAGATCGCCTACTTTATCGCCCACTAAGTTGAGGAACAGACCCAGTTGTTTGGCCTCTATCACATCCGCGGCCTCCATGTACCTCTCGAATCTCCTGACCCATCTCTTCCATCTTATACCCGGTTCTGACAGGTTGAATGGGAGAGGTCTGGGATATTGGGCGCTCTGCCTTTCACTCCTTGGCTCTGTCATTTTGCTTTTCTTTGTGCTCTTGATGGCACTTGATTCTCTATTGTTTCACTATTCTTCTCTGTTCCTTCTTTTATTTTAATGTGTCCCTTGTTAGCATCTGTTTGTGCTTTCTTTTTCACTCTTTTATCTTTTTTTTTACTTATTTATTTATTTGCACTGCCTTGTGCTTCTTTTTTCTTCTTTTGGTGCTCTTTTCAGCACTCTCGTGGCTTTTTCCTTTTTTTTTGTTGCCTGACTTCAAAATGGCCGCCGGGATTCTCGCGAGACTTCGGGACCAATCCGAGCGTTGCCTGACTTCAAAATGGCTGCCCGATCTTCTCTCGCGCTGATTGGCCCGTCCGCCTGACTTCAAAATGGCCACCAGGATTCTCGCGAGAGCTCGCGCTCAAATTGCTCGATGTTCGTGTTCACTCAGCTCATTCAGTTGGGCTTACCGGTGATCTTGGGATGCTTCTTTTTCTTCTTCTGTAGCGGTCAGGGTGGGCTCCTGCGCCGCTTTCTTCACTTACACGCTAACCAGGGTGGGCTCCTGGTCTCGCTGATGTCGTCGCTCGTCACTCGACGTGATCCAGGGTGGGCTCCTGGTCTCGCCCCTCACTCCTGCTGGGCACTCGATACGCGTGTCCTCGTCGCCATTTGTCGTATCCTAGAGCCTCAAGGTACAGCATCTGCGTGCGTCCTGCCCCTTGCCCTGCTGGTCATCCTCTGTCCCGCCCTGCTCCCCACACCGGAAGTGGTGTCCGGTGTCCCCCTTTCCTTTGCCCCAGACCCAGGGTCCTAGTGCCCACTGTCTGGGCACGACATCCGGGAGCTGCTGTAGCTTTGGCCCCTGCAGAAGGTGCTCCAGAGTTAAGGGCGATGGCGGTTGCCATGGGCAGCAGTGCTTGAGTCCAGCACCACCACAGCCTGGACTCCCTGCCGCCGCAGCCACCAAGGATGCGCGGCATGGATCATGCTCTCCTTCCTCACCAACATCTTGCTGGACAGGGGGCCTCTGCAGGAGGACAAGTGCACCCTGCTTCCCGTAGCCCTGTTGCCGCTGCCACCTCCCATGCTCTCCGAGAGCCCGCCGCTGGAGCTCAAGGAGAAGGATGCCTTTGCCAGCTGCCTGCCAGCCCTGCAGCCTGTGGTTGGGACACCGCGGTGGGCCCCAGGGACTGCAAAAACTCCTTCACACTGGGCATGCCGCTGGCTGCCACCGTGCCCTCCACAGGCAGCAGTCGTCTGGACCCATCGCCTGCTGGACCCCAAAGCAGCTGGTGGGGAACGTCTCTCTGGAGTTGCAGCAGCGGTCCAGGTGAGTTGCGCACATCCACCCCTGTCCCCTAGTAATGCAGGGGTTTCGCAGACTGCCACCGGCACATCTGTGCACAACTCTTGTCTGTGTATAGGCACTGATTGCTGCAAGAGAGATGGTTCTACAAGCCTGTCCTGCCAACCTAACAGGGAAGGTGGGAAGGTGGGAAAGAAAACCGGCCCGTGTCATCGGGCAGTCACCCTTCTAAACTGGCCGCTATCCCAGGCATAGAGTGCAGAGATAACATAACTTAAGTGAGACGGCCCACCTCTTTACTTTTGCCATGGCCCACTTAGGGGGACATGCATACACAGATATCCAATTACACAGCCTTCTGAAGTAATCTTTGAATGGCTGGCCCTCTGGTCAGCACGTTGAAGGTTTCATTATTTTGGAAAATATTTTGTGACGTGATGTCACGAGTCTGTTGTGAGAGATCGTTCTGGTGTGTCTTCTGCACCTAAAGACCCTTCTCTGGACACATTACAATGTAACGCTCTGGCAAAATTCTTTCTGGATAAAATAGATAAGATCTATGCCATCTTTAGCGCCACTCCCACTGTATCTACCACTCTTGAGCCCTTATTTCCTACCCCCTGTCTCGCTGATGCTTCTGGTCTAACTCCCACTGCCCCCCAACTCCACTCTTGGGAGTCGATCTCTCCCATGCTCTTTCAAAAATATTTACATGAAATAAAATCGGGCTCTCCCCTTGATCCTATGCCTCCTCAAATATTGTGCACCCTGGTTCCAGCCATACTTCAGATCATCTTATATATTTTGAATGCTTCATTGGTCGAGCTACTGTCCCTAATGAATGGAAACATGCGATGGTGGTTCCATTGCTAAAAAAGGCCAACGCGGACCCAAACAATCCTTCTAACTTCCGTCCTATCTCTCTGCTCTCCTGCTACTCTAAGATTCTTGAAAAGCATGTTAACCCTCTTCTTAGCTCTTATGTTGAATCTTCTAATCTTCTTCACTGTTCACAGTCTGGGTTCAGGGCTGGCTTCTCCACTGAGACCACGCTCCTTGGTGTGTCTGAGACCATCAGAAGACAGGTGGACAACGGGGAGACAGTGGCACTCATCTTGCTAGATTTGAGTGCCGCATTTGACACCGTCTCGCATTCCATCTTGTTGTCTACCCTGAAATCTGTGGGGATTGATGGTTCGGCCCTGGCCTGGATTGCTAGTTTTCTCTCTAATCGCACCTTTCAAGTCTTTTCCTCCACTTCTGTTTCTTCTATCTTTACCTCCCCTCACGGTGTTCCCCAGGGGTCTATTCTCAGTCCCCTTTTTGTGAGACCTCTTGCTTTCTTGGCAGAGCAAGCAGGCCTCACAATCTATTCTTACGCAGACGACACATAAATCGTCTACTCACTCTCCACTAATAAACATCTTCCCACGTCTTCCCTGCAGTCTGGACTGAAACATATCTCCAACTGGATGCACAGACATAAATTAAAACTAAATGGTGACAAAACAGAGCTGCTCCTATTCGGTCCAAATACATCCCTCTGGGGCCCGCAACATTGGCCTCCTCAGATGGGCCCTCTACCCACCCCTTCAGCCACAGCCCACAACCTCGGGGTTCTTCTTGACAACCAGCTGTCACTGAAGCAACATGCTGTAAAAGTCTCTGCCACCTGTACCACCATCATCAGGTGGCTGAGAAAAATCACATGGATGCTTCCAGCTGATACCCTGAGGACCGTGGTCCAGGCCCTTGTCACCTCACGGATGGACTACGGGAACATTCTACTTCTGGGCGCCTGTAAGGAGGTAATAAAGACATTTTAGGTGGTTCAGAACATGGCAGTTCGCCTGATCTGTAACTTACCTGTCAGGTCCTCAGCTGCCATCCATCTGCGCAAGCTGCACTGGCTGCGAATTGAGAGCCAAATAAAATTTAAAGCCCTTTGCATAATGCACCACATCAAAATGGGTAAAGCTCCGAAATATTTGTCCTCCTTGGTGCAGCAATATGTCCCCTCCCGCACGTTGAGATCTTCCACACAAAATAAGTTTCAGATCCCTCGTGTCAACAGAGCCAAAATGGGCGGTCGCTCGTTTGCCTTATTGGCACCTTCCCTATGGAACTCCATGCCTCAATTCTTGCGTTCTGAAATCTGTCATCTGACATTCCGTAAAGGAATTAAGACCTGGCATTTTAATACTTAAGATGCATGCTTATAGTCTCCTAAACTTAGCTCATCTTCTGTTTGCTTTAGCGCCGGGAAACCTCCGGGTAGCTGCGCGCTCAATAAATGCAATTATAATAATAATAATAATAATAATAATAATAATAAGCTGTCACTTCAAATTCTGTGCTTTTTGGGTTATAATTGGGTCAACTGGGTGTACTTTTGACTCCCTCAGAGCATTTTTGGGGCATATCAGCCGACGTCCGTAATTTTTTAGGAACATTAACAATAGCAACCACGAGGGAGGAGCCTAGCCTGCAGCCGAGATGGCCGCCTAGTCTCTTGGCTCCGCCGACCCTTGTGCCTTTCTTCACTATCCTGCCGCATATCCTGTGCCTTCACACAACAAGTGAACTTGGGAAGTGCTCCTGATCACGTTGATGTGCTTCCCGGTGCAATCCGAGCGCTACCGGTGGTGAGGCGTCCCTGCTCTCTTCCCGGCCCTTCGAGGGATCGCAGCCGGGCCATAGCCTGTGGGGGACGGCCGGAAGCGGCCACAACAATAGCGGCCGCCGTGGTGGAGGAGGAGCCGGTCGGCTGGAATTGCATTGCTGCTCTGGGCTTCTCGCCGCAACGCTTCCCTCCGCTCGGCGACCCTACGCGCCTGGAAACATTGTACCGGGGCTCCCACATTGTATCCTTGCCCAGCTTGGAGGTGACTGGTCTGCTTCTTTGTTGCTCTTCCCCCGTAGCGGACGCCATTTTCTGCATCGGGCGCCCAGCGCCTGCCAGCGGAGTCCTCTGCTCGTTTCGGGGGCTAATCGTTTGCCGGCATTACCACAGTTGGAGCTGCTTCATGATCAGCTGTCCTCATGTTTCTGTCCCAGCGGTGCCTCGCAGATCCTCTGCAGAATCGTTGTAAGTCGATGATTGAAAATGGCGACTTGCTTTCGGAAATGCTCTGCTGCCGTTCGCCCTGGGCGGGGGACAATGCTGCATCCTCCATTCCGGATACACCGCTGGGGCTTCGTGATGTTTTGGATGCTTTGGAGGATCTAAGGATTGCCTTTCATGACACTGCCCAAGGATTGGGGGACCGGCTCGATGCGATTTCTCCGGCTGGCCGTGATTGCCTTTCAGTGCTGCACACTATGCCACATCCTCAACCTGTTTACGGTGGATTGTCTACCCTGGAGCATGTGGAGGCGATAGCTGGTCAAGCCTCAGTTTCCGCTGCAGTACTCTCCGTAGTTGATCTGAAGAGGTCTGGCGATAATGATCTTTCGCGATGGCTGGTGCATCTGCTTTGGACGCCATGTTTTCCATTTCCTTTGTCTTCTGATGGCGTGCCTCTTTGCTTCTTCCTGGATTTGATGCCCTTGCCTCGGCCTGCTGCTACGGTTGAACTTTTGCTTTGTCTTGCTCCCCACTGTACTATCCTCTGGCAAGCAGCAGTGGCTTCTATTGACTTTTGTGACCGACCTCCCAGCCAGTGTGACTCATCTCAAGTGCCTCGACTTCTGCAGTGGATTTCACAGTTGCCTTCTCCGTCCACGTTGGCTGTTTTAGACCTGGACTCCGTTGTCATGCTGGATCGAAGGGGACAGGGCTGAGGATGTTTCTCCTTTTTGTTGCAACCTGCTGTGTGTATTGCTGGGGCTGTAATGGACAATTGTTGGAGGAAAATGTTGGTTAGGTACTGGGTCGGGGTCCGGGGTTGGGTGGCCGCGGGTAAAAGTGCTGATTGTTTTGGTTATTTCTCTGGCCCTCCTCCGGTCTTATGTGATTCTCTTTTTCCTTCTTTTCCTTACTTCTGAATTTCGGGTACTCCTTTGGGGCGACAGACACACTGCTAGGGGGGGGGTAGGCCGTAGCCTCTGCATGCGTGTAGGGTGGGGGGTGTGCGGGGGGGGGGGTTTCTTTGTTCGTTTCAGTTCCTATGGGCCTCAATTTTTCTTCTTCCTCTTCTACTCTTTTCTTCTCCTATTTCCTTGGGTCATGGGGTGGATTGGGAGATGTGGGTAGTGGCTGGGGTGTATTATACTGTGTGTTCGTCATCTATCCTGACCTACTCGCCTCCAGCCATATGGCTGAGATACCCGCCACCCCCTCTCAACACAATCCCCAAGGATGGGAAACCGGAAACAGTTCTGAAGTTTTTGGAAGACGGGAGGGAGTGACCCTCCCGGCCGTATTTATTAAAATATGAAACAAAATTAAAACATTAAATAAACAGTTTCATATTATGTACAATTTCATTACCACATTGCGATGTTTGGCTAACCTTAACATATTCTCTAATACAAAGGTTCTCCTAGCCGAACTAACATCCTACAAAACATTTACTTGAAATTTTGAAATTGTACATCCTAACGTTTAAGGGCCAACGGCAAGGTCGTAACCGGTGTCAAGATCCCTAACCCAAAATATCCCCCTCACTTGTGAGGGGCGACCGCACAGAGGCGTACCTCATGTGCAACTTACCAATTTCCCTTGACTTGACGGGGGCCCCAATGAAACTCGACGCCACTTAAAGGTCGTACGAGGACTCGTGTGAGGTATCTAGAAGGTAGCGTAGACCCCCCCCAAACCCCCACACTACTTACCACATCTGCCGTCGCAGACGTCCTGGCCCCGGGAAATTCCCCAGGAGGGGGCTGTAACCCCTCCTACCCAGGAAGGGGCCTTGACCGCCTTTCCTTTCTTTTCGGCGACCCATCCTTAGAAGGGACCGCCTCCCCGTTGAGGGGCCAATGGTCACCTCCCCCGAGCGCTCCCATCCGTAATGGGTGACGCCCACTCATAGGGATCTTACAATTAGTGCTCACCGATCATGACCTTACCGCCACAGGCCCGGATAGTTGACCGGCTATCCGGGCCCCCCACAACACTCCTACCTAAAGGTCATGTTTTAACGTCTTTAGCCAAGCTATGAAGTCCCCTATGAGTAACTCATTCCCCACCTGAGACAAATGAACACCATCCCCCAAATACATACTGTCATCTTTAATACAACCATGCGAAATAGAATGCAGTGTATTGGAACGGAACAACCTACTCACTTTGTTATTAATTTTTTTCACAG
The DNA here is from genome assembly GCF_964263255.1 of Lissotriton vulgaris. NCBI lineage: Eukaryota > Metazoa > Chordata > Amphibia > Caudata > Salamandridae > Lissotriton > Lissotriton vulgaris. The sequence continues at coordinate 408,471,080 of NC_141696.1, read as the reverse complement.
AATGATTCACAGCAGAAACAGAAAGGGCCCCCCGCCACACTTTTCGTGGGATCATATGGGACCACGCAATTGTGCACCCTGGAACTCTCCTCGCTAACCAACTTACAGTGGAAAGCATCGCCTCAAGAAGAAGTCGTCTACCAGTGGTGACCAAATCATTGCCCCCAAGATGTACTATGACTACAGACGGCGGTGACCTCGTCCGCCCTAACAAACCCTCGAAAAATGATTGAAACTGGTCAATACAGAGACCGCCTCTTCTGTGGAAGGACACCCTGTACCCGTATTCCCCAGCTACGTGAATCATGTCACCTGCCTTGAATACGTCCGCGGCACGCCTCACGTATGAGTGGCCCACGACCCACACCTCCTTTTTCACAGCCGGTGATGTCTGACCGCTGGCCCGGTGTTGGGTCGACTGCATAGTCCCCCCCGCCTCGTAGGCTTGCGCAACTGAAAACCAAACAAAAACAAGAAGCGTGAGTACATCGTTACAGCTTCACAACATGTGCAACCGCACATACCTTTTATAACAATTGGAGGACCAACGCCCCACCCGTTTAATTTGTTCCACATTCAGACCCCTGGCTGTAGCTTCTGTAGCAGCCCCTATCCGAAAGGAATGGGTCCCAAACTCGCCCGGGTTCAAGCCCGCAGCGGCAATCGACATCACAAGCACCCGCTGAAACTGAAATTTTGTCAGTGGGGTGGTGTCAGCGTGTCTCAACAAGGTCCCCCCCCATGATGCCACCCTTCGTGCTAGGTAATCTTCTAAACACTTTACCGGACACATGGAGGACCCGGGAATCCTGCGTATAATTATGCAGTCACCCATCCCACTCTGATCGGTCTTGGACCTGACAAATGAGACAGTCATTGTCTCCCCTCTGATCTGAACGTGCTCCTGGCACAAACCTCCTGTCACATCCTGCTTGTTCCTCGCCACTAGTTCGCTTACCCGCATCGCCCCATGAAATGCCAGCGTAAAAGCGGCTCGGAATAACACTGTCTCATACTGAGATGAACATGTAGCAGGGAGTGTGGATAACAACAGGGCCAACCTATCCAAACCTATCGGGCGCCTCTCATCTACTCTGCGACCCTCAAGGCGTTGCCACCCACGTAGCGCTTTTTGCACAACGAAAGACGCTGTCGGGTCCTGGATCCCATGAGCCCTAGCAACAAAGGAAATGGCAGCCCGATGCCTCTGAGCCGTGGCCACCGATTTCCCTGCCAGATGTAAGGACATCAGAAAATTCACCACCCATTCCTCGTGGCCCCAAAGCCCCTCTCTATCAGTCCCCAAAAAGGCTAAATAGGACCGGAACGCCCCTTCATATGCCTTCCTCGTCCTGGGTGCTAAACTCTCTCCCACGAGGTTACGAAGTTCGGGGCACCGAGAGACCAGAGAGCTTCGGGAAAGGGTGCCGGTTCCGGGTCCGCTGTGGGAAGAAAACCCCAGAAAGCCTGCATACGAAAACGAGACAGTGCATCAGCCGCCTGGTTCATTACCCCCGGGACATGTCTTGCTTTGAATAGCACATTCAATTGCATACACAGTAGAACAATTTCCTTGAGCAGTCTCAAAATCAATTTGCATCGTGCTGCCTGGCTATTGATACACTCGACCACGGTCATATTGTCAGACCAAAATACCACAGAGTGATCTCTGAACCCTTCGGGCCAGGTTCTCAGGGCCACCAAAATGGGGAAAAGTTCCAGGAAAGCGATATTACTCGTCAGTCCGTTGTCATGCCACCATGCCGGCCACTTTTGTGCAGACCATCTTGTGCTGAAAATGGCACCAAAACCTATGCTCCCTGCCGAATCTGTCCACAGCCCCAGCTCCTCAGAGGACACGGCCGGTTTGTTCCAGACGACTCGACCATTGAAATCCGCCAGAAATGCCAACCAAATGCGCATGTCCTGGCGTACCTCAGCCGAGAGCCTTGTGCGATGATGGCCCTCCTTCAGGCCGACCATGGCTTGAGCAATCGAACGGGAAAAGGGGCGGGCCATTGGTATAACCCTCAGGGCAAAATTCAACTGACCCACTAACTGCTGCAATTGATGCAGCTTAACCTTAGATCCACATATACACATTTGTAGAGATGCCCTGAACTTTGACACTTTGTCAGCTGGTAAACGAAAACAACCTTCTCCGGAGTCTAACTCGATCCCCAGAAACTCGAGGCAAGTAGAAGGACCCACAGTCTTACCTGGTGCCAATGGCACGCCAAACTGATTCATCAAGACACAAAAATCGGCCAAGGCCTGACCACATTCCGGATCCCCGGCTGCCCCCAGGAACAAAAAATCATCGAGGTAATGCATGACATGTTGGAAACCCGTCTTCTTCGTGAAGACCCATTGTAGAAAACTACTGAATTTCTCAAAATAAGCACAAGATATAGAGCACCCCATCGGCATACACCTATCCATGTAATAATGACCCTGAAACATGAAACCCAGGAGACGCTGATCGTCTGGATGTACCGGGAGCAACCGGAACGCTGACTCGATATCAGATTTCGCCATCAGCGCCCCAGGCCCCAGGCGATTCAAAATGGCTACGGCCTCATCGAAGGATGCGTACCGCACCGAACATACTTCCGGGTCTATCGCTTCGTTTACGGAAAGACCACGTGGAGCTGATAAATTATGTATCAGCCGGAACTCACCCGGGTCCTTCTTGGGGACCACTCCTAAAGGAGAACAAACAAAGTTATGCACCGGGGGTACACTAAACGGGCCGGCGACTCGTCCTCGAGTAACCTCCTTCCTGATCTTATCCTGTACCACGGTTGTATGCTGCAGGACCGAAAGCTGATTTTTACATCTCTCCACACCCTGAAAGTCCCCCACTGGGATGCGGAAACCATACGTAAACCCGTTCCGCAACACCCCAGCAGAAGTACGATCCGGGTATTCACTGAGCCAGGGAATCATTGCCAAGGTATCAATCGGGGTAGGTAAAGGCGCCCCTCGGACTATGTTAGACCTGTTTGGCGCCTCCTCTACCCCCGTTATCACCCGTTTTGGCTCTGCACGTGGACTCAGGATGGGATGATTGCCCACACCCACTACATTCGTGCCTAAATTTGCACGATCCCTGGGGCCTAGTACATTTACCCCTGTTGAAATTCCAACAAACCCCCCTTTTTCCTGTATTGCCGGCAGGCCTCGAGTAATTGTCGGTGCCTGCACCTGATCGAAAGGGCGTCCCCGCATACTGGCGGGAGGATTCGCCAACGCTACTCCCTACTAATGGCAATTTCAACATACCAGTATCCTTCATTTTAGACCATGACACAGAATCATAACAATCCCAAGTTAAGTTTTTATCGTGTTCTTTGGCCTTTCTAAAAAGATTATCATAGCAAAACCAATGATTACCCTCGTGTGATGTCGAGTACCCCATGATTCGTGACTGGTAAGTCGGCAATTCGGATAGCAAATCGGGCCTCCGTTCCCCCAAAATTGACGTAAAAATCCCCCACGCTTTGCCCCAATTGCCAATGTTTTCATTTACCTTAAAGGCGGCCATTTTTGCGCGCCAAACACTCGGATGCATGAGGTCCTTCTGGCCTTTAACATGCTCCACCTCATAATTGTCAGTAAGCAACGAGAAGATGTTTACATATTCCCCTGCCCAAATCTTCTCTTTAATAGCCAAAGGAACATGTTGACCCAACTTTTCCCTACGAGAGGGTGCAGACTCGTCCCTCGCAATCGGCAATGGCCGCTTACCTGAACCGGACGCTGCCTCTGCGGTCGAACCCGTCCCCTGTGGCTTCTCTACTGCTGCAGCCGGCGTGGACACCTTCGCTGCTTCCCGTTTCTCGCGCAGTTGCTTCATCAGCACCTGCGCTTCGACAGCCGTGGCGCCCTCGCTACCTTCACCCAACCACGCTGCTAATTGTGCTGCCAGCTCGGGCGGCATATCTTCCCTGGACACGGGGGTGACCACAACGGGAATCGGATTCCCTTCCACCGGCACGGGAGTGGGTGCCTCGAGCGGGGTACTGGGACCCGGGATGTCTTCCCCAGCTGCTCCCCTCCTGGGCCTCTTGTTTTTCCCTCCCGGGGCTGCTCCCGCCAAAGGACGTTTCGGTCCCCCTTCCTCGTTTTCATCCATTCGCCTCTTTAGTTCGGTCATCTCTTTCATGAGAACGCGCAGCATCTGGTCGGTAGTCATGCGCTTTCCCGCCTTCTTCGGCATTCTCCAACAGAGTATCTGGAAAACAAACAAGAACGATTACAACGCTCAAAATTGGCTCTTCGTTCCGTCTCGAGCTCACGTACAGCGAAGAGGTGCAGCTTCAGAGCACAGGAACAAGAGGATGCTCTCTTGGCTTGTTGCTCCTTATATCCGTCTTCAGGGCGGGCGTAAACCCGCCCCTGCCTGCCCCAAGGGCGTGGCCGGCCGCGTCAGTGTCTAGGCCAACCCACTCTAGGGCGGGAAAAGGCGCGCCCCGGCTACGCCGCTTCGGGCATACCAGCCGAGACGCGCCTCCCGCCCAAGATGGCTTCCCGGGGGGATCGTGGTACTCCGCCATACGTTCGGGGGGACCGAATGGTCGCCCCTTTCCATTTGTTTTGTGGATAATGTTTGCTGATTTCTCTGAAGACCATTGCCCACTTCTGTCCTGGACGTATTGTTTGGACTCTGATCCTTCTTGACTTTTATTGCTTTGGACACACTTAAAAAACTTTAAAATTAAACCTTCACTTATCCTACCTCTCGGCAGCGCAATTACTTATAGTGTAACTCGGATTAATCGTGCTTGCTTTGCTATGCTGCTGAGTCGCCCAACTGCTTGCTAATGTGCTTTAAATGTTGTCGAGGCCGGCCTGTGGGTTGTAGGCCCGTATTTGTTTGCTTATATTGTCTAATAAAGGTTTTCAAAAAATTAAAAAAAAACAAAAAAAACAATAGCAACCACAAGTTGTCGTTTGGTGGCAGCGTCCGCTTTAGTGTACAGTGGATAATATTTACTAAATTTTGATTGTTCCCTACAGCGGAATCGTCTATCCTGGACTGGTGTGTTTGACTCGCTTATGCTGTGAGAGATTTGCCCTCCTCTGTTTCTTGCAGAGTTGGTGGAGAGCTTGGTCTCCCAGTTCTATAATAGTGCTATTACTGACTGCAATGACGTATTCGGAAGGCATGCAGATATGCAGCTTAGCCGAGGGGTTGTGTAAGCCCTGCTATTGCTATAATGTTAAGTAGTCCTATTCCTCCAGGTGCCCAGACATCATCATATCTACCAACCAGTCAGGAATGCAAAACTGTGTTGTTCGTTTCTTTTTCTACTCGTCTTGTCATCTGTACTGCAATGCATATTAAATAGCATTAACAATGCCTTTTAAAAATGCGTTGGGTTTAAAACACATAAATAAAAGGCATTGTCATTTACAAGGCCAATAGCCCAAACGCTCGCAAAAACAAGACCTATTGCATTGAAAATGCTTGTTTTAAGATGGGGATGACTTGCCCAATTTTTAGGCAGTCTGCAAACGAGCCTTGTGACAGAGATGTGTTAATTATTGCTGTCCAGATGGGTTTGACAAATTGGGTGGTTGTCGTCGAGTGTTTCGAAGAGAGGGGATCATTGAAGTGGTTATTGGGTTTTGTAGATGAGAGGATTTTGGAGATGTCGATGTCGTCATATAACTTGAAAGAGGACCATTGCACTTTAGTTTTGGGCACTGCTTGAGAGGAGTGTGCAGGTTCCTCGATTTGTGAAGCCGATAGGCAAGGTAGGTTGGTAGCGGCTGCATTAAGCTCACTTCTCAGTGAGTTACCTTTGTCTGTGAAGAAAGGCGATAATTTGTCACAGTTTATTAGGGGTTTGTCGCTTCTTTAGAGGATTTGGCCAATTTATTTGTCTGTAGTTTTATCATTTCAAAGAGTTTTGATGGTCTATTTTGAGTGTTCTCCTATTCCAATCTAAAGAATATTTTTTTTGATTTGAGAATGGTTTTGTTGTATGCGTTTCTGGTCTTTCTTAGAAGTTTTAGTTGAGGGAATGATGGGTCTTGTCTCCATTTCTGAACGGTTAATCTCAGGTTTCTCCTTTCCTCGTTCAGGGTGCCACTAAACGTTTTTTTCTCTATCCGTGACTCTTCTCAGTTTTAGAGGAGCCACTGAATTGATTATTTCTAACATGGTTGCATTGTAGTGGTCTGTTAGTTTGCTGATGTTTGTTATGCTGGACGATGAGGGAAGATCCTTCTCAGATTGCATAGCCAGTTTCTCATAGTCCAGGTCTTTTGTATCTCTAATCCATCTCTTAATTTTGACAAATTGTGTAGATCTATCCTTTATAAGTCCTGGAATTTGGAAGGTAATAGAATGGTCGTCTGACCAATCGCATGGAGATATCATGATTAAATTGACTGCCTTTTCCGGCCCTAGGATGCTTGATTCCGGTCCAGGAAAGACATGGCTTGGCAGTTCGGGCTGGACTGTTCCGATGAGGCACAGGGTCAAGGCTGATTTGCATATGGCCATGTCTGAACTGGGGTGGTGTGGTGAGCAAAAAAACGATGGATTTAGACCCAGATCTCTATACTGGGGTGAATGTATGACATTGTTCTGCATTCTGTCCATCAACTGTTGGTTTTGTCTTGTGAACAAGGCCACCTCAGTGCATACATCCAGCCTCCAGCTCGGAGAGCAGATTATATAACGAGGCATTAAGGTGCTTGTGCAACGTTGACATAATTGGCGGTGAATGCATGAAATAAGAAGCTTCAGAGAAAAGAAGCTGCAGAAGAATAATACAGATTAAAAAAACAAATTAAAAACACCTGTGTGGATGTAAACAGGCATGATAACTGAGTAAGTCAAGGAAAAGCTGGAGACCATTGTGGTATGAACTGACGTGTTGCTTCTGCTTTCTTGATAGCAGTTGCACAGTGTTTAGCGATTTGTGATACCAGGTGCAGGTTGTTATTGAATTTGTAAATGTTTGTTTAAGATAACTGCACTTGAGAACACTAGTGGCTGGGTTATTTGTCGTGTTGGTGGTGCCAGGTGGCCCCATGTCTTGTGTGACAGGTACATCCAGCTCAGGCTTTGCATCAAACATCATTTTGTATTCTGTTACTTGTCTTTTTGTTTTTCCATTATGCTTACATTTCCCACTATACCAAGGGCTGTAGGGTAAAAATCCAAGGCTGGTTGTAAGAGCCACACATAACATGAGGGCTATTTTGTAGCGGAGGACTGCATCCAAGGGACTAGATTTGCACCAGATATTGCAGTTGTACAGTCTTGCTTCTTCTTTTGATTCTTATTATGACAACCAGCTTCAATTGTTTTCTAACTTTCTCAGTCTTGTAACACTAGTGACTGTGCAGTGGGGCAATCAGCATCAATACTTGCTGTTGGTTCCGCTGAGGAAACTTTGGTAATACAGAGCAAGAGGCAGATGCTTGTTTAGCACTTTCTGTAATATGGATTTCAGTCACAAATTTTGTACTTACAAAATCCAAAATGGGCATTGCTTAATTTGCTTGGAGGAGTTGCCCAATGGAAATGAGGGAACACCTTTGACCTCACTTTATTACAGGTACGGGCAAAGCAAGCTGTTATTGTGCCGCAACTGAATGACACATTGTGAGTGTGCAACCAAGGGTGCCCTTGTGAGGAGGACACAATGTTTCAAGAGATGCCTATGCATCTTCCTGGAAACGGGTGCAGTCAGAATGTGCTAGCCTGCGTGGACGGGGGTGTGGGGGAATCCCTTCACCATCCTCAAAGTTTTGTCAGTCCCTCTGCTTTGGTAGATTTAAACTGTTAGTCCAGCTTTTACTTTTGTGCTGTTCCCATGCATTTGTGAGTTTGCACCTGGACTGGGGACAGCACATTATAGTCCAGTTGTACGACCCTTCCATTTCCATGAAAGAGAGACATGAGAAATGCACTATATTTACAAAGATATGGCGCATTTCTGCTGTCTCCCTTCGCTGGTGCGCTGTGTGCTGCCTAGTGCCAACACAGGCACCCTTATGCCATGGTGCAATGGGGCCTGCGTTGCAGGCAGAATTATTTATGTGCAGGAAGAGACACCTTCCTGCACAAAAGCATTATTATTCTTTATTTTTCATGGTCCTATATCTTACTTTTGTGTTGTCCAGCGCAATCAATAGAAAATGGTTTGGTCTGGTATACCTAAGTCTCCTTTGGTTGAAACACTCATGGAGGTACAGTGTAGCAACATGCAACCCCTAACAAGAGCCAAGTAAGATTGTGTTAGGGCTTCAGCATACCCTTGCTCTTCAGTCATGCAAGAACCGACGGAAGCTTGACTAATCACAACACCATTCTCAAGGTCTATCTCCAGTCTTACTAGCTTAAATTCTGTGAGACATTTAGCCATTTTTTTTCAGTCCCATGACCTTTGGTCTCACTGCATAGAAGTGTCCATCACTTTGTCTAATTGCCTTCTCTTCTGTTTTATGCCACTTGCTGATAAACCCACAAGTATATGTGGTAGCTTTGTGTGTTGAACAATTAAGATATATTCCTGTGAAACCATACTTGGTGAATAGCTCTAAGGGAAATGGCTTTTTCATAGTATCTTTATTTTCAAGGAATTTTGTTAGGTGGGCCTTCCCTCTGGGTAGCCTGTGTCTCTGTTGCATACATTCTCTAACATGGAGTGTGAAGTAGCAATGTGGCTCAAGAGTAGTTTTGGGCTTGAGTAATCAACAATCAGAATAACAATTGGCCTGCTCTACAATTTACAGGTCCTGGAATAGATATAGTCCTTGGTGTGGATAAAGAGAGCTCATCTGTATTGAGCTGTGTATTGATATAATTGTCCTAGATTAATGTTTGTTTGTGTTTATATCTGTGATACATTTTGGTGTTAGAAAAAAACGTGCTATACCTTGAGGTGCTGTGGAACTTGGCATATAGGTAAAAATAAGCAAGCGAGCAATAAAACACAAAAACGCATGTGAGACTTAAAGTTATTCACATTTTCAGAAAGCTAGAGGGATAAGTAAAACAAAACAAAAATAATCCCTGATGGCTTACCTGTCCTGAGCCTCACCAATGTATCTACAATGTAAATACAATCTGCACCATAATCCAGCACCATCCACAAGATAATATTCCTTGTTTGAAGCTCATCAAAACAAGCCCTGCCAAATAAAACACATACATTTGGTGAACTTTAAGTAGGAACATAATCTTTGAAGTTACAAATTCATTTAGGAATGCTACACTACTTTAGTATTTTCTGAACCTATCACTGTCACATTAGAAATTCAGAATTTAGGCAAGTTCAGATCTGCACCCATGTGCCACGTTTTATTCCACAAATTCTCAGCGCACAGTGACTACCTACTCTGATTTTTGACGTGACCACCAAAGCCACCAACAAAGTAGCTTCCCTTCAGAATGCCATCTGCCCCTAAATTATAATCCCAACTGGTTCAAGCATTTCCTTACTGCCTCAGGCATGATGATGATTTGCCTCACAAACAAAATATAGATCCCTTTCAGTGGACAATTTTGACTGTCTTCCATATTTTGCATGTGAAGTGTGAACTCAGCATACAGCGAGTGACTGCACCGGGTATTCTGTTCTGCAGAATCCTTTAGGGGGCCCTGACAGAAACATGGAGTAGAGAAGTTTTCCTTGATACCTTTACTCCTGTACAAGAGACAAGGCCCACAGATTTGTGATTGATGTGTACGTGTAGGGGAGTACTGTGTGAACATGTAGGTGAGGCTTGCAACATTTCTGAGAGAGTTTGGTCAGTTATGGACCAAAGCATGAGGTCCTCACAGAGAGCTACAGATTAATATTATTATTATTAAAGGGGTTTGTAAAGCGCCTAGTGACGCCTCCTAGTGTGTCCCCGTGCTGTGGAGAGAGAGTCAATAGGAGGACGGAGAGCAGGCTACTATAGAACAAAAAGATACGTTTTCAACAATTTCCTAAAAGAGGACTCATTCTTCTCTAACCTAATGTTAGTGGGGAGGGTGTTCCATTTGTTGGCTGCAAGAGAACGGAAAGACCGACCTCCCATTTTAGCTTTTTTTGTGAGCGAGGTTTTAAGCAGACCATTCCCTTGGAACGGAGGGATCTGTTAGGCTCATATGGCATCGCTAGATCAGACAAATAGGAGGGGGCTTTCTGATGGATGATCCTATGGCACCAGAGAAGTGCTTTGAAAAGTATTCTCTTACCAATTGGCAACCAATGGAGGGTAGCCAGGGAGGGTCTGGAAGGAGCTCTTCGGGGGAGTCTTAGCACTAGGTGTGCTGCTGAATTTTGTAAGACTTGCAATCTTCTGATATTCTTTTCAGAAGTGCCCAGCAACAGCACATTGCCATAGTCTATTCGAGAGGTAATAAGCGCCTGAGTCATGGTACGCCTGGAGTTTAGAGGGAGCAAATCCAGAGTGCGATTAAGAGTTCTCATGACTCCAAAGCATTTTCCTACAGTTTTCTTGACATGGCTGTCGTAGGAGAGCTTGTTATCGATCAAGACGCCTAGATTCTTAGCTTCCTGACTGGGGGTGGGTAGGGGTCCCAGACAGTTAGGCCACCAGTTTTTGGTCCAGTTTGTGTCCTTTCCTCCTATTATGAGTACCTCAGTTTTTGTACCATTTAATTTGAGGCAATGTTCGGTCATCTAGGTTGCAAGATTACTCATGCAGGATTTAAAGTTGTCAGCCTCGGAGGAGGGAGCCTGAGATAGGGAGATCAGCAATTGAGTATCGTCGGCGTAGGAGACAAGCTCTACGCCAAATGATTGGACCACCTCTGCCAGTGGTGCCATGTACAGGTTGAACAGGGTAGGACTCAGGGCAGAGCCCTGAGGTACTCCCTGTTCGAATGTCATGCAATCCGAGAGATAGTTACCCCTTTGGACCTGAAAGCTCCTGTTAGTAAGAAAGGCCTTCAGCCACCCCAGAGCCTCTTTGGTGACCCCCGCTTTGTTTAGACACTGTAGCAAGATGGAATGTGCTACAGTGTCAAACGCGGCACTGAGGCCCAGCATGATGAGGGCCATGGTCTTACCCTCGTCGGCTCCTTCCCTCAGAGTTTCAGTCGCTCTCAGGAGCGCTGTCTCTGTGGAGAAGCTCGATCTGAAGCCCGACTGCGAGGTATGAAAGGCGTTTTGGGCTTCAAGGTGAGCCATGAGTTGGACATTGGCTACTTTCTCCGCTAGTTTTGCTAGATAAGGTAGCAGGGAGATCGGGCGCAGGTTCTCCAATATGTCCTGACTCATATTGGGTTTCTTCTTAATGGGAAGCACTATTGCTTTCTTCCATTCTGCAGGCAAACACGCAGTAGAAAAGGAAATTTGGAGCATGTGTCTAAAATGGGGCTCTAAAACCGCATGGCTAGCCGCTAGAATCTTGGGGGGGGCGGGATCTCGTGGGGAGCCGGATTTAATACTTTTGCAAGATTTCACAAGAATGTCGGGGGGCGGAACAGTAAAAGCACATAGGCAAGATTTTGTACGTATAAGGTCATCACTCTCAACAAAGTCACTGCCAGATTTTATGTTGCTGGAGAAATTAGCATAAATGTCCGTGATCTTGCCAGAAAAATATTTAGCAATTTTATTGCATGTATCAACTGAATCATTATGAGATGTTGGGTTGGAGTCTATTATCGAGATTTCTCTGAAAATCTGAAAGAGCTCCTTCGAGGAGTTTTCTGCTTCCAAAATCCTGTTATTATAGTAAGATGCTTTGGACACGCGTATTTTTTTATTATATTCTTTTTGCACTGTTTTATAGAGGGCTTTGATTTCAGGGCAGAAATCGAGACGCCATTCTCTTTCGAGCTTTTTACAAGCAGTTTTGGCTAGCTGAAGCTCCTGAGTGAACCACGGGACAGTTTTTTTAGTCCTCGTGGCGTTAGTTATATTGCGATTAGGGGCCGTGATGTCCAGAGCTTTCGTGATACATTTCTGTAGATGTTCATAGGCTGTCTCACAGTCGGATCCTCTAGGAGGTCCCACTTTTTCAAGAATTTGAGTGAAGGTGTCTAGAGAGAAGTTTTTCCATTTTCTACGCTGATATCGCTGTGATCTTTGTTTGTTATGTTTGATTCCATCTAGTTGCAGTTGTATTGGAATAATGAAATGATCGGACCAAGGGACTGGCTGGGGAGATAGAGTCTGCACTCCCGTCCAATTCCCAAATATGGGGTCCAGTAGATGTCCTAGTTGGTGTGACGGATCGGTATTTTTTAACTCTAGTTTTAGGGAGAGTAACTCGGATTTAATGTCTGCCGCTTCCTTATCGAGGGGGTCGTCAAAATGGACATTTAAATCACCTAGTACTAATACACAATTTTTTCTGAGTGCTAGATGGGTTAGAGCTTCCATAAGAGTAGGAGTAAAGTCATAGAGCCTTCCAGGGGGGCGGTACACGAGGATACCTGAGAGAGAGTGGTTCGGTCCAGTAGTAATAGTGAAGGAACCGGCTTCACTATGATCAACCGTGATGGGAGAACGGATACATTCTAAAGGGGCTTTAGTGGCGATGGCAATACCCCCGCCTCTACCATCCTTTCTGTCAAGTCTGGAGAGGGAGTAGCCGGGAGGTAAGGCTTGAATTACATCAGGATCCCAGCGCAGCGGGGGAAGCAGCCACCGGGTAACCAGACACCCAGGGAGGCAAAACGCTCTGGGGAGGCCTGCTGTGAGACCCTGGTGCCGTGAGGGGAACGGCTGGAAAGTACGAACTTTGTGCCAGCAACCCGACCGCCGCGAGGGCAAGGGACTACATCCCCCAGGTGCCCCGGCGGTCGGGTGACGTCAGCGGAGCGCCCGGAGGCGCGGGAGAAAAGCAGGAGAGCCGAGCGCTGCAGGTGAGCGCAGCGGGGGAAGCAGCCACCGGGAAACCAGACGCCCAGGGAGGCAAAACACCCTGGGGAGGCCTGCTGTGAGACCCTGGTGCCGTGAGGGGAACGGCTGGAAAGTACGAACTTTGTGCCAGCAACCCGACCGCCGCGAGGGCAAGGGACTACATCCCCCAGGTGCCCCGGCGGTCGGGTGACGTCAGCGGAGCGCCCGGAGGCGCGGGAGAAAAGCAGGAGAGCCGAGCGCTGCAGGTGAGCGCAGCGGGGGAAGCAGCCACCGGGAAACCAGACGCCCAGGGAGGCAAAACGCTCTGGGGAGGCCGGCTGTGAGACCCTGGTGCAGTGAGGGGAACGGCTGGAAAGTACGAACTTTGTGCCAGCAACCCGACCGCCGCGAGGGCAAGGGACTACATCCCCCAGGTGCCCCGGCGGTCGGGTGACGTCAGCGGAGCGCCCGGAGGCGCGGGAGAAAAACAGGAGAACCTCTCGCACCGCGAGTCGCGCGCGGGAGCGGCCGGGCTAAGGCCGGGACAAGGCGGGACCATCTAAGGCCAGAGGAGGCCGGGACGGGCCACCCCCCCTGGCCGTTCCTTTGAAATAGGTAAGACTTCTTGTGCTAAATCTTTCAAATCCCTTCAGGTGCCTGCTGCTACTGACAACATGTCTTGTAAAGGGGCCAAGAAACTGCATACTGGGTCTAGTGATCGGGCCAAGGGGTCAATGGTACAATACCTAATACATACTGCACCGTCCACTGTCCAACAACCAGTAAGAATAGCACAAGATCAATTGTTTACCGACCGTCCCAATATTGACATTACTCCCCCTCAGCCTCAGTCTATCGTCGCCTCTCCAAACTTATCCTTCTTGGAGGAACTTAACAGCTTATGCCACACCAAATATGCGGCCGTTAAGTCGACATCAGAGCACACTAACGCCGCCTTTTGTCCTACAGCCATTACAAGCCCCCACCTCAGTTCTTTATGCTCACCCTATGGAAACCGCTTGGATACTCCTCTCGGTCCACCAGAATTAAGTAACATGAACCCAATAATGTCTTTCCAGGACCCCTCTGGTGAAAGGAATCATGCTGCGGACAAACATATAGGCACTCATGCTAAGGAGATATCGTTTGCCCACTCAATCACACCAACACTCTTGGCCCAGATACAGACTATGATCAATGCCGCAATACACCCGCTAATCGAAAAAATAAAGGACCTCGGGGTCCGGATCACGGCAATAGAGGAAAAGATCAAGATAAACTCTCTCCCCCAAAATAACGTGGCAGACCCCAATCTATCACAGTCTCCACGTAATACTGTTAAGCCTTCAACAACTTCAAAAAATAGAGTATCCCAACCCCAACGGACAAGCGCAGGTACGCCAACTCAATCTAGCGGGAAAGCCCCCATCAAAACAAAAACAATACCTAGCTGTTCCTCTACAACGAGGCTGAATAATGCTACAATGCCACCTAAAGAGCTACCCCCCATGATACGGAACATGCAAAGGAAAACTAATCACATCCATCTACCACCGGAGGCTGCTCCGTTCGTGGGTGTCCTATCTGGGGTGCCGGAACTCCCAAAGGGTAAATCTGAAAGCGAACAGGAGCTGAGAAATAAGACACTATTTTGGCTATCAAAAAATAGACCCCTACCCCCATACATTGATGGTAGAATAAAATGTGTTAGAAGGGTGGGATGGTTAGGCCCGCTCCGAAAAGAGAGATCCGGTGATCTGGTGCTAATAAAGTTCATTAATAACAATGTTGTCCCTAACCTCCAATCTTGGAAACCACAGATAGGAGACGGACCTATACACACTTGGGGTTTATCCGATTTTTATCCTAGAGAAGCACTACACCCTCATACAAGATCATCGCCGAGATTAACTTTTGGTTGGGCCAATACACCTCCGGGGTGAAGGGCTTTTAATATACAGACCCTCTCTGGACATTCCATTGATTCGCTACCTGACTTTTTAAAAACAAAAAAGATTTTATTTTATGTTACCTACCGTGACATGATTTGAAATGAACTGAATTAATCTGATTTGTAATTGTGTATATATCTTGCAATGTGCTTTTATGATTTTATATTTAAATCGAATAAAGCTAAAGCTACTACTACATCAGGATCTGCGTATTCGTCCAGCCATGTTTCCGTGAGAAACAGGATGTTAATGTTGTCATCTTCGAGTAGATGGTAAATTTGTGTACAGTGCTTTCGAAGGGATCTGCAGTTGAGCAGTGCTGCTTTTACTGTGTTTTTCGTACTAGTATTAGTTACAGTATTTTCGGGGGCAAAAGTGCAAGTGGTACATTTCTTTAGCGATAGCGCTTTCATTGAGTGTTTGCAGCATGAGGGAGTATTAGGCTGGATATCCAGCAATTCTTGTCTTCCATACCTTATTAAGTCGGGTGTAGAAGAGCCAGGGTTTACGGCCCCGCGCCCCATCCGGCCGCGGACGGGCGCAGACGGGCTTGACTTTGGCTCGACTTCGGCGCGCTTCCGGCGCGCCCGCTGCACGCGTCCGCGGCGCGGACGCTGACCAAGGCACATTTATAGCGTAGGGAGGGGTCGCTAGAGCGCTGACCTGTGATCCCTGAGCCCGGAAGTGCAAGGCTCCTCCTCACCCTCCGCATCAAACGCCCATGATTGGACGCGGCGGACCGGGGCGGGAGTGGGCGGAATACAAAAAGCCTGAAGGTGTGGTGCAGTGATACAAGTGCAATCAGGTAAACACACACTGAACGTTTTTTTAAAAATAGCCTTAGTCGCTAAATTAAAACAAATGATGCACTGAAGAATACAAAAAGTGAAGCATAGTAAAAGTGAAGTGTATAAAAAGTGATGATGGAATACTTGAATTAATCTCAGCCACTGGCAATTATTCAGGGCCACTCCCCAATCCATTTAGATTTTGAACAACATGCCTCCTCAGTTTGGACCAAGCTAAATGCAAATCATTCTCAATCCTGCTCCAATGGGAACAGTCCAGCCCCAACTGCCAAGCAGGTCCCCTCTGAACCAGAACACAGCTAACCCAGGACTGGTTTGCCCTTTTAATGGGCTCATCAGCTGGGTATATCTTTGCTCCTGTGACACAGTGTGCTCGGGACCCACGTCTGGGTATACTATGCCACTTAGGGTGACACACTAAACTATACAAAAAGTGATTGATGGAATGCTTGGATTAATCTCAGCTAATGGAAATTACATAGGGCCACTTTCCAGTCCATTGTTATTTTACACACCATTTCATCTCAGTTTGTACCCAGCTGTATACAAATAAGTCTCAACCCTGCTCCAATGGGAACAGTCCAGCCCAAACAGCCAAAGCAAGTTCTTCCTGAACCGGAAAACAAGCAACCCAGGACCAATTTCACCCTTGTTATGGGCTCATCAGCCGGGTGTAGCTTAATTCCAGTAGCACAGTGTGCATGGGACCACATCTGGGCATAACCGTTCCACTTCGGGAGACACACAAAAGTATACAAAAAGGGACGTTATGTTATGTTATCAGAAGCTTATAATTTATGACCATGTCATTGATGAACTTAGGGCTCTTGCAGTGCAGCGCCATGAAAGCAAGGCAGTTAACTTCAAATGCAGCCCGTTGCTCCACCGGTAACCAATGGAGTTTTTGCAAACAGGGTCTAGCTGACTGCCATCTCGGCTGTTTGTAGATTAGTCTTGCCGCTGGGTTCTGGACTATTTGAAGACGGTTGAGCAAGCATAGTGGCAGGCCTATGTAAAGAGCATTTGAAAAGTCAAGGCGGGTTAGGACCAGTGCTAGCACTGCCTGAACCAGGGCAGCGTGGGTCAGCAGGTGGGAGATCTTTCTAATTTTTCGCAGTTGGAAGAGCCTAGTGGATACGACCGAACCCACTTGGCCTCTAAGAGAAAGATCAGCGTTTATAATAAACCCTAGACTTTTCACAGAGGACGAAGGGGTAAATTCCATGGCAGAATTAGAAGAATCCAGAGAAAAAAATCAGCTGGAGATCGTCGGCGTAATTGAAGACGGTGACCTTCCTGTTCTTTAGTGAATGGATCAATGGCCTAAGGTAGAGGTTAAATAGCAAAGGGGAAAGGGAGGAACCCTGTGGTACCCCACACGTGATGGATACTTTGGGGGCCGTGAATGTGCCAAGGCGTACTGCTTGGGTTCTACCTGTAAGAAAGGACTTAATCCAGTTGTAAGCAAGGCCTTGTATACCTGCTTGTTCGACACGGTTCAATAAGATGTTATGATCACCCGTGTTGAATGCAGCCGACAAATTCAGGAGCACCAATGCCTGCAAGGCCCCCTTGTCAGCATTGGCTCTCAGCGTATCCATGACCTCAAGGATAACTGATTCCGTTGAATGTGCGGGTCGGACACCAGCTTGATTAGGCTCCAGGTATTCAGATTGTTCTATAAAATTAGAGAGACAGCTGGCCACATGGGTCTCCATGATCTTAGCTAGGAAAGGTAAAAGGAGATAGGGCGGTAATTGGAGGGATTTAAGGGATCGGCCCCAGGTTTTTTTAGCAATGGAATTACTGTAGTATTTTTGAAGGTGGAGGGTACCTCCCCTTTACTAAGGGACTCGTTCAGAAAAGGAAGAATACTGTTGGGTAGTGCAGAAATAACGTCTCTGAGGACTGGGGGAGGGCAGCGGTCGCTGGGGGAGCCAGAATTCACACGCATCAAGCGGTCTAGTAGCGTATTAAGACATATACCTGGCAAGGATGGATGGAATGCTTGAATAAATCGCAGACACTGGTAATTACTAAGGGCTGCATCCCAATCCATCCTTATTTTGCACACCATGCCACCTCTGTTTGTAGGTGTGATGGGTATGCCCAGATACACACTGTGTCTCTAGAATCAAGCTATACATGGGTGATGAGTCCATATCAGGCTAAACCTCTCCTGGGATGCTTGTATTCCAGTTCAGGGAGTACCTGGCTTGGCAGTTCGATCTAGACTGTGCCCATGAGAAGCAGGAGCAGAGTCAAGGCTGATTTGCATATTACTTGGCCCAAACTGAGGTTGCATGGTGTGCGAAAAATAGATTGGAATGCGGCCCAAGTGATGGCCAATGACTGAGAATATTTCAAGAGCTAAATCCATCACTTTGTTGGAGTTGAGTCACTGATGGGCAGTTTCGAGAGCCACCTGTTTCAAAGCCCACCTTCAAGTACCACAAGGTGCTGTGCAAGAAGAGGTTTGCTGGGTACCAAGACTTCTGACTCCTGTTTAGTCAGTATCTAGAGACGTACTGCAAGTTCCCGCTATTGCAGTTACCAGTGGGTGGGAATGGAGCTGGGTTATATTTGGAATCCTGCTTCTGCCACTGGAACTGCTAAAGACATTGGCTTGCACCTATTGACAGCAACCCTTGCTTCGTAAAGTGAATTCAAGGTGTGGCATATTCCTTAGGCGATCCTTTGGGACACAGAAAAGACTGACCTCGAATCTGCTTCATAGTCTTATGTCACCTATAAGGAAATCTATACTTTAGCTTTTTTACCCCCTTTATTTTGGCTTTGGATGTCTTGTATTTGACTTCTGTTGTAGTGGAGACCCACTGGCTAGGCTTCTGCTATGTTCGCTCTGCCCTTAAAAAAAAAAGGCTGACTTTTGCTTTAGAACTTCAAAAACTGCTGCTGTAATTGTGCACTAGAGTAAAACGAATATTTTCTCCACATGCATCTAAAAAAAAATCGTGTTTAAAACACTTTTCATGCACAGACCACAAAGATCTGCTTTTGAAAGTGTGATATGCATAAAAAACCTAAATTGCTAATGTCTATTAGGGAAGCATTACAACCCCTAAATTTACAGCACTTAAGACATCTAGTATTGCAGTGGTGGCTCCTCCGCTAAGGCGCAGGAGCGTCGCCCCACTACTCTGCAGTAGTAAAAGAAAGAAAAAAATTAAATGATACTAATGTAATGTTGTTATATTTATTTTTTCAAAACTTTATTTTGCAGTTTCAAATTACATCTCTCAGTGAATAACCATTATTTCAGCCACAATAGAGTCTAGAATCGACTACGGTAACGCGTTATACCTAGGCCTCCCAAAAAACTCCACTAACCGTCTTCAGGTCATCCTGAATGACGCAGCTCGTCTGATATTTGGAGTTCCGAGGCGGACCCACGCCTCCCCCTTGCTTTATAGGCTACATTGGCTTCCTATAATACAAAGAGTCGAATTCAAGAGTTTGTGCATCTGCCACAAAGCAATCCATGGACAGGCGCCAGCCTATATAAAAGATAGGCTTGAAATATATGAACCTAAGCGCGCCTTGCGATCTTCCGGCTCCTTTTTGCTATCCTGCCCACGCTTTAAACTGGCAACAAAAGGAGGCAGATCCTTGTCAGTTCAGGCTCCTATCATCTGGAACAAGCTATCGGAGGCGCTCCGTAGAGAATCCAATCTTCTCCGCTTTAGGAAATCCCTGAAGACTTTACTCTTCAAAGACGCGTTTACATCCCAGTAGTTAGGTCGCCATCTCTAGACATTTCTATACTCTCATCTTGTTTCTTGTTGCTGTACCTGGTCAGAAGCGCTTTGAGACCTGTCGGTGAGTTGGCGCGATACAAAACCCAGTTACAAATTACAAATTACAAATAACAATCAAACATTGCCACAGTGACTCAGCACATCATCTCATTAAACCTTCCTTGTTATGGTCATGATACATGATATTATTCATTAACCATTCCTTGTCAGGGCAGATAATAAATCTCAGAATAATCACCACATGAGCACAGTAATACATTCAAGGCATTGGCAAATTAATTGGCACTCATTGTCCAAGGCACATATTCTGTCTAATTGTAACAACAGTCTTTTTACCTGTTAGTTAAAGACTCATCGTTCGGCTCTGTGTCCCTGTGCAATAGAATATATTCCTGAAGGGGCCCCCAGATATCTTTGGGCTTAGAGGCTAATGGTAGTAACTCAGAATATGTGGTATTTTGTTCCTGGCAGTAGAGTAGGTCAGCCATCCACTCCTCGAATTTTGGAGCTTTGCCCATTTCCCCATCTGCATGCCACTCTCCGCTTAGCCAGAAGCAGCGATAGAGTAACAAACTTCCTGTGTGAAGCAGCGATCTGCGCCGTATGCCCCAACAAGGTGAGTAACGGATCCCTTTCTAAACTAATGCCTGTCATGCTATCCAGCGCCAACAGTACCTGCTCCCAGAAATCCCATATGGCCGGGCCCTCCCATGCAAGGTGAAGAAATCCCACCCCCGGTTGCCTACATCTATAACACCTGTCTGTGTCAGCCATCTTAAACCTGAGTTTCTTGTAATGCATAATGCGCAATCTACTGCTAGCCGAGATCTGTGCTGTGTGCTTACAACAATACTGCCACTGTAGATCAGTATTCTCTCGCCCTAATACTCACCCTAGTGCATACGGGATCCACCATGCAGTTCTGCTCTACTCTCTCGGATGCTGTTATATAATCCTGATACCAGATGCTTCCCATCAGCTGACCCTAGCATCTGGTGGAGTGGGAGGAGGTTTGTAGGTTCGCGAGGGAAGTCGGGGAGTATAGACCGCATCCCTTGTCTAAGATTCATGTATAGAAAGATATCTAGAGGCGTTGTTGGCAGTCCCATCCACCGGAAGATTCCATAATGAAAAAGATCTTCCCAGGTAGTTACCTTAGCGTGCTTACAAAGTCCCTGAAATCCCTTCTCCTATAGAAGTGAGAGATCTGGATGATACGATAGCAGAAGCCGCAAATCAAGCACCGCCTTGACCTGATGCCATGCATCCACTGTGCTCGAGACAGTGGTGGGAGATGTCGCCCGCGTACCGACAGGGCCATGTATCACACCAGTTAGTGGTATCGGTTCAGCCAGCCATTCTGCCATGGCTATTTGTGGCATATAGTGAGGGGGTTTTACCCAATAATATGCGTAGTGTGCCTGCACACTCAAATAATATAACAAAATCAGGGATGTCGAAGCCTCCTGCTCATATGGCCTAGTCAGTATCGACCATCTAAGCCTTGCCTGTCTCTCTCCCCACGGTAGTCTGAGCAACTCGGTTTGCAATGTTTTTAAAAAAAACCTTCCCCGTTCATAAGGAATATTGAGGAACAGGTAAAGGAACTGAGGGAGGACAACCATCTTTATCAGGGAGGCCCTGCCCGCAAGTGAAAGAGGCAACGATATCCAGATTGTAACATTTGCAGTTAAGCGTGTTATGGCTGTCCTGCAGTTTGCACGTAATGTTTCCTCTCTATCTTTAGTGATTTGTATTCCGAGATACCGCAACTCTGTCTCACACCACTCTATTGGGAAGTCCAGCGGGAATTTTGATACTGCTGGTGTGAGCGGGAAGACCTGGGATTTCCCCCAATAGATGCCTATTCCAGACAGATAACGAAATCTCACAAAGTCGCGCAAAATGGGAGTAATATTTTGTTGTGGATCTCTAACATAAAGCGTAATATTGTCGGCGTAAAACAACACAAATAGTGGCCGCAAACAACAGCGAAATGCTTTGACCTGATGCAGTTGCCTCAGTCGACAAGCCAAAGGCTCCACTGCCAGGGCAAAGAGGAGCGGGGACAGCGGGCACCCCTGTCGAGTGCCTCTGGAAATCACAAGTGATCGGGACAGGTAGCCATTTATTAACACCTCGGCCGTGGGGAGCTGATACAGTAGCTCGATCCAGGGCAAGTACATCTTAGGGAAGCCCTTTCGCCGCATCACCCCAAACAAATAGTCTCGCTCTACTGAGTCAAACGCCTTGGTGGCATCTAAAAAGACTGCGGCAAGTGGGAAATCAGGCGCAACATTCTGGATTAGTGAGAAGAGGGTCCTAAGGTTGTGTGATGTGGCCCTACCAGGCACAAAGCCCGACTGGCCAGGCAGTACAAGCTTATCAAGCAACAGGGACAGTCGATTGGCGAAGACTTTCGCCAAGATTTTCGTGTCACAATTCATCAAGGACAATGGCCTGAACGAGTCACAAGACTCAGGTGGCTTACCAGGTTTCAGTAGCGATGTGACAATCACCTCTCTCATTGAGGACGGTAGTATGCTCACTTTCAATGATTCCTCATACACCTCGTTAAGCACCGGAGCCATGATATCAATATAGGCCTTATAGAATTCAGCCGGAAGGCCATCTGACCCCGGTGCCTTCCCATTCTGGAGCTGCATAATAGCTTCCTTGATTTCATCAAGTTCAAGTGGGATGCTTAAAAACTCCAGCTGGGTAACCCCAAGCCAACCAAGAGCTACCTCTCCCATGAACTCCTCTAGATCAATGATACCCCACCTTTGAGACATATACAATGCAGTGTAATGTGTAGTGAATGCGTCTAGGATGCTCTCTGAGGCTCGGTGTGGCGGATCCTCCAACTCCTGAATTTCTATAACATGCGCATTACACTGAGGGGTCCGAGTCAGCGCAACCAGCACCTTCCCTGGTCTTTCACCCTCCCCCATCCTACGCTCTGTCCAATATTTACCCCTGAATTTCACCTCTCTATGCACAGTGTCCTTGTATTCAGCTAAAGTTGTGCGAAAATCTTTTAGCACCTGCCCCCCCCTCACCATGCGCCTCTCCATCTCTTTCAAATCTCAGTCCAACTTACGTATTGTGTTCTGTAAATCTCAGAACCCCAAAGCTCTTAGACATACAGTACCCACGAACAGTAACTTTGATCGCTTCCCATATTACCTCAACACTATCAACAGAGCCTTTGTTTCGGACAAAGAAGTCTTTGATTTCTTCCCCAAGCTCTGTGCGGAAAACCATATCTAAAAGGGTCGTAGGTTGTAACCGCCAGCTCAGCCTAGGCCTACCATATCCCGGTAGTGAAAAGGAGACCTTAACTGGGCAATGGTCAGAGAAAGTCCGAGCTAGATGCACAGCACTTGTAATGGTCGGACACAGCCCTTTGGTTAATAAGCAGTAATCTATGCATGCCCAGGTTCCTCTGTAGGATGTAAAGTGTGTGCCTTCACATTGTAGGGGAAGCATGTACCTCCAGCTGTCTATGAACCCGCCTTCCGCTATGATTCCAAGCTTCCTGCGCCTTCGTGTAATGTTGTGGACCTGCGTTGGATCTGTCAATGTGCGGGTTTAGCACAACATTAAAATCACCCCCCCAGATTATGTGAGTTGAACCTACTGACAGAATTTTGCCCCATAGATTCGTGAAGAATTCTGGGCAATCGGTATTGGGTCGAAAAAACAAAATTGAGAGTAAGGGATTAAGTCCATACACACATGGACGAGAAATACTCCTGATCCCCTGGTCACGAATATTCAAGAAACAAACGAAGGAGTATCACCCGATGAGTAGGTAGAAGGTTTTCCAAACGTGGAATCAATATTCCTTGTTAAAAAAACCCTCACTCACCACCTAGTGGTGACATGCTTCCTCATCGGGGTCCACCCTGGTGGCCTAGCGTCACCAGGGTGTGCTTCGACACCTGGATTGCAGTGGAGCAGGTTGTGAAGTGTAGGTGCAAAAAAAAAAAAAAAATTCAGTGTTAAAAATTGCCTGGTTATGGCTTTATAAATGAATTTTATTGAAAAAAGCAACTGGACAATATTAAAATAAGGGGTGAGATACTGGAAGGGGAGTTACGACCTACGTATCTCAAATATGTGTTAGTGGTATATTGGTCAACATGTTTCAACAATATGGGGGCAATCCCCGGTATTCATCAGGACCAAAAGGAGATGGGAGGTATGAGTCCCCTAAAAGACTCACCCTACCCTAAATCCTTAATCAACCAGTGGTAGAATATACCATAGGGAAAGACACTCCTAAAAATGTGGAGCGTCAGTAAAAACTTGTGGTATTTTCCTATTAAGCTTCAACGTGCAGGGGGTAGGTGCTTCACGAAGTACAACGTATTAGTTTCCTTGCGTGGCAATAGGCCTGTCACCTACGTCTACCATCCGCTGCTCGGCTATGCCGAGCAGCGGATGGTAGACGTAGGCTATGCCGAGCAGCAGATGGTAGACGTAGGTGACAGGCCTATTGCCACGCAAAGAAACTAATACGTTGTACTTCGTGAAGCACCTACCCCCTGCACGTTGAAGCTTAATAGGAAAATACCACAAGTTTTTACTGACGCTCCACATTTTTATGAGTGTCTTTCCCAATGGTATATTCTACCACTGGTTGATTAAGGATTTAGGGTAGGGTGAGTCTTTTAGGGGACTCATACCTCCCATCTCCTTTTGGTCCTGATGAATACCGGGGATTGCCCCCATATGGTTGAAACATGTTGACCAATATACCACTAACACATATTTGAGATACGTAGGTCGTAACTCCCCTTCCAGTATCTCACCCCTTATTTTAATATTGTCCAGTTGCTTTTTTCAATAAAATTAATTTATAAAGCCATAACCAGGACAATTTTTAACACTGAATTTTTTTTTTGCACCTACACTTCACAACCTGCTCCACTGCAATCCAGGTGTCGAAGCACACCCTGGTGACTCTAGGCCACCAGGGTGGACCCCGATGATGATGCATGTCACCACTAGGTGGTGAGTGAGGGGTTTTTTAACAAGGAATATTGATTCCACGTTTGGAAAACCTTCTACCTACTCATCGGGTGATACTCCTTCGTTTGTTTCTTGAACAATCGGTATTGGGACCATAACAGTTCACTATTGTGACCGTGTCTCTACCCAGGCGTCCCCACAGTATGGTGTATCTCCCTTGTAGGTCCTCCAGAACTCCCATCTTCTAAAATTGTGTGTGCTTACTGAAAAGTATGGCCGTACCCCGGGCATAAGGGGAGTAGGATGAAATAAAACGGCAACTCGCCCATCGATTTCCAAAGGCAATAGTGGCTCTCGGTGTTATGTGTGTTTCCTGTAATAGTGCAACCTGAATTTGCTGCCTGTCCAAATAGGCCGGTACCTGTCTCCTCTTCCTCGAGTCTCCAAGGCCCCGAACATTCCATGATATCACCCTAAGGGCGTTACTTTCCACCTGTGCCATCAAACCAAGCGCCCCCCAATTGACCCATTTGAAGTAAAGAACAACATTCCAATACCTGCATGCATGACCATATATGACCGAAAAGAGAAAACTGTGCATTTATCCCACTGTGACAATCGAACTGCCCCGTCCATCCTCCCCCCTCCCACTGAAGCATCTCAATCATGCCAGTAATAAGCTGACCCCCCCACCCCCTCCCCGACAACTTCCATCTTACCAGGTACTGGGCCTAACTCATCCCCTCGTACCTCCATATGGAGATGTTCGGAAAACATCAAGAACTTAGCATTGAAAGTGGGGCTCTCCCAGATGGGGAATACGCTTAGGTAGCACACGAAAAACCTCTCGCCAGCCCACACACCATGCGCACACTGCGGTGCCTAGGTCTGACTCGAGGGTGACTGACAGCGCATCATTTCCTCTCGCCACTCAGATTGTCAACATTGCAATGGCCTCAGTGCATAGGTGCTTATCGTCCTATCACATGCTTTCCTTACAAATAGGTGCAGCAATTGTGTAAATAAAATATGTAGTGGAGTCCCACAACTCGATGGAGCCATGCACCATAGTGTTCATTCTTCCTCCGGAGACTGCGATCTTGGGTAGTCCTCTGGGTCCAGCTGCACTCTTCTCTGTCGCTTGAGGTGCTTCAGGTAGTCCTCCACCTGTTGTGGATTAGTGAAGAATTTTTGCGACTCCTGATGAGTAATCCAAAGGCGAGCCGGATATAGCAGCGCATAATCAATTTGAGCTTGTCTGAGTTTTTGTTTAACTCTCAAAAACTTACGACGTTCTTCTTGCACATGAAGCGTGAAATCCGGGTACATTGTGATAGGTATGCCGTCATATGTCAATTGTTATTTCTCCCGGGCAACGCGCAAGGCGACATCCCTGTCCCTGTAGTTCAACAGGCGAGCAATAATAGGTCTAGGGGTATTGCCAGGAGAGGGTCGCAGCCCCAAGGACCGATGCGCCCGTTCGACCACAAACTGAGAGGAAAGCAATTCTGTACCCACCACTGCTAGTAGTAATCACTCAACGTACTCCTTCATTTTCCCCGTATTTGTGCTTTCTGGCACTCCTAAAATTCTTATGTTATTCCTCCGGCTGTGGGCCTCAATGTCCTCACTTTTTGTCGCAATGACCTTGAGCAACTTGTCCATTTGCACTGTCGCTTTTTTCAATTTAACTGTAGTGTCCTCCACATCGGACAAGCGTTGCTCCGCCTCTTTAAGTTGTATCTTGTGGCCTTCTATTGTTCGGACTATGGCGTCCATCCGTGGGGAGACTGTGTCAATCTTGTCTGCCATATTTGCAAAGCCTTGTCTGACTTCATTAAGCATCGATTTGAGATCGTCTCCAGGCCCTTGCTGAGGATCTTGCTGAGGGGCGCCCGCTCCAGCGTCCTCCTCTGTGTGTTGCTGCTTGGCGTATTTTTTTCGAGCCATCAAATGTTAGGCGTGGCTGGCGAGCGTCTAGCCTCCCCATTTTAGCTCTGGTACTTGGTGTTGGCAGTTCTCTGCCCCCTCTTTGTGCTGCTTTTGCGCAGTTAGTTAGCCCTACCACACTTCCTGTTATATCTCACCACTGCACATCAGTCAAAGAGCGAGCACGATATGGGCATGTACTGTCATCTTCAATTACTCTCCCAGTGTCCATGTATAGACTCAGTCGCTCCAACCAGACAGTCCAACGCAGGTGGGGCGAATACAAACCTCAGTCTACAGTCGCCTCAGCATTATATTGAAATATCACTGTACTGCCCCCCTGGAGGAGATTATAAGCAATGCCACCTCCTGTGCCGTTCACTACTAGTTCCACCATCCACCCACTCTCCTCTCCAATGCTCCTTGCAATAGAGGCAACAGGTCTATGCACAGGGCCTTCCTCCTCACTGGTCTCCTGGCTAGTAGTTTCTAGTCCCCGCACCTGCTCTCAATCTTACAACGCGGTGCGCGTCCAAGTGCCAGTTAATAAATGCCTCCTCTGGGCCAGAACACCTCACACAGCCGTTCCTTGTCTGCGCCCCTGCAGCGCGCCTACCTCGCCGAGCCACTGTGTGCTAGACTGCAGCCAGGGATCACTCAATAGCACCGACCAGCCCCCAGGGCTGCGGTGGTATACCTCGGTGGTATTCGGCGGCACGTACAGCGGGATGCTCTCCCCAGGTTCGCGGACTTAGGAAGGGCAAGGTCCGTGGCGCCTGCCTCTAAAATGGTCGCCCGAATCGTCCGCCAGCTATGCCTCACTGCCGGCAAGTCTTCGAGTCGGTCCCCTGCTGGCGCAGCACGGTAGACGCTCTTCTTACCGCATCACTCTCCCCGCTTGACAGCTCCCCCACGGACACTCGTAGACACCTCGCCATCTCGCGTCTCCGCACCACAGGCTCCCTCCGTGCGGTCTCTTACCAGCCTAGCTGCTGCGTGGTGGACCGGGGACTCTCATAGCCAGCCACTCTGTGTACCCGCTCCAAAGGCAACTGGCGTCACTCCCGGTGCACGCCGTTCTCGCCCCTCATCCGCTACGATCACCTTCGCCTGTCGAGAGTCAAGCACCGCAGCAGTACCCAGGGTTTCAGGATGTCTTTCCACACTTTTAAGTTCAAAATGTGGACAAGTAGGCGGATAAATGCAGGATTTTGTTAGTCGGTCTGTGGGAGCCTCACTCCATGAAGGCCATTCCACCTGTGTGCCACCTAGCGCCCCCTAACGTAATGTTGTTATTATTTTATTTTGTCCTTCTGCTGCAACAGCTTTGCGTGAGGGGTGGGCTGGGGCTGCAGAACAGGGGAGGAGTGGTTTGCCCACTCCTAAGTGTGTAATGACTGTTTGGTCGGCACTCTCGAGGTGCCCAAAACAGTCATGTGCACTTACAGCCTGCATTGAGAACATGCCCACCCTTTGAACCCCTGGCCCAGTGCCATGTCATGATGCTCAGACCAATCACAACGCTGCATTGCAGCGTTTTGATTGATCAGGGGAGCCTGGCCTGTACTTTCTGTTCCTGGAGTCAGACGCAGGAGAGCAGGAGCAGAGAAGCGGGACACGGCGGTAAGGTAAGTTATATATTTTAATATTTTTACTTTGCTCCTCTTGCGCCCACCCTGCCACCCGCGAGCCATGTGACAGACGCTACTGCAGTATTGGAAAATCAAGTGAAATATTACATTTCTATTATGCATTCTATTTAAACATATTTTATTGTCTGAAATATATCCCGCCAAAACCTTAGCTGCAGTGTCCTTCAAGAGGCAATTGATTTTTCAATATCGCCCCCAGGCCTGTTTACAAACTGTGCCCTGGGGGTGCAATGGGCATGTGTACCAGTTTTCTGCCCCTCTGGGCCACCTTAGTATTACAGAAGTAGGCGCGGAAACTTGCGCGCCCTATTCTGTAATGCAGAGAGCACCGGTACACATAGAGCACCAGCGCTATCGGCAGGGTGTGTTTCCTCATTCGCATGGGGGTTCGTTAAGGGGTTACATGTGAAGGAAACTGATCTATAGAAATAGAGATGGGTATAAAGTAAATGGCTGAAATGAGAAACAGACTGACAGTTATGAATGATAAATTGGCTCAGAAAAGTATGTAGATGGATAAAAAAAAAACACGACAAACAAGGGCCAGTGGAACCTGTAAAACCACATTCATTATCACTGCTCAGTCAAGGGGATCTATCTCAGAAGGAAGGCCTCATTTGTCACATTCACCAATGAACATTATTAAGACGCCAAGTGGTGTAGTAATTTCTTAGTTAAAATATTTTTTTATTAAGTATTTAATCTGAGGCAAGACTGAACAGTGCATGCGCCATGAATTTCAATATACTTTTCCTAAACCAGTCCAAAATAACAAACTGTTCCATTCTCTCTTTCCAAAATAAAAAGAGGCAGTGTACCACTTTTGTGTCAAGCTGCATATGCATTTCACACAAACATTTTCAATAAATATGTTTAGTTGCTATGTTGCAAATGGATACATAATAAACAACATTCTCGATGAAATAACTTAATGAACCACAACAAGAGCGCCATAAATGGGTTTACCTTCGAGTAAAAGAAGCGAGGGAACTGATACACTAGATCATCACTATCTAAAATGTTAATGGAGCCCCTGCTCAACAAATGTGTCATCATCAGCATGCAGCATGCAGCATCATATTGCAAGGCCTAGGTTGTGCACAGAACAGAATACATTTGTCAACATATCAAGACAACAGGAAGCAACCAAAGTCTTTGAGAAATACACGTCATAATTGTCTACCATAGGAAGTGTCTATCAGATCAAAATCTGGTTAGTCACTGCAGTGAATACCAGCAGCCGGTGCCCGTGCAGGTAAGAGTGGTTGGGGCGGGTAAGGGGGGATTTCGATGGACGATGACAAGAGAAAATGAAATAAACAGTTAATTTTCCCTCGTCATCGTCTATTAAATTCCCCCCACCCCAACCCGGCCCCACAGCTCTTACCTGCACGGGTCGCGGCTGTATACCAGAATCTGAATGTAACCATTCTCTACTAAGACATAGTAACAGTGTGAAATAAAGGCTCTGTTTACTCTGTTCATACCACCTGTCAACTTCCCTCAGGGACCAGGGGTAGGTCTATCACTGTTGTATTACTCTGAATGTGACCGGCAAGTGACACGATCATTTTGGTGATATTAATTAGCATGGCAAAGGCAGAAAGGGCACAAAGCCACGGAGAAAGCGTCCATTTTACAGCCTCAGGAAGTCACATCTAGGCCTGGGCGGTAAATTCCGTTCCGCTGGAGGAATTTGGGTAATTTGGGTAATTTCCCGTTCCGCGGAGAACGCGAAACTGCATCTCAAACGCGTGTTCGCGAGATATTCCCCCCGAGCACGCAAACAGCGATTGCGAACAGTAGAAAAGCATCGCGAACAAGCAATTCTGCCTGTTCGCGGAATTTCTGCATGTTCGCGAAGATTTTTTACCATTTCGCAGAGATTTACGTAACGCGATTACGCAAATTCCGCCCACCCCTAGTCACATCCCCTTCATTATTTGATCCGAACTGGACTTCGATATACCTTAAAATGTACTTTCCTCCTGTAGATTAAACATAAATTGTTCCATTACTAGCACATTTAGGACCTTAAAGAGGTCGTTTTCAGATACTTTCTGAGAAAAAATAATATTTTGGCAATCTATTCCGCCTCTCTCTTGCTTTGAGAAAATATATTTTCTAAAGCCATGTACTAGCATATTTTACACTGCTTAACCCTTTTACAGTCAGGGTGTTTATGCACCTGTTTGCTGGAGCTTTTGTTAAAATTATTAGTAATGGGTTGTTCAAATGCGGTGTTTGGGTAGAATATCGAAAAAAATGTTGTGATTCAAAAATATTGTGTCAGAATTATAGGGACATCAAAATATCGTTGATATGAATATCAAAGGTAAAATCTTGTTTTCAGTGTTGTTTTTGATATTGTTGTAAAAATATAGATGTAGAAAATGTAGTTGCATGTAATATCACTTGTGTTACTTAGTATGTCATTTATTGTTGGCGTGTTTCATTGCATCTGTCTATTATTTGTTTTATTTGTTTTTTTAGTAAGATAATTTTTTGTTATGGAATTGTTGAAATTTGTATATTTAGATGTACTAATAAATATAGAAATATTGGCTTAAAACCCTGTTTAGTAGCGGGATGTTAGGTTTTTAGGGGGTATGGTTTGGGAGTTTTTTTGAATTGTTTATTTTAGATTAAATGTTATCTTAATAATGTTGAAGAAATGCAA
Source organism: Lissotriton vulgaris (assembly GCF_964263255.1). Taxonomy (NCBI): domain Eukaryota; kingdom Metazoa; phylum Chordata; class Amphibia; order Caudata; family Salamandridae; genus Lissotriton; species Lissotriton vulgaris. The sequence continues at coordinate 408,440,466 of NC_141696.1, read as the reverse complement.
ATTGATCATTTCGCATTTTTTATATGTATTTCTTTACATTAATGTTTTTAATATATTTTAATTTGATAATATTTACGATATATATTATTGGTATTAACCCCTTCGCTGCGGGGGTAATTCCCCCGCTGTGCTGGGGGGGCGCGCACAGCGCCCGCATGCTCATAACGAGCTGAGCTCGTCATGAGCTACAGTGCTCCTGTGCTCATGACGAGATCAGCTCATCACAGGTGCATTAGCTCCCGTGGAACGCTCAGCACAGCAGGGGAATTCTCCCCGCACCTGAGCGTTCCATGGCCCATGACGAGCTGAGCTCGTCATGAGCACTGGAGCACCGTGCCTCATGACGAGCTCAGCTCGTCATGAGCATGGAAAAGGTTAAATAAAAATGTTTTTTTTAAACTAACATTTTAAAATATATAACAGCATTTTAAATAAAGTAAAATATTTAGAAATATTTTCTGTAAAATTGTAACATTTTATAATTTTCGTAAACATTTATTTTAAATTTCAGAATCTTTTACATCTTCTTGTTTTAAAATTGTAATTTAATATAAAATATATTTGAAACTTACAAAAATGTAAAGATTATTTAAATATTTTCATATTTTATGATGGTTAATTTTGGAATAATAGTTTATGTGTTATTTCATGGTTTAAAGTTTAGGAATGGTAAAAAAAGTTTCACAAAAAGTTTCACAAATATTTTAACTAATAATATTAATTTTGTTTTTTCTACTTTAATATTTAAATCTGCCCATATAGGTTTGTAGTTTAGGTTAGTTTTATTTTATCTCATATTTCTTTAATATTATAGTAAACAATGTGTATGAGTATGGAATGTGGATTGTGCATTTAAAATGTTTAATTTGTATTACCTTGTTTTAAATGTTTTATACTGAAGTGTATATTGTAAATTACCCATTTTTAGCCTCCAAAACCTTTTTCAAATAGCCTTAGATTGGAGCGGAAGTATGAAATGTCACCACTTTAGTGTCCAAAACCTTCCCCTATAAGGATGGCTTAGAGTAAATGTTACCCCTTTAGTATTCAACACTATCCCCAAAGTGATTTAGATTGTAGTTGGAACAGAAAATGTCAGCATTTTAGTGTCTTCCCCAAATATGGTTTAAGTGGGAGTGCGACTAGTAAATGTAACCCCTTTAGTGTCCAACACCTTCCCCAATATGGTTAGTTTGGAGCAGGAACAGTAAATGTACCCCCTTTACTGTCCAATGCCTTCTCCTATTATGGTTTGATTGGAGTGGAAATAGTAAATCGCACCTGTTCAGTGTCCAAAGCCTTTCCCAAATTAGTTTACATTGGAGTGGGAATAGTAAATGCCACCCCTATAGTGTCCAACACCTTCCCTAAATTGGTTACAATTGAAGTAGGAATAGTAAATGTCAGGCCTTCAGTGTAGCACTTTCCCTAAATTGATTTGGATTACAGTGGGAATAGTAAACCTCACCATTTTAGTATCTAACACCTTCCCCCAGTATGGTTTAGATTGAAGTGGGGATAGAAATGTAACCTCTTTGGTGCCCAACACCTTCCCCCAATATGGTTAGATTCGGATATGAATAATAAATGTACCCCCTATAGTCTTCAACACCTTCCTCAAATTGGTTTAGATTGGAGTGGGAACAGAACATGTCAGCGTTTCAGAGTCTAATACCTTCCCTTAATATGTGTTATATTGGAGTGTGAATAGTAAATGTAACCTCTTTACTGTCCAATAACTTCCACATATGGTTAGTTTGATGTGGCAATAGTACACGTACCCCCTTTAGTGTTCAACACCTTCCCCCAATATGGTTTGACTCGAGTAGGAATAGAAAATGCAATGGCTTTAGAGTCCAACACCTTCCTCAAATTGGTATAGATTGGAGTAGAAAAAGTAAATGTCACCCCTTTAATGTCCAAAATCTTCCCCCAATATAGTTGGATTGGAGAGGCAATAGTAAATGTCACCCCTTTAGTGTCACACACACTCCCCAAATTGGTTTAGGTTGTAGTGGAAATAATGAATATCACACATTTAGTGTCCACCACATTCCCCAAATTGGTTTAGATTAGAGTGGGAATAGTACATGTCACCTCTTTATTGTCCAAAATCTTCCCTAAATGGTATAGATTGGCGTGGGAATAGTAAATGTCACCCCTTTAGCATCCAACACTGTCTCTCAATATGGTCAGTTTCGAGCGTGAACAGTAAATGTCACTGCTTTAGTTTCCAACACCTTCCCCCAATATGGTTGGGTTGAGTTGAGATAGCAAATGTAACTCATGTAGTGTCCAACGCCTTCCCCAAATCGGTTTAGATTGGAGTAGCGATAGTAAATGTCACCCCTTAAGTATCTAGCAATTTCTTGAATGCGTTATGTTGGAGTTTAATTTTGCAATTTTATCCTGAAATCTTTTATTTTACTTTTATGTGCATACGTTAGAAATACTTTGTGTTATTTTATTAACATTGTTGGTGATTATAAATATATAGCTGTATGTTTGTAAACAATAATATTATCAATTACAAAGTTTTGTTTAATAACGACGTCACACACTTCTCATTTTATTTGTGTTTTAAAAGTTTTTTATTGTATATTTTGACATTTTTAATCATATATATGTCATCTTAAAAACAAACATTTCTATGAAGTTAAGTAAATAAAAAATTAAAACAAAATGGTCATTAAAAATGCAAATTATATTTATATAGTATTTTATATTGTACTTTTTCAACTTTAATTAACATTGTTTAAGAGTTTTTTTTACATTTCGTAAATGGTTTTAGATACATAATTTCAACATCATTATAACATGATTTTTCAGTATAAATTAAATAATTGTAAATATTTTATACCATTATTTAAATTATACTTCATTAATGTTTAACATTTTATCACAGCTTTTATTGACGTTTTACATGTTTAATATTTTGTAACTTTTTTAATACATTTATCCAACATTTTTACAGTAATTCCCATTCATTTATTTGGGGAGATATTCTTTTTTTTTAGTTTCATTTAGCAGCCATTTTTATTACTGCTTTTCTATTTTGAAATCTAATTGTGTTATTTTTAGTATATTTTCGCTTAACCAGCTCACGGTAAGGTGCTGCTGTTATTTGGAACAGGGTATTTCTTTTTTAAGGATTGTTTTAAGGCTTTTAAACATGGGGGATTTGCGTGGAGGTCTAGACGGTAGGTATAGTATTGTTTGTGGTTTTTTTTGTATATTTAGATGCATTTGTGTTAGTATTTTCCATTAGTTGGTAGTTTGGGGATTTTGTACACTATTGTAGTAACGTATTGTTAGGTTATGGTAATTTATGTTATTTTAGTTATACTTTGATGATTAACTGTTATCTAAATGCTGTTTTAGGAGTGTAATGCGTTTTGCGAGTGGGTTTTAAAATGTACTTTACAGTTTTTGCCTACAAATGTGTCTTATGGTTATTGGGAAATTATGGGCCCGATTACGAGTTAGGCGCAGCATTGCCAGCTTAACACCGGCTCTGCTGCACCAAACCCACGCATTGACTGCTGGCCATATTTCAAGCTGTAAAAGTACAACTCGTAATAAGGTCAGCGGTCCTTTGGCCTTTCCCGTGGCGGCGCCTTGAAAACAGGGACCGTAATGGGAATGGCCATAAAGTTCCAGCATAGCATGACACTGACGTCCATGTTGTGCTGAAACTGGGAGGAACACAGACGGGGGAACACATGTTGTGCCCCCCTGAATGTATCTCCCATGGCAGGGTAACATGGGGGCCCCTTTTGTTCCTGCACCAGCAGCCTTTTCATGGCGTGGCTCCACTATGAAAAGGCTGGCGGTCCAGGAACTCGCAATATGCTGAGCAGGACTGCTCCAGTCCCTGCTCAGCAGAATGCGTTATGGCAGTCTTGCGCAACTGCCAGAACGTTCCCTGGCGCAGCCGGCAGTCCACCAATGATACGACTTACAAATCCATAATCGGCAAAACAGTAGACCACTACTCCTGCTCCACCACAAGTCCGGCATTCGCAAGACCACCAGACTCTTAATTCTTCCCAATGGTTTTTTTTTATAAAAAGAAATCGTTTTTGCTTTAAAATAAAGCAATACTTTTTACTTTAATTTCCTTTTTGTTTGGTTTTCCAAGAGCGTTCATTTTTTTAGAACACTTTTTGGGGAGTTTTATGGTTCCTATATACTTTGGATTGCTTCAATGGATTTTATTAAATTTGTTTTATTTTTGCATTTTTGTTTCCACTTTTGGACAAAATATTTTTCCCATTTTTGGTGGATTACTATATTTTATGACATGGATATTCTCTCAGAAGTGCAGTATGGCTTTTGTTCTGGGAGGTCAACAGTGGACCAGTATCTAAACCTCTATATGGTCTTAAATAAATATACCATCGCGCGCCCTGGTTCAATTTACTCAGGGTTTAGGGATCTTTCCTCAGCGTTTGTCTGAGTCAATTGAGGGAAATTATGGCAGGTCATGTTTTCTATGGGGCTGGACCATGATATTGTCCTCTGTTTAAAATATCTGCATATGAATACAACAGCCTCAGTACATTACTCCAGCAATTTTAAATGCTCTTGAACTTTCCATAATAAATGGGAGGTTCGGCAGGGCTGTATCCGGGCTCCTTACTGTAAAATTTGTATATTAATTGTCTGGAGTAGGCCATGATTGACACTAAAGCAGATTGTCCACATGAGGGAGCCTGGTGTTTAGCGGTGCTCTGATATGCGGATAATGCTGTTATCATGGCCAAAACTGTTAGTGGTCTACAGTCCTTGTTGAATTATTTCGTTAACTTCATGGAGAACTTGGATTTATTGGTTAATGTTAAAAAATCCTACGTGATAGTGGTTGGCCCTTGTAAGACCAAGACATGCAGGTTAACCTTGGGGACCAGTGTGCTCCAGTAGACAAGAGTTTTTTCGCCCTTTCCTGAGTAGGAAGAAGGAGGAATTTACATGGGTAAATGCGGCTGTTTTGCCTCAACACTAGAGAGAAGACTGATTTAGGCCCTACAACAGAACTATCAGGAAAAATGCATTTCCAAGGCCCTTTATGGGAGCGAGGTCTGGGGGATTGTTAATTGGGCTGAAATGCAGGCTATTGAACACTCTTTAAGACATCTCTTGTGTGTTCCACACATCCCAACAACATTTTCTGCTCATGAGGAACTTGGCATTGGATATACAACAGATGTCACAGCATTCCGCCCTTTCTCTTTATGGTTAGATAACTGGACAAGGCCTGTGGCCAAATTGAATAAGGAGATTTTAAAAGACTGTATGTCGCTTAATTGGTCACTTCATTTTGAATGTGGTATGCTTCTTTAAAGCTGCCATGAGATTGAGGAAAACCTTTTATTGACTATTTAATCCATCTGGTAATTGTTTTTTTCTTATGAGCTCTGTACATTTTTATCTACAATTCTTTTAATTTAATTTAATTGTATTTATATTAATGCATTTTATGCTCCTTGTTTTATTGTATATGCTGGGTATATTTGAATCACCGTTATTGCAGCTGTTTCCTGCTTTTATGATTTTCATAAAAAGAACCCAATGAAGCTTACTTTGAATTTGAATTTGATATTACATGGCTACAGTGAAAGATTTGCAGCTAAAGAGCAGTAAGTGTTATTTATTTAATTTCTTTTGGGTCGGAAATTTAATTTTATATTGCTTGTGTAAATAATATGTGATTGTTATGTAGAATTGTTTGGTTTATGTGTTGTAATAACTTTTTGTGATGGATTGAGTTTGTTTTGTATTTTCTTTTGTTGGTGAAGGGTATTTCTTTTTTCCAAATAGTTTATATATATTTTTATTATATCAGTCTTCATTAAAATTGGAATTTTAACTAATTTTGTTGGCTGATGTAATTAAAAATATATGTACTATTTAAAATAGAAAAGATTTGGTATATTAGTTTAGAATTTGTTGTAATATTTGAGGACTCTGGTAGATTACTATTTATTTTATGATAGGCTTTTGGCTATCATTTCTAAGTAATATACTCCTTTGATCTTTATGAAAAGCTTGACAATAAATTGTAGCATATCGTACATTCCTTTGGCTTGTTTGCTAGGTTTAGGGCCAATTTGGCAAAAAGATTGTTCCATTCTTAGTTGTTGGTAGCTTAGCTGTTTTGTAACGTTATATATTTCTACAGTGTAGGTTGGGTTCTGCCTGGTGTGGATTGGAAGGCAATGTGCTATCCTTCCATTGTGCTGTTTGTTTTGGCTTCCTATGCCAGGATCCTGTCACAGACCTTCCACCATGGTATTTGGAATTTGGGTTTGCCTCTGTGTCTTGAGCAATGCAGTCTTCCAGCCCAAGTGCAACCTATGCTCACTTACAGGAAAATATCACTAAAGCACTGGATGCTACCGCTCCCATTCGTACCACCACCAATGCCACAAGAACTAGAAAAACTGCCCCCTGGTTTAGTCAGGAGCTCCAGATCGCGAAAACAGCATGCAAAAAGCTCGAAAGAGATTGGCGTGTCAATTTCTGCCCTGAAATAAAAACCAGATATAAAACAACACAAAAAGATTACTACAGAATGGTACGTGCATCAAAAGCTTCCTACTATAATAAGCGGATCCAGGAAGCTGAGAACTCCTCTAAAGAGCTTTTTCTGATCTATAAGGAGATCTCTATAGTCGAGTCCAACCCCACTCCCCAAAATGATTCAGTGGATATTTGCAATAAGATTGCCAAATATCTCTCCGACAAAATCACCAACATCTATGCTAATTTCTCTAGCAACATAAAATCTGGCAATGACTTCACAGAGAATGATGCTTATATAAGTACTCCCATCCATCTGAGCACCTTTTCTGTACCTCCAACTGAAACTCTAACTAAAATCTGTAAGAGTATTAAGTCTGGTTCACCACGCGATCCCGCCCCTCCAAAAATTTTAACGGCCAGTCTCCCGGCCCTGGAACCGCATTTCAGACATATGCTGCAAATATCATTCTCTACAGCTACTCTCCCCGCGGACTGGAAAAGAGCTATAGTATTCCCCATTAAGAAAAAACCTAACCTGAGCCAGGATATATTGGAGAATCTACGTCCAATTTCACTACTCCCCTACCTCGCTAAACTAGCTGAGAAAGTAGCTAATGCCCAACTCATGAGACATCTTGAAACACAAGAAACCTTCCATCCCTCACAATCGGGCTTTAGATCAGGCTTCTCCACAGAGACAGCACTCCTAAGAGCTACTGAAACTCTGCGGGAGGGAGCGGACTTAGGCAAAACCATGGCCTTGATCATGCTAGACCTCAGTGCCGCGTTTGACACTGTAGCTCACTCCATACTGCTACAGTGTCTAAACAGAGCGGGAGTCACAAAGGAGGCTCTAGGATGGCTGAAAGCTTTTTTAACCAACAGAAGCTTTCAGGTCCAAAGTGGAACCTGTCTCTCGGACAGCTTAACCTTAGAACAGGGGGTACCTCAGGGCTCGGCCCTGAGCCCCACCCTGTTCAACTTATATATGACACCTTTGGCAGAGGTGGTCCAATCGTTCGGCGTGGAGCTTGTCTCCTACGCCGACGATACACAACTCCTGATCTCCCTGTCCCAATCCCCCTCCTCGGAGGCCGACAACTTCAAATCCTGTATGTGCAAGCTGGCCATATGGATGAATGAGCACTGTCTCAAATTAAACGGAACAAAAACAGAGGTGCTCATTATAGGGGGAAACAACACCAATTGGACCAAGGACTGGTGGCCTACATGTCTGGGACCAATACCTACCCCCAGTCAGGAGGCCAAAAATTTAGGTGTCTGGATTGACAACAAACTCTCGTATGACAGTCATGTTAGAAAAACAGTTGGAAAATGTTTTGGAGTTATGAAGACGCTCAGCCGCACCATGGACCTACTCCCATTGAGTTCCAGGCGCACCATGACACAAGCTCTGATCACTTCCCGCATTGATTACGGGAGTGTGCTTTTGTTGGGCACTTCTGAAAAAAACATTAGAAAGTTGCAGGTCCTGCAAAACTCAGCGGCACGCCTTGTGCTCAGACTCCCGCGCAGAGCTCCATCTAAACCTTCCTTGGATGCTCTGCATTGGCTGCCCATTAGAAAGAGGCTAACTTTCAAGGCACTCCTCTGGTGCCATAGGATCATTCACCAGAGAGCACCCTCCTATCTGTCCGACCTAGTTTCCCTTTATGAACCCTCCAGATCTCTACGTTCTAAGGGAACAGGCTTACTTAAAACCACACGCCCAAAAAAAGCCAGACTTGGAGGCAGATCCTTCCGCACTCTTGCGGTTAAGGAGTGGAACACCCTCCCCATGAACATTAGACAGGAAAAAAGCGAAACATCCTTTAGGAAACTTCTAAAAACTCATCTTTTCATCAGTTAATTTCTCTGGTTGCTGCCTGTCTCTCTTTCCGCCCAAGTAATACTCTCTCCTAAGCGCGGGGACACGCCGGGAGGCGTCACCAGGCGCTCTATAAACTCCTATAATAATAATAAAGTGTCTTCAACATAGCCCATTATGGAGATAAGTTTGAATTTGTTTTGTTGGTAGTAAGGGCTTTCTAGTAGTAATTGTAGTAGTTGACTTCCTCAGTGACATAGGCTAGCTCTATCATGTTTTTAATATAAAAGGCAAATTGACTGTTTGTAGACTATTTTACAGTTAGTGCAGATTTTTGGAGGTGCCTCCATATACTTTGATGATAGTAACAGCTATGTATGGCTTTGTGAGGGTAAATGTTTAGCATGGTTTAAATCATTGCTTGCTCAAAGTCTATCACTATTTTTGGGGGTAGCCAATATTTATTCTATGTTTGATATGGTTTAAGAGGTTGTAGTAAATGCTGTTTTGGGTATTTGGTAGTAGGGCATGTATAAAATGGCTATTTGTGTTTTGATAGTCACCATATATGGTATACATCTGAGTGAATGATCTGGGTCACATTTTAAAGGTCTCATCCATCATCCACGTTTCACACTGGTTGACTTTTAGTAAGTTATCTACTGTAGAGAATATTAGGATTTGTTTTTCGTTATTTAGGTTGTCATGTAAAAGGAAAGGTTCTTTTTTATGTTTAATTGTCAAATGTTCAGGTATGTGTATGTCAGGTGGAGTATCACTGGTGACTTTTTTTTGTTCATGCAATTAAACTATTTTAAGTGGCTATAGGTGATAGTTGGCCTCTGATGTGTTCAGGGACTTTAGCTAGTATATCTTTAAGGATTTTGCGTGTGGGTTCCTGGGAGTTAGTGTTTGCCTCACTTATATCCTGCAATATCTCTCTTTCTTCTATTTCTGTCACATTTGGGAGATGGTTGTACCCTCTTACATATATTACAACATCATCTTTTGTAGTTGTCCGCCCATAGAATGCATTAGAAAAATATTTAGTACATTTCCATTATATATTTTCTGTTGTTGCACATTTTTAGCAGTTGGTGTAGTCCATGTGCAATAGTGACTGCTTTCCTTTATGTGAGGGGATCTACTTTGCAGATTCTGTCATTGCATCTGAAAGTAGTATTATAGTATAGATATCTATAATATTTTAAAGTTTGTGCATTTGTTACTTGCATATAAAAATATGCAACTACTTTTTTGTATACTTACATACATGTTCTGTTTAGATGCTTCACACAGTTTTGAAGCTTTTCAGTTGGGGGTGTTCTAATGTGCTACAGAGGCTTTTTTCTGTTCGATGAAAAAAAGGTATGTTCCATTTTTAATGCTAATTTGTTCGTAGTCTGTAGAGGGTGAGATTTATTTTTGTCCGCTATATAGATGAATTTATATATTTTTTTAATTTATGACTACTTACTTTCTTATATAATTTTTCCTTGTTTGTGATAGTTTTCTGGCAGTTTATCACTTTTTTCAAGTCGTAGGTTTTTCTTTTAGGAAGTCTTTGTAAAGAGATGGAAATTGGAGAGTATTTTAATAATTGTTTATATTATTCTTTTTAGTTAAAATAACAATTACGCTTGACTTTGAATATAAGTTTTACTTACTTGGTTAGGTAGTTGGTGAAATGTATATATTTATTCTTTAAAGGTCGGGTCACCTCGTCTTATGCATTTTTCATTTTTTAATTAGTTTAATTAGTTTTTTAATTAATTTTAATTGGTTGTTCTTTAAAACAGGCATTATTTTTGTTTTATAATATATATAGTTAAATATGTTTATTTATTTAGGTTGCAGTTTAAATGTTTGTAGTTAATTATATTATATATTTGGTATAATTTTAGGTATATATTCTTTTGGGTTGAATAGTGAAGATTTAGTTGATGTACAACCCAAGCCTTAGCAGGTTGGAACAAAGAGCTACCCATACCTCTGACCGAAGAACAGTGGAAATGTAGCTGTGGACAGCTGGAGATGCTCTTTCCGAATTAGAAATTCTGCTTGATTCAATTTAAATTCTTGCATAGATATTATAGGACACCCTTGCATCTTCTCCGGATGGGTCTGCATGAGGAGGCCAGATGCTGGAGATGTGGCTCACCCCAGGCCCCTTCCCTCCACATGGCTTGGTACAGCCCCAAGATAGCACAATACTGGCTAGAATTATGTGTTTCAATTAATGGAATACTTGAGTTGCGGTTGGAGCCGTCACTGCTCCTGGGTGCCCTAGGGTACAAGGAAGACATCCCACCTGATATGAGGCGCTTACTTGCGATGTTGCTACTTTTAGCAAAGAGATGTGTGGCCATGACCTGGGAGAGGGCAGGGGCCCCTAAGGTCCAGTCTTGGATTGAAGATGTCACACACTGTCAAGAACAACTCAATACATTCTGGGAGCTGATGCCGATGGCCTCTAGACCCGGGACTTTTGGGGTCCCTTTCAGACTTGGATTTGCTTACAAAGCCCATTAGATGTGAATACAATTGAGCCTTGAAGTTGCACTAAGCTCTATTGCATGATTTTCTCTTTGACTGGTATGGCCTGATTAGTCATGTGACCTAGGGCCCGATGTAGGTAAATTAGAAATACCGGCTCTAAATTACCGAATTATACCGATTCGGTAATTTAGAGTAGGTATTTCTAATGTAGGTACCAATTTGGTAAATTTTACTGAATCTGTAAAATTCGGTATTTACCGATTCGGTAAATACCGAATCGGTATTTGCTATTGAATCCTATGGGCCTTGAAGCCCATAGGATTCAATATCAAATACCGATTCGGTATTTACCGAATCGGTAAATACCGATTTTTGCAAGGGTGCAGGGGGTGTCACTTTGACACCCTCTGGCACCCCTGTTTTCGGCTCTTGTGCAATGTGGCACACATACATGCCCTAAGGGCATGTATGTGTGCCACATGGCACAGGTGTACATGCACAGATGTGCATGTACACCTGAATCGGTATTTTACCATGCAATTGTATTGCATGGTAAAATACCGAATCTTGGAGCCCAGTAGCAATGTAAATATTGCTACCTACATTGCAATGACACATATTCGGTAATTTTACCGGTCAGTATTTTTACCGAATCGGTAAAATATACAGAATCGGTAAATTTACCGATTCTGTAATTTTACAGATTCGGTAAAATTACCGAATTGGTAAAATTACTGATTATGTGTCATTTTTCAGCCCCTACATCTCCATGGCCATTTACCGGTCGGTAACGGCCGAAATCGGCCGTTACCGGCCGGTAAATGGCCAAAAATCGAGACCTACATCTGGCCCCTAGTCAGAGGGCCCTTCTGGGTACTAACAAACTCTGTCAAATATTCTGCATATTCCCCCGTTGCCTACACCGAGATAAATGTTGTGGTTGGCACTGTACTTTGTCTGTTGATCTATGTGATTTCAGCTGCTGTACTGGTTTCCCCCCTATGTTGGGATTGTTGCTTGTTTTGGATGACATGCTAGACCGCACACCCCCTCAACAACAATACCGGACACATTCTAGCCTAACAGATTTCCTAGATTCCATAGGTCTGGTAGACATTTGGCGACTTTGCTACCCGCAGGCATGACAATACACTTCAGTGACAAAGAGAGGGACGATATGGGCTATTTTTAACAGGGTCCAGCGCACTTGCCTAGATATAGTAAAAAAGAAGAGGTACGCAGTTCCCTAGTGGGGGAGGCTGGAAGCTAGGGGAAGGGGGAGATGAACCAAAAAGTGGGCGAAGGCACACCTAAGGGGGAAATCTCCCTTTTGGAACTAGAACCCTCACACACCCAGCAAGCTAGGTATAATGCTTCATCATATGGGTTTGCTCCTTGTTGAGTCGGCGGTGCAATACCCGATGGCCTCCATAAAGGGGCTCTTTGGCGGAGATCTTTTGTTCCTGCCGTATGGTGCCTTGGGTGTGAGGGCCCTAGGGGAAAGTGTAGATGTGGATGGATAGTGTGTTAAAAAAGGATAGATAGTCCACTGCGAAACTTTAATACCGTGGCAATCTACCTTGTTAAAAAATGTGAAGAGAGGCTGCTCGCTAGTACAATGATCCAGGGGAGCAATGCCCTACTCTATGTCGCTGGTCAACATGTTTCATGCTTTGCGTTCAAAGATACAGTGCAATTTATCAGGACCTAAGAAGTAACTATCTACACACTGTGGCATGGGGAAGTGTTCTACCCACCACTGGATTCAGGGGCGGACAGATAGTCCTGCCGCTTCTAGTGAAATCCTAATGGGGAGAAGTGCTGGCTTCAAGGGTCTTCTCTGTCGAAAGCACCTCAGAAGTAGGTGCCCTATCCGAAGTCGGACACAATCCTGGAACGTACCCGTGTGATGGGCCAGAGAAGCCGGAGATAAATACAATACACTTATCACTCAAGCGCACGTAACAGCCTATCCAGAATAGATCACATACTGGCACCGGCAGCCGAAATAGAAATCTTCATAGACGTCACACATTTGCCGAGAGGCATCTCGGACCACTCCTCTGACAGCGTCTCTACACGTGATACGCCACAACATGGCGCCGGATATTCCCGATATACCCGGGATACTTCAAGAACCCTAAGATCTGGAAGGGACTGACTGATACCACCAAACACTATTTCCATGAGAACACGCCCTCAGACTCCTCTCCCCTCATTTTATGGGAAGCATACAAAACAGTGCTCCGTGGGCAGGTGATCTCGCTCATATTAAACCACAAAAGGGAAAAAGCTCAGACAGTGGTGACCCTTGAACAAGAGGTAGGCGACCTGGAGAGGGCCCACGGACAAGACCCCTCAGACGCAACCGCGTATCTACTGCTCCTTAAAAAACAGGAGTATAAAGACCACCTGTGGGAGGAAGCGAAGATGAGAATCTCCGCTACTCAACACATGATATATAAAGTAGGTGACAAAGCGGGCAAGCTTCTGGCCTGGCTTGACAAGCGAGAAAAGGCAGATAGGTGGATTGCGGAACTTCAGCTCCCCACGGGAGAAGCTACACCAAATTCCCAAGCCGCAGTAGATCTCTTAGCACATCACAACGAACAAGTATACACTTCAGCGCTTAAAATAACGCAGGAGGATGCGGAGGACTTCCTGTGTGATATCCGACTTCCCAAGCTCACAGAAAAGGAGTCTTAACTATTGGAGGCAGAGCTTTCAACGAAAGAAATACCAATAGCGATCGGTAAAATCCAGTCAGGAAAGGCCCAAAACGGTATTCCCATAAAGTGGTACAAACTAAATGCAACAACACTCATGCCCTACCTCGTGGAAATGTATGAGCCCAGTTTGGACAAGGGGTAACTTCCGCAAGTACAGCAACAATAGTGGCCATTCACAAACCTGGCAAACCCGCTCAGGAGTGTGTCTCATACCGGCCCATATCCCTGATTGACGCTGAGGCCAAGATATTGGCCAAGACTTTGGACAATAGACTTACACCGCACCTAGCTACATTAATACACCCAGATCAATCAGGGTTCATGCTAGGGAGGAATACAGCCCTAGATTTGAGGCGCCTCCATAACGTACTGGGACGTAAGCACACCATACAAGAGGAAGCCATTGTATTGTCCCTGGACGCATGAATGGCCTTTGAGAGGGTCGAATGGCCCCTCCTTTTTGCTGTCCTCCCAAGGATGGGGTTCGGACCAAAATTCTGTTCCTGGGTCAAACTGGTATATACCAATCCCCTGGCCCATGTAGTAGCTAACGGGCATATATCCAGAGAGTACCCACTGCACCGAGGCACGAGATAAGGCTGCCCATTGTCGCCACTTCTCTTCGCTCTTATACTAGAGCCCCTGGTGGCCTGGATCTTGTCATTCGTGGGCTCTGCTTGGCTGAGGGATGCGAGGTTAGAATATTCCTGTATGCAGACGATGTTCTCTATATGGCCTCACCCAAACGTTCCCTATCTTGCATATTAGACATATGTGGCTCATATGGAAGACACTCGGGATACACAATCAATTGGGCTAAATCAGTGTTGTATGTCTTGAAAGGGCCTTCACCAGCTCTGCCGGCTCGTTGTGACATAACAATCGTTGGGGATAGTTTCAAGTACCAGGGAATCCATGTCACCTATGATCCAGAGGTATTTATGACTATGAATCTCCAAGCCCCCCTGAAGCGGCTGCAAAGAGATACTAAACAATGGCAATCACTGCCACTAATATCTCCTGGGGAAAGTGACACTTTTTAAAATGATGGCGCTCCCGAGGTTATTCTACGCCCTTCAAAATATGCCGTTCTTAGTCCCCCAGTCTTATTTCCGAACTATAGAGGCAAAAGTCACCAAACTACTCTGGAATATTAAACCAGCTCGCATAGCTATGACAAAACTGTTCCGAACCTGGTACGACGGTGGCATCGCACTTCCAAGTATATTGTATTATGGGCATCCCAATGGACTGTGATTAATCACTGGCTACATGTCCCCCACACGTACGAAGTTGGGAGAGGAAGGACTATATTGAGTGCTCTATAATAAACCCGGGCCCTGATAGGCCCAACAAACCACACACTCCAGGTATGGAACATAGGGCTATATGTATCAAGCTAAATTGCAGTCGCAAACACCGGAATTCGCAGAATTTCAGCGTTTGCGAATGCGAATTAGCAAAATGGCATGTATGTAGGAAAATATCGTGCTAAAGAAGGAATCGCTAAAAATGCGATTCCTAAAATTGCGAGAATGACAAATTTTACGATTTTCCTGCAAATACCTATTTTGCGAATTCGCATTGTGCGAAAATCGCAAAAGGGAAATAGCAAAAAAAATCGCAATGATATGTATGAAAATATCGCAATTAGCGATTTTCGGAATTTCGCTAAATACAGAATTGCAATTACCACTAAGTGGGAGCAGGTGGTAACCAGGTGCAAACTATATAAGGAGTACCAGAATGCAACAGACCCTTTCCAACAATGGCGGGGCTGTACTTGATAGCCAGGAGGATGCGACTCAGAGCGCAGAGGAGGAGATGCCAGGAGAGGATATTCCGTGCGCGCATCACCATCTACCAGCGCCCTGAGGAGGACATCTACACGCACTACAGACTGTAGGAAGACAGTATACTAGATTTAATTGAAGAACTCAGACCCTATCTTGAACACCCCACACGCAGGACACAAGCCATCCCCAATCATATCCAGGTCCTGTGTTAACTATACCTGCTGGCCTCAGGTAGTTTTCAGGGTGTGATAGCCTCAGCAGGAGGGGTGTCACAAAGTGCCCTTTTGTGCTTTTTCCATGCGTTCCTCGATGCCATGGCACAGAGGATGCAACACCACATTTACTTCCCCTGCACCCCACAGGAACTAGCCCAGACCAAGCAGGAATTTTACCAAATTGCCCAATTCCCACACGTCATAGGATGCATAGATGGGACACATGTTGCAATATCCCCCCCTAAAACAATGAGTACGTATTCAGGAACCGGAAATGCTACTATTCATTAAACATTCAGGTGGTGTGTGATGCCAAAAACATCATCACTGACATAATAGCAAAGTATCCAGGCAGCACACATGTGGCTCTCATCTTCCGTCACAGTGGGCTATACCGTAGACTCTCAAGAGGTGATTTTGGCGAGGGATACCTACTAGGTAAATGCATTTAAACATAGGGCACATTTCTACTGACTACCATGTGCAGTTCAGTGACTAACCATTGACATTTCAACCCACAGGTAACAGTGCTTATGCCGTCCAGGATTTCATCATGACACCCTACCTGCATCCTGCTAATGCTGGGGAGCTGCGATATAACCGAGCACACATTTCTACAAGAGGCACTATTGAACGCACATTTGGGATACTGAAGAGCAGATTCCGATGCATACAAAAAAATGGAGGTGCACTCCAATACAGCCCACAAACATGATGCAAGATAGTGGTAGCATGTGCCATGCTGCACAACATCGCCACCAGGAAAGGCACACCAGTGGAGCTGAGTGAATCTGAATCCTCTGACGTGGTGGGGCCTGGACCTGGAAGCATGGCAGCTGGTGTAGTTGGTGCTGCAGCTGGGCGCCAGAGGCGTGATGAGATCACGCGCAACTACTTCTAGGTAAGAAATAATGACACAATGACCAATCTTATGTGTGTGACTGTGTTTTAATTCCTTAATTGCAGGAGAAACAATGCCACACGTCCTTCATGCCAACTAGTCACATTCCTATTATCATGCACATGTTTTACTCACAGTGCTACAATTAAACAGGAGTGATTGCAAAGTCAAGTCTGTAGTTGACCTCTCCCAATGCTTTCACAATGAAACCCCAATATGCGGCGCACCCTAGCTAAGGCCCCTGCTGGTTGTTGAACTGCGTAATCCTAATTGTACGTAGCAGGCCTATTGTTCCTGCCACTACGGCGCCTCTCCATGATGGGTGGTGGGGTGTTGCTGCTCTGCACTGACTGTGCGTCCTCTTCACTGGAAGTTAGTACTCCAGGGCCTGTAGTACGGACTGCCTGTAGCTCGTCAAGAGCAGATGTTGCCTGCACAACTGCTGTAGCGATGTCCTGGATGCCATGGGCAAACTCCTGCTGCATTACAATGCTGCACCTGGTCTGGATGTTAGTGGCAGAGGCCAAGCGGTTGATGGCCCGTGTATATCGGTCCATGCGCTCCAGCTCCCGGCGCCTAGCAGCACGTTCTGCACGCAGCTCACCACAAAGCGCATGCATGGCACCCCTCAGTTCACCTTGTATTCCCCTGAGCCCTGCCCTCACCTCTCGTTGTAATGCCTTAATGTTTTTCGCTTGCAAGCGCTGCACCTGCAACATATTCAATTCCAGGTCGGCAAACACAGATTCATCACCCTGAACTCCAAAACTGTTGGTCGTGCGATGTCTGCGCCTGGCTGTGCCTTGTGGGACTTGGCTGTCTTGTGGACGGGACTCTTGCTGTGGCTGTGTGTCTTCAGAGTGCAAATTTCCATTGCTGTCCTCTGCCTCGTCCTCCACTGGTGGTAGTGGTCTAAGTATGTGTCTCCTCTGTTTTTTGGGAGGATTGACAGGGCTGTCCTCCCCATTTGTTTCTTGCTCCTGCCTTGCGTCTCCAGAGTCTGGACGTTCGATCACAGTTCCACTGCCTGTAGGCTGTGTCGTAGATGGTGCTGTGGACAGAACAGCACACATTTATTAACTGTACTCATTTGCAATGTGAAAATAAAATATTTCACAGTTTGGGATTACATTACTTTTTTATTTCCCTTTCCTGACCTGCACATGCAATATTTGACTAGGGTGGCTGATAAACACAACTTTCAATTTCATGTGACTACATCTCCCAAGATGCATTGCTGTGTCTGCCTGTGTACCTGCTCTGGCCTGAAATTTTTTTCCCTGACCCTAGGTCGCTGCTGGGGGGTGTCTGGGGGGTGTTAGGGGTGTGATGGCATGCTTCTTACCTGGTCTAGATGCTGGTTGATCTGAGCTGTCTAGGTCAGCCACGCCCGTCACGCTTTCTGGTAGCAGGGTACCCTCCACAAGCTCCTCCAGAGGTGTGGAGTCCGGCACAGTTGAGGTCCCTCCACCGGTGTGCAGTGACTGCTCCAGCCTGGCAGCTAGCTTCTCTTTGGAGCGCTGGCGCAGGTCGTACCAGCGCTTTCGTAGTACATCCACACTCCGGTGTGTCACTCCCAGCGCGTTCACTTTTCCCTGTATGTGAGCCCAAATGCGCCTTTTACAGGTCTCTGGCACCTTCAGGGAATTCTTGCAAAACAATAAATCATGATTTGACACCATCTCCTGTAACAATGTCCCCAGTTCAGCCTCTGAGAATGTTAGTTTTCCTTTTCAAGCACATTCTCCCTCCTGCTGCTGCTGTGTTTCAGGCATGAGCATGAAACTTTCAGCCATGGTTATTCAGTAGCACTGTTCACTCTGCCTCTCTCCCTCACTGTGACTCTCACTCAGCAACTTTGGTGCAGCATGGGTAGTCAGTCACTTCCTGGTAGTGATGTCATCAAGCTGCACCAGAGTTTCCGATTGGCTGATTATTTTTTTTTTGTGTCCTCATACGCCAGAAAAGATATTTTCAGTGTTGATTATACCGAGAATCTTTATGGATGCTCTTTTTGCAGACACCCAGTATGTATCTCACGGTACCGCCATGTCAACAGTCAGCTCAGTCTCCCAATTTTCTGGACCAGTAAAGTGATCTTAGGGTGGTTCATTCCGCAAAAAGGCATAATCATTGGACAAAGTTGTTCATAGTCCATCGAGCCAATTAATACAAGGAGTCCAAAAATGCTTCCTTCTCTTCCAGACCACTTTATCCAAACTAAGAGGATGCCTAATTGCCCTTATCCAATCTACATATGACGGTGCAGTAGTGCTCACCCACAGTTTACATATTTCCCTACGCGCTAGGATAATTAAATAAAGAAATAACTTATTACTGTCTTGAGGTACTTCCTCATAATTAGAAGGGATTCCAAAAAAAACTTGTTGCGTACTAGCCTGTATTTCATACCCAAAAAGGGCTTTCATACCTTCTTGTACTTCAAACCAAAATTCTCTAAGCGCGGGACAGGTCATAAACATATGGAGGTCATCTGCTTTTTCCAGATTACACTTTGGACAACATGGAGTAGGCCCCTTCGAAAATGTGGCCAGCCTAGCCGGAGACCAGTATACTCAAAGGAGAGAAAACAAGTGATTCCGCTTTAAATTGGCAGGTGAAACCGTAAGATGTAGTAAGTCAAAAGATACTTGCCATAAATTCTGTAATTCGGCATCCAAAACTTGGTCCCTCCAAAGTTGTTCCGGAAGACTAAACTCTCCATCTTCTCCCTCCAGAATTGTCCAATAAAGCACTGATGTTTTGAGGATTCTTGTTTTCTTTTAATAAGAGTTCGTCCAAAACAGTCTTAACGCCTTTATCCTCTGTCACAGCCTGGGCCCAGCTTTTAATTTGTAGATACTTAAATTTAGATACATTTTTATCTGTAAGAACAGAAATGTCTTCCCAGCTCAAAAGGTTCCCTTCAGGCAATAACTGGCTGGGTTAATCTGATGTTTGCGCTCTGCAGAGCTACAGATAATAGGTCTTTAGTCCATTCTGGAGAGCCTGGCGAGTCCCAGATTTGACCCATAGCAGAGTAATATGCAATGTTCAGCGCTTTCCTGACTCTGGCCCACACATATGCCATGTCTCTAAGGACCTTTAATCGCACTTTTTTAAAAAAACGCATGTCGACAAACAAACATAAATGCATGAGACCCTCCCTGAATCTCAGATAGCATAATTTGAAACATAAAGTCTGTTTCTGCCCCCCCTAGGGTATCAAATAACCTTATTCCTGCCTTCAATAATAGGGTCCAGGCATATACTCTCAAATCTGGTGCACACAGTCCACCCTTGCCTTTCTTTCTGCGGAGCTTTTTCCATGAGATTCTAATGCCTTTTGAGGCCCAAATGAAAGAATTCCATTTAGCTTGGATCTTAGTTAGTCTGGCTTCTTTAAAATCAAGTGGAATATTCTGAAATATATATATTATTTTAGGAAACAGCAACATTTTTACTATATTGATTCTTCCAATTAAGGTCAAGGGAAGAAATGACCAGCTTTTTAAAGATTCCACCATTTCCTTCTCAATCTTTACAAGATTTTTTTCCGCAAGTTGATTTATATCCTGCGTAATTTGAATTCCCAGATATCTACTTTGGTATTTCAAAATTGGAATAAGGTTTACCTGGGTTATATTCCAGCACATACATTCCGATTTAGATTGATTAATCAGATATCCAGAAACTTGGCCAACCTGCTCTGCTGCTTTATATATAAGAGGAATTGATTTGATAGGGTCTGAGGTATACAACATCAAATCATCCGCATATAAAGCAACTTTTTTCACCCAGTTATTGTATTTGAAGGGTAGGATGTCTTGGTCTTGTCTGATCTTTTCTGCAAATGATTCCATGTACAGATCTATAAGCAAGGGTGATAACGGACACCCTTGTCTTTTCCCTCTTTGGATTTTTATAGGCGAAGATAGACTTCCATTTATTAATCGTCTAGCTATCGGAACCTGGTAAAATGCTGCTATTACCCTACAAAAGTTTCTACCCAAATTAACCTTTTCTAGTACTTTGGCCAGTAATTCCCAATTAACGCGGTCAAAAGCCTTTGCAGCATCTAATGTAATAACCGCTAGTGGAACTTTGTATTGAGAGGCAACATCAATTGCACCCACCAAAGCTTGTGTAAGATCTTGTATGGAGCGACCTCTGACAAAACCCTTTTGATCTAAGTGTAACAAGTGACCTGCTGCCCCGTTTAATCTCTCCGCTAATATTTTTGCCATGAGCTTGTAATCTGAATTAAGAAGAGAGATTGGCCTGTATGAATCACACTGGGATGGTCTCTTCATTGGTTTTAAAATAAGGACCACTATGGCATCGTTCCAGGAAACAGGAATTTTGCCTCCTTCTTCGTATATAAAGGTAAATAGCAGGTTCAAAACTGGTATAATTACCGGTGCTAAAACTTTATAGATCTCAGAAGGTAGACCGTCCGGGCCCGGTGTCTTACTTCTCTTGGCAGAATCTATCGCCGAGGCTATTTCAGTGGAGCTAATCTCTCTATTAAGATTATCCGAAGCCTGGTCATCTAAAGCTTGAACCTGGTATTGGTTAAGCCATGACTGAATTAATTGTTGTTGTGGAAGTAAACCTTCTTTATAGACTTCATCAAAGTGATGGTAAAAAGCCTGTTCAATATCTGCTCTATTGTCTGAGATCACATCCGTATTTGTGATCTGTACTTCCTTAATATTACTCCTCTTGATTTCCTTTTTTGTTTTCCAAGCTAAGAGCTTTCCACTGGCCTCTCCATATTCAAAGTGCACTAATGAGCTAGCCTGCCATCGTTTCCTCAGCCTTCCATCTAATACCTGCTCCAACTGTGATTTACAAATTATCAAGTCTTTTTTACTGTTATCTCCATCTGCAAGACTGGGATCTGATACAGCTTGTTCGAGGACCTTAATTCTTGCTTCAATCTGGGAAATTTACGCCTTATATGCTGTGTGTTTTGCAACCTGAAATGCTAATAGCCGCCCTCTCAAAAAGGCTTTATATGTATCCCAGACAACCGGGAGTGTAGCTGTACCTAAATTAAGAGTAAAGAACTCGTTTGATTCCTCAAGCAATTTATATATTACATCTTCCTCCAACAGAATGCTTCTATCTATAGTCCATCTCTTGACCAACTGTGGACCTGACAATTTTAAAGTTAGAGTAACCGCTAAGTGATCAGAAATGTGGGCACCAAGATGTTTTATCTCCTTCACTTGCTGACTTAGGTGTTCTGCAATTAAGAAAAAATCAAATCTAGATTTATGTCGTAATTTCTTGTTGTGGAATGTGAATTCTCTTTTTGTGACTTTTTTTGTCACCAAATATCTTTCCAACCGAACTGCGTGATCGCGTTAAATAATACAGCCCTAGTTTTAGGGTTATGGGAGAACCTTACAGTGGGTGACTTATCCAACTGTGGGTCAAGTACTAAATTAAAGTCCCCTGCAAGAATCACTAGGTCCTCTAAATCCAAAAGTTCAACAAAAAGATCTTTGAGAGGAAGGGTATCATCCAGATTTGGACCGTAGTATCCTACGATCGTGAATTTATATGAATAGTGCTTTATTTTAGCTATAACCCATCTCCCCTTTTTAGCAGACTTTGACTGTAACAGAGTAATCTCAGAATTAGATTTAATCAATATAGCCACTGCCTTAGTGGAGGTTTGTTGCGAGGTAGTTATCACCTGCTGGATCAATTTTTTCTTCGTAAAGATATCTCTTAATTCTTGTTCGGTGGAGTGGGTCTCTTGTAAAATAACAATGTTTTCAGGTGCGTCCTTTAAATACTGAAGAATTCTCTCTCTTCTATGCTTAACCCGTAACCCGTTCACATTCCACGACAAAATCTTAATATAGGATGAAAGAGCTACCCTACCTTGCGCAATTTCTCCTTCCAAGGATATGAACAATTAGAATTTGAATATGGCGATTTAGACATTTTTTTCTGTTTTTTTCCCGATGCTCCCCACCCAGTGCCCTCACCTCCCCCCCCCTGTCCTGACCCTCCCGTGCTCCCCCGGAGAACCCCCCTCCTTTTTCTTGGCCTGACTTGGGCCATTGAGACTCCTCCCCCCGGGTGTCTAATCAGTGTATATTGAGAGCGCTAAGAATATATAGCTGAACATGTTAATAATAGATAGTACATAAGCTATAATCTTCAATAACCTTAGTGTTTGTTGGCTTGCTCTCTTTGGTTCTCATCAGTGAGTAATTGAAGATATTCTTCTGCCTCATCCAACCTTTTTAGGATTTTCATTTTATTTTTATACATCACTTTTAGTGATGCCGGAAACTTAAGCTGGGCAGTAGCACCTAGTTGTTTGAAGGGCTCTAGCAGCTTACCAAGCTCCCACTGCCTAGACGCTGTAATAGAGGACACATCAGATCTAATCTGATAAGAAAATCCATCTAACGACAGCTCGCTGTTTCTTAAAGCTCTATTAAGTATCTCTTCTTTTAGGGTATAGGTCAGAAAATGCACTAAGATCTTCCTGGGTCTGCTTTTATTTGGATTCAGCCTGAATGGGTCTCTGTGAACTCGTTGGATATGTTTTATTATTTCTTCTTCTGACACATCAAGCTCAATAGTATGTTTAATTAGTCTGGCCACAAACCCTTTAATATTTCCCCCCTCGGCCCCTTCCGGAACTTTCAGGAGGGGCAAATTATTTCGCCTTTGTGCGTTTTCTAAGGACTCCATTTTTTCTTGGAGTCCTTGCTCCCTTAGTCTGAGATCCTCAAGCTTCTTACTGTGCTGAGTAGCCACCTTTTTTAAATCTGTTACTGAAGACTCCAGTTCGGTAGTTCTGGCAGCTAGTGCGTCAAATTTTTCCTTTATCTCCTGCTGGTGGATTAGTGTTGCTTCAAAACCACTTTTTACCTCATGACTCAGGGCTCGTAGCATTACTATGACGGACTGATCTGTGGCTAGTATATTCGAGGGAGTTACAGATACATCATCCTCACTATTAGTATTCATTATTGGCGTTGATACTTCCATTACTAACTCATATTCCTTAACCTCAGAACTTTGCATGGTATTATGTATTGAAGTTTCTTCCAGCTCAGAAACTTGCTCCACCTCCAAGTCCACCTCTAAACCCTCCAGGGGTTGATATTTATTAGCAGTTTGTACCCCCCTTAAAGACACCCTGGCTGAGGTCCCCTCCGACAATTTAAGTTCCAGAACTGACGGCACGGTTTTAAAATATGCCTTCAAAGACGGAGGTGGTTTAGCCTTTTCAACTGGCTTCTGTACTTTAGAGTTTTTTTTGCCAGTTTTCTTTAGAGATTTTGCCTTGGATTTAGCTGAAGAGGGGGTATGTATGGAGACATTTAGTATAGGTTGCTTTCCTCCCTTGCTTCTGAGGGTATACCCAGAAGCCTGGGAACCTTGAGTCTCTCTTTCTGACATATACAATTTAGGGACTGAGGGGACTGTTTCAGCAAAAGTCTTACGTAGCCCATTGCATTGTGGTCTGGGTAGTTTTGATTTTGTAGTTTCTATATCTCCCCCTAACCAAAAAAACCTGTACCCAGCTCTTCTCCCCTTCCTGAGCTCATACGCTGCTTTTCTCCATTGTATCAACCCCTGTCCTAAAACCTTATGTGATCCTACCTTGGAAATGCAGGGAGAAGTCCGTGGAAAAAGGAGAGTTACGGCTTTCGCCGTATCAATGTAGATATTCCTCTCCAGACTGCCTTGACTGCAGAATACCAGCGAGGAGAAAGAAACAGAATATCGGACCGCAGACAGATAAGGCCAGTCTCCGTCCTCACACCGCAAGAAACCCTGTTGTACAGCCCGCTGCCGCTGGAGTCGGCTTGTACTTCGGGCTTATAGCCCCGCCTTCCTTTCACCTCCTCGAGTTCTTTGCTGCGGCGGCTGCATTGTAAGGTGCGGTTTACGCTGAAAAGAGCCGCGTAAAGATAAGCGCGTCTTCGTACAATTCTCCTGCCATCAATTTGGAAAGAGTCAAAGGTTGTTTTCGCTGCTTCACTCACATCCCGCGGAATACGGCCACCCGAATCTCCGGAGTCTCCCGACTAGCCACACCTGCTAGCCGCCATGTTCTCCTATCATCCCGATTGGCTGATTAGCGAAATTCGCAAATTTGCGATTTTTTCCGTTAAGGAATCGCAAATTTGCGAATTCCTGGGTTTAAGGAATCGCTTTTTGGGTTCTCGCAGATAAATAGCGATTTTTACCGAATCGCTATTTATTTGCGATTTGTTTCATACATACCGATTTGAGATTCATAATCTGCAATTAGGTAAAAATCGCTAATTCAGAATCGCAATTGTTACCTTGATACATATGGCCCATAGTGCGCAGAACGTTAGGATGGCACAATAAGATCACACAGGCAATGCCCCTCCAGGTCACGGATAAGCTAGGCAGGCTGATTAAGAGTAAAGGCTTCAAGCATTGGGACAATAGAGGGATATCTAAGGTGGGAGATTGCTGGGTACAGGGAAAGGTGATCCCTTTTACACAAATCCAGGATCAATATGAGATGGCATAGACAGAACAATTCCACTACCACCAGATCAAGAACGCCCTGGAGGCGGCAACTCCCCCTGACCCTAATCCACCCAAGGCCTCACAATTACAGGATAGACTACTGGCGGATCACATGGATACGAGAGCAATCTCCATGACATATCGAAAGATTATCAATAACATGCCCAACCCCATGCAAAGGC
The DNA here is from genome assembly GCF_964263255.1 of Lissotriton vulgaris. NCBI lineage: Eukaryota > Metazoa > Chordata > Amphibia > Caudata > Salamandridae > Lissotriton > Lissotriton vulgaris. The sequence goes on along the minus strand of NC_141696.1, from coordinate 408,415,244 downwards.
TCCGAGACAAATGGCAGAAGGAGGGTAGGAGACCTAGATGATACTGATTGGCAAGAGGCATTAGCATCACCCAGGGAAGTAGCGATTACATCCAAATTACGCCTCGTACAGCTCAACATCCTCCACAGAATCTATTACACCAGAACCACTCTTTATAAGATAGGGAAGCTGACACCCAACTCTGTCTGCGGCAATGTGGGGTGCCCGGTACCTTCTTCCATACACTCTGGGCCTGTCCCGCAATAATGTTATATTTGAAAGCAGTCATGACCATCATCACAAGAGTAAGCGGGAACCCAGTTCCCCCGGAGCCCAGACATTGCCTTATAAATATTTGGGAGACAACGGACCTTAATTCCACGACACTGGAAATGACGCTGGCCAAAAGAAACATTGCTAAACATTGGGGTGTGGCCACAACCCCCGCGCTCACCAAATGGTGTAAAGATATGGACATAGCCATGGTTGCGGAAAATACCGTATATGTATGCAGAGGTTGTCCTAAAAAATGGATAAGACTGTGGGGAGGCTGGAGCACCTGCAGGGGGGAATATATGCACTGCCAAAGGTGTACCGCGAAACGGAAGCAAATCAATGTAATTGGGATACTAATGTATGTAACAATATGAAAACGCGAAGCAACGTATGAGCAATATTATAATAGTAAAGACAAGCGATGTGTAATATACGAAATGCATATGCAATGTTTGATATGTAAACGGACGATATAACTGTGCCACTTATGGTTAATAAAAAGATTTTTTTTTTAAATATATATTTGAAACAATGAAATTTGTGTTCTTGATATTTGTGGTTTTGCTAGTTAAGTATAGGAAGTCGATATTTTTGTTATCAACATTTAATTTCTGATATTTTTTGTTTCGATATTGTATGCAGCGATAATATGTCAGTGATCCTTCAAGCACATTCGTTTCCTTGACAGTCAAAATGTATATTACTTTATTTCATCATGTTCAGAGCTATATGTTAGTGCAAGCCTCACATAAGTACCTTTTTGCAGCCTGTGATATAATAAAAAACATAGAGAGACGTTACTCAAATTGACATACAGATGGACACAAAATTCAAGGATCCTAACCAAGGATGTGCTGCAACAGTCATTAATATATTTCACATCTACACATCCTAAGATTTCTATCGCTGGGTGCCACGCCTCTCTCCCACGCATTCGCTAGCTGGTAAAATGCACTGAAGATAGTGTTTGTCAAATTTTTTGCATTATTTTAAGAAAACATGATCATTCTTTCCAGTTTCCCTCATACAATAAAACATGCTTGTCAATTCATGACACCAATCTGTTTTCCCCTTGGTTTTTAGAATGTAAGGGTACCAGACATGTATACATTTTTCATGGGCTCAGTATCCCCTTTGACTTTTCTTACCATCTAGTACCGCAGCTACCTTGCACTAATACGGCCAGGGATGAAAAACAGTGGACCTGAATCGACTTATGGGCAAGATATACCGAGTTTTTGAAAACGAGAAAAAAATAAGGGAAGACAGAAACTGAATAAACTTAAGGTATGCTTAAAAGGGAATAAATGAAAAATAATTTTCAAACTTCTTAAAACACAAAGGGCTCAAAACAACTTTTCCTTTATTGAATAGAACTATATAGGAGTGAACAAATGAATGGCATAACAAACTAGCGTGATAACAGGGGAGATACCTGAACACAACACACCAAAAAGAATTGCAGTGGTAAGAATTACAGTCCTGTTATTATACTCTTCCCCACAGCTAACCCATAAGAGAATCAAGTCTAAATTACCTCTACCACTCCCGTTTCACTCTCGCTCTACCCTAATTCAAAACCAAATAGAAATGGTTGGAAAAATGATGTGTTTGTTTTGGATGTGGGTTACACGTATAGAATGTACATTAGGATGGTAATGTTATGATATGAACTTAGAGATTAGATAAGAAAGGATGTACTGTGCCTAAATCTGTGATTCTTTTTCTTTTTCAACTGTATGGTAGAATAAGGTAAAAATTAGATCTAAGCACCTATAGGAAAGCGATACAATAGGTTGCAGTTCTTGGATGTTGGCTCTCTCTTACCCACAAATGTGAAATACTGGTACTAGTTTTTGTGTCATTGCAATTTGAGACAGATGTGAGTGTGGTAATCAACTGTGGGCCGTCCACTCCTCTCCGCGGATTCCTATGCGCTGGGGTTTAAAACTTTTGTGGTACTACAATATGAGTTATTGTGAATTTGTGAACCAACTATGAATTTTACACTTTTCTTCACGGCCTTCCATGTAAACTGTTCCCCCTTCCGTGGTGGTAACCATCTAGAAAGGTGTTTTTAAGACAACTGCCTTTTTTATAACATGAATGCATACTAAGAATGATATCTGTGAATTACAATTGTGTGCTATACAATAATTTTTGATCAGTCTTTCCCTACATCTGTTTATTGTGTATTTCCTTCTTTTAGGAAATAAGTGTTCTACAAAGAATCTTTATATGATGTAGTGCCAAATGGGAAATGTGTAAATACCTTAAGACTCAGGAAACTGATGAGAGTATTTGTTTTTTATTGTATTTTCAGCCCTGAAGAAACTCCTTGGTAGGGAGTGAAACGCGTTGGCTGAACTCGTTGCATATTTTACTGATGTGTATTTTAAACGGACAAAGATAAATAAAGAACATTTTTCTACTTATATTTTTTTGGACTTCTATTTTGGTGCGCCCCCATGAGCATTGAAAAAACATTTTTTATGGGTGTAGGGTTGCCACAGGTGATAAGTTGGGTGCAGTATATTTGGAAAATTATTTTGCACTTGCATGTGTGCACTGCTGAAGCCTGGGGTCAGTTTAAAAGCAGCACTGGGTGCCAGGACTGCTCTAAAAAAAGTAAATGGTGTTCAAAGTCAACTTTGGGGTTTGGGGCACTTACAAATGGATAGCCTACAATGTTTTGGCATATTAGGAACTACCAGGGTCTCCCCTAGGTGTCCCATGGGTGGGGGGTCAGATATGCATAAGGTACTCCTGATAAAATGAGTTTTATTTGCCCTGGGTTAAGTGAAATTTCACATTTCAATCCCCACATTGTGGTAAAGTGCTGCTCAAATTCGACTTTGAACCTAGGAGTACTGTGGAGGGAGGATCGGCAATATTTCTACAGATTCAGAACCCCTAAAGTCTTCTATAGTTGCACATGGGGTGGGTTCCTGTAGATATAAGACACATACTAAAAATATGTTTTTGTCAGTCCTGGTACTGGAAAAAAGGCCCAAGTAATTTTTCCCATGGCAAATCCCCTGTTACATAAGTTAACATGGTAGGAAGTTATTGATTAATAACTCTTGATAGGAGAGGGTGAGAAATGCCATTCGAAGACTTCCCAGAATGGTATTAATAAATATTTTTTTCATTTATTTATTTATGATCTTGGAACTCCGAAGAGATCCACATAAAATGTAACTTTACATTTTCGAAACATTCAAATACAAATACTATAAATATAGGAGAGATCATATAAAACCAATTTTAAATATAAAACCCACCATGTAAATGTTTTAACATATATCTAAAGAACACTTAGAGTCTGTCAGGGCAGAGGCACAGAGAATAGATAAAGATAAACAGATAGGTCTTATCCATTTACGCCGACATAATAATAGGGCAGGACAAATAAACAGTACATGAGTAATATCCTGGATAGGATTATTGCACAAATTGCAGACTGGAGAGGAACCATACCATTTAGCTAATACGTTGTTTAGAGGGAGTAGACCTTGCCTCATTAATAACCAAAAACGGCGCACTCCATGGATCAGGTTCCAAGTAATATAAGCCTGTACTTTGTTTATCACACAGGAGTCAATAGCCGGGTTGGTGCCTCTCTTTAGGATGCAGGCTTCCCTATCCCGGGTGAAACTCAATTTCCAAGTAACCTGTTTCAGAGTGGCTTTTAATTGATATGGCGATAGGGTGAAAAGTACAGTTTCATCCAGTTGAAGCAAGTCTACAGCAGCTCTGAAATTTTTAACAATTACTGATTGCTCATTTTCCCTTCCTAATAATTCTTTCCGGATAAAAGATCTTATTGTACCTACCTCACCCTTTACAAGGCTTATCACCCAACGTACTATTCCCGCGAGTCCCTGTACCCAGGTACTTCTTAAACCAAATTCCAACCTTAAAGCGGCCACAGGACAAGCAGTGTTAACTGAGGATAGGCTCCGTAAAATTTTGCCTTCTGTTGTATCTAGGAAACCCCATTTTCCTAAATCAAGTAATTCAATACCATGCAACAGGGAGGCAGGGATTTTAGCACGAAATACCTCTAATAGAATTCCAAAGTGTCTCCTTCCAGTTGACCTATAGAGGGAACCCAAACTTTTCCCCTGTGTAATTGCTTTATGCATATTATTTTCTATGTGTGCTTCATCACTTAAATTGCTACACACCGTTTTCCCAAGAAGATGTATGATTTTACAAGTTCCAGTTTTTGCCCACCTACAGACCAAACAAAATTTCCATACTTCAGCTTTTTTCTACCGTGCATGCACATTACTTTGCTTTAAGATACATTTATCTTTAAAAAATGGTCCTCTGCATATTCATGTAGCACCTGAAGACGACTATTTAATCCCCTCTGCGTCAAATCCAGTATTAGTATGTCGTCTGCATAGAGTAAACAAACAATTGATTTTCCCCCCCAATAATGGGGCGATGCCCTCAGTTTGAGACAGAGCATGGGGAAGGTCAGATATATAAAGGGAGAAAAGTAGAGGGGCCAATAAAGATCCTTGGTTTAGGCCATTTGCAGTGGGGATTATTTGGGAGAGTCCTCTTTCCCCTCCCAATAAGACTCTACACCAGGTATGTACATAGAGGGCACAGACTAATTCCAAAAGGATGGCTGGCATACCCAGGTCCGACAGTTTTCCCCACAGCAATGGTCGATCTATTTTATCAAATGCTGTGGAGAAGTCTGAACAGGGGGACTAATATACTCCCCTTCCAGGATGGGAGGACCGTTTTGTTTGTATAGCAGTAATTAAACACTAGATAGAGGATTTTACTCCACATTTTACTGTTTTGTTTTAAAACCATAATTTGAAGCTCATCCGGGCCCATCGCCCCTGAGGACTACATCCCCTTGATCGCCATTTCAATATCTTTTTCAGATGGCGAGCCATATGATGCTAGGTCTTCCTTTAGTCCAATTCGGTCCATTGTAGTTGCATTACTCGCATATAAGTCCTGTATATAGCTAACCCATTTGTGCTCCTCAATGGCAACTGGGAGAGGTCTTGATCTAGCTCCACATCCCTCCCCAATGAGAGACTAATACTTTCTTACTTGGCGTTTCGTCACTGCTTCTCTCAAATTAATCCAAATATTGTCTTCCCTCTCTTTTCTTAACTTAACCTTTGCCCTAGTCCTCCTCCTCTTTAATAGTAATATTGTACGATATCTATCGGAGGAGTAGTGCAAGTACTGTTCTCTAATCAATTTGTTTATTACAAGATTAAACAGGTGTAAGGATCTAGGGACTACTTTAGTACTTCTTTTTTTATTTGACTTCTTAGCAATAAGGTGGATAAATATAATATTGTTGAATTTCTCCTAAAGTGTACATACAAGAAGTTATAAGACTTTCTTGTTTGTAAGTACAAATTCAGCCTTCCAGTGGTCGGCCTTGATTGGTCAGAGTTAAGTGGATTAGCCAGGCTGCCTTATGGAGGTGATAAAGAACGCCTGGGGTTAACCAGCTCTGCTGGCAGGGCAGTGTGCTGCTCCGTGGGAATGCCAGTCAAAGGACAGAAGTCATAAACTATGCTTTTCAAAGAGGAGAGCAGAGAACAGTGTCATTTACAACTCTGAACCTCCCACCTTCGGCCGATGGTAGGATTTAGGAAGGTATGAGCAGATGCAGGCGGGAGAATCTAAGTAAATTAGCCATCCTAGGGGTGTGTTTAGCCAGCTCTTACCTCCTTGCTGGAAAATTTGCCATTATGGATTTGGAAGATTTGATGCACTCTGGGACAAAATAATGCCACACTCTACAGGATGTGGTCATATCTTGGAGGGGTTACCTTGCTCTCATTGGTCAGAGGTGACCTTCCGCTTGACCCAGTGAACTTGGAACAGGTATCCGAGAGGGGCAGAGCCCCCCATATCTGCTGCTTGAAACTTACTGAAGAAAGAAGTGCCCTATTGAGAAGTTTTGCAGTGCAAAGATTTCTACGGCCTGACTTCTGAAGACTGCACCATCTGAAACTACTGCCCTGTGGATTATCTTGCTGAAGAAGAACTAAACAGTGGACTCCCTGAAAGCTACAGGTTAAAAGAGCTCATCTGGAGCATCACCAACTAAATCTACACCTTGAAGAACTACCAGTGGATTTGTAAGGGTTTTGTACCAGTGGATTGTGGGAACTGAAGTCGTCAACTTTCAATGACCATCTTGGAACTTCCATACCCTTGGAGTGAGTTTGAGATACTTTGGGACCCCTTGAGGAACTTTGGGACGAAGTGCAAGAAGTTTGAAGAGCTGTGGAGCAACTTTGGAAAAACTCTCCATAGAGGGACCGGCTCAACCTGGTCAGCTAGGCCTCCTGCCTTCAACCGCGAACTAGCCAAGCCAACCAGGTTCGTCCCGCTAAAAGCTCCATCTTTCCAACTTTCAGAGATGGACTGGGACTAGGAGAAATCTGAAGCTGGCAAACCCTCACCGAATCTGGCTACATGAGAAGCATCAAGAGACCATGCGAGAAAAAGCTCCAGAAATGTTTCTAAGTACGCTCGTAGAAAAGGTGACCGGGAGCAACCGCAAGAGCCAAGACGACAGCCTTCCATTGTGTGCCGGCCTGGATTCCTGGGTTGCCCTGCTGAAGCGTTAAAGGAAAATTTTCTGAGTCGCTCCAGGGAAGTTGACCGGGAGCTCGTCGAAAGGCAAGCCGCCGAATCCCTACCTGATTCGGACTGGCTGGGAGCTTTAAGGGCCCTCTGGAAGAAAAGCCCTAAAAAGTTTCGAAGTGTGAAGGTAGAAACTGAGACCGGGACCTGTCACGAGCTGTAGCCATTGAGTTCGGCCAGAAACTTTGACTTTGGCACGGTCTATCGCGATCAGGTATCATAATATGGTGCTATGATCTTCCAAGTGCTATGTTTTATTAAATCTTTGAAAATTCATATCTCCGGTTCCCTACATTGGATGTTTGTTGTTTTGATGTCATTTTAAAGATATAAATAGTTCCTATATTTATAAATTGGTATCGGATTTCTATTATGTGTTGTGTCTTAAATATTTACTGAATTGGTGTTTTTAAATGCTTTACATACCTGTCTTTGAAGTTAAGTCTGTCTGCTCAAAGCCAAGCTACCAAGGGTTGAGCATAGGAATCATTTTCTAAGACCTATGCTGAGTCCTACCATGTGTTAGTGGCATTATTGCCAGTGGCAGACCTACATTTGCCCATACCAATAATCCACTTTCCAATATATCCTCATCTGAATTGCAGTATTAATCTGGTTTAGTGATATGCGCACTCCGATTGTTCCAATGACTTTTCAAGGGGCAGAGTGCGCTAAAGCAAGCAACCTGGGAATCCATTACATATTTTTCTAACAGAACTTTGGGACATATTCATTTAGACAGACTTGAGGGTTGGAGGGAAAACTGATTCTACACTTGTGGGTTTAATCCTTTTTACTATCAAAAGATTCGGAAATACCAAAAGGCCCCCTTCGGACAGCGAGTACTCTACAAACAATCAATGATATCCACTTACCAACAATTAATTGAATTCCTCTGCCCGTAAGATCAGGGTGGATTATCTTTAGTTTAGTTGCCCATTTAAAAAATCTACTCCATCATCAGTTTTGTAATCTGCAACCTCGTCTCATGTTTGAATGCCTTTTATTGTGTGCATGAATATTACCTTTTCTGACATTTGAGGGATGATTGTGGAAAAGGTGTGTCCACGATAGGTCCAGTCGGGTCAGTTCAAGTCCAGATTTTCTGGCTATTAACACAATATAAATGTGAAAGCTAATTATCTGAATCAAATTATGTGTGAGTGATTGTGAATGTGTGTGAGTTTTTTATGTGATGGGTGAGTATGTGTGTATAAACATGTTTAGTCTGGGAAGACAAGCTCACAACCACCTAATGGAGTCCAGCCATGTCTGTGTGAACCAGAGGCAGCATCAGTTCATACTAGTGGGTTTGCCAAACCGATGGGGAGACTGAGAGGCAGATGACCCACAGAACACAAGATAAAGAACTTCCAGGCATAGGAGAGCAGGCAGTCAATGAATACTGCAGGTGAGAAAGCAAGAGGCTGGGGGGTTGTTCAAACATGGATGCTAGGGTTCAACAGACTGTGGATAATTAATAGGTTTCCGGGCACTAAAAACGAGATGTTGAGTAAATTTGAATGGATTTTGAGATGCAGAAGGAGATAGCCAAGATAACAAAAAGGGAAATGAGTGGTTTGAAAGAAAGTGGTCTTTATAATAATATACACTCTCATGATACACACTGACTTTGATCATTATGACTAGTGTGATGTGTCCAGGTGTAACTTCCTCACATTCTGTCATCTTGTTCAGGCACTCCTGAAATCCTTTTTTTAAACATTTTGTCTTAACTGGGCCTCTCACACCACAGGTGACCTTGAACAGTTGTTGTTATACATTAAGAGTGGTGTTGTCCTATTTTTGAAAAACTGATGAACCCATACCCCTTAAATGCCACACCGTTCTAAGAAAAAACACAATTCTCTTAGCTCAGGCCAGCATCTCTCTAAAAAAAGGTACTGTGGAATGTTTGATGATGCCAGACGAGGTTTTGAGATCTAGTCCGACAGTACTCACTAGATGGCCCCTTTAATTTGTTTGCGTTTTTCTACGAGAGGTATCCACATACAGAGGTGAGTTTGCATGTGTTTCATATTGCAGTAAAACAAATCTTTAATTACATTTAGTGAAAAGCAACTTAGCCTTTGCATTCTGGGCCAGTGTTACAGCCCGAGTTTCTGTTTGAGAAAGTCAGGCAGCGCACACAGTCCAGACTGCGCATAAAGTCCAGGCCACTCAAAGTCTTCTGTTGGTGGTTCATTGTTTTGGAAAGGAGAGAAGCAGGGGTAGAACTTTCTTTGTTTTTTGCACCTTCCATATGAAGCTCTTTTTTGCCAATGTCAGCGCATGTTCTATCTTGAGGATTGTTGTAGAGAACACCCAAATGATAGAAAATTATACTAACATCTCTTTTGCATCTCTCCAATACCCAGGAGGTCTGGTCCATGCTACAAAACCTACTTAAAAATCCCATGCTCTCCTGACCTTTAGATGCCCACTGAACCTACAATGTGCTGGATTTACCCAGCCTGTACATGCTTTGCACATCTTCCTTTTGCTTTATGCAAGCTGTGCTTGCCTCTCCCACAGAAGCAGATCACTTTTATTACTCAACTGGTCATCCTCCAGACCACCATGTGCTCACCTGTTCTTGACTCACCCACCCTGTATTTTCCTTGCCAGCCCTTGCTTACATCATGCAAGATGTGCTTGGCTCTCCATATCTGCACTGGCCCACCATGTTTCATTTACTCAATCTGCCTTACCTGACCCATCTTTTCTCTCCTCACTTAATTCTCACCTGACCCAGCCAGTTCAAAGCACATTTTTCCTGGGCTTGCCTTTCTTACCCTAGTGCCTCTCGTTGTTTATTTCTTTCACTTGTCCACTGCTCACAAAACCATCCACAGCTCCCATTAGGTGGTGGATGGTTTTTATTTACCATAGTGGGTGCCTGCTGTACAATAGATGATGACTGAAACAGTATTGTAGTCTGCATTGTGTTGAATACTAGATTGAAAATGTTCCCTTTCATTTGGGTTGGTTCTGTGACTTCAGTTATGTTTACTGTGTGAAAGGTGGAGGCGGCAACAGAGAGGAAAGGAAGTAAAGATGCAAGGTTTACCCTAAAGAATAGAGGTCAAGAGGAATAGGCCTATTTTTCTCCAGGTTTTTTAGTCAAATTGCTGTCTATAGCTGCTGTCTATAGCTCCCTCAAGCGCCTTGAGACCTTCTGGGTGAGTAGTGCGCCATACAAATTTTTAAACTTAAATGAGAAAATTCAGGACTTTTATGTTTCATATGTACATAGGCTCAGAGACAATCTGCATTGGTATGACATTCTCAAAATGATAAACGTATCCTTTTGCACATAGGAGGAAAAAACAAAACTCTACAGGTAGCAGAAATAGTTCTGTATTAACCACAATTGGCACAAAAAAAAATGTGGCTCCAATTAAATGCCTGCCTCCAAGCTCTGCCTCTAGCCCTGCCCACAATTGCCCCTCCTCCATTCACTGCTTAAATTGACAAGTACCTGCACTTATTTTTTCCCATTTAAAGCACTGACAACTGCAATTGTGATTGGTGAAATATGGTATGTATAGCTTGCATAACTTACTTTAAATTGAATAATATGAAGAATGTTTTGTTGAATTTTTTAGGTCTGGCCGAAGGACACTTTTAGCTGTTGTGAGAGTTTCATATTCTCAAAAACCAACTTAACAAAAATACATACAAAGTCTTTTCGGCATCCCTCTTCATTCATTGGTCTGTTCAAGTGATATTCACATTTTTCTTTCACCAATAACATTATATAGCATGTGGTAAGGGATTATCCCTCTTCATCCATTTTCTGGCTTGCAGTGTGGGTGACAGCATCTGGCCTGACTGCATTTGGACGCCTTGTGAAAAGAAGTGTACTTTAGTGCCAAGCTTGGTGTGCCTGGCCTGCCACATCACTCCTTTATTTTGATTTTTGGCAGTTTTGTATTACATTTTGTGTATGATGGCAAACAGAAAATAAATAAAAGCTTTGCTTGCTTGTTTTTCATGTAATCATGAATGTGTGCTCAATATTGCAGCACTAGATGTAGCCATTGTTGGTAGCAGTGAACTCTTACTTTCAAGCATGTTTTGTTTTCCTATGTTTTACTCTACTTGAACGACAGTATGGGCTTTGATTGCATGACAGTGAAAACTTTGCTCATCAGATGAAAAAGCAATAGGCAACACCTACCTACACACAAGCAAACACCAGTTGTATAAAACTGGCACAGTGATTACTGACAGCCATCTGTAGTATAGGTTGCTTGCTGGATCAATAACAAAGACGTCTTTTTTCTTTCTGTAAAAGAAATGTGAATGTAGTAAGGTGTCATCAGGATGCACTCATCATTCAGAATTTCACACATCCTAAGCAGAATTCCACTCCTAAGCAGTGCTAATGCTACAGTTTCTGCATGCTCTAAGGAGCTCCCCCAATGAGGATACTCCATTTCAGTTTGGGTAGATGGTGACTGTTTGGCATGCAGTAAACTGTTTTGGGACGTGGATTTACAGAAGAGCTTAGTTTATAGATGGAGACCTTTAGCTGTCATGGTCAGATGTAGATAATGTACCTTCTGGCTAATGATTTAATATTTCAGTTCCAAATTCACTTCAGTTATTCAACTTCTTTAAAAATTCCCTGATCCTTCTTTTGTTAACCTTCCAAATCATTAATAAATAATCAATATGTCATAGCCACAAAACAAAATCTTTAGGTATGTTAGTCACCAAACCAGCTTCTGCTCCAACATCCCTTTGAACAAGTTGGCATAACTTGGTGCAAGACATGTTCCCATAAAAATCCCCCACAATTGTTGAAAAAACCTGCCTTGAAAAAGAAAATATCATTGTTGAAACAAAATTCCAACATGGCCAAGATTATTTTCCTGCGACCAAAGAGTTATAGGGATCTGGAATGTAAGAAGTAGTTACATGTGTTAATGTCATTATGATAAGCAATATTTGTGTACAATGAGGTAATGTCAGTTGTGGCAATTCTTAATCTGTTTGTGAGGGAATGCCATCAGTCATATTAAAATCTAAGGTTCCCCACCTGGTTTGCCAAATAATTATGAATATACTGGGATGTTGTCGCTACCTGACAATAGTTAGATGACACGATGAGTCTTGCAGGTAGATTCACAGAATGTTTGTTCATGTAATATATGAGGTACTAAGCAACGCAGTGCATGGCAGGTGCACAAGTTATAGTTGATTAGTAAACTATCCCCAGTGAATTTCAGTGTTTTTTTTTTTTTTAACAATAATTTTTTCTCATTTCAACACCTAACCATAACATCACTGTAACCAGAGGCGATTCCTCCATGGGGGCGTTTGGGCGCCGCCCCCCTCTCGCCGTACGAGAAGGCAGAAACAAATGGTAGTTATACAACTACCATTTGTGATTTGTTTCTGCCTTCTCCCACGACGAGAAAGCAGAAAACTTCCTGGTTTAGAGTGAGTGGGTGGTTACTCGAGGGCAGGGGGGAGTGGCTTGCCCACTGTTGTTAATACTGAATGTTTGGACAGCCTGAGGCCGCCCAAACAGACAGTATTAACTACAGTGGGAAAGCCACTCCCCCAAGCCACTCCCCCCTGGCCTCAACTCTCCCTGTTCTCTGTATGCTGCAGCAGCAGCATACAACAGAAAATTACGTCACCTGGGGCAGCCGGCCACACCAATCAATCTGTGGCAGTGGAGAGGGAGGCTGCCTGCCGCGCCGCCTTCCTGTGATGACGTGCTGCAGGACTTGAATACAAGGAAGGCGGGAGGCAGGACGGGGTCTCCGGTCCGTAAGTTTATTTTTTTTTATTTGATAGCTAAGCTTCGTGTTTTAAACCTCAGATGACTCTTCCCTCTGCTAGATTGCGGGAATCACAGTGCTCAAAAACCCACAAATGTGTTTTTTGCTGGATGCCAGGCCAAGTGAAATCCGTGAAAACAATAGACACCGTTTATTAGACCTTGGATCCCTGGCTGCCTTGTTCACGTTTCATCTTCCGGTTGGCACCCTCTCGAGTGGGTTTCTGTTTTAAACTTTGTGTCTTCATTGGTTTTCTGCCTTTTCTGTGAGGCTCTTACCTCTGTGCTCCTTGCCGAGGGCATTTACTGACAAAAATCTGATGGTGTCTTGTGGAATGCACCCAGCTTTTCCCAGTGCGGCAGGGCGCATAAAATCTGAGCAGTTGGATTTTATACTTTATGCTTACTGCAGCGGAGGGCGAGGATGGCCTTACTGACATGGGTGCACTGTGGTTGGTTCCCTTGTACTACTGTATCAGAAACCTATTCTCTAGCTTGGTCGTCGTGTTGGCACAGCGTTCCCCGCCTCATGACACTGTGCTTCTGGGTGGCACGGTTGAAGCATTGACACACTTGTAGTCACCTGCCAGTCGTGAATCTTAAACAAGTTGCGCTTTTTGCGACAGCAGACTTTCCTTAGTTTGTAACAATGAGAGAAAACTGAAAAGACTGCTTAGTGTGTTGTCAGGGTCGTCTTCCCTTGGTGACCGTAGCTAGTGTTGTAACCCTCTCGGTCCAAAGAAAGGAAATACTAAACTGTCTCAAAGTGCAAATTGTTAAGAAGTCGCATATGTGCACGCTGGTTCAGGGAGGGTTGTGGGAAAAAAGAGACCATAAATGCACTGATTGGCATCTATATTTTCTAAAATTTCTTCGAGGAGTGGAATGTCACTTCTCAGACTTTGGGCTTCCTCTGGATCATTATGTGCAGGCCTTTACGCCACGCCTATCAGAAAGTTCACCAGCCGCCACTGACTGTAACATTTGATATATATATATATATATATATATACATATATATACACACACACACACACACACACACATATATATATATATATGTAAAACCTGTCCTGAGATGAGTCAGAGTTTTACCTTTTTCTTCTGTGTTTCACAAGGCTCTATGGCCCACATGCATCAACATGGCCATTTGCGATTCCTTATTAGCGAAAAATAAGGAATCGCTAATAAGGAATCACAAATGGCTATGCATGAAGAAATTGCTAAATAAATTGCGATTTCTTAAAATTCCTTAATTGCGACTCGCAAATTGCGAATCGCAATTAAGGAATAGCTCCCCATTCATTCCTATGGGCCTAGAGGCCCATAGGAATGAATGGGAAGACATTCTCAATTTTTGATTACTTGAGAATGCGATTTCAAGGGTGCAGGGGTGTCCAAAGGCACCCTGTTGCACCCCTGAAATCAATCTGTGCACATATTTTGTGCACACACATTTTTTCTTTTATATTTTAAAGACCTTTATTGGTTAGAGCACGTGTCGTACACAGCACTTGGCCTACAACCCGGAGGCAGGCCGCGCAAAATGTCAAGGAGAAATAACCAAACATATCTCGTGTAACACAGCCATTAAGCCGACAACCTAGAGGTCCGGCGGCGAAATAATTCAAGAGTGTGAAACAAAAGCAAAAAAGGAGGGATCAACTGAAGGAGTGAGTCATCACACATCCCTAGGTGAACCCTGCTGTATCCAGTAGTATGCGCAGTCTCCAAACCCTGCTCCTTAGTGCCAGCCAACCCTGTGCTCAAGAAGGTCAACACACAACCAAAAACTCAAAAGAACCCCACCCTATTCCCTCCCCACCATGCACATCTATTCCCATTCCGTTGCAAAATGTTTCCACTACCTGCATCTAATTCTAGACTGCTCAGCTGCCCCATAAGTGCCATAATGATCAAAGCTCTCGATCTCACGCCTAGCCGCATGCTGTGGGGATGTTCTGATCCAACCCCATGCCCCTTAACAACCGGGTATTGCTCTTAGGTGCTAAACAAGGGCAACCCCAATCCTAACCACCAGTCTCACAAACTCCTGCCCCCCCTGAGCCAGCACCCAGGACTGCTCCGTCGAGTCAGAAACGATTCCGCTTCAGCAGTTCGCACTCCTCCAAGTGCTCAGCCCTCCTCGGCTGTCTCCTCTTCCTCCGCTACGTCTAGCTCCCCAGCCTGTAGGTGCGCCTGGTAGAGACCCCAGAAGTTCTTTGGGCTACTGGTTGGTGGCAATAGCTCACTGTAATGCTCCGACTGAGTGCAGCAATACAGCATGTCGTGCGCCCATCTTTTCACCGTGGGAAGAGGCCCTCTCATCCAGCATAACGCTAGCATGCGCCTGGCAATCAGCAATCCCATATCCGCAAGGCACCTAACAGCCACCGGCAGAGGCTTGGAGTATCCCATTAGTGCCAGCGCCGGATCAGGGGTCAAGTCTGTTCCAAGGATCTCGTTCAATTCCGCGTAGATGCCATTCCAATATTTACTGACCCCGGGGCAAGTCCACGCCAGATGCAAAAAATCCGCGACCTGCGCGCTCACATTCCGCCGAGTGCCGAAGGCCATATCTATGCAATCGCTCTGGGGTATAGTAAACCCTCTGGAGAAATTTAAAGTGAATCAATCTGTGTCTACCATTTAACGATATCCTCTTCGTGCTCGAGCAGCAGTATCTCCACATGTCGTAGTCGACAGTGGTCTGCAAGTCCTGTTGCCAGGCGGACCTGGCTTTCATGTACTGGTGCTCCCTATGTGTCATTGCAGTCTTATATAGCACTGTCACGAGCTTGCGAGACGACTCTGCCTTAATAACATAAATAGGCTCTGGAACCTCCGGTGGCTCCGCCAAATCAGGCCCCAACAATTCCAAAAAAGCACTGCGAACCCTGTAATACTGGAACTTCAGTAACAGTGAGCTATGGACTATGTCCGTCTCCACCTGGTCCCACCTCTTAACCGTGCCATCTGTGAACAAGTCTCCCATCGTGGAGATGGCCAGGCTGTGTAGCGCTTGGATCACGCCACGCTCTGTAAGTGGCGAAAGCCAGAGGGCCCATTCTATTGGCATAGAGGGTGAATATATAAGAGCTCCCCCCTGCGCCTGCAGGAGAGAGTGCCAAGCATGATTCGTGGCTGCAATAGAGTCCAATAGGCCAGTCCTGCGGTCTATCGGCCGGCATATCGTGGCTGGCAGGGGAAGAGGGTCTGCAAAAAGCCGTTCCATCCGAACATGAGGAATGTGCTCATTCCCATGTATCCAAGTGTGGAGGTGTGCCGCCTGTGCCACTCTGTAGTACAGTTCGAGATCCGGGGCCGCCAGGCCACCCATGTTGTATGGAAGTGTCAAAAGAGACCACCGTACTCTGGACTGTTTGCCCGCTCAGGCAAGCTTAACCATGAGCTGCGTCAGAGTCTGAAAGAAAGCTTTCGACAGCACCATCGGAATAGCGCTAAATAGAAAGAGGAATCTTGGAAGAACTACCATTTTCATGATAGCAATGCGCCCCATGAGTGAAAGGGGGAGTTTGCACCAGACGTCAAAATCATCTTCCAGCTTACTACAGGTTACCCCATAATTTTCTCGGAGTAATGTCTCCGGATCTGAGTGGATCCTGACCCCCAGGTACCTAACTGGGTCGCTGGACCACTACAGGGGGAACTCCAGGTCAAATTTTCCCGTTACCGGGGTGAGTGGGAAGGCGACCGATTTTGACCAATTGACTTTCAAACCAGAAAGAGCCCCGAAGCGAACAACCTCTCTAAGCATGGAGGACAGGTTGTGTTCTGGGTCACGGACATACAACAAAGTGTCATCAGCATATGTCGAGACAACAACCTTGTATGACGGAAAGCTGACTCCCTCATGCCCATGGTATTCCCGCAACGCGCAGGCCAGTGGGTCAGCCACCATGGCATATAGCAGCGGAGAGAGGGGGCATCTCTGTCTCGTTCCTCTGCCGATCTGAATAGGATCAGTAACCAGATCTCCCAGACGAAGTCGTGCTGTCGGCTTATAGTATAGTGCCCCTATCATTTGTAGAAACGGCTCACCCACGCCAAACCTCTGCAACACCAGGGTCATGGATGGCTTTTCCATGTCCAGAAGACAGCAACTGCCTTCGCATCCTGCCGAACATGCTGTATGGTGCCCAATACTGTTCGTATGTTATACGTCAAGTTTCTGCTGGGGATGAAACCAGCCTGCTCCGGCGCAACCAATTCATGGGCCAGGAGGGCGAGGCGAGTCGCCAACACTTTAGCATAGATCTTGGTATCCATGTTCAATGATAAAAGAGGTCTGTATGAGCTGCACTCACTGGGACCTTTCCCTGACTTGAGTATGGTAACGATAAGAGCTTCTCTCATCGAGGGCGGCATGACGCTGTCCACGCAAATGTCATCAAAAAGCTTCGCTAAATGGGGTAGTCATTTATCTTGAAAGGCTTTAGAAAAGGCAAGAGTCAGGCCATCGGCCCCTGGCGCGCTACCCGAGCGCATGCTCGAGAGGGCCTCCGTTATTTCGTCCTGTTCTATGGGTTGCATTAGAAATTCACGGTGAGTATTGGACAGTTGGGACAAATCGATGTGATCCAGATAATCAGTCGCCTCATCAGCAAGGTCCTCCCCTTTAGTGGAGAAAAGATCAGAGTAGTACCTCCTAAATTCGTCCTCAATGTCCAGCTCACCAGTCACCGTACGTCCGTCCGAGACCCGCAGTTCCGAAATCAGGGACTTCCCCCCTATTCCCTTTGAGTAGTCTAGTTAATAAATAACTCAGTTGTTCCCCCTCCCCATATGTGCGCACAGTAGCATATTTCCCCATATGCTGCTCCTCTCTGTCAGCTTCCTCATGATATTCGGAGATCAGTGTTTTGATTTCCTCGGTTGCCGCGTCACAGGGTGAGGTCTGCTGTCTTTGCTCAAGGGACGCCAGCTGTTTTTCCAGCGCCGCCAGCCGCTGTCGGATGGATTTAAGCACGCTAGAGTGCTTTGACATTGCCACTCCACGAATATAGACCTTAAAGGCCTCCCATACAGTGAGGAAACTGTCCACAGCACCAATATTAGCCTCGAAAAAGATATCTATCTCCTCCGCCAGTTCGCCCCTGAACACAGGGTCTAGCAGCGATTAAGGTGGAAAGCGCCAGGTGAATGGAGGAATCGATTTCTTAGGGGATTCCAGCACCAGTAACAGAGGGGAGTGATCAGACAGCATCCTAGGCAATACTGTGCAAGAACTCATTTGGGCCATCATGGAGGAGGAGGCCAACCAGTAATCTATTCTGGTATGGATGTTATGAAAGGCAGAATAATGGGTGTATCCCCCCTGATTGCGGTGCCTAAACCTCCATACATCTTCCAAGTCTAGTGTGGTAATCGCCAGCTGTATCGCTTGCGCCGCAGCCGAGGGCCTGTGCAGTGGGGCTGCAGACCTATCTAGCGCTGGGTCCAGTACTAAATTCAGATCTCCCCCCCACAAAAGTCGCCCAGCAGGGTAAGTGCGTGCTACAGCCGTCACTTTGTGAAAAAACTCTGGGGAGTCGTAATTCGGGCCATACACGCTGATTATCAACAGATCCAGCCCCATCCCCGCACAACGGGACACCACAAAGCATCCCTCAGGGTCAGCAGTCAAAAGAGTTTGGGAAAGCTTAGATCTAGGGTTGACCCAAGTCAGCACCCCCCTGGCGTGGGATGTAAAACCGGCTGCAGCTATGTTACCTGCCCAGCCCTTACTAAGCAGCATTCTACTCGCAAGGGGTAGGTGCGTCTCCTGTAGGAGAGCAAGATCTACCCGTTGTCGCTGTAAATAGTTCATCACTTTCCTGAGCTTGCGGTGGTCATTAAGGCCGCGCACATTCCACGTGAGGGCTCGGAGTAAAGCTTGTGGAGCGCTGTTATTCAGCGTAGGCGTGGTAGTCATAAGAGTCGTACAAGCACAGCAAGTGCATCAGGCAGTCTCCCCATGTCTTAACAGGCGATGTGCATAAACAATAAAACCACAACAGACTCCTCAACCCACCGTCTATCAACAAACAGTCCTCAAACAGACACACCCCCCACCCACAGCAGACCCCCCCAACCTGGCCTTGCCGACCCCGAGTCCAACCCACCCACCCTCAATCCCCCGCTTAGATTCGACGACTCAAAAGATTCTTTTGGGAGCATCGTGCACGGGGCCGAGATTGCCATGCGACAATCCACCAATGCTTAAATACACAATATCTCAGCAGCCTCGTATGGCTCCCGCCGTGGCTCCATAATCACACCAACCAGTAAGAAAATAAAGGAACCTGAAGTGGCCCCGTGACACTATCAGCCGTGAAAAACAGTATAGAAAGCAACATGCCCCCACCATCTAGGGAGGGATGGCATCGTGACGGTGTCCCCACATGGAATCACAGCGATCGTAACAGTCAGAAACACTATTAGCACAGGCAATCCGTAGGGCACGAACAGATTCTTGAGTCCCACCACAGAGCACAGTCCCCACCCCAGTGTGGCTGTTCGGCAAATGTGACACTGTCCAAGGACCGGGTCCGAAGCACAGCCATCTCAGGAGGAGACCCCACCTCCACCTTACCGCATCTCATGACCTGCTTCAGTAGGGCCACTACTCCTGCTCGTCCAGATGGCTATCCGCTTCAGCCTCAGTGCGCTGCTCCGTGGCGTACCCAGCGATGCTCCTTCTCCCATTTTTTCAGGGCCTGTTGCAGGGTCGAGTGTCCGTGAACAAGTGGGAGTTGCCTTGTCTGTTAACCCTCAGTTTGGCTGGGTAAAGCATGGCATAATCCAGCCCCAGTTCTCTGAGTTGTTTCTTATAGGGAGCAAAGTGTTTACGGGCCTCCTGTACTCTGGGGGTAAAATCCGGGTATAGTAATATTTCTGAGCCCTCGTATTGTAGCGACTTCTTCTCACGGGCCAGTCGCAGCGCAGTATCACTGTCCCTGTAGTTGAGCAGTTTAGCGATTACAGGACGAGGCGGCGCACCCTGGCGCGGACGCGGGCCTAGCGAGCGGTGTGCTCTTTCAACTATGAATATCTGAGAGAAAGATTCGTTCCCCAGCAGAGTAACCAGCAGCTTTTCAACAAAGCGCTCCGTATTTCCCCTCTGCGTTGTCTCGGGAAGGCCCGTTATCCTTAGGTTACACCGACGTGAATGTGCCTCCAAGTCCTCAGTCTTGTCCAGCTGCGCTTGCATTATTTTTTCCACCTTCTTATGGTCCGTGCCAAGCTCCATCTGCGACTCTTCCACCTCCGTGAGCCGTCTCTCAGACATGTCCAACCGCTCTGCATGCTTATCTATCCTCTCCCCCATTCTATCCATCCTGTAGGTCAGGGCATCAATTTTGGAGCCTAAGGTAGTCATGCTGGTCTGTAAGCCTTTCTCCATAGCTAGCAGGATCGACTTTATATCCGTAGTGTCAGCAGCTTCATCGTCTGGATGCATGGCTCCCGTCTCTGCGTCTGCGGCGTCCTACGTCTTAGTCCGCCGTTGACCAAAGGAGAGCTTAGACTGAGTCTTATCACCTTTATCCATTTCCGGGGGGATTCCAAATCGGGCCCCACTACGGGTACTGCTCTGGGCTCTGCTGTTCTCCTGGTCGCAAATACGTGAGTCGGTCGGGTTCTCAAGTCGTTCACTGTTCTTTGCCATGGGGTTTACGCAGTCCTCGTCGCTCCCCGCCACCCTCCAGCAGTTACAGTTTGTAGCAGGTAATCGTGGGTCCGGCCGGGGACCCGACCAAGAGCCGCAATCTCACCACTCCTAGCTATCGTTGCAGCACACTGTCGCAGCCCTCAGGTTCTTGTTCTGATGGGGGAGTTCACAGCTACTCACAGCAGCGGTCGCAACCCCTCAGGATGCGGAGGGGGGCACCACATCCGCTGTACGGCCTGGCGTATCAGTTGCAATGCTGTTTCTCCCGTCTCCTCCTGCAACCGCCGCAGACACTTCCCTCACAGATCTCTGTGCCCGGAGTAGCGAGGGGTCCCACGGCAACGCCACAATTTGTTCCCACCACCTGCTAGCCCAGTAGCGCAACCGCAGCTCTGGTGTGAAATGGACTATGGCTGCCTACTCGCCTCTAACCTGCAGCACAATGTCCAGACCTAGCTTCCAGATATAATTGGCACTGTTCGCGCCTATTATTCGTGAGATGTGGCAGCCTGTATCCCTCACGATCTCCAACCGTCAGATGGATGCCGAATGCGCCTGGGGTCATCTGCAGGGACAATGCAGCACTACATCCACTGGGGGGCCCCCGTACACAGTCTTCCTCCAGGGCCCTCCTTATTTAAAGCGACCCCCGGGCTCAAGCACTAGGCCCCCCTCAGTATGGTAAGCAGCCACTCTCACCGCCGTTCTGGGCCGCCAATGATCTCTCCGCCTCTCAATGGCCGCCGTCTCCTCGCGCTCCCCTGTGATCAGGGAAACAGGCGATTATAGCACCGCGGAGCAACTGCTAGAGGTCCAGACAGAGCGCCGGGACGCTCTACGGTATGGCAAGTCTTCGGCACGGCCCTGCACGACCGGCAGCCCGCTCGCCGAAACCGCCCGATCAAACTTCTCCGTTCCCGGGTGGGCGGGGCTAGTCAGCCGCACGCACTAGCACGCCAGTCAGCCCCTTGTTGTACGCTGGGCCGCGGCTTGCGGCCCAGCTCGGCTGGTCCGTGCCTCTCTCAGTCCCAGGGCGATCGCAGGACGCAGCGACTCCGGTAGAGCCGTCACATGTGCCCCCTCGCCTCACCAGCCCGAGTAGCAGGTCGCCAGCCAACGTAACATCAGTTGGTGTAGGATAATGCAGGATTGTTGTGAACCACCGAGCGAGCTCAAGGCTTACCCGGCCATCTTAGTTGCCGGCAAGCTCCGCCCCATCATGTTGTGCACACACATGCCCTAAGGGCATGTGTGCGCACAACATGAAACTTTGAAAAATGCACAAAAGTGCACTTTTCAAAGTTTTCGCAAATTACCATGAGGTTCAACCTCATGGTAATTCGCTCCCTCTAAGTGCGACTTTGCTATTTTTTAAAGTTTCATGCATTGCGTTTAAGGAATCTCAATTTGAGATTCCTTAAATGCAATTGCAATTTGAGAAATCGCAATTTTGCAATTTCTTAAATTGCGAACAATACAAAAATTGGGATCCATCCCAAATAATGAAATTGCATTCTCAAACGGCCAAATGTTGCGATTCGCACCCTTTGTGAATGCAATTTCTTCAAATCCTATGTGGGTGAACTCTTTTTGAAACGCAGTGTCTCCTTTCACCAGGACATAGATGACACCGAGTTATACCTGGGATTTGATCACCCAAACAACATCCTGAACCTAACTATCAGCATATTGGAAATGTACACATGGATGAAAAATATATGTGTGTTACCTCAAGTCCTAGAAAACACAATTCCTCAATTTGTCTCATAACACAACTGAAAACTACTTACCAACTGGTCTGAAACCCTGAACAAAATGGGGATTGTAAATAATATTGATTATTAGCAAAATCCCTCTGTGTCACTTTGGGCAAAATACTCACTCAAAACACTCACATAAAGGTAATGAATGAAATGCACATTTCCATTTTATAATTATATGTAACATCAGGCTTTTCTTGCCAAACCACACCTGATGTTGCTAGTCTGATATAAGGTCATATGTAGACATGAATTCAATAACATGCTATGAACTGGCCCCCTCAAGATCTAACTTGCTCCAATAAAAGCAGCCCACATTTTGTTGATGCTTTCATTTCCAGGACTATGTGAACTCATCACTCAAGTCCTGGCCTACACTGGCATATGTTAACTGGTAAATAGCTGCCTTTAAATGTATTTAGTGCCTACAATGTCTTAACATACTTACTTCTGTTACACCAATTATAATCGCTACTTAAGAAGTCTCCCACCTACAGCCCTTGTTTCTCTAATTGAGAAGTCAGAGTAAATGTTGTAAGGATCAGAGCCTATGACTGAAGCACAAGAACAAGTAACTGTATCAAAAAGTGAAGCCTTTATTCTGGATCCAGAGAAGGCACCTCACCAACCAAATACCATATCAAACCAATATTAGAGCTCACTGTTAGCAACATGTTGCCTAAGCAATTATCACACTTCAAAGAAAAATTGGATATATTTGTGACCCATCAAGTACAGAAATAAATACTTCTTCCACTGTTGTGAAAATTGTACGAGTAGGAATAAATCCATCTTTTTTCTCAGGGTATTTGACATGGACTAGGTCTTTGCTCGGGCTTGATGTAATGCAGATTAAGAAAATACAAATGTTCTTTGTATTACATTTTACGCCATGCACAATTAACCCATGGTGTAGGTAGAACTGATTCTGAACCAAAGCCTGAAGATAAAGCAAATGGAAATGAAGAAACAAAATAGAGTACAGCGTGGTAAGGAGGATGAGACAAGTAAATCTGTAAGTGGTGAAATGGACACAAGTCATAGGTACAGGAAAACAGATCCTACCCAAATGGACACCAGAGCATCAAAATACAAATAATGGGACAGTGAAATCTAGAAAAGATACATGGACACTGGAGCTGAGAGACCGAAAACTGTTTCAGCGAGATACAGGATCACAGCGACACAGACAAATGAAATTAAAGAACAGAAACATATAATGGTATGTTGCGACATGACATCAAAGACACTGGGCCAAGGAGACGTGAGAACAGAGACCGGAAAACACAAGACACTGGGATTAGAATATACAGACAAAGGGGCAAGGAGATGCAATCACCTCTATGGACACAGTAGAGCAACAAGGACTGGGAGATTGAGAGATGGGGACTGGATCAGGGAGATATAGACACTACATTAAGAAGAGAAGAACATTAGAACGGGTAATGGATAATTCTGGAAGAGGGAGGGCCAACCCCTAGGAAAGAGAGCTTCCGACTTTGAAACCAGGAGCCACAAGTGACTAGGCAAGGGAGACATTAACACTAGGATAGCGAGGCAGGGTAGTGGGGTAAGGAGATACAGACACCTCTACGCAGAGCAATTGATGTTATGATAGGGTTAAACAGAAAATGGTACTGTGATACTCTGGCATGGAGACAGGAACACAAAAGCACAGAGACACAATAACCAGTAAATAGGGCAGGGAATCATACTCTTGTCCAGGAAGACATGGACACTTAGGCAGGGAGGCATGGCTACTGCAAAAGGCATACACACTTGAATTGAGAGGTATGGCATCTGAAAAAGGAAGAGAAGAAATGTGGCGAGAGATTCAAGTAAAATGGAATAGAGAAAGAATGATTCTGTGACTGGAATACTGACACCAGTCCAGCAATACACAGCTACAGGGTCGGGGAAACATGGGCACTATGAAAAGTACATATAGGCATTGGCACTGGTACATGGAGTGTTCCTCAACTGTAATACATATGTCATATAATGTAACAATAATACCTCATCCACTGCACTGACCTGAACACTCAATTGCTGGTAAGCTGATATGAACGTAAGAATAGTAATGTTGTGCATATCAAGGGATGCAGTGGTTAGATTGATGTAGTGGATACAGTACTATCGTAGTTAGATATCATTGACCATGATATAGTTTCATACAACCCTCATTGGAGACCAAGATGTGCACATTACACTGCGAAAGGGAGACACAGGGAACCTGGGACAAGTACAATCAAACAGTGACATACAGGCAGGCACAGAGAAATGACACAAACATAATGTTACTTGTACGTGAAATGACTGAGACTTGAACAAGTGGACATGGGCATGAGTCTAGCTAGGGAGACACTTGGCTGGAGATGTTGACTAAGCAAGGAAAGAAAAGGCACTGGGATTTGAGACTCAGACACTAGGATAGGAAGATACCAGTCAGCCAAACCAAGGCACAAAAGGGCAGCACGGGCACTAAGAAATGGAGAGATGAACATTGGATCAAGGGGTACGATCAAAGAAATATGAAGACACATATACATAAATGGGGAAACCAAAACTTGAGTTCTGGGACAGGGGAACACTAATACTGATACAAGAACAAAAAGACACTGATACAGTAAGGCACAGACATGGATGCTGGGACAGACAGGGACATAGAAACTCGGATATAGACACAGGATGAAGGAAGAGAGACAAAGGCACATACTCCCGGACAGGGGTATATTGAGATAAGGACACATAAATGCAGATCCAAGAAGATAACAGTGGTCTCGAAGAACCCAGACACATGGACAGAGAGGCACTTCCATTGCAGCAGGAAGTTAACACCACTGGAATAGGGTGAGATGGTCACTAGACGGGGAGACATGACCCCTAGACAGGTAGACAGGGGCACAGAGTCAGGGAGACAGAGACACTTGAGATAGTGAGACACAGAAATTGAGGAAAGAAGACACAAATAGTGTGACAGGGAAAAACAGACAAGGCGGCATGGAATCTGAGGCAGGTAACAGAGAGACTGGTACAGGAAGGAGAGGCAGATATTCATGAATCAGAAGATACTGGGGAAGGGAAATAGATAAGAGCAACAGAACATAGAGACAGACATAAATAGTACACTGGGCCAGGATAACACAAATACTTGGACATTCTAAAAACGGTATAGCCATGGGTCCAGAGGGAACATCACTGGCACAACTAGATATGGCCACTACAAGAAGACCTAGCCACATTTACAGGGACACATAGTAGCTGACAAAGGGATTTACTTTCAACTGCTCTGTCTGAAAACCTGTGCAACCTTTGGGCCGGTATTCCTATAGCATATACAATTTCTCCTTTTATAAGAAATATTCTTTTTCCAGATGCACTGCTGACAAGTCTATCATCAACCGTCCTCTGCTGAATTTTATCTTGTGAATCCTGATGACTGTGTATCCAATTTAGAGTTTGGCAGACAGGGTACTATATCGCAAATGCCACGGATAACCCTGCCCGCCAAACCCTCTGTCCCCCTGCTTTTAGAGACAGGCAGAACTTAAGTATTTCATCAATGGAGCTTCCATTAGGTCAGTTGATGTAATACGTTGAAGTAGGGGCCTGTCGGGGTACGACTTTACCGTCCACCCTATTTAAGACGGGCGGTGTAATGTCTTTTTTTTTCATGCCTGGTATCTCTAGGAAAATGACTCCCACATTTTACGAGAAAACTTCCAGGTTTGGGTCATTAGTTTTCCCTTTTTAAAGAAACAAACTCCAGCTTTGAGAGCCTGTTTCTGTAAAACAAGATACATTGGAAACGTTTGGTGGAAACCCTGACAGACAGAACTCTGCCCTCCAAACCCTGAAGCAGCCCCTATGTGTCTTCTGCAGATGTTGTCCTGATACTCAAATATATACTTGTTTCAAAACATGGTTGCCTCCAACCTGCTTCTGTCTTTCTGCACCCTTCTACTCTATCTTGGCTTCACAGCACCTCCTGTATCTCTGTTTGTGTCTACTTTGCTTGCAGTCTTTCTGCTCAAATGGCATTTCAGTTTTCTCTAGCCAGAACATGAGGACTCCTTTTTGCTTCATTTAAAAACAATCACAGATATGGTGGTCTGAGACCCCAGCAGCGCATGTCTCCTCTTATGGCCTCTGTCCAATTTTAGAGAGGAATATGTGACCTATCTCATTAAAATTCATGAGATTGGATCCCACTTTGATACAGAGTCTTAAGAACCGGCCGATTAGGCTGTAGTTTGGTTCTTAGATTTTTTTACTGGTCAAAAAATACTGATTACAATTTGCGACTAGTATTTTGCGACCAGTTAGTCATAGATTTGACTGTTGGTGACATGTATGATAAAAGTGTTTAAAATTGTCCATTAAAAAATTATGTGAACAAAGGTTGGATATTGTGTTAGCTCACTACACTCAATACTGTTGTTTGATGTAGGAACATCAAAGAATTTTTAACTATAATATTTCTTTTTGAATGTGCCCGGAAGCTGTCTCAGCCCGGGCTGACACCTCTCAGCCCACTAGTATTTTCCCGTTTTTATATATTAATACAGATAAAGGAAAACTTGTTTTCCGTCTGTATTTATAGGTAAAAATCCGTGAAAACCGGGAGCCCTAATTATAGTTCACCGCTGTCCTTTTTGAAGGATATGTAAAACTGAAATATACATGTACATATAAGCATGAGAAAGATAAGCTTATTTGTGTTAAACTCATTACTAATTAACATAGGCAACTCATAATTTGTACTGCTAGTATGACCAGCCAAAACTTTTTACATACTTAACTACTGACTTTATTGTTCAAATGTTACTTACTCTTCTTCCTTTTTACCATCCTTTTTGTCGTCTTTCTTTTCTTCTTTTTTCTCTTCTTTCTTTTCCTCTTTATCTTTCTTTTCCTCTTTAATTTCCTTTTCATCCTCTTTTCTGTATAATATTTAGAAAGTGCAATATGGAATAAGAAATACTATGCTTAGGGCTGAAACCAAAGAGTGGGGCTTGGGTCTAGGTCTAGTGGAAGCCAAATTGTCAATGAAAAACAAATGTGTGACACTTAGGAAAACATCCTAAAATGTGTTTTGAAACGATTATCATAACATAACTACAGAAAGTCTGTTTTGCTTGCTCTTTCTACAATTTAAAAAGTCAGAAAGGAGAAAATGCATTGTAAATATGTCTGACCAAAAAGGGGGAGGAAAACCCCACAGCATTACTTGCCACACATTGTTTTTCATGACAACTGCAGCCAAGGTAAACCTTCTCTACTGTGGAACTCTGGAGTTTGAGAAAGGAATGATTGCAGGAGAGGGGATTAAAAGCTCCTATATGACACTGCTTGAAAAAGTCAACCATTTCATTAATTTATAGGAGTGTTTGGGCACTCACCAGTAAAAATACTGAGGGCGATGCCCCTTGGATATCAAAACCACAATATTGATGGGACACATTATTGAGGACAGAATATCAAAAATAAAATATTGACCAGTAAGTAAGTCTGGATTTTCTTATTGAACTTCATATTTAAGTGCTGATGCAGTACATAAATCATCAATATACATAGTTGAGGAATTAGGAATAGTACTTTTCTATATAAACATACCTTCGATATTCTGACCTTGATGTTCTTATACCACAATATTGTTGGTGTGAATATTCAGTAGAACGGTCAAACTGAGGGATGAACTATGATCACAATTCTCTTATCAAGAAAGATTTTATTTAATCAGTTGTATGTAGGTACATATTTGAGGCCAGATTTATCATTGTATTGCATTGCTCTTGCATCACACATGGTGTTGCAACGTCACCCGATACCTAAGTCAGATTTACCAAGCAACGCAATGCTTCCTTGCATTTCCCTGCATTGTTTGGTAAATCTGGAGTAATGCAAGGCAGCGCAGGTCTCTGCCTTGAGT
Source organism: Lissotriton vulgaris (assembly GCF_964263255.1). Classification (NCBI taxonomy): domain Eukaryota; kingdom Metazoa; phylum Chordata; class Amphibia; order Caudata; family Salamandridae; genus Lissotriton; species Lissotriton vulgaris. Next base: position 408,387,180 of record NC_141696.1, on the reverse strand, counting down.
TATTCTGCCCTAGGAAGGCATTCCATGGTTGGTGCTTGAGTGTTCCCACACATGCACCCATTTATTTTGGCACATTCTGACATTTACCAAGATTGGTAAACCTCAGAATGCGTCAGAATACTGCGCCTTTCCCTGGGAGGCGCAACGAGAAAAAATATCTTTATTTCTCTTCATTGTTTCCTCTTTTTAAGTGTGTTGCATTTTGCATCCACTAAGGATTTGTTGTGTGCAGGAAGATGTATCTTCCTGCACAAAAACAATCCTGCCTGCAATGTAGGCACCCTTGCACTATGTTGCAAGGGTACCTGAGATGGCGCTAGGCAGCAGATTGAGTGCCAGTGCAGGCAGAGAGCAGGAATGCTCAATTTATTGGTAAATATAGCTCATCCCTACCCTACCCTCTCCTTTTCAGGCAGCGCAATTAATCTAATACATCACAAAGGCAGCGCAGCAAGTTGTCCTGCTACGTTGCATGAAATATTTATCAATCTGGCCCTTGATATTTGTCTAGCACAAACCTAGCCAAAAAAGCAGTGAAGCCCTGTACAGGATCAATGGTACATATTACTGTATGGACAATGAGTTTGAGTGCACAACAGGGGCAACGTACATATGCCTTTCACCCTACCACCATTTCACAACATGTTTTAGGAATGCACCCAGGGACATCACAGAGTGCAACACATGTATATTGTAATTGGCTACTAGCCAAGCTATTATACCTTTGTAAATGAACACATTTGAATCTTTTAGGAGAAATATGTCTGGCACTGATACAAAGTTAAAATATACAATAATATCAGATAAGAATTTTGAGGTACTTTCTTTTTACACAAGTGCCCACGTTGCTACATTGAGGAGCCATCCTAGCTTATTCTTTAATTAGAGACAGCCTCTGGCCTTTAAAAGCCAAAACGATTTACTAGGAAACCTCTTTAAAATCTCCATACCCAAAAGCCTTTGGTGATGTTGACATTGAAACAGCATCAAAGATGTGGTGGGATCTCCGCCACAAATTTAATACTTTAAAAATAATAAAAGAACATGATGATAACACTATCAGCCAGCAAAGAGGTATGCAATTGGGTAGAGGAAGGGAGAAATAAATACCTGAGGGCTTCTAAAGGTGAAGGAACAGGACTATTTTACGACAGGTGAGAACGAATTGTGTAGGTGTCCAACGTGGGATTTTGTATTATAGAGAAACCTGAACAGAGAAAAACCTTTACAGAGAAAACCACTTTACAAATAAAAACAATTTTGCATGTTTATTTCCAGATTACTTCATAATTAGTATTTAAATAAAGCGGTTACAAATGCTATGTAGGGTAAGTATAGTTTTCATGATTGTAAGGTCATGGTTATGGAAATTGCTACTTTCAGGGATAAGAAATGATAACAGTTAGTCTTTGGGTTGAGTGAAGAGTTCATTTTTGGGTAAGGGGTGCTGTCAAACTAACATTGGGCTATGGTTTGTTTTATGAGTGCTTATAATAATTTAACAAATGTAGTCGAGATTTCTCTGTGGTGGTTTTTCAATACAAGTATTTCTCTGTAAAAAAATATAGATCCATCAAACAGATCTAGAAGGGCAGAATCCATGCCAGGTTTTCAGTCTAAATAAGATATGTTTAGAACGTATCTACAGTGTCAGGGGTTATCCTGAAAATGTGGCATGGGCATAGCTCCTGGGCTTAGGTTGGACACCCATACTCTAAAGATTTCCACATAGCTAGGGTGGTTTTACTTACTGCTCCTTGTTATTGCAGTTGTTGACATTGAATTGAGACAGCACCCATTGACTGAAATTATACAAATAAAACACAATGGCACAGTAAGTTAAAAACATATTAATAGCTTTAGACAACAGCACATAGCGTGGAGCATATCGAGGCTTCCAAAAATCGATAAGTCCACACTAACCATGACAGTAGGCACGTGGTGACTCATTGGATCAGGAGTGGTGTATTAGTGACCCATACACAATGGCGGCAGGGGCAGCCTGTGTTTGCAGCTGGTATGGCAGGAAACACAATTTTCAATGGTAGATTGGGCTCATTGTGGGGGTCATATCTAAAGATATGCCCTTTTCCATTGCTGACACCGTGAACCGTTTTCGGGTTGCAGTACAGATGTTGGGAATAGGGGAACGGCAATAATCAGAACAGTAGCTTGCTGGCTTACATTTGGGAGGTGCGATACTCACTGAGCATCCCAAGACCTATTGATGTCCATCTATCATAGACCAAGTAGCCCAAGTGGCTTCTATCATGTTGCTAAGACCCAGAGAAGGGAAAAATGAAATGCAGAACCACCCTCTGCCAATAGCTCCCATTCTACCTGAGACAAAATGGAGAAGTTAATTTGGTGGGTACTAGAATTTGCCTTATTGGCCTAATAGGGCAAGTAAAGCTCTTCCCGACTGTCCGCTCCACGCACATTTCCCATCTAGTTAGGACATTTCTGTAATAGGGGCCCAAGAATAGCCACTACAGACATAATTTAGTTACATGCAAGGTGAGTATCTGTATAATATTGCTCTAACATTACTTAACTACATTAAATTACCATATTGTACCAGGTGGCCTTTAAAGAATAAGCTGTGAATGCTCACAATAAAAATGAATTTAAACAAAGAGGAGTCTTAGAGACTGAACTAGCTTACAGTTCACAAGACAGGCAGGCAGGCCAGCTGGTAAATGCATTATATATGGTCAGTGCTACTATCCTTGTTGAATCAGGATGCCAAAGAGTTTGATGAAGAGGTCTGAATGAAACACACGCTGAATTGGGTAAAATTGACTGTACCAATCAGACATACAGACCATCTAAGTGACAGGAAAGGGATCCACACAAAAAGCCGATATATTGACTACAACAAAGTTATCAGAAATGAAATTAAGTATACATGTCCATCCACAATGAAGCATTACACACACTTGATAATATCTAATGCATTTTTACTATGCTTGCATTACAGTAATGAAATTAATGGAAACAAAAACACAATATAAAACACAACATGAGACATTATATGGCAGTCAAAAAATGAAAAAAGCAATTTGCATTAAGAAGAGGAGTCTCATGAATAAACTTGTAATCCCAATAAAAATGGCAATGCCCTATGAAATACAGTAATCACAAATGAAAAGTGGTAACTACAAATAGGGCAAAAGAAACCAGCGACCTTAACTAAACACTCTACATAAAGCTCGGAACCCACACAGGTCCTTTTTTCAAGTTCAGGATTCAATTCTGATTGCAGCACAAACAGAATGTTGCACACGGATTGGGATTGCGATTTGTGGGATAATAATCACATTATTATAGTTTACCCCTGATGGCTTCTTACAGGTCAAACCTACCGAAACTTGTGGGGAAGAAAGGCTCATAAATGTGACAAATCATGCATGATTAGGGCCCTTCAAGTTGTGTGCAACAGGGTCGGGTATTACCACACTTGGAGAGAGGCAATGTGGTAAATACCTCCACTATTTAGTCATCAACTTGGAAATGAGGCATAACATATAGCATTGGTTTTTAACGCCCCATATTTTGCATGTTTTCACTTTTTTTACGGGCCTCGCCGTGATAAATTTCAGGAGATTTTGCCTGCTGGTTCTATCTGAGTAAATCTGTGAAGGTGTGTTTATTAACACACAATTCCTAATTCCAATCTAAAATAGTTGTCAAAGGGATCAGGATTTAGACATTAACTTGCAGTGAGGGCCTCTGTGATTGAAAAATTATTCTGTAAATGATGCCTCTTTCTCATGTTGAAAACTCAAAATAGGAGGGATTTACCACACCTGGTGAATACCTCTTCTGGGGAAATGCTTTTTCCCAGATGTGGTTACTACTCCACTCTGCTGGATTGGACTTCGTGCTACTGGGACCTTTGCTCTTGGACTCCTGGTTCTGGGCTGCTGACCTGCTTCTACACCACTGCTCGCCGGACCCGCTTCGCAGGGGAAGCCGCCGGGGAATCTGTGGAGCTGCTGTGCTGACAGAGGAGTGTTGGGGCATCTGCTAAGGGCTGCAAGCGTTCTGCAGGGACTACATCTCCCAGGAGTCCCTGCCTGGCCAATTTAGATCACCTGGCCCACTTTCCCTGTTAGCCCCGCCCCCTGTGCACAGATCGTGTAAAAGAGACTCCCTGCCTCTCACCTGTGGGAACCTTTGCTGGATTGGACTTCGTGCTACTGGGACCTTTGCTCTTGGACTCCTGGTTCTGGGCTGCTGACCTGCTTCTACACCACTGCTCGCCGGACCTGCTTTGCGGGTCCCGCTTCGCAGGGGAAGCCGCCGGGGAATCTGTGGAGCTGCTGTGCTGACAGAGGAGTGTTGGGGCATCTGCTCAGGGCTGCGAGCGTTCTGGAGGGACTACATCTCCCAGGAGTCCCTGCCTGGCCAATTTAGATCACCTGGCCCGCTCTCCCTGTTAGCCCCGCCCCCTGTGCACAGATCGTGTAAAAGAGACTCCCTGCCTCTCACCTGTGGGACCCTTTGCTGGATTGGACTTCGTGCTACTGGGACCTTTGCTCTTGGACTCCTGGTTCTGGGCTGCTGACCTGCTTCTACACCACTGCTCGCCGGACCCGCTTTGCGGGTCCCGCTTCGCAGAGGAGGCCGCCGGGGAATCTGTGGAGCTGCAGTGCTGACAGAGGAGTGTTGGGGCATCTGCTCAGGGCTGCGAGCGTTCTGCAGGGACTACATCTCCCAGGAGTCCCTGCTTGGCCAATTTAGATCACCTGGCCCGCTCTCCCTGTTAGCCCCGCCCCCTGTGCGTCACATCTAACCTATAATAGTGGTGTCTACTTCCGCTGCGCAGGAGCGCGTGGGAGCGTCCCGGGAGAAGCCCGGGACAAGGGCGGGACCGTCTGTGGCCGTCAGGGGCCGAAGGAGGCCGGGCTGGGCCTACCCTCTAACATTGTGCCTTTATTTTACATGATATAGTCAGTTATCAGGAAATACCTGGTGTTTGCATATATATTATTGTTAATCCTATAGTTTCTTTACTGTGAAGTATGTCTTTGAACTCAAACCCAACTGCTCTGATCCCCACTCAGGCCGAGACGGGGCCAGTTATCCTGGGCCCTTTAGACAAATATTTCAGTCGGGTAACCCAAGATATTGACAAAGAAATAGCTTTGGCCGAGAGGCGCGCCGAGCGTAGGTTATCCATTGAACTCCTTAAAATTCCCTTAGAGAAAAGGCCACCCCAAGGTTTCCCTGCATTGGCATTGGCTCCTCCCTTGTCATCTTTAACCCTGCCAGTTGTATTGGAAACGCCTTATGCCTTTCCCCCTTCACCAGAGCTGTTGGCTGGCTCGGCTGTGGGCTCCATTGAGCCTATTTTTTTGCCCACCTCGCACACATTAACAACCAGTTCACCTACAGTGCAGGTGATTACTGCCCAAGCGAGTGTGCCCATTTCGTCCCCCACCTCGCCCCTAACAATAACTGGTTTATTTCTAGGGCAGGTGACCACCGCCCAGTTAAGTGTGTCGGCTCACATTGATAAAACTGAACCAAGTATTAAAAGGAAAAGAAGTGCTCTCCCGAAGAAGTGTACTCTTTCCAAACACCCGAAAAAAATAAGGAAGGTTGGAGTAGCCCTGCGCCCTTCTAGTGAGCCTATTGGGGCTGCCCCTGGTGGGGAAGACCCTACTAAGGATGGAGTTGTTTCGGTTAGTCCTGCATCTAATACGAATGTCTCTTCGGCGATGGGATTGGCTGAGACATTATCTTCCGCTCCAGTTCTGCTTCTCGATTTGGAAAGGTTGATGAGGTCTCTCCTGAACCCTATCGAGGAACAAGTTAAAAAACTAGCTGATCGATTAGATCATTTTGAGCAGGCAACCCTAGATAACTTCTTTTCTACCAAAGCCCTAATCAAGTCCCATCCCAGGACTGGGGGAAGTACCAACTCTTTGAAACCAAATGTCCAGGCCAATGGTGTGTCCATTGTAGTGCCCTCTCCGCCTATAGTTAGCATTGCTAGCAAGCCTCAGTCGAAGGGCCAAACCCCTAAGACTAACTCAGTTTTGTTGGACCGCCCAAGTAGTAATACTAGCAAACAAACCAAGCTGCCTGATACCATGGCTATGGGTAACAAGGAGAGTTCTAAAAATGGTAATCCTGTCTTTAATGGTTCGCAGCCTTTACCAAGTAGCTTAAAACCCCGTTCTGGTGTCCCAGTTAGGGGTAACAAAGAGAGTTCCAATATCAAAAACACTGCATTGAGTTGTTCCCAGCCACTACCAAGCATCTCAACATGTCCTGCTGCTCCTGATATAAGCCGGCCTACTAACCTCCCAGTGAGAGCTCCGCGTCGGATACCTCCCATGAATCTCACCCCGGACTCTTACCCCTATGTGGTTGTCCTCACTAATGTACCACTTCTGTTGGCCGGGCAAAGAGAGTCCTTCCAGATGCTAAAGAACAAGGTAATGCACTGGTTGAAGGCAAATAGACCATTGCCCGGGGAAGTGGACGGGCTGATTATTGGAGTGAGAAGAACAGATTGGGTAGGTTGCACTCCTAAGAACCTGGGGGGGGGAGTGTATAGTTGTTAATTTTCAAGATCCTAGGGTGGCACGTTTGATTACAAAGCAAAATTGGGGCCCAAGTAGTGGTGGAATTGGTGTTGTTGATCTTACATTTTTTTACCCAAGACCAACAGGTATACAATTTGGAATGATCAGTGAACCAGGTTGTTTTAATAATTTCCCCTCCCAAGGGTTTGCACCTTTTACTGTACCCTCTCAACGGGGCAACTTCCATAACGGATTAATGTATAATCAGTTTGAAGTAATGAATGATCTAGGGTGGAGCTATTGACCAAGTTCCGATTACTGCCTGAACAACAGGGAAAGTATGTCCCATAGGGAGATATGTGGGAAACCTATGTTAACTGTTTTGTCCAAAAATGTGGTATCAAATGAAATAAGAACTTGTGAGGAGAGTATGATTTTGGATGAAACTTGTGGGGAGTGTATTCCTACTTCTGGGGACTCCGAAAGAGAGGTATCAATTATATTAAGTACCGTGGACACCCAGGAGGTTGATCATCGCATGGAGGATACCACCCGGGGGAGGGGGGATGGGCGAAATGGATCTAGGGTGTCCTGTACAGGAGAGTTATCTAAGGACAGCCCCGGGAAGCTCCTCTCATGGAACATCGCGGGGCTGAACAGTAAGCTGACGTCCCAAAATTGGATTGATTTCATTAATGGTTTCGATCTCTGTTTATTCCAGGAGACGTGGGCTTGCGACCCTATATTTCTTCCTGGTTATTTAAATTTTTCAATTCCAGCCATAAGAGGTTCTAGGGGCCGACCGATGGGAGGCCTGACTATTTGGGTTAAGCAATGCCTTCAGTTGACAATCAAAGTGTTGGATCTGGGTTGTAAAGACATCCAAATGTTAAGAATAACCTCAGAAAAGCGTGGAGGAATAGATTTGTATAACATTTATGCCAGGGGTAGTACCATTGGGAGCTCTCCAATTTTAGAGGCGCTGTCCACTTCCCTGGAATCTCAGTCTTTGGGTAACAAAGTTGTAGTAGCTGGTGACCTAAATAGGACCTTTGAACCATTGGATAGTTCGGACGATCCCCTAGGGCATGAAGAAGATACACAGTGGGGTGTTCTCACTTTACATCTGGTTCCTGTCAAGCGATGGACGAAAGATATATTACAACTGAATGCCATCTGCTTGGAACATGGTTTGAGAGCCCTAAATGGGAGGACGAAGGGCGACAGGGAAGGTGCTTGTACATTCAACAATGGTCATGGTCAAAGTCGGATAGATTAAGTCCTTTGCAGCCTTAACTTGTGGCAGTTGGTATGTGACATGAAAATTGAGGGTAGACTAGAAAGTGATCATAATCCCCTCTGTGTGTCTCATGATTGGTGGATGGCCACATCAGGGAACCCCCAATTAAGTAATGGCCTAATGCCTACTATGGCCAATGACATGCACAGACTTAACTGGCCGAGGGTACTAGCGAATGCAGAGGCTATGAACTTTATAAGTTCTAAAGTGGATACTGCAATCGCTGCTATGGAGGCTGCAAATCCTATAACCCCAGGTTCAAGGGAAAAAACGGACATACATAACAAGCTCTTTTCCACTCTAAAACCGCATTGTTTGAGGTCCAGTAATACAAACAGGAAAAAACCACCCAAACCAGCTAGTTGGTAGAACCACCAGTGCAGGGCAGCCAGGCTAAGCTTGGGATGTGCAATTAGGAATAGGGATAAGGTAGCGATTGGTGAGGCCAGGAAGCACTATAAGGCTTGTGTATTACTGGCAAAAAAAACATGGGATGAAAACCACTGGGTTGAGCTAAAGGAGGCCCCAGGGGCGAAGGATTCCAGGTTGTTCTGGAATATTGTCAAGTGGGGTAGAGGAGGACTTCCAAACAAACCTGATAACAATGTCGCAGAGGGTGCCTGGGTGGATTATTTTGAACCGCAGTACGCTGAGTCAACGGAGTTTAATGACGTGAAGGTAGTTTCTGCTGTATTCCCTACAGGGAATTTATTTTCCATCAAAGAAACTGAAGCTGCAATAGGCGCTGCCAAAGGGGGAAGAGCCCCGGGTTTAGACGGGATACCCTCTGATGTTCTTATAAATGACAAGGCGAGGTGGGCTAGGTATATATTTCTCCTAGGAAATGCAATTGCAAAGGGAACAGTAGTCCTGGAATTATGGAAGGGAGCAACTATTATACCCATATATAAAAAAGGAGATCGGTCCCTTCCGGCCAATTATAGGCCGATAAGCTTGATTGCCACTATCCAAAAAGTGGTGGGGAGAATGGTGGTAAACAGGCTAATGGACTGGGTAGATGAGGAAAATGCCCTGTCCCCATATCAGGCTGGATTCCGGCGGGCAAAAAGCACCGTTGATCAGGTGTTTCGTTTTGCTCTGCTGCAGTGGGGGACGGTGGTGCTTGGCGAGGGCAGCCTGTATGTCGCTTTTGTTGACTTGCGGGCTGCCTTCGACCTGGTCCCAAGGAGAAAGCTCTGGGCAGTCCTGAGTGATATAGGCCTTCCAGCTGAGTTGCTCACCCTGATAATGAGGCTACATGAATGTAACTTCGCCAAAGTCCAGTGGGGCACGAATGGCGAATCGTCTGCCGATTTCCCTATTGGACGCGGAGTACGACAGGGGTGTGCTATGGCCCCCCTGCTTTTTCCCTTTTTATTAACGGAATTGTGGCTAGGATGCTGGATGCCAGTGTCGACGCACCTTCGTTGGCGGGCGTCAGGGTTCCGATCCTGATGTTCACCGATGATACGTTGGTTTTATCTAAAACACCGGCAGGCTTGCAGCGAGCCCTAAACATCTTTGATCTCTTCTGTGGGGAACATGGCCTGGAAGTTAACGTGGGTAAGACCAAGCTGATGGCCTTCTTATCTAAGCGTTGACCCCGGCCCAAAATACTTTTGAATAACTGTGAGTTAGAGGCTGTTTCTGTATTTACATATCTAGGGGTGCAGATAGCAAATATTCTAAAATGGTCCCAGCATGTTGAAATGGCGGTATTGAGGCATCAACAGATTTCGGGGGTACTCCGGGTGGAACACAAAAAGTCAAAATCAAAGCCCATAAAACCAGTCCTAGCAGTATATGACGCTAAGGCTATTGGGTCTGCTCTATATGGGGCAGAGTTATGGGGCTTTGATAGGCTTCTCCCTCTACAGATATCGGAGAATAGGTTCCTAAGGGGAATCACAGGTCTCCCCCAGAGTACACCACTGATCCCGCTTGGTCTTGATCTAGGGAGAAGATCAGTTAGTGACCGAGCGCGATTGCGCCCGATCCTTTACTGGAGACGCCTCTGGACTACTCCGGAGATAAGGCACTACGCAGAGGGGTTACTTGCCATAATCAAAGCTGACATCTTCCACAAAATAGTGTGGTTAAAAAATCTTAGAGCGGCTTTAGGGACTTAGGACTCTCTAAACTATGGGACAATCCATCTGGAGAACCCTTTCCAAGTAAAAATACAATCAAAAGTGTATACTGGGATTGGATAGTTGGTAAACTTTGGAGTAGAACGAGGTCAGATACAATGGCGGGGCGCTTCCTAGAAATCAAACTGTGTCCTATACTGGAACTATATTGGGACAGTATTACAAACCCAGAGGATAGGAAGCTTTTCTTCCAGTTGAGATCAGGTGCCCTCCCTCTGAGATCATTGACGGCTAGGTGGAGGAGTGTAACTACCTCGTCCTGCCCGGTTTGTGGTGCAATTAAGGAAAGCACAGGTCACTTTTTATTCGTGTGCAAAGCTTATGCCACCCCGAGAAGAGTTTGGCTAACTCCTGTCTACAGAAACCTAGGGACATCCAGGGGTGTTGAGGCACTACGAATCATTTGTACCACCACTGATATGCCTATCGTTTTAGGAACAGCAAAGTATCTGGGGTGGGCTTGGTCTATTAGACGGAGGACAATCTCTTCCAATGTAACATAATTAGGGTATCAAGGGATATTTGTGCAAATGTATACTAAATAATTTCTTTTATTGCTCATGTATGTACAAATGTTTTAAATAGTCTTTATAAACAAGGAAAATGTTATTATTATGTATTTTAAATGTATGTTTGTGCTTTTATGAGCATATTCCTCGAATAAAGCCTTGAAATCCTAAATCCTACTACTCCACTCTATTCTGAAAAACATGTAACAAGGGACATAGTATGTCAGACCCTGCAACTTCAGGGTGCACAATGACAAAGCAACAAGGCTATGAGTGCAATTGGCCGCAAGTGACCACAATGACTTCTGGATCCAGCGACCTGGACACAAGTGACCACAATGATCTCTGGATCCAGTGACCTACCTTGCTAACTAGATGCTGGACATCTACACATTGCAGATCATAAAGGGAGCAACCAAACCAAAAAAAGCAAGAAAGTATGGTGTGTTTGAAGAGCATCAAAGTATTGTTATGGAGGTACCCTTTATGTGAGGGGGTGTTTGCCAAGCTCCTCAACTCACATCCACTTATTGATCTCTAAGGCAACCTGACTCCATACCTGGTCAAGAGTTCAAGGAGCTCCATGAGTGTTTGCGTATGCTGTCACTTGTCAAAATAAATATTTTGATGTCCAACACTTCCATGTGGTGAGATGTATAGCAGGCTTATGCTTTTTTCAGACACATAGAACTCACTGGGCTTGCCTGGGACATGCTTGTAGGCAATGCTAGCAGCAGGTAAAGGGCAGACCTGCAAAGATTGAGTAGAGCCTCAGGCTTAGTCCTATCATGGAAAAGGTGGCACTATACGAGTTCCAAACTCAAGGTAGGCCATAACAACAAGGGTCCAAAATGTGCAAGTTGACTATATGATCTGTTCTCTTCAGGGCATCTCCATCTTATATTCCCAAATATGGAACACTGGATAGAAGTCCATGGCCACTAATCCTCAAACATTTCAATGGACAAACTGATCAGGCCGAGTCAACCTTTACCTCTTCATAGACATTGGTGCTGGAACTGTTTTCGGAGCACTCAATCTGTTATGATAGCTAGACAGCACTTTGCTCCTTTAGGCAGATGTTCCCAGGGACTTTATGAACGTGAAGTTAAGTATAGTAAATCTATATTGAAGTAAATAAATTTAGATAAAATATTGGTAACTGTTAGAAATGGGTGTCTCTGGTTGGCAATGGCTGGCGCCAATGTCCAAATAGGGACCCTTCTTCCAAAGTCAGGGCAAGAGAGCTACCCCCTTTGATAACCCCTGCTCAACCCTGTGATAATGTAGCACGAGCAGTTAGTCCTATCTCAGAGGCAGTGTGTGAAGCATTTATGAACATGCACAATAAGGTAGTAACGACACCACAAAAGGACACAACTCAAGTAGGTATAGAAAAATATTATCTTTATCTAAGGTTTAACTCAAGACTCTGAAAGCATTTTAAAAAGGCACAATGCACGTAAATCACTAGGGACTTCAGAATGCACTAACGTATCCACCAGAACGTGGCGCTGACTGAGTTCAACGCTCTGGCCTACACAACCTGTTGCGCACCAGGTACCTGCCGTTTGAAGGGGACACAGCGCACAGCTTCTCGAAGAAGCAGACACGGTGACAGGCGGACTCCCAGCGACTACAAGTCTTGGCTGCAGTGGTCCACAACGTGCACCCACAATGATTCTGGCACTCGGGGACAGGTGGGCTCTCAGTGGCAGCATGCGGCTGCGGAAGCCCGGGCTGGTGGTGGCGATGATTCGCGTCGTGAAGCTCTGTGGTGGGCTCACAGCGGCAGCAGCTGTCTCATAGCTGCAGTGGCCCACAGGACAAATCACGATGATGCAAAGTTGGCAAGGGTGCAGGCACTCAGCAGCAGCAGCTCTCTCTTAGCTGCGGCGGCCCACAGGGCAAATCCCGATGATGCAAAGTTGGTCAAGGTTCGGGCACTCAGAGGCAGCAGCTCTCTCTTAGCTGCCATTATGAAAAATGGGGTAACCCAAAGCGGTTTTGTTGGACCTGGGTAGTCAATATTAGCATAGAAACAATGGCCCAACCCGAAATCGATTATTAGCTCAATGAATCAGTACTCACAGTTAATCGTTTTTTGTGACTGAATGGGTGTTTACAATTAATCACCCCTTGTAGATTTTATCAAACCACTTAGAAATGCATCCACCTTGGAAAAATTGATTTATTCAGAAAAGGAGTTTTAATGAATTACTCCAACACAGCGAGGAAATTTCATATATACATTAATAAAATTTTTCAAACAACGAACGGTAACAAAGAGAGCAGCGTGCTTCTATAAAGGTGCCGGAAAAACAGAAGGAAAAAGTGATTGTAATAGAAAGGGTGTAAGCCTCAACAGAATAGTGACATAGGATTATTTATAAAATTGAAGAAAACAGTGCTGTACAAAAAACAGCAGGATTATGTACTGAGGCCACTGATTGCTTATTTCTCTTTTAACATTTATACATTCTTTTACTGGCATGTATAATGATTGAAAAAGGTAGTGGTCCTATTTTTAGGAGTTTAGCGTCGACGTTTCGACCCGTCTGGTGGTACTAGGGTAGCTGGGGACCTCGACCTGCGGGTCTTCCTCAGGACGTGTGTGGCACAAAAGAACTCCGTACCGTGGTTAATAAAGCTGTGGGCCCAAGATTTCTTTTGGTGGGATGATCAAATACCTCCTACACCTGGATGGTCATAGACGACTGATTGGTCACAGTCCCACTCCTTCAGTGCCGAATTAGTGGTCGTTGGCCTTCCACCAAAGTTATTCAGTTGATGATATCAAAAGTAACATATAGGATTTAATCCGTTACTTTATATGTTCATGTACAGGCATCATAATGAATATAGATGAAGCTCAGTAAATGCGCCAGAAATTCCTTATGGAGTGGCGGCTTTCACTTAAAGTTGTTCGCAAAAGTCGAGAAGGTCTCACCCGGCAGTTAAGGGCGCGGGAGTATAGATTTCTTGGCGGCGACTGTTCAAGTCACCGCCCCCTGACTTGACTTGAGGCTTACACCCTTTCTATTACAATCACTTTTTCCTTCTGTTTTTCCGGCACCTTTATAGAAGCACGCTGCTCTCTTTGTTACCGTTCGTTGTTTGAAAAATTTTATTAATGTATATATGAAATTTCCTCGCTGTGTTGGAGTAATTCATTAAAACTCCTTTTCTGAATAAATCAATTTTTCCAAGGTGGATGCATTTCTAAGTGGTTTGATAAAATCTACAAGGGGTGATTAATTGTAAACACCCATTCAGTCACAAAAAACGATTAACTGTGAGTACTGATTCATTGAGCTAATAATCGATTTCGGGTTGGGCCATTGTTTCTCTCTTAGCTGCAGCGGCCCACAGGACAAATCACGATGATGCAAAGTTGGCAAGAGTGCAGGCACTCAGCGGCAGCCGCTCTTTCTTAGCTGCGGGGCCCCACAAGACAAATCACGATGAGGCAAAGTTGGCCAAGGTGCGGGCACTCAGCAGCAGCAGCTCTCTCCTAGCTGCAGCGGCCCACACAGATAGAGCGAAGGTTCTGAAGGTTCAAATGAAGGCGGGCTTTCAGCAGCGGCAGCTTTCTCTAGGCTGCAGCTGCCCACACAGATCCAGCAAAGGGTTACCAGTCTGTGTTCCTCACAGTAGAACTAGAACCTCCGTATTATTCGACGTAGGCCTCACCTGCAAGTAGAATTCTTCGCACAGGAACTCCGACAGCTGATGGGGTGAAGTCTAATGTCCCTGAGACTTCAGCCGGAGGCACTCTCGATTCAGACCCTCAGGTAGTTTCTTCAGCAAGCTTGATGAAAGTTTCAATGTCCTTTCCTCTGTCCACTCGGACAGAGTTTCGTCTTGACATCCAGAAGGAACACCCTTGAAAAAGGTTTCAGCGCAGCGTTTTATACCTAAAAAGTCTTTGTTCTCCAAAGTCACAAATCCCTGAATCCAGCAAGAACCAGTTCAGTGGGGTAGGGGAGCACTTGGTTTATGAGGTGACATCCTGCCCTTTCAGAATGAGGGGGTCTGCTATCAGACGCCCTGTGGGAGGTGGAGCCATCATTCACCTTGACAGGCACGGCCCTGCTCGGATCAAAGAGGCACCCCTCCCCATGCTCTGCATGCCGGTCCTTCTCTCCAGCCAGGTCTGACCCAGCTGGCCCTGCTGCTCCAAAACCAGACGGTCAATACACATACTAGCAAAGCCTACAGGAAAGCTTAGGCAATAAAATACCTTGTTTACAGAAGAGGCATTTTCGAACATGGGATATATGAATGTTCCTTACTAAAAGGTATATCTCACTGTCCTGAGCTTAAACATATCAAATTAGAATTTCTTATCAGGTTCCTGGGGTCAGATAGCATTATGGAAGGTATTCCTCAGCCTGCCATTCCGGCCTATGAGAATGGATAGCTTCACAATAGTAAACAGTGAAATGGAGGGTAAGTCACTATTAGAACATGCTACACAGACTTAGACATTATGGTTCCCAATTCATACAGTAACTTTACACAGGGAGCATTTGCACATTGGCACTGATTAGCAGTGGCACAGCGCGCAGAGCATCTAAATCCAGCCAACATTAAAGATAAGAAGCGAAAAGAGGAAGGGAGACCCAGCCAATGATGCCAGGTCTAACATGCGTCCCCTCCAGCTGAAATGTGGGGAGAACTAGCCATCCCCTTGGGAGTTCTCATCACTAAGGCAGAAAAATCTGGACAGACCGTCAGCATTGGCATGTTCTGTACCAGGGCGGTGTTCCACCGTGAAATTCATACTCTGTAGGGAATTGGACCACCTCAACAACTTGGGATTCTCACCCCTCATCTGCATCAACCATCTAAGGGGCCTGTGGTCTGTCTCAACCCACAAATGAGTCCCAAACAGGTAGGGTCTCAGCTTCTTCAGCGCCCAGACCACAGCAAATGCCTCACGCTCAATTGCACTCCACCTCTGTTCCTGGGGAAGTAACCTCCTGCTTAGGAAGGCTACAGGTTGGTCTAGTCCCTCCTCATTGATCTGTGACAGAACGGCCCCTATACCATGCTCTGAGGTGTCTGTCTGGACAACAAATTCCTTTGAAAAGTCGGGTGCCTGAAGTACGGGTGCGGTGCACATGGCAGTCTTCAGGGCGTCAAAGCTTTCTGACAGGTGTCTGTCCAGTTTACCTTCTTTGGCTGTTTCTTAGAAGTCAGCTCAGTCAAGGGTGCAACAATGTTGCCATATCCCTTGACAAACCTCCTGTAGTACCCCGTGTGTCCTAAAAAGGCTCTCACCTGCGTCTCAGTCTTGGGGGGTTCCCACGCCAGTATAGTTTCATTTTGGGCTGAAGGGGTGCCACCTGGCCGCTCCCACCTGGTGCCCCAAATACACTACAGAACACTGCGCAATCTGGCACTTATTGGTTTTGATTGTGAGGCCTGCCATCCACAGTGCCATCAAGACCTCCCAGAGGTGGCGCAGGTGGTCCTCCCAAGAGGAGCTAAACACCGCAATGTCATCCATGTAGGCGGCACTGAAGTCTTCCAGCCCAACCAACACCCTGTTGGCCAACCTCTGAAAGATGGAAGTGGAATTCCTCATTCCAAAGGGCATCACTCAGAACTGGTAGTGCTCATCGGGTGTGGAGAATGCCGACCTCTCCTTTGATCCCTCGGTCAAGGCAATCTGCCAATACCCGGACGTCAAATCGAATATGCTGAGGTATTTTGCAGCCCTCAACCGATCTACAAGCTCATCAGTTCTTGGGATGGGGTGCTCGTCAGTCTTCGTGACTGAATTGAGGCCCGATTGTCCACGCAGAACTGAAGTACTGGGGTGGCACCAGGCACTGCAGCTTTCGAGACGAGGACCACTGGGCTGGACCAAGGGCTGCTCGAGGACTCAATCACCCCAAGGGCAAACATTTTGGTAACCTCATCCTTAATGTAGGCCCTTACACGCTCAGTCACTCTGTAAGCCTTGGTCTTAATGCGAGGACTCCCCCCAGTCACCACATCATGGACACACCAATCAGTGACACTAGGCACCAGGGAGAACAGATCAATGAATTGTCCCAACAATTGGCGACAATCACCCTGCTGCTCAGGAATCAGTGTGTTGGAGAGGACCACAACCTCCACTGACCCATCTCGCTCCCCTGCACACAGGAGGTCAGGAAGGGGCTCGCTCTCCTCCTCCATCCCAGCATCTGTGGCCAGAAGCATGCCCACTTCAGACCTCTCAAAGTGGGGCTTCAGGCGGTTAACATGCAGGACCCGCAAGAGGTTCCTGGGAGACTGCAAGTCCACCACGTAGGTAACAGGACTCTTGCACTCCACCACCTCAAAGGGTCCGGTCCACCTATCCTGGAGCGCACAGGGCTCCACTGGGGCCATGACCCAAACCTTCTGTCCAGGCTGAAACTCGTTCAGAGTGGCATTCTGATCGTGCCAGGGTTTCATCTCTTCCTGGCTGGCTTCCAGGTTTGCCTCAGCAAGTTTCCTGAAACGCAGAGTCTGGTTTCTGAAGGCCAGCATGTAACTAAACACATCCTGGGGAGGTTTCCTGGGAGATTGCTCCCAGCCTCCCTTGACCAGACTCAGAGGCCCTCTTACCGGGTGGGCATAGAGCAGCTCAAAGGGACTGAACTCTAAGGACTTCTGTGGCACCTCACGGTAAGCAAACAACAGGCATGGCAAGAGGACATCCCACTTATGCCCCATAGGCTCAACTAGGTCCATAATCATGCCCTTAAGGGTCCGGTTGAATCTCTCAACCAGCCCGTTACCCTGGGGGTGGTAAGGAGTGGTGAACTTGTACATTACCCCACACTCCTCCCACTGAGACATCATGTACTTGGAGATGAAATTAGGTCCTTTATCGGACACCACCTCTCTGGGAAATCCCATGCGGGAGAAAAGCCCCATTAGTACCCGTCCCACCACGGGCCGTCACTGTCCTGAGTGGGATGGCCTCAGGTTACCTGGTGGCATGGTCCACCAAGACCAGGATGAACCGGTTGCCCATGGCTGTCTTGGGATAAAGAGGCCCCACAATATCAATGCCCACTCTTTCGAATGGGGTGCTCACAACGGTAAAGGGCTGTAGTGGGGCCTTAATCTTCCCCCCACTCTTCCCCCTTGCTTGGCAACTTTCACACGTACTGTGGGCATCTGAGCTCCTGCTCATCTGGGGCCACTAGAAGTGGGTGACCAGCTTCTCAAAGGTATTCGTCTGCCCCATATGTCCGGCCAATGGCACATCATGAGCCAACCCCAGTAGGAAGGTCCTGAAGAGCTGGGGTACCACCAGCACACGGGCTGACCCCAGCTCAGCAACCTTAGGCTCGCTGTAAAGGAGGTCATTCTCCCAATAGATCCAATGTGACCCTGTGTGGTCACCTGCTGCCTGGGCGGTGGCCTGTCGCCACACCCCCTCAAGCGAAGGGCAGGTTCTCTGTTGCTCATAAAATTCCTCCCTGGAGGGCCCCCTCCTGCGGTCCATGGGTCAGCTCTGGTAGATCCCCCAGTTCAGCCACTTGTTCCCCTGTAGGTTCAAGGGCTTCCCCCACAGGGTCTGCTCCCTCCAGGACCATGGGAACCGCGGGGGCCGGTTTACCGCGCCCCCTACCCCTTCTCTTTAAGGCAGGGGCATGGGCCATACTTTCAGACCCACCTGAACATCCTTCTGAGCTGTCATGGACCGAGTGGTCGCACACGCCCACTCAGGCAGGCCCAACATTTGCAAATGAGACTTGCTCTCCGCCATAGCCCACGGGGAGTTCTCTAGATCATTGCCCAACAGACGGTCTACAGGCATGGCGGGCCTCACAGCCACTTGAGTTCCTGAGATCCACCCCACTCGAAGGGAATCTGAGCCACCTCACGCTGGCTCTCTGGGTTGTCTGCTGATACTACGGGGCAAAATGCATGGGGGCCAACCTGCTATTTGGACTCCAACCTGGAGTTGACAGCAGTCACATTAGCTCCGGTGTCCATGAGAGCCTCCACCCTATGGCCACTGATGGTCACCCACTGCTGGTACTTCTTAGTGTTATTAGGCAGTGTGGGGTTAGGGACCTTCTCCAAGTCTCCAAGCAAGACAAGGGTTAACTCTACGGGATCCCACCCACCTTGGACCTCCACCTCCCCCCCAGGGCTACACTGGCAATCTGATGGGGTGGTGCATGAGGGCATGCATTAGGGTCCAACTGGGGACACTGGGGATCATATTACTGGTGGTCCACTTGACCACACTTGAAACAAGTGAGTGGCCCCCTCTGAAGAGGCCTACCTGGCGAGGACACTGGCTTCTTCTCCGGGAGAGGCTGGGACACCACTGCTTGGTTTCCCTGGGAATTACTTTGGGGCCCTCTCTGGAACTCCCTCAGCTTACCCTTGTCCCCACCACTTCTCTGGTGGAGACCCTGCCCACCTCTGGCGAAGTCTCCCACAAAACCTTTGCAGACCCGGGTGCTCACCCAGCGGTCCGCCTCCTCAGCAAGCTTCCTAAGGTTAGTCAGCTTGCTATCAATCAGATGCTGGCGTAGCTCTGGAAAACAGTTACTAGAAAAATGCTCCCATGCAAACAAATCATACAATTGCTCAAAAGTTTCCACTTTGCTACCTTTGCTACCCAGTGATCCATCGCTCTGCAGAAATAAGACACATATTCACCTCTAACTTCTTACAGGTTCTAAATCTCTGCCTGTACATTTCTGGGGTCAAACAATAACGGGTCATCAAAGCTTCTTTCATATGGGCATACACCATCCTGCTCTCCTCGGGCAGGTCCAACAGGGTATTCTAACCATCACTCACAAAGCGTCCCCACAACCCGCTCCCCATTCCTTCTCAGGGACCTGGTGGGACACCATTGTTATCTTATATGCGGCAAACAATTGCCCAATATCCTCACTCTTGTGAAAATCCTTAATGACATCTTTAGGAATATAAACTCTACTCTCAGAAGTTACTAAAGGTATGCTGCCACCAGAGGGGGAGACCGGGACACTCCTTGCCTTGATCTCTATCTCCCTCAACATTCTCTAATGCTCCATTTTCATTTTCTCAAGTTCAATTGACAATGGATTCTTCTCAATGTCTAACTTCTTACTCTCAAGGTCATTCTGACCTTCCAATTTAGCCATCTCCAACTATGCCTCCTATCTCTCTCCCTCTCCTCCAGCTCCTCTGGGGTCAGGCTCCTTTGGGATACACTAGTGCCTGGATTGGGGGGTGTTCTATCCCCCCCTCTACTGCATCATCCTGCAGCCCTCCAGCATTCTTTCCTCATCCCCAGCGGACTCTCTCGCTTCCCACCAGGCCTTCAGGGCCTTCTGGTACTCCTCCTTCCTAGGGAGACCTATCCCGGGGACTGTAAATTGCTTACAAAATAACTTCAGCTGTCTGGCAGTATAGGTATCTAATCTTTCCTCCTCAAAGGTGAGATCCTCTGAAGCATGGAATGTTGGCCTTCCCATATTAGCAGTACTCATGGCTACGATCAACAATTCAATCCTAAAACAACCAACCCAAAAAAAGACATTTGTGGCTGCGCTCTGGTCTGCACTCACTAGTTGTGTCTACCAGTTATTGTACGTGGATCATAAATGCAAGTCCTGATCCTCCTGCTGACCGCCAATGTTAGAAATGGGTGTCTCTGGTTGGCACTGGCTGGCACCAATGTCCAAAAAGCGACCCTTCTTCCTAAGTCAGGGCAAGAGGTCTACCCCCTTGATAACCCCTGCTCAACCCTGTGGTAACGTAGCATGAGCAGTTAGGCCTATCTCAGAGGCAGTGTGTGAAGCATTTGTGACCATGTACAGTAAGGCAGTAAGGACACCACAAAAGGACACAACTCAAGTAGGTATAGAAAAATAGTATCTTTAGCTAAGGTTTAACTCAAGACTCTCAAAGCATTATAACAAGCCACAATGCACGTAGATCAATAGGGACTTCAGAATGCACTAACGTATCCACCAGAACATGGCGCTGACTGAGTTCAAGACCGGGGCCTAGGAGACCAGTTGCGCACCAGGTACCTGCTGTTGGAAGGAGACACAGCACGCAGCTTCTCGAAGAAGCTGAGGCGGACTCCCAGTGACCACAAGTCTTGGCTATAGTGATCCGCAGCGTGCACCCACAATGATTCGGGCACTCGGGGACAGGTGGGCTCTCAGCGGCAGCACCATCAGCATGCGGCTGGGGCGGCCTGGGCTGGTGGTGGCGATGACTCGCTTTGTGCAGCTCCGTGGTGGGCTCACAGTGGAAGCGGCTCTCTCGGAGCTGCGGCGGCCCATGAGACGATAGTGACAATCTTTGACGATGGTGAACAAGATGCGGGCACAAAGCGGCGGCAGCTCTCCCTTAGCTGCGACAGCCCACAGGACAAATCACGATGGGGCAAAGTTGGCAAGGGTGCAGGCACTCAGCGGCAGTAGCTCTCTCTTAGCTGCGGCGGCCCACAGGACAAATCATGATGGCGCAAAGTTGGCAAGGGTGCAGGCACTCAGCGGCAGCAGCTGTCTCTTAGCTGCGGCGGCCCACAGGCCAAATCACGATGATGCAAAGTTGACAAGGGTGCAGGCACTCAGCGGCAGCAGCTCTTTCTTAGCGGCGGCGGCCCACAGGACAAATCACGAAGATGCAAAGTTGGCCAAGGTGCGGGCACTCACAGGCAGCAGCTCTCTCTTAGCTGCAGCGGCCCACACAGATCCAGCGAAGGTTCTGAAGGTTCAAATTAAGACGGGCTCTCAGCGGTGGGAGCTTTTTCTTAGCGGCAGCGGCCCACACAGATCCAGCGAAGGGTTACCAGTCAGCGTTCCTCGCAGTAGGCTTGATTTAAATGCGCTGCAGCTGACAAGCCCACACAATTATCCCAGTAACCCACCTTCTGATAGGCTACTCAAATGAGCGCAATGTCTGCTGGGCTTCGTACTTTGTGTGAGCTCGATCTTCCCCAGATGGGCGCACAATCTTGATGCTGCTTGATTACAGAGCGCTCAGATAGGCCCCAGCGTTCATGACAGCCACAATCCCAATGACTGCTGTCTCACATTCAAGACTCAGCATAATTCCAAGCCCTGTGACCCCCAGTCATCATGGGGTGGTGCATCTTTCGAGGCCGGGCAGCCGAGTGTAAATTAAGGCTCCAAGTACCCGTAGATTAAGGATGCACTCTGGCATATATATGTATATCAAGGCTGCCCAGTCTTAATTCTACCTTATGCCTCTTTTTTCTAGCACCCTACAATTACTGTCTCTTTATCTAAGGTTCTCGTTTCAGTCTTACTTTCGTTCTTTGCCTCTGCTTTCCTATCTTTCTTTTCCTCCTTTCTTCTTTCTATTCTGCTTTTCTCTCTTGTTGCTCTTGGTCCAGGTATGAAGTTGAAATATAAGTCCTGTCCCACAAAACTGACTGCTAGTTCCCACTATCTGCAATCTCCTTCACAAATTAAGCACAGTCAACATTTTTAAGTGTATTTATCACTTCAATGTATCCATTTAGCATCTGTGTTTCATGCCCAATTTTCAGAATAGTTTTGAATCTGTTAACTAGTTCAAATGTACAATTCTTAAGAAATGCTGAAATAGAAATACATTTTTGTTTAATTAGATATTGTCCAGCCAGTAGTGCAGGGAGGTGAGAACGCGCTTCTACAATCCGGGCGCAAACCATCTGGTCAAGGATGGGAATGCTGGTACAGACATGAAACTGTGATCTAAACAATAGTGGCAAAACAGAGTGTCATTCAGTATTACCATACTGTAAAAAACGAAAGCTATTTGGATGTTCAATACAATTTTTTGATAGATCAATGACTCAGCAGTATAAATATTTTAGAGGGCAGCTCCTTGCCATATCTCCCTCCATTAAAACTGTCTGGCACTGGCTTCTGCTGCTTACTGGGGAGCATACTCGCGCATCCATTCCTGTCATAGGCGTAGATGCCGATTCACTAACATGACAGGGGTAGCGGAATTGACATCACATGCCCTTTGTCTGCAAAGACATCACAGGGAGTGACATCATATGACCATTCTTGATTGCCTCTTCATAGCCTCTTTCATCTGTTTCCCACTTCTGTCCTACACCCTCATCCATCTCTTTCTCCCCTGCCAGTCCTATATGATCTCTCTACTTCTCCCCTATTTACCCTACCTCACAACAGTTGTTGTTTCTTTCTTACCTGTCTATTTATCACTGCTTTATCATGTATTTCACCTTTTTTCCTATTTGTCTCATTAGATCCCCTCTTTCACCACTTTTCCATCTTTCTCTGAGTTATCAGGCACGGTGCACAGACATAATGTCGAGTCCAAAAAAAAGATTGGACATAATATTGTGTTTTTAATATAGACTGGACAAAATATCGACAGGACAGAATATAGACAACAAAAATATCGTTTTTAAGGTAAGTGAAGTGATATCGACTGTAAAAAATATAGTTAGTTAAACTATCGAAGTTTATAATATAGATAGTTAAAAATATCGATTTTTTAATAATTTATAATTTTTTATAGTGTATTTTTATGTTATATGTGTGAAAAGTGTGTATTTATGTTATAAATAATTATATTTAATGAATTTTGTTTTTATAATTATTGCGTAGTTTAATTCTGTAGCGGGTTGTGGGTTTTAAGGGGAATAGGGTGGGAAGTAATTTAATTATAATTAATTAAATATGTAAATTTATTATTGATAGTAATTTGTAATTAATAGTTAATTAATTTATATGTGTTAATTAATTTAATTGGAATTGAAAAACAATTATTAGTAATTGATTAATTGGTAATTATGTAAATTTTACTAAATTAATTCTGTAGCGGGTTGTGGGTTTATAGGGGAATAGGGTGGGAAGTAATTTAATTATAATTAATTAAAAATGTAAATTTATTTATTGATAGTAAATAGTAATTAATTATTAATTAATTTATATTTGTTAATTAATTTGATTAAAATAGTTAATTAATTTATATTAATTGATTAATTGGTAATTATGTAAATTTTACTAATTTAATTTCTGTAGCGGGTTGTGGGTTTATAGGGGCATAGGGTGGAAAGTAATTTATTTATAATTAATTAAATATTAAAACTAATTAGAAATTATTTATTTGGAAATAATTGTAAAATAATTTTAAATTATAAAATAATGAATTGTTAATGTGTAATTAATTTGTATTAATAGGTGATTAATTGAAATAATTATTATTAATTAGTTTTTTAAAATAATTATTAATAGATATTCATTTTTAGATATTTGAATAATATATGAAATATTTACTTTCCCTAATGTTGTATTCTCTGGAGTGGGAATAGTAATTGTAACCCCTACGCTATCCAACGCTTTCCCTACTGTTGCATCCACTGGAGTGGGAATAGTAATTTTAACCCCTACGCTATCCAACGCTTTCCCTACTGTTGCACTCTTTCGAGTGGGAATAGTAATTTTAACCCCTACGCATCCAACACTTTCCCTGCTCTTGCACTCTTTGGAGTGGGAATAATAATTTTTACCCCTACGCTATCCAACGCTTTCCCTACTGTTGCACCCACTGGAGTGGGAATAGTAATTTTTACCCCTACACTATCCAACGCTTTCCCTACTGTTGCACCCACTGGAGTGGAAATAGTAATTTTAACCCCTACGCTATCCAACGCTTTCCCTACTGTTGCACTCTTTGGAGTGGGAATAGTAATTTTAACCGCTACGCTATCCAACACTTTCCCTTCTGTTGCACCCACTGGAGTGGGAATAGTAATTTTAACTCCTACGCTATCCACCGCTTTCCCTACTGTTGCACTCTTTGGAGTGGGAATAGTAATTTCAACCCCTACGCTATCCAACGCTTTCCCTACTGTTGCACTCTTTGGAGTGGGAATAGTCATATTTACCCCTAAGCTATCCAACGCTTTCCCTACTGTTGCACCCACTGGAGTGGGAATAGTAATTTTAACTCCTACGCTATCCAACGCTTTCCCTACTGATGCACTCTTTGGAGTGGGAATAGTAATTTTAACCCCTACGCTATCCAACGCTTTCCCTACTGTTGCACCCACTGGAGTGGGAATAGTAATTTTTACTTTTTTGTTATTGTATGTTAATAATATTGGCTATTATTTAAAGATATTTTGTTACTATATATATATATATATATATGTTTTAAGAAATATGAATTAAAAAAATATTTTTTAACTTTCATTAATTATTTAATTATTATAAGTAAATTTAAGTAATTTTTAGTATATTTTAGTACTTAGTTTTTAATATTAATTTAATTTAACATTGTATTTAGTAAAGTCGATATTTTTTAAAACTATATTATTGTAAACAATATTTTTAACTCGATATTTTTGTACTTACCTGTTTGTAGATAGAAACTCGATATTTTGTCCGTCGATATTTTCTCAACGATATTCTTGCAGGTCGATATTTTGTCTCTCAATATTATTTCAGTGATCCATCAGGCACACCAGAGTGCTTCTTTATCACCTCTCCTCTCTCCCCTTCTCTAGCTCTTTGAATTGTCTCTTCATGATCTGTCTGTCATCTTTTTCTTTGCTGTCCCTCTCATCCATTCGTCTCCATCACTTCTTTCTTGCTCTCACCCTCTCTTTCTGTCTCTTAATCATCTGTTGTTTTAGCCTGTGTCTTTCCCTCACCTTCCTCAATCTCCCTTTCAGGTGTTGATGTGTATGGCTATCACAATTGGTCTTCTCTTTGTCTGTCAGCTGTCACTTTACCAGTGCTTATTTGAGCTGGTGGTTTCCGGTACTAGGCACCGGCACTTAATTGGTTTACAGTGCTCGGAACTGGCACTTGCATTCACCACACTTATGACACCCTGACACATGGTGGTGCTGTTTATTTAATTTGGAGATGAGCAGAACAACGGTTGTTAATGAATACAATATACATTAAAAAAATGCTAACATTTGTCTCCCCAGCCATTTGTTTGGCTTTGGGAACCGGGAATAGTCTGAACTGTCGCACTTGAAGGCGAGAGAAATGGTTAGTAGTTGTGTTGGTACAGTCACTGGCAGTGATGACGGGGCTGTGGGTGGTGCATGCTGCTCCTGGTAAGTGCCCTGGCACTCATTATTTGACAAATTAAGCACTGCTCTCTACTATCTCGCTTGCACATGCAAACATACACAGATAACCTGTCTTTGTTTTTCTGTCACTAATCAACCACTCTGCGGTGTCCTCCTCCTGTCCTCTTTCTGCTTCCCTTGGTCATCTCACCCTATTTCATTCTGTCTCTCACTTTCTTCTTTCTCTCAACTTTCTCATACTCTGATTTTCTCCTCCATCCACACGTGCTCCAGCCAAACACATGGAGACCGCTTTTAACCTCAGCCCTCTTCACTAGGAAAATTAATGAACTATATTGCAAAATTGTTGCTTTCTGCCATGAGATTGTTTTTCATGCCTTCCTGAACTGCAAATTTAGCTACGGTGCACCTCAGATTGGAACGTGCTGCACACGAATGGTGGTGCCATTGTCAAATTTCACGTGGAAACATTTTGTTTCACAATAGCCAAGTGTTCCACTCCAGGACAAATGTATCTCATAAACAGTCTATCTAAATAACTGCTGGATACTCAAAGTAAACAAAAGTCACACGAGCCTTCTGTTTAATTGTTTTGCTGTCCCTGCCTGTAGGACATCTGATGCTAGGGGTCGCAAAGGCAGTGCCAGAGGTAACAGGGGGTAAATCAGGGGTTGCAGCTGCGACCCCTGTACCCCTAAATGACCTCCATGCTCATAGGAACATTTGTTTTGCATCATACTGTCCATGGCTACTTTCAGATATTCAGTCTGCCTGAACTATCACTGTCCCAATGATACAGACATATGCAAGCAGCCAGGGGCAGCCTTAGGCATATGCAAACTGTGCACCTGCACAGGGCCACCAAATCCCAGGGGCCACCACGTCAATATATATCCTTAATATAATAATCTTCTGAGGATGGATACATATTTGCGTGGCAGCCCCTGGCACGGATTTGGCGGCCTACGGCTCTGCTCCACTTCCAAACACCCTGACCCCTCACTCTTCACTGGCCTCCGACCTCCGCCTCGCCCGGACCCCCTCTTCCGGGGCCCCCTACCTACTCCCCCTGCCCAGGGCCGCCATGAGCCTAGAGCCGCCCCTGATGCAGCACAATGCTCTCTAACAAAACAACACTGTGGAGGAAGGAAGCACACACGGCTGAATGGCGTAGATTAGTGTCAGTAAACACAATTTTACAGAAACACCCTGACCAAAGTATTTCTGGTGTATGCATGAGGTACCTATGTTAATCCGGGTTAATTCCTGCAAGTTGGGGTTTGTTTTAGAAGAAAAGTAATGAAGGTAATTAACCAGATTCATAAACTGAAGCATACCATGATCATGTCTTTCCAAACAGTAGCAGGGTATAATGGTTTAGTTTAACAATTCGGATGTTCAGGAGAGGTTTCGACGTTTGTGTCTTTGAACATTAACCAATGACGCATGACAAGGTGAATGTCACGGTATTTCGATGAATGTGAGAAGTAAAGTATCAGTCTTGTGCTACAGATTACCTTAGAAATGCAAGGAAATGCTACAATGACTGCAGTGCAATATTAAATCATGTGTATGACGTGGTTTCTAATTTAGATTTTTGGTAATATATGATAAAGCATACATTCTTCTTCTTTTCTTTTAAACGGATATTAATGTCGAGTCTTTTATGTGTAATAATTGGTGCCCAAAATCATCACCTATTATTCACTCTCACAAAAGAGATGTTCAGCACACAAGGCTCACGACTTGTGGTGAAGACTACTTGCTGGGCAGGGGGTGGTGGAGGAATTGCCGAGCAGCCAGGGGAAGGTGAGGAAGAGGGATTTTGTGCAGAAGGGGAGGGGGAGGACATGCTACTCCTGTGGAGACGGCAAGTGAGGAAAAGTGTGGCATGTAAGGGAGTGAAAGAGATGTAGGTGGGCCTATGGTAGGGATGGATGGTGGCAGAGAGGGTGAGAACCAAGTGAGTAATTGAAAAATGGAGACTGGCTATTTACCAGAGTCACAATTATGAAGTCCAGGGCCTATGTGGGACCATATGTTTACAGCAGTTTAGAGCAGCATTTTCTATTAGTATGACACCAAAATAGATAGCACAATTACATTATTCTGATGCCAAAGTGCACATTGTCTGGTTGCAGATGCACTGTAGCACAGATTGGACAATATTGCTGTAACCAGTCCCCTCCACTTGTCCTCGTCCATTTCAGAAAGCAAATGAACACAAAGCACAAGTGAAAGAGACTGGTCTGTTACAGTTGCATTTCAACAGAGTGACCAGTATCGTCACGGAGCTTACGTTTTCACTTTGCCCACTTTCTCTTGGTTTCCCAAAATAGATTGTGCATTGCTGCCTCTGCTGGAAACCTCCTTCATCTCTGGGCCCCGAAATCGTTCCAAGAAGGAATCCGGTCTCTGATCTTCAAGATGCAGGCGCTTCGCAGCCCAACCTCTCAATGACGTGACGAACCGCGATAGCCTGTGCAAAAAGCAAGGACAGGTAGGCATGATTCAGAGGATAAATCAAATTGGCTGATTTTGACCATGACCTGCTCCTAATTTTAAACTCACATGTTTAATTTCTGCAGTGTGTTATACTTATTTTGATTTTCTATATATAGTTTTATAAACTTTCAGAAATCACATATATAAACATGACATATCATTTGTGCAAGCAGTAGTTCAAACAGTTCATCCAAACTACTCAAAGTAGCCTACTCAGATCCCACCCCCTACACATGTTCCTATGTCTCTAAATTGACACTTGCTGTCTGTATACGGTAGCTCATCAATCTTTTCCAGTTTCGTTAACTGAATTAGCCTAGAAAGTTCAGGAGGGTGAGTGTCTGGTGTATCTGTAATGAGCATCAACATCTCCACCCATTCCATAAAACCATCTTCCACCTTCTTGTCCATATGTGTGTTTTTATATGGATCTCTTCAACCACTGCCCATTCCAACAAGTCTTTTTTCCAGCTAGCATAGGTAGGTGGTTGATCGCTTTTCCAATTCATTGCTGTTCTATGTTTCGCCAACTCAGCACCCAATGACAGGAATTTTCTTTTCATTTTGTTTGTTTTCTACACAGGGAATATACTAAACAAGCAACACTTCATAGTGTTTTTAGTTAAATTACCAGCAACTGTTCTGAGTGTAGTCACTGCTCTATCCCAAAAATTTGATACGTGTGACACTAGTCCGTACCAGGTGGGTAAAGTCAATCCTTAGCTCTCCATGTTTATCACAGCAAGCATTGGTACCCAGATTTATTTTTGCTATTCAAAAGGCATAATGTAAGTTCTATGCACAAAATGAAATTGTGTCAAATTAAAACGGGCATTTGTCGATATTTTTCTGACTAGTTCGCAAGCCATCAGCCACTTTCAATCATGGTTTGTTCTGGACCTGACTCAACCCATCTCTTCTTTACATGTCCCACTTCCACTTTTCTGGCCAACATTAATGCTCTCCCGACTTATTAACTTTAGCCCTGGTGAGCTAAGAGCTCACACAGAGCTTCCCCAAGCTCTAAACTCGGCCTTATCTGCCGGTCTAAGCCTACTCCGAACTCGTCCATAATACCCGAACAGGGCCTCGGAACCTCTCCTGCCCTTAGTCTCCCTGTCCCCGACAGTTACTCCTCGCCACACCCATTTTTCTCTCGCCTCAGCCCGCCCCGCGTCCTCCTGTCCTCCGCTCTCCCAAAGCTACCTTCTGCTGACCCTATGTCCACCCTTGATCCTCGGCGCATTCTACCTATCTCGCCGATACCCCCCCCCCACCACCCTCGTGTTCCTCGACCACTCTCCTCGTGTCCCCCTGATACACCTCTCCCCAGCTCATAGCACGTTACACTCTCTGCACCACCCCAATTAACCCTCCACCCCTCTGTCCTCCACCTCACTCCCGCTGAGCCTCTCCCCCCCCCGCCCAGCCAAGATGCCCCCAGCCACACACTCGGTCACTCATCTCGGCCCCTCCTCTAACCTCCTTTCCCCCCAAGGACCGAACACCTTCGCTATATCATTCCCACGAACCCTCTCTTTCAAATCTAAAAAACGCTTCAAACAGAACATAATAAGGCAACACCCGAAACGCTAATTGTTGACATTTACCACTGCACAACTAGAGGTCAGAAGAAAATGGACTTCATTTTCCACACCAACAGACCTGACGTATGGGCCACCATCTTTAATTCATCCCTCCCCGTCTCCAAAACCACCTTCACTGATCACAACCGCAAACTAACAATCGCCCCCCTGAATCATCTATCCCTGTCAGGAGACATCTCCATCACCATTTATAGGAACGGCACCATTCTAATCCAGGCGAAAGAGGAGAACCTAGAGTTCTTTGACTCTCTCTTCCCTACTCTTAGGATGGCTACCACCCATTACCCACTCAAAACTCCCCCCGCCCAACCTTCCGGCTCCGCTCAAACTCTAATTCTCCAGAACTCGCCTCCCCAGCGTCCTTCCACTACACTACCTAGTCCCTCCACCACCCAGCTGCTACCGACAGCCCTAGCCCCCCATAACTCACAACTCCCGCCCCCCTCGCTCCCCCTAGGGACCCCCAACTCACCCCTCCCCAGCCCCCGTTACTCCCCCTACTCTCAGTCCTACACCCTCATTGACCCGCCCCAGCGTCCCCTCCCGTCCCTATCCCTCCAACCTGCCAATCTCTCGTCCTCACCAGACCCAGCTCCCCCTTTCTCCCTAGCCCCGCCCCCCCCCATTGCGCCCAATCTCATCCCCAAAGGACCTCAACCCCCCTACTCCCTAGCCCACAAAGTTCCACTAACTCTCAGCCCCCCCCTCGTGATCCTAGACCATTCCCTAGCTCCAGAAGCACCACCCGCTCTCTGCCTCCACCCCTCAGTGATCCCAGACCCCTCATTAACACCAGCGCTCAATCCACCCCCGCCAATCCCCACGCCTCTTGTTCACATTGTACCCTCTAACGAAGAGAACACGCACCCCCTTTTGGCCAGCAATCCACCCCACCCTTTAACCCTCCCACAATTGATATATAGACCTGACAACCCCATCACTCAACCACCTAACCCGCCATCCCTCTCTCCTCTAGCTCTCACTTCCCCCTCCACTGAAGATATCTCCCTCCCCCGAAGGGACCGCAACACCACACCCTTAACAGCCCTCTCACAACTTAACCCTAATCCAGATCCTGCCACCTCCCGTCCTTTTATTCCTCCCAGTGGAAACTCGCCCATAAGCCCCTCACACCCAGGACCCAGTTCCACTGATCCTCCTCTCCCCCCCGCACTCGAGATATCGCACCGCCTCGACCTTGTTGAAGCACAGATCTCGACCCTGATACTAGGACTGAAGGAAACCCTTTCTGCCCTCGGGAATCTCCAGCTACCCCCCTCCCCCTCCGCCCCACTCCACATCCCCCCGCCTCCCCCTAGGAATGACTAATCCCGTACCGTCCAGGCTCATACTCTCCCTTGTGCCCTGCCTCCTCTCACGAAAGTCCAGACGAAGCGGCGAGCAGTCATTCCCAGCAGAAACTCAACCTCCCTCTCCCCTCTAGAAGTGAGCGCACTCGTCTCTTCATACGAACTCCCCCCGAACCAGCCTGCCATGGCCCCACCCGTGAATTCGACCCTCTCCTCCTCGATCCAAGTCATCACCGGAGTAGGTAGGGACCTGCCCACCCGTAGAACCGTCAGACCCCCACTCTATCTGTCCCCCATTCCCAGAGCCAACCCTGACAATTTGAAAGCAAAAGAAGACCCCCCCCCCCACTTCAATTGCATGCTTATCAATAGCCGGTCCGCAGTCAAACATGCAACGGAAATAGCTGAATCCATCCTCTCCCATGACCTGGATGTAGCCTTCATAACTGAAACGTGGCTAAACTCCCTATCCCACCCCATTCTGGATATGCTGGTGCCTCCCGGCTTCTCAATTATCCGCAAAGACAGGCCCATTCACAAAGGTGGCGGCATAGCGATCATCTACAAAAGCAACCTCGCAGTCTCTGAAGCTCCCTCCTACCTGCACAGCTCCTTCGAATGCCTGTCGGTCAACATCAAATCTCACGGTCATAGCTCTCGTCAGTGCCACCTCCTCTACCAACCCCCAGGCAATTCCAACAAATTTAAAGCTCAGTTATCGGATCTGATCACCCAATCCGCACTTAATGGCGACGACAATCTAATTATGGGCGACCTCAACCTTAGATGGAACGACCACAAAAACCCGCTGATTCAATCTCTCAACACCCTTCTACAAGACAACGACTTGGTCCAACATTGTTCAGAAGAAACACACTACAGAGGAGCGACCCTGGATGCCATCATTGCGAACAAAACTGCAGTCTCGATTGACCACATCATCCCGGTGGACTGGTCAGACCACCACATAATTTTATTTCATATCATCCAGCCGGCTGTGTCACTCCCACCCACTCAAGCCCCCCCCCAAATGGGTCAGGAACACCTCCAGAGTTCCCCGAGACAAGCTTGAGGAAGGACTCAGCACTCTCCTCCCGAACACGTCGGAGCCCCTCTCTGCCTCGGAACTCACCTCGCTCTACCATTCCAATCTAGAGCTCGTCCTAGATCAGCTGGCACCTCTGAAACTAAAAAAATCCAGAAGCATCCCCTCCAGAGCATGGTTCTCTACTGACATTAATGAGGAAAGAAGACACCTTAGATCCTTGGAAAGAACTTGGAGAAACAACCCCTCCGCCATGCATCGGGACCAACTCAAGGCAGCCCGCAAAATCTACCATACTCACATCAAAAGTAAGAAGACTTCCTTCCTCAGTTCTGCATTAGACAATGCGAGAAACCGCCCCAAGGAACTCTTCGACATCATTAGAAACCAAACCTCCATTCCCAAGGCAGCCAACTTAGCTGCCTCCAAAACCCAATGCGACAACTTCGCAAGCTTCTTCAATGAAAAAATCGCCAAAATCGATCGCTCCTTCATCCAGAGCACTGCAATCATCCACAACCCCCCAGTAACCTCATCTTTCCGCTGGTCTTCTTTCCAGCCGGTCGAGGTTGAAATGATAAGCAATCTTATCGACGCAGCGAAACCCTCCTCTCACTCTCTTAATCTACTTCCCTCGAGACTGACCAAGGACTTGAAGCTCACCCTAGCCCCAATCTGGGGCAAGATCATCAATAGCTCCTTAAGCGAGGGCCTCATCCCTGACTGCCTTAAACTAGGACAAGTCACTCCTCTGCTCAAAAAACCCGGCCTTGATCTCACAGACATGAACAACTTCAGACCGGTCTTGAATCTTCCGTTCCTAGCCAAAATTCTGGAAAGATGTGTGCTTTCACAATTAAACCAACACTTAGAGAATTCTAACCTACTGGATCCTCTCCAATCCGGGTTCAGAAAGGGCTGCAGTACGGAAACCGCTATCCTAAATGTCCTTGATGACTTGCACATGTCACTTGACTCCAACCAATGTAGCCTCCTCATTCTCCTTGACCTCTCGGCTGCGTTTGACACAGTTGATCACTCCCTCCTACTTAATGTCCTCCGAGAAAGAGTGGGCATCGAAAACACAGTCCTAAAATGGTTCGCCTCCTTTCTTAACAACCGCTCTCAAAGAATAAAGATCAACAGTTTCGAGTCAGACCCCCTCCCCATCAACAGAGGTGTTCCCCAAGGATCAGTACTCTCCCCGCAACTTTTCAACATCTACATGGAACTCCTCACCTCTCTCCTAAGGAACTCTAACATCCCCTTCCACCTGTACGCGGATGACACTCAACTCTACTTGGAAACCACTTCGATCGCTGACATTCACAGACTTAATGCTACACTCATGGAAGTTCAACACTGGCTCTCAGCCAACCACCTCAAACTGAACGAAGAGAAAACGGAAGTCCTCCTAATTTCGAACAAAGATGAAAACCCACAAATAGTGGAATGGCTCAAAGCCTTAAATGCCCTCAATGTCTCTCTTACTCCAACGGACTCAGCAAAATCACTAGGAATCACTCTCGACCCCAAACTGGACATGAAGAAGCACATCTCCAATACCGCCAAAAGCGCGTTCTTGAACTTGAAACTTCTCTACAAAATTAAACCCTTCCTCCCCCCCAAAGATCTGAAACATGCCACCCAGGCACTTGTGCTCTCAAGAATTGACTATGGCATTGCTGTACTGACTGGAACAGCCAAGTCACACCTGGGACCCCTCAACTCCACCCTCAACGCTGCCGCAAGAATGATCCCAGGAACAAAGAAATTTGACCACATGGGACCCCTCAACTCCACCCTCAACGCTGCCGCAAGAATGATCCCAGGAACAAAGAAATTTGACCACATCTCACCGGCACTCAAAGAACTGAAATGGCTCCCGATTGACCAACGAGCCAACTTCCGCACAGCTTGCCTCACACATAAAGCCTTGCATACAGGCAAACCAGAATACCTGGCCTCTAAACTCAAAAGGGCTGGACAATCCAGGAACCTCAGAAGCTCCAACACACTCCTGCTCATCCCGCTGAAATCACAGAAACGCAAGACCTCAAACAAATCCTTTGCGGGGAACGCTCCCAGGATTTGGAACTCCATCCCCCCACATATCAGAACGACCGCCTCCTTCCCACAATTCAAAACGCTACTCAAAGCCCTCTTCCTTGAACGCTCCGGTGCTTAGCGAGAAGCCCATCTCCCAACAGCAGAAATCTGATAGCCTTTGCAGAACTCAGAACTAACTGATTCGCCCCCGAACTCCGTCTCTTACTGCGTTATTATTGTTGTTGTTCTGTTGGTGTACAGGCTATATTTCCCTCCTATCGTTTCCGATTCTTGTTTTCTATGCTTATTGCCCTGGTTGCATCTCTCTATTTGCTGTGAAGCGCTCTGATACCCTCGGGTCCAGCTAGCGCTATACAAAACTTCAATAAATAAATAAATAAATAAATAAACTTTCTACCCCAGCCAGGTTGTGAAGAAGAGAGCATGCAGCAAGGAGGTATTACACAGGGATTTATTGGGAAATCACAGCAAAGAGTCCATGAACGGTCTGCTCTCTCCCTAAC
The DNA here is from genome assembly GCF_964263255.1 of Lissotriton vulgaris. Taxonomy (NCBI): domain Eukaryota; kingdom Metazoa; phylum Chordata; class Amphibia; order Caudata; family Salamandridae; genus Lissotriton; species Lissotriton vulgaris. The sequence continues at coordinate 408,352,593 of NC_141696.1, read as the reverse complement.
CCCCTCAGCACCTGCCAGTAAAGAGGAAGCATGTTTGTCGGGAGACCAGACCAAGCAATTATGGAACATCAACTTCCCGTTTTACAAAATAACAGAACAAAATACAGAGAATAAGCTTTAGTGAACCTAGAAATCTTCAAAATGTGTTGGCATTGAAACATTTTTGGAAAATCTAGTAATCACAGGTCATTCAACAGTACCATTGAAAATAAGACATGGTGATAGCAAAGCATTTTCAACGCTATCTGTCTGGCTAACATTCGGAGTGGCTGAGGAAACAGATGGTGTGTTAGACAATAACCATAGTGCATTAAGTGGTTTGTACCACCATGAACTATCAAGACATGAATTCCAGTCACTTAATCCTTTACAACCTGACTTAGCTGCCAACATTTTCTTTGCCTGTTCTGGTGAAAGTTTCATTTAACATCTCCAGCTCCAACAACCCTTAACAAAGTTCAAAGTGGAGCCCTTAGACAATTACACAATTCATGTGGGCTTAATTAATTTTGACTGACCTTTCTTGACCTTGGTGGGTTTTTTTATAAGCACCCAATCACTAATGAATAAATCAAACCGCCTACCATGATGTTTCTTGTCAAAATGAACTTTGATATCAGCCTGTCTATTTTGTACATCAACAGTAACTTTATCTTTATAATCTTGTATAACATTAGAGACACCTTTGTGGAGATTCCTGATCCAACCAGGACAAACTTTCAACTTGGGGAATCTCCTGTGTAAAACTGTGAAAGGGGTAATTTTAGGGGTGCTATGCGGTGTGATCAGATATGCCAAATTCTTCCTTCTCAAAAACGATTATTTTCTTATCCTGTGGCCAAAGCTGTCTTTACACCTTCTTTGAGGAATTTGTTCATCCTTTCCACGAATCCATTCGGAGTGGGAGGATACAATACAACGTGAAGGTGTTGAATTTGATGAGAATCAATAAATGTTCTCATTTGCATTGAAGTAAAATGTGTACCATTATCAGTTACAATCTCCTTTGATACCCCTTCCATTTAAAAAACGTACATTAAAAAACATGATGACAGATTCTGTAGTGGGTACACGAGTAAAATCAAAATAGACCTACTTTGAAAAAAAATCCACTAGGAGTAACATATCTTTTGACTGCAAGTAGTAGGTCAAACAGAGCAGAAAACTCCACTGCTACTGTACATCATGCATCCTCATGCAAAGGTACATGGTGTAAATGTGTCTCATGTGTTCTCGTCTGCTTATCTAAAACCAAAGAGGTGCTGCAATTATCAATACATTTTTTCAGCTCAGATTCCATGGAAGGCCATCAATATACCTGCTTGAGGTTTTGGAATGTGGCATTAATACCCAAATTACCACTATGTGCTTCCCTCATCACCACTTCTCTAATGGAGAAACAAACAAATAATGATGTGACAGAACACCCATATCAATTGAAAGTTTGCTTGCAACTTGGTAACAAGCATTAAAAATGCAATAGGTCTCGCCTTTCATTAAGTTAAAGCCATATGCTTTGCTATACAATACCATCAGAAAATGGGTTTAACTTAATCAAAGGCAAGACGTATTACATTTTCAATGCTTGTTAGAAATACCGGCAGGACCCAGCCCACTTAAAGTCCTTAGAGAGTGAAAATATATAATTTAAGTAATTTTTGTAAATGTAAAAGTTCTTGAATGACAAACACCAGACCTAAGAATAGCCAAGGGTGCGCATTAACGTTATTTCTAACCCTTTTTCCTAATGCAATGCCTGTTAGAGTCTCACTAATGAAGAACGCTACAATGGTACACAAGCACAACAGAGGTCGTCACGAGACCTGTACCGGCTCCTTGTCAAGCCCCCATCACAGGCCGCACGTGCTTCGCCCTTCCAAAGTTCAGTCTTGTGCGTTGGCCTCTTAATCCATTAGCAGAGTCCGCGGGTTTGAACATGTCTCCCGCCCGCGGATTTCTGGGCATTGCTGTTGGCTGCAGGAGCCGCGCTGTAATCATGGAGACGAGGTCAGAGTGATGAACAGACCCGCTCTGTAGAGTGTAATTTCAGTGAGGTCAAAATGAGAAAACTGGTGAAGCGTTTGAAACATAATTTCCTATCTGCAACTTGCTATCGTATTTTCCCAGAACGACAGAGAAGAGTGTGTTTTTGTTCGAGAAAAATTGTTGACCGGCACGTGCGTTGCATTATTCTGTCAAAGCAATCGAGTGCCCTGCTAATTAAAACATTTGCGGCTGTAATCGGCGTGCGTTGCGTGTGTTGCATTATTCTGTGAAAGCAATCCAGTGCACTGCTAATTAAAACTAGCACAGCCGTAATCGTTTCAACATGTGCACACGGATGTGGACAGCCCGATGCCATCTTTGTCCCTCCATACGCGTGCACTTGTTGAATTGATTACAAAAAGCCCTCGCATAGCGCGGGTGGCGCTGCTCGCTGCTAACACCAGGCAAGACCTAAAAAAGGTCTCAGGACTACACTCATTCTTTTGGCCACCTTTTCTTCATAAAATTATAAATGGTTTGAAATACAACATTATCTTTGGATGCTTCTAACCAACACCCAGATGTGATTACCCCTTGGTCATCCAACAAATCATCTACAAGAGCTACAACACATTCCACATCATTATGCACAATTTCTGATTTAATATCAGCAGACATTTTGGATAGACAATCTGCTCTAAAATTCTTTACACCATGTATATATTTTACTGTCAAATTGTACTCCTGAAGTCTTGACAACCACCTGATTAATCTCAATGGAGCCTTTTTCTGTACCAATACCATTAAACATGTATAATAAGGGATTATGGTCAGTGAACAGATAAATGTGTGTGCCTCATAGAAAACTCTTGAAACTTTCTATTGCCCAGCAAAAAGCCTGTGTCTCATGTTCAATAGTACTGAAACTACTTTCTGACTTTTTCACCGTGCTTGAAGCAAAAGCAATTGTGTTTCTGACAATTGGGATAGAACAGCTCTTAATCCCACTTGGCTTGCATTCACGGTTACTGAACATTTCATACCTACCACAAATGGCGCTAGGCAGATGCTGAAACTATATTATCCCTAACTTTTCATAAAAGCTTCATTGACATCATCCAACCAAATATACTTTTTTCCATTCCTGAGTAGATTGGTCAAAAATTGCGCCACAGAAGAATAACACAGTGAAAGTAATATTCACTAAGTCCCAGGAAAGAGTGAAAAGTATTTTTAGCTCTTAGAACATCTGTATTCTGAATAGCTTGAATTAATGAGCAATTGGGACTGATTCCTTCAGGACTGATAGTAATTTTCTGAGACAAAAATGTATACTTGTCATACCTCAAGGTGATTGCTCACTTCTTGAAAATCATTAACACTTTCTCCAAAATCAAACTGCTTTCCTTGACATTTGTAGCCAAAATCAAGACATCGTTATGAAATACCTATACACCAGTAATATGTGCCAGTATAATATCCATTACTTTCTGGAAGACACTAACAAAGGGCGCCAGACCAAATGGTAATCTGCAATTCTTGGAAGCCCCGAAGGGTGTAATAAAGGTTGTGAATTCTTGTGACTCTGGATCAAGTAGATTCTAATGCTCAGCAGACTGAAGGTCAAGTATGGGAAAATATTTTGCCTTTCCAATATTTGTTAATAGGTCTGGAATTTTAGGTAGGGGATGACAGTCCTCAGTATGTTTTCAATAAGGGTGTGAGGATCCGCACAGAGATTAATTTTGCTAGACTTTTGCGTACAATACAATAAATACTGGGCTGAGCCCCTGCACTGAGTCTGTGGGTACAATGATGCCTTCTGTAACTAATTTGTTTAAAGTTTTTTAAGTTCAATCCTGATGTTAAGTGGAACAGGCCTGACCTTGTGGACAATTTGTAAAGCATTTAATTTAGTCTGATTTTGTGAACACACATATTTATAACTCCAATTGTATCATAAAACATCTCTGGAAAATGATCAATAAACATCTGTTATTTAGCGCCAAGAAACCTACGGCTAATTGTGCGCTTTACAAATCACCTGTTATGTTATGTTGTGTTAATGCGTGAGACAGTTTCAGTGCTGGCATTCTTAGCCAAGGAAATGAAAGATCAATGATAACCACAGGAGGATCTATGCCAGGAACTAGCATAAGGCCTAGTTTGGCTAGGTCTTGCCATTCCATAATTATTCTACCGTTCCGTGCAACATATATTTTAGTGATGGTATGTCTGCCCAAACACTTGACAGTATTTATGAAGTACCCAAGCACATCAACATCCTGATCCCCATAAATGTTGGGCTGTACATTAGGACTGAGGAGTAATAACTGTTGACCCCAATGCTTGTAAACTAAAGTGTCAGCAATGATGGTTTTAGGGACACCTTAGTCAGCCATCATGTTTAGGGTGAGTACTTAAACAAGTAATTTCACACAATGGGGTGTTGATTTTTGTAGTAGAATCAGTAACTACATCTGATGTGAACACTTTATTAGAAAGATCTATATCACAGTCTTCCTGACAATACTGCTTTTGGAGACACTGTGAAACTGTACTGTTTTTTTACACGTGTTGCAGTATTTTCCTTGCGCAGGACAGTTGGGAATGTTACTAACATAACTCTTGGACCCAGACCTGAAACAAACTGTGACATTTGTATGCTGCCCATTTTGTAACCCCTTTTCCTTAACAGAAATTGACCTGTATGTTATTGTGATATGAGATGCCTTGAAACAATGGAGAGTTCAATGCCTTTGGCAATATCTATTATCTCAGATAGTGATGAGTGCCTGCAACTTAGTAGTCTTTCCTGGATCTTCTTTGAATAACAGCAGGAGACACATTGATCATGGTGGTAGGTGTCAAACAATGCTCCAAAATTACATGTGGAGGCCAATTTTTGCAAAGCAGAGATACATTCCTCTACACTTTCATCCACATTTCCTTTTCTTTTAAAGAAATTGACCCATTCTAAAAGCACAGTGGGTGCCTCAGAGAACTTCTTGGTAAGCCTTGTGACTACTTCAGAATATTGATCCCCGTCACTTGCCTGACCAGGTGGGGCATCGACAGCAGGTAAGTAATCAAATATCCCCTGACCTTCAAGTCCAAGTTGGCCAAATAACAAGGCTGCCTTCCTTTTGGTTCAAACTCCTCTGCGTCTATTGCAACTAAGTTATTTTCGAAAATGCGAAACTCGGATTTCCACTGAATTGATGGTTTGCCTGGATATTGCAAAAATGACATCATATTGAACCAATTTATTTGATGCCTTAATAAATATAGAACAGTTATAGTGATACAGTTCCTGTTGAGGAGCCAAGCACGCCTCAGGCAACACAAAATGTTTGATAACACCTAGAAAAAAGCAAAAATACACCTTGCTCATGTATTTTAATTTGTGAATTAGCGTTGAAAGTATTGAAAGGCAATGTCCTTAACTATTCATTCAGTTACTTGAATAAACTGGGATTGGTAAGTAGCCCGATTGAAGATGGTGTCCGTACATACGCCATGTGCACTGTGACATCACATACCAGAGACATAGGTTGAACCTCGATTATGACTGCTCGGGCCACCAAAGATGCAGTTATTGAAGTTTAACGTGGCATGTCATGCACGCAGTCACGTAAGTAGCGTGGACACAGCATGAGCAAGCAGCAGGATAGTCAGGAGCTGTCGTGCAGGAAGGAATCCGCAGCAAAATTGGCTTGATATCTCAGTAGTACAAAGATGTGGTGGCATATGCAGTGGGCTCTAGGGGGAGTCACTTTCCACAAAAATATGAAGAAGAGAGCAGGAGGCAGGGAGGTAATGCACAAGGGTTTATTGGGAAATCACACAAAAGAGCCCACAACTAGTCCGCTCTCTCCACAACCACCTAAGTAACTGCCAGTATAGAGGACACATGTTTGCCAGGAGACTGGACCAGAATGTGGAACCCTACAATGGAAAAAACACAGCTTGTGGCCTCAGCTTGTGGAAGCAACCATAAATACATAAGTATAAATACAGCACACAGGTTTAACACCACTTGTGATATTTGTGTTTTCCCAAGAGTATCTAGGAAGGATGTCCACAAGTCCCCTGCTACTTTCGCTAAATCAGTGTATTGTAGGACTCATTCTCTACCTATTCCAAAATATTATTGTGCTTCTTGGAACATAACAAACTTGTGTTGATATATGAATTTCCTCTAGTTTCGCAACCTCCCTATCTCCATTATTGTATTGCCATCTCCTTACGTGTACTGCCAAAGGGTTTTAAAATCCAGAATGGAAGTTATACAGCACACGGTGCTTGCTTAACAAGCTTCAGGATTGCTGTGTGCCACACCCTTACCAATTGTTTTATTATATATGTAAACATCGGTTGGACTTGGCCCATTTTTCAGGGTCATCCCTAAACTTTTTGCCTTTCTCCCCGCCTTATTTCTGACATGGTGTTGGTGGTTTTAGGCCTTTGGGCACTTTAGCACTTCTGTCCAGTGTAAAGTGTGTGCGTTCTCTGTGATACATTTGGTAAGATTAGCCTGCCCTCTCATAGGAATGCATTCCCTGATCAGTGTGTCAGTGGTAATTCCTGATATGGGAGGGGCAGCGTAGTCAAGTTTAGTATATTTGGAATTGTCATAATAAATGCTGCGCAATGGTGTGCGCAGATTTATTATAACCATTTTAGAAATGCCACTTTTAGAAGTTGGCATTTCTGTGTGCTATTTGTCTGCTTGCCTGATGTGAATTGCATGTCTGGCTTTTGAGTGACAGGGGCTGGGAGGTGTGTGTGGCTCCAGGAGGGGCAGGGTGGGTCAGCACTAGGCTGCGTGGGACATCTGCATTGGGAGTAGTGGGAGGAGTAATCCCATGACCCTGAATAGGTCTGTTCCTAGCCTGTACAACGCTGGCTCTGCCCCCTGTGGTGTGTCTGATCACCGAGCCCCCACCTGACAAAGAGGAAGAGGAGCTTAGTAAACAAAATGCTCCAAATCCCCCTTGAACCAGTTGCATCAGGTTCCCCAAATCCTGTGCTGCAGACAAAGCAATTCTGGGTATAAATGTTGGGGCTGTGACCCCATGTATTGGGTGCTTGTGCTGTTACTGACTTGCTGGAGCGTGCTGCTCCTGGGGCCCAGGAGGAACCGCCATGCGGGCTTGCCTCCCTGGGCCCAGCATTGCCCCCTTGATCCCTAAGGACTTTTTGGGACCTCTTAATTTCAACCTGCCAAAAAAAAGGAGTACCAGGGCTCCGTAGCGCTGAGCTGCAGCCCCTTTAAGAGAGAATACAGATGTAGGGATTCCCACGTGATGCCTATGCAGCGGGTGCCAACCCCGAGTTTTCCTTTATTTTCGTGGGTGACCACCCCGCTTATTTGATATTCAAATTGCGGGTGCCCACCCCGCTTATGCTTTTATTTTATATGCGGGTGGCCACCCCGCATCATGGTGAGATCACCGCCGCGGCCCGAGCCGACGAAGAGACCCTCTCAGGGCTGTTATCAGCGTGACCCGGAAGCCAGGCAGCCTTGCCTGGTTGTGGGCGGGGCCTATGCCCCCTACGCATGTCCAGAGCCTCGCGGGCTCGGCGCCGAAGTCCCGGTCCCAGGAAAGGGAACCGGGCGAAGTGAGAAGGGCTCCCGAAGTGGAGGGAGCCCCGAGGGCACCAGAAGAGGTCCTGGAATCGGAGCCTACCCAGGAGATGTGCAGGCCCGCCTTCAGTGCACAGTGAGGAGGATGCTTGAGGGTGGAGGGAGGAGACGGGAGGAGTCCTGCCCCACAGCCCCGGTGAGTGGGGGCTTCTCCCTTGTTGTGGTGCCGTTCGAGGCACATTACCGGTGCTTGGTGATTCTGAGCGGCCCTGCCTGACAGCGGGACTCTCCAACGATGGGCACAGTAGTTTCAGGGCCCCAGTGGGGGTCCCGAGGGCCAGTTGTGCCCGTGCCTTCCTCCTTTTTGGCTCTTTTTTCAGCTGCCCCTGTCTGGTAGAGGGCAGCTGCAATGGTGGGGGCAGTTTTATTCAGAGAGCCCCAGTGGAGGCCCGAGGGCACAGACGTGCCAGGGCCCCTTTACTTTGTTCCCAGCTGCGCCGCACCAGTGCGGGCAGCTGCAACATTTTGGCATATTTGTTTATAGAGTCCCAGTCGGACTCTCAGGGCACAGTCGGTGCCAGTGCCTAACTTGCTTCACAACTGCATGACAATTAGTGGCAGCTGCAAAGTTTAGGCAATCATTTCTTTGGGGGAATTTTGGATGAGACAGGAGTGAGATACACTCCTCTGCCCCAGCGCAATTGCGCACTTGTGGATCCTGCTGCATTGGCAGCCCAAGCGCTGACATTATGGGCATAGGGCATTTGTGCCCTCTGAGAAGGCCAGTTGGAAAGGGGGAGTGTTAGGTTGATAGGGCGCCAGGCCCTAACGTGATTTGGGTGGTGCGCAGGAAATGTGATTTATGTGCTGTGATTTATGCACCCTGATTTATGCCTCAAATGTGGTTTATGATTATGAAGTTTTGCATAATGTGTTTATGTTTATGAGGTTATTCTCTACCCTGATTTATGCCTCTAATGTGGTTTCTGATTATGAGGTTTTGCAAACTGCGTTTATGCTTGTGATGTTATTCTCTACTCTAATGTGATTTATGATTAGGAGGTTATGGTCCAATATGTTTAGGCTTATGAGGTTGGCGCATGTATTTTATGCCTGATGTGATGCTGATTGCATACGATTTATGTTGCAGGATATAATGATGACTACAATGTTTGCCAGTAATTACTGGTTGTGTTCTATGTTTATTATTGGTTCTACATCTATTATTGTCACTTTGTGATGGTTCTGACAGTGGCCCAATTGGCCCTGTCATGTGTATATAATCCCCTGCAAATATTGCCTAGTGCCAGTTGGCACAGTGTATATTGTGTGATTACTATTCTAATGTGTTTATGATAATACAAAGGTTATTTTTATATATAACCTTGTGTGGAGTTCCTTTTGTGTTGTGCCTAGTATGCTAATATGTTGTTGCTGTGTGTGTGTTGCGCAAATGCTTTACACACTACCTCTGGGATAAGCCTGACTGCTCGTGGCAAGCTACCAAGGGAGTGAGCAGGGGTTATCTTCAGCGTGTAACTTCCTTGCCCTGACTAGAGTGGTGGTTTCTGCCTGCCTTAGGCGCAAGCACAAGCCAACCAGAAATCCCATTTTTAACAACATCATTAGTGCCTTCTGCAGGGTATCCTGTGGGTAAGTGCCCTATAATAATTCCTTTTTCCACATTATCTGGTCGTCAAACCAATGAATGGCATGTTGAAGCGGTACTGAGGCTTAATACAATAACATCTCCGGGAGGCCCAGTCCCTCTAGCTCCCGGGGTAGTTTCAGTTTCTCCTGCTTTACCCTACTTTATGCCTCTTGCACATATCACCCTGCCCATGTGTGCATATAGTTCCCTGAACACACTCATAGGGATTGAACACATCATGTTTACTAGCATGTACAGGTGTCTAGGCAGAAAAATCATTTTAATCAGGGCTATCCATCTCATGATTAGTAGTAGGAGTCCATTCCAAATGTAATTTCACTGAGTTCCTAAAACCCACCATGACCCTTCCTTCCATGTTATTTTTTCAGTAGTCTATTGGGGTGTCTGTGGCTACACAGATTCCTAAATATCTCAAATTAGTCTGCATATCAAGCACTGGAAGCCATTACATTTCTGTACCTTTCAAGGATCCCATGAGAAATGTTTTAGATTTCTGATATTCTATATGCAACCCAAATATCTCACCACATTGCTGTAGCAGTTCCCTTAAAATGGGGATTGCCCTCTCTGGGTTTCTTATATAAAGAAGCATGTCATCTGCATACAGTAACACCAAGTGTGTGGTTCACCTCACCATTATGGCTCACTCACTCATTTGTTGTCTTAATTGGATAGCCAATGGCTACATTTCGAAGGGAAAGAGTCGCAGTGGTAATGCTCAGTCCTGTCCAGTCCCCCACCCAAGCCTCCAGTTGTCTGATACCAGGTTTGCCATATGTGCACTTGTGGCAGGGAGTGTGTATATTCATTTGGCCCATTTAGTTAAATGTGGGCCTACACCCATATGTTTAGTACCTGCGAAATGTATTCCCAGCCTACCATATTAAATGCACATTCCACGTCCAACACTACTAGCGCTGTAGACAATACACTAAATTCTTGGGCAAGTATTATGTGATTTAAGCATTTAAGGTTATTCTTTGTGCTCCTGCCAGGCACAAACCACGACTAATCAGGATGTATAATCTCCGGTATGACTGGAGCCAGTCTACTAGCCAATCAGTATTAAGTATAGATCATAGCCTGTATGAAGCAAGGATCTCTGGGTCCCTATCAAGCTTGGGAATCATAATAACCATTGCTTCTTGCATTGCTGTAGAATGATAACCTCAAGTGTACGCTTTTTGAAACGCCTCCTATAATTTATCTAGAAGATTTCCAGACAACATTTGATAAAAATTCACAAGTCAGCCCATGGCCTCCACGTGTCTTACCTTTCTTCATATTTCTCAATACCGTCCTCATTTCCCTTCTTTCTTGCTGAGCATGCATTAAAAATGACTTTCAGGACAGATGTTTTCTTTGGTAGTGGCAGCCTAATGTGGTATGTGATAATTCTACCTGTGCCTACATTTGTGGTTTTCAGAGTGTCCATTGAGTTTATATTAGGCCACAAAAACATTAAGGCTCTCCACAGTCGTTGACTGTTACATTCATTTTCTGATAATGATGAAAAATGATCAAAACTGCAATATAAACTTGTTACATTTCATGTAATTATTAATATCTGTGCTTGCAGTATTACTATCCTCCCACAAAGATTTACATCCTTTTAACATTAACACATTTAACACATGGAACCGACCACAAACACACTGCAAGCCCTACAAAAATCTTCTGGGTGTAGCCAGTAAGCCATATAAAAATCTCCCAGGAGCAGACAATGAATGCACTGAGGCATTAGTGTAAGCATTGAGCTGGTGCTGAATTGATGGCAAGATCTGCTGAACTAGGTTGAAATTCTGCCCTGAACCATTGAAAACACCTTTTAGATTTGGAGCCAGCTCAGAGGCCTATTTATCTGGCAGCTTTCCTACCAATCAGATCGAAATCCAAGGCAACAGACGTTCAAGGTATCTTTTAGTAGCCATGAAGTTATGTCCTCTGTCAGTCAACTCCACAATTGAAGTATGCTTGGCAAGCAAGGAAATACTACCCTACCATTGTTGGGGTTCAGCGAGTCTCTCGGACCCTTGTGCCACTGTGCCATTGCATCTGCTGCACTAGTCTTAACTACACTATGGTCATAATTGCTGATAGCAAGTTGTCTTGCAGCGTTGCGCTGCGTGACTTTTTAGTACATCTGGGCATACGTTTCTTGAAGGCTGCTGCTGTGTAACTTTTTTGATGGATATTTGAGGGCACGTTTTATATTTTCTCCAGCTGCTACAGACAATGGTGTTAGCCATAAATGAGTGAGGTGTCTGACGAGTTCTTCCCCCACTACTGGCCTTCCTTCGACAGTTCCGGATACTTTGCAGTGCCATGCCTTCTGAAAAGACTGTTACTATTTGAATCAGGAATGAGGGGCAGAGCCTTGCAGTACCGGAAGAGGAGGTGCACTCAGTTATAGTACTCAGACATTACATTTTTCATCAATCCTGAATCTTAAATTATTTTTTTAATGAATATACGCTGTCTAGTAAAGAATGCCTCTTCAATGAATGTAAATTACATATTACTTTTTTTAAATGTATGATGCAAAAAATGTGCGTATGAAAAGTTGTGAGTGACACTTGCCCCTGCGCTTGGGAGGATACCCTCCTTTTTCCTAGGGGTCTGACCAGGGTGAAGGGTGATGAGGCAGTTGTGCAGTGGGGGCTGGGCAGGCAGAAAAGAGATGCAACAGTGATGTCATATGCAGAGACTCCCTGCCCGTGAAGGTTCCTTCTGCTGAAATGGCGTAGGAAATTGGTCTTAATATGCTGATTACCCTGCCTGATCGGCGGCCATTTATATTTTCGATACATTGATTTATTTGTCGAGGTCAGAGACTTTCCCAGCTTTATAAGTTAACTGGCGCTGGGGGAAGAAGTGAGCTGGTGGCATAAGATACAGCAACTTATCTACACATCCGCTGTTGTGGAAAAAGCAACAGGCGCGCCCCCTTCCTATTATAGTTAGACTTTTTGCGCACTACTCCGTGCATATGTCTGATACCCGCACGTGTCCGCACCTTCACACTTGTCTTTTGGACTGTAAACGCTGCTAATAATTCTGTGTCTATGCATGCTTTTACAGTGCGTTCCCTCTAGTTTTCAGTTATTCTCTTACGCCCTCTTACGCAAACCCTCTCTATAGGCTCACCCCTCACCCCTATGGCTCATAAATGAACAGCACGCGCAAACCGTCTCTTTGCACCCAGGATGTTTCCGGGGGCTCCCTCCGGCTCGAGCCACACACAGTATGAAGATGCTTCAGCCGCTTACCTGGCCATGGCGCCCCTGCCCGTGAAGGAACTCCGGCGGGATTCCGACAGGCCTCTGGTTTCCATGGCGATCGCTCGCTGCAGCTCCGAAGACGTGTCCTCACACAGCGAGTGGGTCCTGCCAGGTGGGGTTGCAAGGGGCAAACAAAAACACCTGCGTTAGTTGGCAGCGCGGGAATCCCTACGCAGGCTGCTCTCCTCAACACACATGGCTGGCCCGTGGCATCAGCCTCATCAGCATTCAGTTGCTGTGACTGATGGCAGACACGGAAGGATGCTCCCGAACACGGACGTGCCCCCACTAGGCACGAAGGCACCCCTCACGTTACCACCATACAACACAAACCACACTCAATTCACACAGTACAGTGCTTTGTAACACGACATCAGCGCCCCTCTTTAATCAGCCCTTAATTTCAGATTTAGAACTGGTTATTTTGTGGACAATAATTGTTTTGCTCAACTCTGAAATCTATTTTCCCTGAATGCATTTCAATGTTTAGTACTTGCTACAGTTCTGTTTTACATTTTAAAAATAGAAAAAAGGGGGTTTAGTACTTGGTACAGTTCGGCTTAGCCTTCAAAAAATTGAAAGCATGCATGATATCAGATATTTTCCAATCTTTTATTCAAAGAATGTCGTGATGCAATAAAATGTAATAATACCAGGAAAACACAAAATAATTCAAAAGAACAATGAACGTATCTGTGGTGTACAGTCTAAATGGTACCTAATTCCTTACCTGCAACTGTCTTCTACATGATACACAAATCCATGAGGGTGCTTATCTCGACTGGCCTATCAAAATATTAATCGTTTTCTAATCATTGAACAAAGAATTGAGATAAGTGCGTACATACCCTACCACATTTTACGTCATGTGAGATTAAAAGTATCGAACGGAAAGCATAAGAGCCTAACCCCCAAATCCCCCAGTACAGGAACAAGTTACTTTTTCTGACATCCTGCTTCTTGGAGCAAAACTTACAGTTTTTGGTGGGAGGAGTGGAGGGGTGGGGATGGCACAAGCACACAGAATCATTGTGATGTTTTAATATTTTCTGTCACCTCCCTGTTTGTATACTCAAGGGAGGCTGCCTCACAAGTAGTGGGGGTAAAGATCTTCCTGGCTTTCAATACTGGTTGAATGTCAATCATTACAATATTCTGGTTAATGATTGGCTAAGTGTCACCTGATATAGGGGCTACATACATAGCTTTAGCTCAAGGAGTTTCGCGTTATTTGTTTTGGCAGCATTGATGGTTATTGTCATTGGGTTGGTGTACTAGCCTTCTCTAATAAAGCGTGTCCTGGCCCTGCCAAGGGGTTTTAAGTGTTGAGACAACAACAAGCAATTGTTTAGTTAGATTGGCCTTTGGGGGTCATGGAAAGACTAATTCAATACAGTGGGTGTACAACCCTCGAAACCCCATGTGCCCTTATGCGCAAGCTTGTGTAGACTAGACTCGCACAGTAAAAAGTATGTATTGCTTTATTTCACTTTTTTAAAAGGTGTGACTCAACCTGAACAGTGTACAAATGCAAGCGAGAGAAATGTGGTAGAGACTGAAAGGATGTTTCATACTGGTTAAATAAGGTCTTAAAATTATACATACCAGTCTGAACAATATCCCAGCTTCTAGGGAAAGCAGGTGGAGGTCTTTTGGTACAGGTAATAAACGATCATACTTAGGGTTACAGAGATCAACCTTGATACTCAATGAAGAAGGGATTTGATAGGATCTAAAGGAGACCAGCAAGGCCTGAGACAACGGAGTAGACATTGTTAATTCAAGATAGGGCAATGGACTTCACAGCAGTGTGGAAGTTAAGCACCTGTAAGAAGGGTTGCCAATGGTTGTTTAGTAAGTGCAGAGAGTGCCATCTTAAGGAGTTTTGAGGACCTTGACAAGACATGTTTTGGGGACCGTGTGAGAACTATTCTGAAATTATTATTAGCTATTTTAGCCAAATCAAGCATGCATGAAAGTTTTGGAAGTTAGCGAAGCCATTAAGGAAGCTCTCGACGCAGGTGGAAGAGCAATGCTGGTGATGTTGGACTTGTCGGCGGCCTTCGACACCGTCCCGCATGAGGCCCTCTTGAGAAGACTTCACGAGATCGGTCTCAGAGGGACGGTGTTGAGTTGGTTGAGATCTTTCCTAGCGGGTCGCCGACAAGTGTCTGGGCCCCCCCGTACTCCGCCGAAGTTCCGCCCATGGATGTCGGAGTTCCACAAGGGTCGGTGCTGAGCCCGACCCTTTTTAACATCTTCATGACTCCATTGGCGGTGCTGGCGGAGGCAATGGGTGCCCAGATCATATCATACGCCGATGACACCCAGCTACTCTTCACCTGCAAGAAGGGCATGGAATTTGACGGGGAGAGCATCCGTGGTTGCCTTGGGGCTGTCTTCAACTGGTTTCAGCGAAGCAGCCTCAAATGCAACCCTGATAAATCTGAGGTGCTCTTCTTCGGATGTCAGGCAGAGCCGCCCTGGCAGGAATGGTGGCCAGTGAGCATGTCCCCCCCTTCTTCCTCCTCTTCGGTCGCTAAAAACTTGGGGGTCAAAATAGATAACACCCTTGCTTTGAAAACACAGATCACAGGTCTCACAGGTACCTGTTTTGGTCTGCTAAAAATGATTCGTAAATTCCTTCCTATGCTCCCTGTTGCCCATAGGAAGATGACAGTACAAGCTCTGATCTGCTCCAGGCTTGATTATTCAAATATCCTCTACCTGGGCTTGCCGGATTACCTCTTGCACAAGCTCCAGGTTGTGCAAAACTCTGCGGCTAGAGCCATCTTCGGCCTACCCCGGCAAGCCAGAGCATCTGAGTTGCTCGCCTCCCTGCACTGGCTTCCGAGTAAAAAGCGAATCACATTCAAAGCTCTTACACTGGCTCATAAGGCACTCCATCTGGTAGGGGCCTCCTACATTCAGAAACGGCTTTCCTTTTACAAGCCCACCAGATCTCTCCGGTCCGAAAATCTCGGCTTGGCAATGGTGCCTCCAATTAAGAAAGCCAGAATTGGTGGACGCTCTTTTAAACATCTTGCCCCCAAACTATGGAACTCCCTTCCCGTTGATCTCCGCCACATCCCCAATCTGCTTGCCTTTAGAAAGGCCCTGAAAACGTGGCTTTTTAATTAATAATACTGTTATGTCTGTTATCCTTCTCTTTTTTCAGTAATGGGTCAGAAAGCGCCGGGACACTCCTTGGAGTAGCCGTGCGCTATATAAGTCACCCATTAACATAACATGATTGCAAAGGAGATTGGAATATATGTTAAACTTGCAGAACAGGGGCACACAAAAACAGCTGAAGTCTGGCACAACCTGGCGTCCACCTTCCAAATAATCCACAAAGAAAGCTTGAAGAAGTCTTGATAAAACCACTTCACACAACAATATTTTAAATGGAATATATTGTCTAATCAACCAGTTCTTCAATTTGTTAGGAAAGACACAGTAAAAGTGACTTGGTGAATGTCTAGCGTACTACTGCATAAAATTCAAATGAATTAGTGGGTAACACTGTAGCTTTAACTACCCGAAATTTGTAATTTAAATTAAGGGCCTCATTACAAAGTCGGGCCGAAATCCTCTGCCCAACATTCGGAATTTCCTAGACCACATCGGAACCTTTCCGACCGACTCGGTCGGTTCACAGTCCGCCTGACCTATTACGATGTTTGCAGTCGGAAAGCAGAATTCATGTCGATCGGAGCTGAATCGGACAGCTCTATGGACAGCGTTTCTGCCTGACCAATTACAATGTCGGGGTCCAACAGCCTTTCCGACTCGGTCTGTCTGACACAAAAAAGCTGTTGGAAACGGACTCTGGGGGCTCCTAGCAGACCCCCCCTCATCCTAAGGTCTCCAGTTGGGGGCTGTTAGGGTACCCAAGAGACTCCCCTTTAAAACCATGCACTGTGTGGCAGGCACCATGGGGTGCCTGAGACAGGCTGCAAGATTTTTCACAGACACCCATTTTCCCAATAGGAGCCAGAGTTGTCGGTCGGAATACGGGCTCCCAAAGGAGTCAATGGGAGTCCGACCAATCGGTGTTCAGTCGAATCATAATTGGTCGGACGGAACCGCCCACTGCGAGTTGGTCAGATCCCAATTCTGAGACGATGTTGGGCGAATTGTTTCCGCCTTACATCGTAATGATGCCCTAAATGTTTCTTCACAAATTGCATTCTCTCCATAACAGTGAATATCAGAGCACTGGGCCAATGATATGCTACGTTAGTTCAGTTTAAACCTGATCATTTTCCTAATATCTGCCACTGTTCTCTACTTCCTCTCCACTTTTTACGTGCATTCTTCACTGACACAACAGTGACCTTCAACTATGTTTAGTAGGAGAAAATAGAAGGGGTGGGTTACTGAATATGGGCAGAGAAGTAAAGACAATGCCATAATAACAGGGGTTAAATAGAGAGAGAAGAGACAGAAATAGAGCTGAGATAGAGAGGTAGTTGAGGTAGGGAAAGATGTAAGGTAAAGAGAGAAAATTGAGGTAGCCAGAAAGAAAGATACAGAAAGGGAAAGTGGTAGATAGACAAAAAGAGGTAATGAAATATGTAGGTTTTTAGAGTTAGGTGGAGAAAGCCTGAGAAAGGGAAAAGAGAATGTAGCGAGAGGGAGAGGGGTGCGGGGTGCGGGACAGTCAGTGATAAGGTGGAAAAAGAGAGTAGTCAGAGGGGTGCAAAGGCAGATAGAGGTAGACAGTTGAAGCAGTGAAAGAGCAATGAGCATAGCAAGATGCAAGTTAGGGAGCACAGTGAGGTACAGCGCTGGCCAAAATGGGACACGGTGAAGAAAGACAGGTAGGGTAAAAAGAGTAGTGAGGCAGGCAGGAAAGTAGAAGGGGTAGAACGGGATGAGGTGTACAGAGAGGAAACATGAATTTGAGTAACAACGGTGAGGTAGAGAAATTGTTGATACGGAGGTAGAGTGAAAGTTGTGAGGACACAAAAGTGATTTCCAGAGATGGGAGGGATGTATAAAAACAGTGAGATAGACAGAGACGCAGAGAAACAGGTGAGGAAGTAAGCTGAGTTGAAATAGAAAAGGAGGTGATGAGAAAGAAAGAGAGAGAGAGAGACCATATAGACAAAGAAAAAGAAGTAGACAAAGAGAGGTAGTGGGAAAGGAGTAAGGTAAAGAGAGAGGTGAAGTGGACATAACAAAGACAGAAAGAGGTGTATTGTCACACAATGTAGTGAGAGTGAACAGTCTGTTAAAGAAACATGAGGTAGTGAACGGGGTGAGATAGAGACAAATGAGGTAGAGAGGTGAGGTAGCTAGTGGTGCGGCAGATCGATGGCTGAGGGAGGGAAATAAATGGAGGTGATGCATACACAGGTGGAGAGAGAGAGGAGAGGCAAAGAAAGAGATGAGACAGAGAGAGACCGAGGTCTGTAGATGGAGGAGGGTTACAGAGAGGTGAGATGGAAAAGTGTAGTATGGTGCACAGAGAGGCATCAGTAGAGAGAGAGTTGAGGTAGAGATGTAGAGGCCAGCACAGCGAAAGGTAGAGAGAAAGAGATGTGAAATTGTGAAAGTAGGAGAGTGATAGAGCAGAGAGAGGTCTATAAAGAACGAGTGAGGGAGACATAGGTGAGGTAGAGAGAGCTGAGATAGAGATGTGTCAGTGCACAGAGATGTAGAGATATAGGGGGTGGGTGCATAAGATCTAGAGATAGGTAGATAGAGAGGGAGATAACGAGGGAGGACTGAGGTGAGGTTAAATCAGGAGAGAAAGGCTGAAAGATTATTGTTAATTAGATTTCCACCAATGCCAGACAGAATGACACTTCTAGATGGCAGGCCAGTCATGCCCAGCTGTCAGATTTAAAACAAATCTGTTTCCATATACACTTTTATCACTTTACCAGGGGAATCCCTGTAAAGTGGGGGTCATTGGCAATGGCCAACTTTGCCCATGTCTTAAAAGGGATCTGAGTATAGAGAGGCTCTTGCAACTTTGGCACTGTGTGTGATTTGTGAGGCCATGGAACGAAGGGTATCAATTCACAGACCCAGTGATTTAGCTTCATCGACCCGGGTAGATAGCAGTTGTGAGAGCGAATCTCCTCATTTAAAAAATAAAACACATTCAAATGAAAAGTGCAAACGTTTCTGTCAAATAACATATGTATAATCGTTTTGGTAGTAAGTAACCATACTTAGAAATTACAGGCATGTAAAAGATGTACATTTGACTGGTTCAAGTTATCATAACTACTGTTGCCATATTAACATTGATTTCTACATTAGCACAGAAAGGCCTGTTTTTCATATGGAACTGTTGTTTTAAACAAGAGGTTTTTTCTACCACTTTAGATGCTGTAACTTTCCAGGAGCTGTTTGTTAGTCAGTGAATAGGCATTTGTTATGTATTAGATAACTGATAGTGATGTATACACCGGGAGGAGATGAGATAACAGGAAATATTACTTATGAGAAGAACTGCCTAGACTGCAAGATGTGGACAAAGTATCTTTTCAAAGACTTGTTTCTGTGGTTTATTGCAAAAAAGTGAGAATGTAGGGAGTTTACCTGCTCCCACAGTTTTCTGGAATTCCTATTGGACACAAAGAATGGGGAATGTATCAAATGTTTCAATGTGTTTTTTAAAGAATTATATTAGCATGTGTTCCTAGAGTAGGCTACCAATGGTACTCTATGCACTCTTGCTTCTAGCACATGAGATCATTTCAGTAGGGTTACCTCTCTGCAGGAGAGACTCAATTATCAGCCCATTTTTTTTCAAAATATGTCTGCTAATTTATAGCTGAGAATCCTTCCCAGCTGAAAATTTCCTTTGCTTAATTGCAAAAGCGTTATGTTTATGCATCTTATTCTCTCGTCAGAGCTCTTTATTGAGTTTCTGAAATGACACCTTTACTCCGGCTTAGATTGCCATCCCAAATCTTAATTTAGACAAGGAAAAATTCCTTTATGGAACATGCTTGCTGCATTATTTATATATTATTTGTAAGCTTTATTAATATATTATTTTAACTTGCTTTGAAATATTGCCTAATGGATTTTTTGAATTTGTAATAATGATGACTAAAGATTAATATTTGCTGAATAAAACAAATTACGTTTAATTAGAATTGTTAATAAAACCCTTTAATTTACATCAACTCTCCAATTTGATTATTGTGGAGCCTTAAATGGACTTTACTGTTCAAGGTGTTTTATGTATAAGATTGCTCCTTTTAATTTCTCCTTGTTGACGAACAAAGGCCCATACGACCAGTGGTGGGGATTATTTAATGATTACACCCGAAGACTAGGATACAAAGATCCCCGCACAGTCAAGTGGTAGCAAGTGGACGGTTTATGTCACAGGAGACAAGGAAGCTGAAATAAATTGCCCAAGTTCCAAAGACCGAAGTTGAAGACTGAAGGAGTCCACTGTTCCGAAAGTGGTTGCAGTAGTGGGGGTGTAAGTATCAATGGGGTTGTATGTCGCATTTGTTTATGTTGAGTTTACGATATTGCGTTGATGTTACGTGTTTTATGCTTTGGAAAAGTTCATGGTTTAAATGTGCTTAGCGTTTGAGTTTGAACAGCTGAAGTTGTTGTTGGAGTAGTCCAGGATCCTGGGATAGTTAAGATAGAGAAATAATAAATTGTGGTAGTACTTGTCTACTAAGGTTTTGTGGTGTGGGTTCATGAGGCACCATTGACTGCACAATTGAGTTAGGGATTATAATACATTGTTGTTATCATATTAATAGTTTTAGGTGTTAATGGCACCTATTTGCGCAAAGGGAAAACTATATCAGTTAGGGTGATTTTCCACGAGTCGAGATTTTATCTGTGTGTGTATGTGAGGAAGTTGGAAGGAGATACTTTTGTTTGTTTCGTTTATGACTGGACTACTTTGAATTCTTTAGTGGAGCAGACAAGAATTGTTTACTGTGCTTGCTTAAGGTTGTGAAATTTCGTGTTTGAGAAAACTGTAAAGGAGGGTGAACCAATGCCAGATGTCAGAATTATGTCACAGTGTGCTGCCCAGGGATAGGTCAACTGGTGCAAAGTCCAGTGATGGTTTTGGTTGGCGAACCATCAACCGCTGTACTGTGTTCAAAAACATTGAAATTTACTGAATCAATATTTGCTCATTTATTGTTGCATTACTGTAATTACTAAATGCTTTAATGTCCTTAAATATTTAATGAGAGGCAATATGCAAGTTACTGCCTGAGACGGCAAGGAGGTTCCACCAGAAGGGTCCTTTCATGGCAACAAATGTAGGACTTCTTACATGTTTGTGGCTTCATCAATGGCCCAAGATAACTGAAAAAGATGAAGCATTAAAGTTTCTACATAATGGTGCGTTTACATTTGTTGCCGGGTCCTTACATGGCAACAAATGTAGGACTTCTTACATGTTTGTGGCTTCATCAATGGCCCAAGATAACTGAAAAAGATGAAGCATTAAAGTTTCTACAAAATGGTGCGTTTACATTTGTTGCCGGGTCCTTACGTGGCAACAAATGTAGAACTTCTTACATGTTTGTGGCTTCATCAATGGCCCAAGATAACTGAAAAAGATGAAGCATTAAAGTTTCTACATAATGGTGCGTTTATTTTAAAAAATATTGAAAATTTAGGAGGAAAAACTAAATGAAATGAAGCTGCCTACTAGATCTACACAGTAAGCAGAATTAAATGCTTGGAAGTGAGTTGCTCCTATCAAAGAGAAAGAAAGGTACCAGAATAGAGCAAAGAGAGCAGTGCGTAATTATGCAGGTATTAACTAGGATGAAGAACAACAAAGGTGGAGGAAATGTGTAGTTGAGGGAGCTAGAATGTACCCAGCAATGATGACAAGAAAGACCTAAAAAGAATCAAAAGCATGGAAATAAAGATGAGAAGTCCGCAATGAAAACTGATACTGATTCGGGGAATGACATTTTAGATGGTTTGTTGTCCTAATGTCCACACACTATATGTAGCTCCAACATCGGGCTCAGAAGGTGTTCCAACCACTATTGGTACAGTGGCTGCAGCACCTGTTGACCTGACTATAATTCTGATTTTGGGACCACCTCCGACACTCTTGATTACTACTGCACCAGCTGAAGTAGCCACTGTTGTAATTGCCCCAGGTGTTGCAGCTTCAATTGTGACTCTTCCTGCACCAGTGTCACAAGTCCTGTCAGCTCAGACATTAGCAATTCCTGTTGCTACTGCACCAACCAATATTGCACTGAATCATGTTGTTCCAGGAGCTGTAGGAGGGTTTATTTCGACATCGCAAAACTTACAGATTGTTGCCTGGACCCCACCTCAAAATGTTCAAACATTAAGATAGAAGGATTGTTTTAATAAGCCTAATTGGACAGGGACAGGCAGGACCATTTTCCCCATTGGCAATAAAGGAACAGGAGGTAGAGAAAGATTCCTTACTAGTCAAGAATGAGTGAGTCCTCTTGATGTACCAAATATAAAGGTGAAATTGGAGGAGATTTTTAAGGGATGTCTATATATTTCACATTTAAATCAATATCAGGAGAATGAGCTGATATACCTGAGAAAGGATATCATAAGATGTGCCACTGACACACGTGGACAATTGACAGAATTGGCTGGTAAATATGAGGTAGACCTCACTAAGAGTATTCCTTTAGAGAAAAGTTTCAGGACACAGTTAGATGATGAAGTAATTTTGACCATGTGATCCTCAGGAATAAGATTGCACATTACTTAATTGGCGAGGTGCATTTTGGAAATTGAGTGATTTTGACAGATTGGAGAGCAAATGGGCCAAGAAACATAGGAAGAAAAAGAATCAATCATATACTGCAGAAGTAAATAGCAAGTGACCACCAGTACCCCTAGATGAATATGAGGCTCTAACGTTTCCTATGAGAGAGACACCAGGTGGAGCATGGAGCTGAGGTGATTTTGCAACATTCACAAACAACTTCCCAAAAACTGAGAGAGAATCCTTCCCAGTGGGAGACATGTGTTGACAGGTTTGTGAAAATGTTTAAGGGTTTGTGGACAGATTTTAACACCATCTTTGATATTGTGGTACTGATTGATTTATGGGCTGAAGTATGAAAGCTGTACAATGGCCACATACAAAGCCACTAAGAGATTCACATACCTGTGCACCTTGACCTACTGTGATGACAACGTACAATGTGGTGGTCACCTTTTTGAAAGGAAAACTTCCAGTGAGGGACATTGATTGGTTAAAGACTATAGAACTACTAAGGAAGCTAAAGAGTCAGTGTATGCTTATTATAATGATTGTTACATTGTTGTAACTTGTCTCAATCCAGATACATTGTTACCATTGGCAGAAAATGAAAATGATAAAGAAGAGGATGAGCATGGCTGTCTTGATGTTACTGATTTATGCGCCAAGCCAAGACCTGACATTAAGGATGAACTCCTTGATGAGCCTGATTATGTAATCTTTGTAGACAGCTTATATCTGAGAGACAATTAGGGGACCTTGAGAGCAGCCTATGCTGTTGAACAATTCAGGAAGTGGTGGAGGCCTCCTGCCTTTGAGCTCTTACCTCTGCAAAAGCGGCTAAATTGATCACTCTTACACAAGCCTTCTATCTTCCAGCTCAATTGCTAGTGACTATATTCACAGATAGTTAGTATGGCTTTGGTGTGGTCCATGACTTTGGGCAGTTATAGTCACAAGGGGGATATGTGACTTCAACTGGTTCACTGATTCGGAGTGAGAAATATGGTATTAGGTTGCTGGAAGCATTACAAATGCCACAAGAGATTGCAATAGTTAAATGCGCAGCTCAGAAAAGGGTAAATGTGCGTGTGTATGTATTATTAAAAACTGCAGAACATTCAGAATGCCTTCGCCAGACTCATCCTCAATATCCCCTGCTGCAGCCACATCACCGGCCACCTGAGAGACCTCTACTGGTTCCCAGTCAATAAAAGAATCACCTTTAAGCTCCTCACACATGCCTACAAAGCCCTATATGATGCAGGACCTGCGATTAACCTTAACCACCACCTCGCATTCTATGCAGCCACCAGAGACCTCCGCTGTGCTCAATTGCCCCTGGCCACCTCCCCACATATACACAAGACCTAGGCTGTAGGAACATTCTTCTCCTGCCTTGCAGCAAAGACCTGGAACAGTCTGCCTCTCCACGTCAGGCAATCACTGTCACTGCCTCAATTCAGGAAGGACTTAAAAACCTGGCTCTTTGACTGAACCACAGTGCCTTCGGCAGACTAGCAGCCCTCCACCCCCATTGCTTTGAGACCATTAAGGGTGAGTAGTCATGCTTTATAAGTCACTTGATTGATGTTACTTTTGGAAACAGATATGCCAATGAAGCTGCTTGGTATGGTGCTATTGCGGCATCCTCATTTAACAGAGAATATCCAAATTAATTTGATGAGGATACCACCTTTTCAATTCTGTTGTCAGTAGCTGATACATGGGAAGAAATCAAAAGGTTACAGGAAGAGGTTTCAGAGACAGAACAGCAAGGATGGGTCAGAGCAGGATGTGTTAAAAGTACCAATGACATTTGAGTTTCAGCTGATGGAAGACCCGCGTCGCTGTAAAGCTTGTTATTTCCCATGACATTATCTTGGCTCTGCACACATCGGAAGGGATGGAATGGTGAGATTATTTAGGCAGAACTGGTTTAATCCCAGATTTAGAGTTTCAACCGATAAACTATGCCATAGATGTGTCATGTGCCTGCAGATGAATGTATATTTACAACAAGGGGTGGTGAGGGACAGAGTCTCTGAATTAAGCAGAATACTCTCACCCAGTCAAGAGATCAGGGCTAGATCCAACACCGTTTTTTAGCTCACTGCACCATCCCAGTTTCAGAACCTGGCTGTATGCAAATTAGTCTGTTCCTGTTCCAGTGCATGATGGGAACAGGGCAAACCAAACTACAAAAGCCAATTCTTACACTGGGAAGGAAACAAGCTACCGGGGACCGGTTTCTGGCATTTCAGCCGTCTTCGGCCCGGCTTGCTTGAATCCTGATGGTGCAATGAGCAAGGGACTCACATCTGAGTATACCCTTCCACGCTTAGGGTGGACAAAAATATTTACAACAAGGGGTGGTGAGGGACAGAGTCTCTGAATTAAGCAGAATACTCTCACCCAGTCAAGAGATCAGGGCTAGATCCAACACCGTTTTTTAGCTCACTGCACCATCCCAGTTTCAGAACCTGGCTGTATGCAAATTAGTCTGTTCCTTTCCCAGTGCATGATGGGAACAGGGCAAACCAAACTACAAAAGCCAATTCTTACACTGGGAAGGAAACAAGCTACCGGGGACCGGTTTCTGGCATTTCAGCCGTCTTCGGCCCGGCTTGCTTGAATCCTGATGGTGCAATGAGCAAGGGACTCACATCTGAGTATACCCTTCCACGCTTAGGGTGGACAAAAATATTTACAACAAGGGGTGGTGAGGGACAGAGTCTCTGAATTAAGCAGAATACTCTCACCCAGTCAAGAGATCAGGGCTAGATCCAACACCGTTTTTTAGCTCACTGCACCATCCCAGTTTCAGAACCTGGCTGTATGCAAATTAGTCTGTTCCTGTCCCAGTGCATGATGGGAACAGGGCAAACCAAACTACAAAAGCCAATTCTTACACTGGGAAGGAAACAAGCTACCGGGGACCGGTTTCTGGCATTTCAGCCGTCTTCGGCCCGGCTTGCTTGAATCCTGATGGTGCAATGAGCAAGGGACTCACATCTGAGTATACCCTTCCACGCTTAGGGTGGACAAAAATATTTACAACAAGGGGTGGTGAGGGACAGAGTCTCTGAATTAAGCAGAATACTCTCACCCAGTCAAAAGATCAGGGCTAGATCCAACACCGTTTTTTAGCTCACTGCACCATCCCAGTTTCAGAACCTGGCTGTATGCAAATTAGTCTGTTCCTGTCCCAGTGCATGATGGGAACAGGGCAAACCAAACTACAAAAGCCAATTCTTACACTGGGAAGGAAACAAGCTACCGGGGACCGGTTTCTGGCATTTCAGCCGTCTTCAGCCCGGCTTGCTTGAATCCTGATGGTGCAATGAGCAAGGGACTCACATCTGAGTATACCCTTCCACGCTTAGGGTGGACAAAAATATTTACAACAAGGGGTGGTGAGGGACAGAGTCTCTGAATTAAGCAGAATGCTCTCACCCAGTCAAGAGATCAGGGCTAGATCCAACACCGTTTTTTAGCTCACTGCACCATCCCAGTTTCAGAACCTGGCTGTATGCAAATTAGTCTGTTCCTGTCCCAGTGCATGATGGGAACAGGGCAAACCAAACTACAAAAGCCAATTCTTACACTGGGAAGGAAACAAGCTACCGGGGACCGGTTTCTGGCATTTCAGCCGTCTTCGGCCCGGCTTGCTTGAATCCTGATGGTGCAATGAGCAAGGGACTCACATCTGAGTATACCCTTCCACGCTTAGGGTGGACAAAAATATTTACAACAAGGGGTGGTGAGGGACAGAGTCTCTGAATTAAGCAGAATACTCTCACCCAGTCAAGAGATCAGGGCTAGATCCAACACCGTTTTTTAGCTCACTGCACCATCCCAGTTTCAGAACCTGGCTGTATGCAAATTAGTCTGTTCCTGTCCCAGTGCATGATGGGAACAGGGCAAACCAAACTACAAAAGCCAATTCTTACACTGGGAAGGAAACAAGCTACCGGGGACCGGTTTCTGGCATTTCAGCTGTCTTCGGCCCGGCTTGCTTGAATCCTGATGGTGCAATGAGCAAGGGACTCACATCTGAGTATACCCTTCCACGCTTAGGATGGACAAAAATATTTACAACAAGGGGTGGTGAGGGACAGAGTCTCTGAATTAAGCAGAATACTCTCACCCAGTCAAGAGATCAGGGCTAGATCCAACACCGTTTTTTAGCTCACTGCACCATCCCAGTTTCAGAACCTGGCTGTATGCAAATTAGTCTGTTCCTGTCCCAGTGCATGATGGGAACAGGGCAAACCAAACTACAAAAGCCAATTCTTACACTGGGAAGGAAACAAGCTACCGGGGACCGGTTTCTGGCATTTCAGCCGTCTTCGGCCCGGCTTGCTTGAATCCTGATGGTGCAATGAGCAAGGGACTCACATCTGAGTATACCCTTCCACGCTTAGTGTGGACAAAAATATTTACAACAAGGGGTGGTGAGGGACAGAGTCTCTGAATTAAGCAGAATACTCTCACCCAGTCAAGAGATCAGGGCTAGATCCAACACCGTTTTTTAGCTCACTGCACCATCCCAGTTTCAGAACCTGGCTGTATGCAAATTAGTCTGTTCCTGTCCCAGTGCATGATGGGAACAGGGCAAACCAAACTACAAAAGCCAATTCTTACACTGGGAAGGAAACAAGCTACCGGGGACCGGTTTCTGGCATTTCAGCCGTCTTCGGCCCGGCTTGCTTGAATCCTGATGATGCAATGAGCAAGGGACTCACATCTGAGTATACCCTTCCACGCTTAGGGTGGACAAAAATATTTACAACAAGGGGTGGTGAGGGACAGAGTCTCTGAATTAAGCAGAATACTCTCACCCAGTCAAGAGATCAGGGCTAGATCCAACACCGTTTTTTAGCTCACTGCACCATCCCAGTTTCAGAACCTGGCTGTATGCAAATTAGTCTGTTCCTGTCCCAGTGCATGATGGGAACAGGGCAAACTAAACTACAAAAGCCAATTCTTACACTGGGAAGGAAACAAGCTACCGGGGACCGGTTTCTGGCATTTCAGCCGTCTTCGGCCCGGCTTGCTTGAATCCTGATGGTGCAATGAGCAAGGGACTCACATCTGAGTATACCCTTCCACGCTTAGGGTGGACAAAAATATTTACAACAAGGGGTGGTGAGGGACAGAGTCTCTGAATTAAGCAGAATACTCTCACCCAGTCAAGAGATCAGGGCTAGATCCAACACCGTTTTTTAGCTCACTGCACCATCCCAGTTTCAGAACCTGGCTGTATGCAAATTAGTCTATTCCTGTCCCAGTGCATGATGGGAACAGGGCAAACCAAACTACAAAAGCCAATTCTTACACTGGGAAGGAAACAAGCTACCGGGGACCGGTTTCTGGCATTTCAGCCGTCTTCGGCCCGGCTTGCTTGAATCCTGATGGTGCAATGAGCAAGGGACTCACATCTGAGTATACCCTTCCACGCTTAGGGTGGACAAAAATATTTACAACAAGGGGTGGTGAGGGACAGAGTCTCTGAATTAAGCAGAATACTCTCACCCAGTCAAGAGATCAGGGCTAGATCCAACACCGTTTTTTAGCTCACTGCACCATCCCAGTTTCAGAACCTGGCTGTATGCAAATTAGTCTGTTCCTGTCCCAGTGCATGATGGGAACAGGGCAAACCAAACTACAAAAGCCAATTCTTACACTGGGAAGGAAACAAGCTACCGGGGACCGGTTTCTGGCATTTCAGCCGTCTTCGGCCCGGCTTGCTTGAATCCTGATGGTGCAATGAGCAAGGGACTCATATCTGAGTATACCCTTCCACGCTTAGGGTGGACAAAAATATTTACAACAAGGGGTGGTGAGGGACAGAGTCTCTGAAATAAGCAGAATACTCTCACCCAGTCAAGAGATCAGGGCTAGATCCAACACCGTTTTTTAGCTCACTGCACCATCCCAGTTTCAGAACCTGGCTGTATGCAAATTAGTCTGTTCCTGTCCCAGTGCATGATGGGAACAGGGCAAACCAAACTACAAAAGCCAATTCTTACACTGGGAAGGAAACAAGCTACCGGGGACCGGTTTCTGGCATTTCAGCCGTCTTCGGCCCGGCTTGCTTGAATCCTGATGGTGCAATGAGCAAGGGACTCACATCTGAGTATACCCTTCCACGCTTAACGTGGACAAAAATATTTACAACAAGGGGTGGTGAGGGACAGAGTCTCTGAATTAAGCAGAATACTCTCACCCAGTCAAGAGATCAGGGCTAGATCCAACACCGTTTTTTAGCTCACTGCACCATCCCAGTTTCAGAACCTGGCTGTATGCAAATTAGTCTGTTCCTGTCCCAGTGCATGATGGGAACAGGGCAAACCAAACTACAAAAGCCAATTCTTACACTGGGAAGGAAACAAGCTACCGGGGACCGGTTTCTGGCATTTCAGCCGTCTTCGGCCCGCCTTGCTTGAATCCTGATGGTGCAATGAGCAAGGGACTCACATCTGAGTATACCCTTCCACGCTTAGGGTGGACAAAAATATTTACAACAAGGGGTGGTGAGGGACAGAGTCTCTGAATTAAGCAGAATACTCTCACCCAGTCAAGAGATCAGGGCTAGATCCAACACCGTTTTTTAGCTCACTGCACCATCCCAGTTTCAGAACCTGGCTGTATGCAAATTAGTCTGTTCCTGTCCCAGTGCATGATGGGAACAGGGCAAACCAAACTACAAAAGCCAATTCTTACACTGGGAAGGAAACAAGCTACCGGGGACCGGTTTCTGGCATTTCAGCCGTCTTCGGCCCGGCTTGCTTGAATCCTGATGGTGCAATGAGCAAGGGACTCACATCTGAGTATACCCTTCCGCGCTTAGGGTGGACAAAAATATTTACAACAAGGGGTGGTGAGGGACAGAGTCTCTGAATTAAGCAGAATACTCTCACCCAGTCAAGAGATCAGGGCTAGATCCAACACAGTTTTTTAGCTCACTGCACCATCCCAGTTTCAGAACCTGGCTGTATGCAAATTAGTCTGTTCCTGTCCCAGTGCATGATGGGAACAGGGCAAACCAAACTACAAAAGCCAATTCTTACACTGGGAAGGAAACAAGCTACCGGGGACCGGTTTCTGGCATTTCAGCCGTCTTCGGCCCGGCTTGCTTGAATCCTGATGGTGCAATGAGCAAGGGACTCACATCTGAGTATACCCTTCCACGCTTAGGGTGGACAAAAATATTTACAACAAGGGGTGGTGAGGGACAGAGTCTCTGAATTAAGCAGAATACTCTCACCCAGTCAAGAGATCAGGGCTAGATCCAACACCGTTTTTTAGCTCACTGCACCATCCCAGTTTCAGAACCTGGCTGTATGCAAATTAGTCTGTTCCTGTCCCAGTGCATGATGGGAACAGGGCAAACCAAACTACAAAAGCCAATTCTTACACTGGGAAGGAAACAAGCTACCTTTTCTAAATTGCAGATGAATGTAGGCAGAAGAACCCATATACCACTGAGCCACATCAGAAGATCAGGAGGACCCTTTAACAGGATGATAGTAGGATTTCACCAAAATGCCTGTTTGTAATGGGCTGAGATATATCCTTGTTATAGTGTGCATTTTCTACCGATTAGTGGCAGCCTACCCAACATGGAAAAATGACAGCCTCACTGTGACCAAATTGTTGCTAAACGAACCCATATCGAAGTTAAGATTTCTGTTTCGCTGGAGTCAGACCGAAGCACGCACTTTAACAACAGGTCCTTAGAACATTATGTGTGGCACTTCAAGTGGAACAGAGACTACATTGTAGCTATCGTCCTGAAGTTTCAGGAATAGTTGAACAGCGAAAAGGGACACTGAAGTCTGTACATCTACATCCCTGAAATGGCCAGATGCTTTGCCATTAGTATTGATGAGTCTCTGAAGCACTCCCAACCTAAGAACAGGATTATCGCCTCATGAAATACTTATGGGACGTGCTTTGTGATTGCCGGCTGTGCCTGTAAAGGCGCTTGCAAATATCACAGATGACGCTTGACAATTGCAAGGGGTTAGCTGATGTGGTGCGTTCTGGTTCACCAGGTTGGAGCTGTCACTGCCACTTCAAGACAGGAGCTGTGTCATGGGTTTAACCCTGGTGACTGGGTCCTTGTAAAAAACCCATGTTACTTGTCAAAAACATGTTCGAAAATCCTGCCTGGACCCAAGATGGAAGGGTCCTACCAGGTGATTTTAGTCACCAACACTGCTGAGAAGTGCACTGGCATACCTAACTGGTGCATGCCTCACACTCAAAGAGTGATGATTCTGCAGTGGTGAAGTGGTGACATTTGAGCCAATTTCGAGACCTCCTGTGTCCACATATCCTAAGGGTCAGAGGGGGGGGGGGTGACGTTCATCAATATTCTTCACCTTTCCACGTGCCTAAAATCTCACCAAGTGGTGTGGACGTTTCCTCTGAAGATGAAGACCTGAGAACTGAAAATAAGGGAACAGTTGGATTGCCACCCTACCCACTGAACGATCCTGGTGAGGGAACAAGTCTGAGGAAAGGAGGATTTCAATTGTGACTGGAATAGCAAAGTAGTAGGAGACAATTGAAATTTAGTGTGTCAGTTGAATGCATACCACAAACCATCATCGAAGAAACAGAATCTAGTGGTATAAGCAACACAGAGGAAGAACAACAGACACAAAGGAGATCCAAGAGAGAAAGAGTACCATGTCATAAGTATTCAGCACCCAAGTGGACCTATTACACAGAGAACGTGCAAAATGTAACAGAACTAATGACTGAAATCAGAACCCCTTGAACAGTCTGAGACACCATTTGATTTAAACTGTTGAGCCAATACTACAAAATAAGACTTCATTACCTCTAATTGATTTAATCAGTTGAGATATGATTCTACAAATAAAGAGCTGTGTCTAAATTGAACTATAAAAGAATGTGAAAAATGAACATGGCAACTAATTTCGAACAAAGACAAAGAAGAGGAATTATGAAGTATTCCTTAGGGCCAAGGTTGCTGTAGAATAGTAGGGATAAAGATTTACAAGAACATGGAGTAGAGCTAGGGATGCCTCACAAAGAGTATAGTATATAAGCTGAATGAAATACTTGGAAGTTAACCATCAAAGGTTTTGCTCAATTTGCATAAGTAGAAGCCAACATAGAATATTAAATCTGCCTTCTGCTTTATTCTACTTAAAGTCTGACTGTAAACAAACATGTGTTTCTTACCAAGACTAACTGTAGAATAGCAATTGTTGCCACCTTCATAGCTGCTGTGTTATCATGTGTAGTTCTTTTAGTTAGTATAAATTTTACTCTAGAGACAGAAATACTTAAATCTACTCCTGCACCTTCATCAACTCTGATACACTAGATGAGAGAAAGTTAAAGGCTTCATTTACAGATGCTTCAAACAGAGATTTCACGTCCAACGTTTATTCTGGATTCGTTCAAGAATATACCCAAGCATTAGATGCTAAAGATTGTTACGTTTGTGCACACTTACCTTCTTCAACTGCTGAGAATGTAACCTACCATTACATTTTGCCTTCATATGCAGCTACATGTAGTATATTACATAGTTTGTTTTGTAAGGAAACGGGCCATTAATTGTGTGCCCTGGAAATGTAAATGGATCCACGTATGCCTCCCCCATTGGCAACCAAATATACACTGTAGCACTTGACTGTCTCAGTGTAGCGGAACAGAGCAGTCCTAGGCCTACTTAAGGGAGGTGGTGTGGGCTAATAATCACTATTCGCTGGCACGCTCAAATAACATTCAATAAATGATTGTCCAGTTTGTGATTTTTTTTTGTTGAAAAAGGAAAAGTACATTTATTACACACACTACATAATACTATGCCGTAATTTACAAATATACACAAGGGTGCGGGAAATGCTTTTTGATGACATTGTGTTATCACCTCTGATCCCCTAAAGGGTTCAGTTTCACCAACCACATGTAAAAATCCCCATTTTAGGATTAAATGTAATGATCAAATAAAAACCATGAATGACATCACTTATTGCTGACAATGAAGCGTATGTACTCCAATCACAAGTGGCTGCCAACACCATTTTTTCAACAAAGCATTTCACCATTTTAGGAGTAAATGTAATAATTAAATATAACCATGAATGATGGCGCTTGTTACTTGCAATAGAGCACATGTACTTTGATCACAAGTGGCTGTCAACACCATTATATCAACCAATAAAGCCTTTACCAAAACGAACTTCACATGTGCCTGTGTGTTTTTCAAATAACTACAGCAGTCGAAGCGCAATTAGAAAAATAACCCCTAGAGGGCATCACATTTTGATAACATACACATGTAACTATACACTTCACCTTTAGAAGACACTGTACAACATGTACATTTCTTTCACCAGCTTTAGTCCACAGTAACTGCAGCCATGGACCTAGTACTTAGATGGCGCTGCACTCCTAGTTGCAGAGCGAATGCCTCAAACTTGAAAGAATTCCTCGGGTGGTCAACCTTTCTGTTAGGGTCAGTACTTTTAAAAACACTTTCTTGAGCCCATGTGGGGAGCTGAGAAGCCTTTGCATTCTTTTTGGTTTCGTTGGTGGTGGCCCCGCCATCTTGGGGCCACCACAAAAGGTCTCGGCAACGGCCAAGCTATGAGCTTTTGTCGTTGTTAATGTGTATTTTTTAGCTATATGTTTACACTATTAGGCTTTGTCAATGTTTGTTGATTAGTGCCAGGGCAGGGCCAACCCTGGCAAATGAGTCACTAGGCAAGCTCTGAGCAGGTAATTAAGGAACAATCCAGTTTCTTGGTAACTGCACAACAAGCCTGAAGAGGTCATTTTTTCTCATTTTCATTACAGGCATAATTGCTTTCTGTTAGGGGTTACTAAACAATGCTGCACTGGAATACATTGAAACTTGTCTCCCTCTAAGTTCAGATGACCCTCGCTGAAAATCAGGATATGGGTTAAATGTACTCTAATTTACCTTGCCAGAAGGTGGAAACCTAGGACTGCCCGAGCAAATCTGGAATGCCTGGTCACTCTATGTAAAGTGAAACTAGTGTACGTCCCCATGCAGCAAAGGCCAGTAGAAGTACACGGTGCAGCTTGGTGATGAACCCCCCAACACTTACAACACTGCAACCACGTGCAGTTTTGACACAGCTTCTTGAAGAAGCGGCCAGAGTAAAATGCATATAAAGTGTCACACATTCGACAATTGAATGCCATTCCTAAACTCACTGAAAGTATGCAAAATGTCATTATTAAGAAACCTTAACATTTGCCAGTAGGTCTGCATAGATGAAGGGATCAATCTATTAAAACTCCTGTTTCAAAGAAACGAGTGACAAATACTCCAGAAACATACTTATGAAAAGAAGTAATCTTTGACCTGGTGTGGGACAACTTAATAGATCTCAATTGTAAATGTCCACTTGCTCCATGCCAGGCTTCAGAAATTTAGCAGGCTGTCACTATATCATTGAATTTTATAAATTACAGTTTTCAAATATTCATCATGAATGAATTTATATGCAGGAAGGAAACTCACAAAAGAAGAGCTCTCAGCACTGCACTACCTTCTTGCTTGTGATAACGAGCCACAGTTGATGAAAGCAATCGCCCCAGAGAGGCAAATGCAGACAGAAACATAAAATATCTACAGACAAAATAAAGTAGCGAGTAAAGATAAGGCCAATTTGTCCATCTAAAACAATATTTTGATGTTTCTTTTTTTAAGACACCATTACACCTTCCTAAGTAGTTATTATAAAAACGATTTAGAATATTCTTCAACTAGAAGTGAGTCATACTCAGATGTGGTATGAAGTAATGCAGAATGTCCTCACAAAATAACACGTTCTTGATTTTGGGAAAACCTCCGTAATATTCAGGGCTAAAACTAGCCCAGTTCTCAGGCGCGCACAGCATCCTAGTTCAGGTTCTTAAGCAAATTCATGATGAGAGGGGGTCAGCTAAACATCGCCTTTTGATTGCCCTCCTAATCAGGGTTAACATATAGCTCTTAAGTTATCCAAAGCATGTGTGGCATCTTACGCCAGGTTTGGCATTTTAGTAAAGATCGATTTCTATACTGGGATTTTGAGGGAAGGCCAATAATGGTAAAATAGAGATTACTAATCCCACTATGCAAAGTGCTTCTGGCAAAAAAGTGACTGTCTAAGATATCAATCATGAAAGAGGGCGAATTGACAGCTTTGTAGCCAAAGACTAGTGCAGTCCCTCCAATCAAAACCCAAAGAAACAACATGAAATAATGATTACTTGCATATTTAACCATACAGTAAGTTATCAGACCATCCATCTCACTGAAGCTCTACCTTGAATAAAGCATGTCGCTTACTTTACTAGCTCTGAGTTAGTTGAGTTTGGAAACAAAAACGCATACGAAACCATGCTAAAAGATGACCTAATGCCACAGGGATGTCAAATCCTGGATCTTCGTTTTTAATGATAGATGCATTCTGGGAGTTGTAGTCGTGGCTTGCTATATCACGGCCCATGATTAGAGCACTGCGCCTTTAGTCACATGTAGTTACCTTGCACACTTAGCCTAAAATTTATCTGGAGCAAAACGTGTTTGTTGTTATTTATGCCAATAGCTGCCAAGGTTTCAGATTGCCTATGTGTGACATTTTCAGATTTTCAGTGTAATTATGAGTGGCATTCAACGACTATGAGTGACACTTTCTTCCGAGCAAAACCAAGCCATGTATAACTGACACGTTTTCTGATTCTTTAAGTGTGACATTTCTGTATTTACATTGTGTTCATGTATGACATTTGATGGCCTTATGTGTGTCACTTTGAGTGATATTTAATGGTGAGTGTAATCAGGCGGTTGTGCCCATTTAAAGAGCGCCTGTCCCTAGCACCAGCCTGTACACACATCGAACATAAGTGCAGCTAAATTGTGTTGATATGCCTATGATGGGCCAAAATGCATTGAGTGTAGTGAGGCATATACCTAGGACCACTGGAATTATGCGACAGGAGAGGGCCAAATTATGCAGCAGGGTTCTTTAAATTATGCGGCAAGAAAAGGCAAATTATGCAGCATAATGCAGCGCATTTTGTAATAGGATAACTTCATTGTTTAAGCATTTTTAAACTTGGTTTGGTTGCACCTCATTACTACCAGTTTAATATCCAAATACAGAAAGAATGAAGAGAAAGGTGACCAGTCCAGCTTTGCGAAGGACCTTCCACTGCGCTGCAACACATGTCGCTCTCTTTTTAGTAACTTATGAACCGTTTGAGATAGAAATAACATTTATTTTGTTAAAAGCTGCAGATTATGTAGCAATTGATGGATTATGTAGCAGATGCAGCCCATCTATAATTATGTGAAAATTGCAGCTGCTGCCCCATCATATAATTCCAGTGGCCCTGGATATATCAGCTCTTACACATTAATGCAATTAAAAAGGCTGTTTCAAAATATGTTTATATTCATTGACACTAATAAGGCTTGTGATCTCATACATTGATATGGTTCTAAACCATCACATAGCCAACTGACACAGTTAATAGGTAATCAATCAGACTGCAAAGTCAGAGCTGGCAAAAAGTATAAAACGCATAAGAGAAGGCCACTTGGCAAATACTGCCTCATCTGCAAAACACAAACCCTGTAAAAATGTAAATAGTGGTTCTCATTCAATGGCATTTCCCACCTGCAGGTAGAGGAATTTCAGATATGTAAATGTTTTAATTTACTTATATTGGACCTGCAAACATACATTATTAGGTTTATTTTGCCACACATACACTACACCAAGCAAGTGATAAGCTGCCCCATCTACTTGGCCCGAATACTCTTACCAGCGGGTGCAATATAGTTCTGGAACACTCTCAGGCCTTGACGGGTAAGAGCCCTCTTCTTAGGTACCTATCTATGTAAAGCTTGCCCATGTGTCAGCAGAGCTTTTCGACCGTTTTGTCCTACAGCGCTGGCTGCCAGTAGGTGTCACTGTCTGATAGCTAATTAAAAACAGTAGAGCCATAAACAAGAAGGGAATTAGAGACATCCTGCTTAGCTGTCTCTTCAACTTGTTTACTTGACAAATTACCCACTGGGCAAAACCGCTTGATTACACTTAGCATCAAATATCACTCAAAGTGTCACACATAAGGCAACCACATTCCATCATAAACACATGAAAATACAGAAATGTCACACTTAAGGAATCAGAAAACTTTGCAGCTATACATTTCTTTATTTTCTCGCGCGAAAGTGCCACTCATGGTCGTTTTAAATGTTTTTTATGACATCACTAGCACATCCTATTGACTCCCTTAGCATCTGTGTCGTCTCATATGCTGATGACACACACTTGTTACTGACCTACAACCATAATGGGCCTGAATAATCAACCAGCTTTGCAGCATGCCTATTCGATGTGATGAGATGGCTGAGGGATAATGCACTACAGTGCAACCCTGACTGTTTGGCAAACCCCCCCCTGTCTTGTTGGTCCAATGCTTAACCAGTCGACTGCACACTGCCTCTCCCCCTTACTGAAATGGCCAGGAACCTGGGTGGTCTCATAGACACCAAACTCCCCCTCATTCCCCAGATCACGGCTATAACTCCAAACTCATACTGGATTCTCAGGATGCTAAAGACATTTTTGAAACTTCTGCTCTGGGTCGCCCATAAAACTGGTTCAAGCCCTTATTCTGTCAAGATTGGACTATGCTAACGTCTTATACCTTGGTATACCCGATTACTTGATACTAAAACTTCAAAAGCTACAGAACATGGCATACTCCTTCTGTTTACCCTTCCTAAATGCACCTCACTTTCTCACCACCGTAACAAGCTTCATTGGCTGCCAGTGAAGAAGAGGGGTTATCTTTAAGGACTGACTGTAGCAAATGCAGCCTTTTATAGGACTAGCCCCAAATATACACAGGACAGACTGACTCCTTACTGTGCTAATAGAGCCCGGAGATCTCAATTATCCCTTATGATGTCTATCCCTCCTATAAAACAAAAAATGGGCCTGCTCGGCCTGCTTTGTATTAGCAATCATATACTGGCATGCCTTCCAGGTAGATCTGAGAAGCATCCAGGATATCAAAACACCTGAAACCCCACTTGCACAAAGACTAAGTTGGTCCGCCTGCCTTGAGTCTAGTGCCAGAAAATTCTAGTAGTAGCTGTGCCCTCTACAACTATGCCTATTCATTCATTCATTCATTTATTCGGTGCACAGCCATGACAACGCGGGGATTACCCCGCACTGCCATTACAACGCAGGAATTACAACGAAAGTCGTTACAACGACTTTCGCTGGAGGGCGCTCTTGGATAGGGGATAGTTTAATTTTCTATCGAACTCCTTCCCTACTGTCAACGTGGACTGGAGTTGGAATAGAAAATTAAACTATTCCACTATCCAGCGCCCTCCAGCGAAAGTCGTTGTAACGACTTTCGTTGTAATTCCTGTGTTGTAATGGCACGTGTGGTAATACCACGCATTGTCATGACATACAACCATTTATTCTAATGAGCAGCAAATACCCAACTATTTACTACTCTTTTATCTGCCCAAAGGTATACTGATCAACACATTCTTTGAAAGTCCTTGAAAAGTAATGGTTTAAATACTGGACTGTGTTATAAGTAACAAACTGTAGAGTAAACAAGGATAAGTGATATTTTCAATGGCATGTCAAATGTCAGATGCTTTTATATAGCGCACT
Source organism: Lissotriton vulgaris (assembly GCF_964263255.1). Lineage (NCBI taxonomy): Eukaryota > Metazoa > Chordata > Amphibia > Caudata > Salamandridae > Lissotriton > Lissotriton vulgaris. Next base: position 408,314,609 of record NC_141696.1, on the reverse strand, counting down.
TATCACCAAAAGAGGTCTCAAGGCACTTTGCAGAAGAAAGGCAATGACCTACCAGAGTGGAGACACATCACAAGGAAACTTTATTTGGGAAAGAGCCACGCCTTTAAACCCCTACGAAACTCCAAATGATTGGAGAGGGACAGGAGATGAATGGGTAACTTATTCCTTAGTCCAGAGGACTCTCGACAATTTCGATGCCTTCTGTAAACATCGGGGCTTGGAGATTAATCTCCAAAAGACAAAGTTTATGATATTTAATGGGAGTAAAAGTTCACGTAATAACCCGACCCTGAAGTGTCAACCTCTGGAAAGAGTTGTAGTGTTTGATTACCTTGGCATTACTCTGACAGAGAAAATGGATTGGGGAGCGCAGACCAGAAAGGCTAACTTGAAATTAACCCAGGTTTCGGGAGGCATCCTCAAATTCTTTAAAACAGCATTACAAAAGCAGGTTTTTCCGCCTATGGAAGTCTATAGGGCACAGGCAAGAAGTGCTGCACTATATGGTGCAGAAATTTGCGGGCATTGTGCGCCATTAACTCTAGAATGCACAAAGAATGCGTTCGTTAGACAGCTCTTTAGCCTCCCATTAAGTACACCCCTAATTCCATTGAGAAAGGATCTGGGAATTAGGTCTATTTGTGAGGAAGCTGCACTAAGACCATTAACCTTCTGGAGACGCTTATGGAGCACTCCTGAGCTAGTCCCATATAGAGAGGAATTAACTGAGATATTGGGGCTGAACGGGGCGGGTAAGATACCCTGGTTGAGACATTTAAAGTTGGTATGTGTGGTACTGGGACAGCTGGATTTGTGGGGGGACCCTCGAATTGTGTCTCAATCCATTACTAGGAAGGCCCTGGTTGAGGCTTACAGGGAACATCGGCTGTCCAATCTGATGAGTAACGGTTCAACTGGTCGGCTGACTAATGCTTTTCTTACAGTTAAAAGTACTTATTGGCCGAGACCATTTTGGATAGTATTCAACCAGCGTTGGCTAAAAAATTGCTTTTACAATTTAGATATGGGTGCCTCCCTCTTCGTTCGTTTGTTAAAAACTAGGGGACCATGATGCGATTGAATGCCCTGCCAGTGGTGAAGTAGAGGAAACGGAGGTTCATGTTTTCTTACACTGCCACTCTTACAGGACACCCAGGCGACGCTGGTTAGTACAAGTATGTAAGAACATGGGCACCAGGCCCGGACTGGCCGTTGAGGGCACCGGGCAATTCCCCGGTGGGCCGCATGGTTGGGGGCCGGTTTTGGGCCCCTGGGGCCGTTTTTGTTACAGGGCCGTTATGCTGCAAAAACGGCCCGTAACAAAAACGGCCGAAAACCGGCCCTGTCACAATGCGCGGTCGCACCTCTCCCCCCTCCCCTCTCCTCCCGGAGGGGGGGAGGGGGGCCGGCCGAGCACTTTGCCAGGGCCGGTTCTGGTTCCCAGTCCGGCCCTGATGGGCACAAGACACTCTAACGAGGCTTTTAGAATACTCAAAACTGAGTTGCACCCCCCCAATCGTCTATTCAGTCTCCCATTATTTATTTTCTATGTGGTGCATAAGAAGGAAGTTTTTGGAGCTCGATCCCTAACAGTTGAACCCAGTATATGGTCCATCCCCTTTTTTAGAATCAAAATAAGATTTATTAATTATGTCCCATGATTGAACACATTTAATTTTAATTTTATTAACAATGAAGCCTTAGCTTCTGTTTTAATAAGTTATTTTATTACATGTGTGTGGGTCTCTAGTATGGTTTTGTTCTAACAATTGCACACATTATTTGCACTAGCACTTCATGGCCATTGCTTATGTGTACGGTGATTGAATGGAAGAACTGTATTAATGGTTTTATCAATTTTTTATTTAAGTTTTTATCTACTGTGGACATTTATATGCTTTTATGGTCAATGTACCGAAATAAAGCTTTTCAAACGAAACGATTTTTTCAATGCTTTTAAGATGCTACCTACATATCTCAATGCAGCGGAAAAACTCCATACATCATGAATGATAGTTACAATCAACCATTGATTAATGACACAACAACCATTAGCTGAGGGAGTGAGGAGATTGAGCTTAAATGCACTCTCTGTTTATATTTCAGAAACAATGTGACACAGCTAAATCTGTCACTGCTGGACAATATAAGCAACCAATACAACTTTATTAGATTTGGTTTGATGATTTGAATTCACTTGTTTCATTATTGTCATCATTTAGATCACATTTGGTCTGAGAGTTTCAACAACTTGGAGTGTTTTTTAAATATTTCTAGAACTCCAAGATAGTATTGTAGAACTATACCACTAGTTTAACTGCAATGTCTGTTTTAGATTGATATCATGTGTGTGAGTATTTCATATTTTGCATGTTTTAGAAGCCCACATGCTCAGGAGATTCCAGTCATGATTCATGATTTACAAACTATTGAGATTTTGAACCATTGATACACCTTCGGTTGTTACGGAGTAGATATTTTCCTAAATTGTTGTCATAGTTTAAGGTAACTGAAGTGGAAAAAGGGTTAAAAGCTCCATATCGGAATGCAATGTCAGGCAAAAAAATCAGTGAGCTACTAAAAGAATTTTGAGGAAACATAAAAAAAATCTATGGATCCTTGGCTCATGCATACAATTTCCCCCAAATTGCGATCTTTAGGGGATTTTTAAAAACTAATTAGGCAACCGCGGTCCATGCAGGTAACAGCAGTGGGGCCGTGGGGTTGTGTAAGGGGAGATTCCAAGGGACATTGCTGAGGGAAAATGAATTAGTTATTTAATTTTCCCTCTGCAACATCCCTTGGAATCCCCCTACACCGCCACACCGCCCGACCGCTGTTACCTGCACAGACTGCGGCTGGAATTAGGTGTGTTTACAGACATCAATGCAAGTACAAGATGTCAATGTATAAGTATAGTGCATCTATGCTCTTGAATATCATACTTTATTCTGCAGCAGGGATTGTTTTTCCTGCTGGCAAACTCCTTCCTGTAGATTTCAAGTAAGATTTCACTGACACTTAGGACTACCCTCTACCCCTAGGACATCTCCCTCTGGATATATTAACTAAGGGGTATTTAAATTCCCGTCTGGAGTATAGTTACTAAAATTTGCGCCATGATTGTATCACAAAAGTGAAGCAAATCAAAACAAAATCGTTTTTTCCCCAATTTACTTTCCTGTTTTTTTGCAGGAAATTCACTTGAAAGTAGCATAAAGCAGAGTCTAGTGTGGTTTTGAATTATTTAGCACCAAGGGCACTTTCCATGGGTGGTGCATGAGCCTTTCCAGGCAGCCAATCATTGTTTCTGATACAAAATCCTGTCCACTACATAAAGAGCAGGCAAGGTTTTGCATAAAAAATGATGCCCTTTGAAATAACCACTACCAAAGAGAAATGCTTTTATTTCTCCCATCTGTTACAACTTTTCATGTGTGCTGCACTGTACAGCACACATACACCGTGGGAACACTTTTAGAGTGATTACAAGCATTATTTTGGACTGGAAGGTTACCCTTCCAATTCAAAACGTATACTAGCCCCATGAAAATGCATTTGCACCATGGTGCAAAGGTGTGTTCGTGGTCTGATTGTGCACAGCGCTAGGAAGAGACGAGAAGAGTGCGATGTCTCTGTAGACATGGTGCTGGTCTGATCTCTCCTTTCATGTAATGCAGCACACCATTTTTGCCTGCTGCACTGTGTTACATGAAAATGTAGTAAATAGACCTTTCAGTTCCGTCACTGAGTCTGAGACTATCACCCAGGGGGCAAAGATAGAGGCAGAGCACCACATTAAGGATACTGTAATTTTCACTGAGTAGAGAGAAGGGGAATGTGCAAGCTGTGCAGACTGGTTCACCCTGAGATCTTCACTGAGTCATCAGATGATGAGGATGAGCATCAGCCTTACACTGAGGACAAAACTCTCTGAACACTTTTCTCTTCAGGAGCAGACAAGTAACACATGCTGAACATCAGTCTCACTGAGACATCGACTTCCCTGTGAGGAGACTCCCTTCACTGAGTGGCACTGACAGGTGCATGTTGCAGAGCTGCAGAACTAACCACGATTGGCCATAAAAGCTCTATAGTGGGGCCCCTGCTTTTCACTGCCATCTCTTTACAGGTTGTCCAGCTGTACACAGCACTTCCAACATTTAATTTTAAGAACAACTGACAGAAGGTCACTCTAAATATGCTGACCACACTTCGCACTGTATCCATGGCAAACTTGTACTTCTCCTGGACAGCCTTGCCTATCTTACATCTCAGCATATTCAGACCCTGAGTATCAGTCTCTCTAAATGTATGCCAGGATATTGCAATTATGTGTGCATGTGTTTTCTAGCACATTTCAGGCAATCAAATGTGCACAAAAATGTTTGAGAATCGATTCATGCTCTTGATTTATCAACCTTCTAATGGAACAAGCAGTTGACTAGCCATTAGGTCTGGCTTATCAGTTAAATCACTTCTTCATTTGATTTTGTAGTTGCATTAATGTATAAGTGGATACAAATGAGAATCATTGTTTACATCAATCAATTGATGAATGGATAAATGAGTGAGCATATTGACAGTTGGATGGCTGAATGATTTGGTGATTAAGTATATGTTTGGAAGAGTGAGTGCTTGGATGGCTAGCTAGATGAATGAGGTCGCTCATGAATGAATGAAAGGGCAAGGGAAATGTGTGGTGCTCATGAATTAATGGAAGGGCAAGAAAAATGTATTGAGGTCAAGGACAGCGTGAAGGCAAGGGTAGGGTAATGACGCTGGGGTAGTGAGGGGAGCAATGTGGAAGATGAGACAATATATGGTATAAGGGTAGCCTATGTCCGCCTATACCAGTCCCTGGAGACCTGCCACATATAAGCATTCTGCCATATTACTAGGATATCATGTTTTAAGTTTAAATCTATAATGACTGATAAAACACCACTTAAATGAACATGCCCCTCATCAGTGTAAATATCTAAACACTGATAAACATCTGCACAACCTAACTAAAATGATATTCAAAGAAAGGAAGGTGAGAGAGAGTAATTTTTCATTCTTTCTGAATGAGCAACACAAAGTAACTTTGTTATACAATGTAGCACAAGACAGACTGGTCTAGAATTATTCCGCTTGGATTTTGTTGGTTGGGGATTCCACTAACCTATTGCTTCTTCTTACTTCTGTTTCCTCTAGTTTTGTCTGTTTGGATTAAAGGTGCGAGGTTTATAAACATGTTTTAGGTATTATCTAATTATTTTCTACATTGTGTTGAATCTAGGAAACCTGAAATCATGTTTGATCTTTTAAGCCACATTTTAATTATTTCACTGATTGGTGAAATGGCTGGTTCATAAGAATCTTGGGCAATATGTACTAGCACATTAACCACAAATACAGAATGTATAAAACGTTTTTAGACATCAGCCCCATTTTTAACCAGTAGGCATTGATAGCATGAAACATCCCAGCTTTAACCATTCTATGCAAGGTGTAGTGACAGATACTTGTGAAAATAGTGCTATCACCATGCACAAGGGAAACATAACACAAGACTTGATGCATATCAGTAAAATTAATTGCTACATAATGTTCCATTGTTATGTGTGATGCTTTAGCTACTTCCTGCCTTTTACACAACTGCACTTTACTGAAGGGGGTTGTGAGCCAATAGTCACATTGTTAAGAGCAAAAATTCAAGTCTCAAAATATGTCTGTTAAAAGGTCAGGACTGACTTAAAGTGGGACATTTGCAATAGAGACACTTGGTAGCCATGAATGTCCAAACAACAGCAGCACCACCTTAATGAAGTCAGGAAAAGAGAGAGTTCAGAAAAACAGTATCAAGCATGCTTAAAGCATCACGTTTTAGGTACTTTAGAAAGCAGGGATACAAATTAATGTGGTGTAATTGACATTTTAAAGGTTTCCCAAGGTACTATGCTGATGGAAGGGTTACCCGCCCCCTACAATGTCATAATATTCAGCAAAGAGTAGGTGAATATTCCCCAACCGTGTTCAAGAATTTGTTTATGAAAGCATTTGACTATTGCACTATTACTTTTTAATCCATTAATAGTCCTGTAAACCAGAGTCCTTACAAAGTAAGTGTGAGAGGTATTGAGATGTGAGAGTGTAAAAAGACGTGAGTGAGAGTGTAAAACAAATACTTCCTATGCTTAATATATTAGACACATCTCCAATAGGAAGACACTATACACCCTGTAATCCTTCTTCTTTACATTAAATATGTGCTTTATAACAACCAATGCAAAAAAAAAAAAAAAGTTTTGTAAGCACTGGGAAACACAGTTTGTGTCTATTTTGGGGGTTAGGCAGCTGAATAAACAATGATAAGTACTGATTTCAAACATCACTAAAATCCACAAAAAATAAACACTGAAAATAGGACAGTTACATGTTGCTTAGTGCCTACCCAACTGTGGGTCAATGGCATGTTTCTAAATGTATTTTATTTTCATTTGCCGAAAATACAAACACAATACAAATACAGAATAACTATACCACTCACAAATATGTGATCTGTTCTGCTCCGTACCGAAACGCCAGAGCCTTCCTAATTTACTCTTAACGTATCTGCAGCCAGCTGCCAGCATAAGGATTTTCACTTTCAGGGTTGCCACCGGTATATGGCAAAGCCTTTAAAAACTTTTTACTCAAAAGATATCTTTTTGTTGCTCCATCATCTTCTCTGCCAGCAAGTTTCTAGCATATTTCCTATTCATCTGACCATTACTAGTACTGTAACAGCGTAAAGGAACAAGTGCATCAGCACACGAGTTCAGAGGCACCCCATTACATCACATCCATTTTACAGTATACAGGTGCATAAGCACAAAAATGTATTTTTTAACATCATCAATGCTTCTAATGACCAAATGTAACAGCACAAGGGTACATATGTACTCTGTGATACATTCTATGCTTGTAATTCACAAGTGTATTAGAATTAGGGTGCATATGTACTTTGTGATACTACAACGTGTTAATATGCTTGCGTGCAACAGTACAAGTATGTATAGACCTTCTTTGACATCAGCTTCTAATGCACAGATACAGCAACACTAGCTCATGGGTACTCTTTAACATTGCAAAGCCATAATACTTACATACAGCAGCATAAGGGTGCCCAGGTACTGTGTAACACTACAAATGTGACATCAAACATATGTTAAAGTCTTGTAGTATATTGCTGCAACCTCCAAAAGGCTTCCAATGTATTGAGCTGACATCACAAAGGATTTCTATTTGCATGTGTGGCATCAATTGTGTGCAATTGATTGCTGTATCTTCACAAAGTTTTGCAGACTCACAGGTAATGTCACAGTAGCAAAGCATTGATTAGGTCACAGAAGTGTGACAAGAAAGTCTTGCAATGGATTAATGTGGCTTCACTAGGCTTTTAACGCACAGGTTCGACAACAAAGGTGTGAAGTGGATTCATGTGACATCATAGAGACTTAGTATTTAATAGGTGTAATATGACTGTTCCCATGAGGCACAGGGTCAGACTGATTTGCATAGGGCCATGTCTGAACTGGGGTGGTGGAGTGAGCTAAAGAATGATGATGGATTAAACCCAGATCAGTTGACTGGGGGTGAGTGTTTGATTTGCTCAAACGCTCCGTCCATCATCCCCTTTGGTATCGCTTTGTTTGCCCTAATTTGGCAGGGTATGTCCAGATGTGGGTACCTTGCTCACTTTACCACTGGATTTAAACTAGCCTGGCTGAAGACGGCTGATTAGCCAGAAACCGGTCCCAGGATGCTTGTCTCCGGTCCAGGGAAGACATGGCTTGGCAGTTCGGGCTGGACTGTTCCCATGAGGCACAGGTCCGGACTGATTTGCATATGGCCATGTCTGAACTGGGATGGTGGAGTGAGCTAAAGAATGATGTTGGATTAAACCCAGATCAGTTGACTGGGGGTGAGTGTTTGATTTGCTCAAATGCTCCGTCCATCCTCCCCTTTGGTATCACATGAACCTGAAACAGAGGCCCCACCCCTCCTGGATCCTGAAGTAGATGTGGTCAATTTTGTCTTTGCATTTTAAAATTACATGAATGTATCTATGTTTATATACATAAAAATATATACACACTATATAAACCCCAGTTACAGATAACTGAAAAAAACGATAACTCGCTTTCCTGCCATGCACAGTGTTGTCATCGATTATTTATTTATTTATTGGCATTTCTAAAGCGCGACAAATACCCGGAGGCGTCTTGGCGCTTGTCAATTTGCATAGATTCAGATCGGTGTTATTTGCTCCCACAAATTACATTTGTTACCTACATTTCGCATGGACTATTGGGAAAACAACCAAGTCTTAAGTCTCTTACGAAACTGGATGAGTGTGGAACTTGATCTGATGTCTTGGGGCAGGGTGTTCCAAAGTTTAGGGGCAGCGACCAAGAAGCGACGATCACCCCATGCCACTGTTTTAGAGCGGGGGATCATTAGGTGGTTACGATTAGAGGACCGAAGCTGACGGGAAGGTTGATATGGGACCAGTTGGTCTGTTAAAAAATGCGGGCCTTGCTTATTTAGCGCTTTGTAGATTTTACATAATGACTTAAACTTGATCCTATTCTGGATCGTCAGCCAGTGGAGTTGATTAATAGTATCTGAAATGGCCGCAAATCTTGGGATTCCAGAGAGCAGGCGTGCTGCCGCATTTTGTATAGACTGCAACTTTTTCGTAACCCTAACCTGCGTGTTTAAGAATAGGCCATTGCAATAATCCAGTGATGACAAGACCAAGGAACTGACCAAGGTTTTTATGGCAACTGCTGGCAAGAACGGACTAATTTTTTTGATCATGCGTAATTTATGGTGGGCTGTGGAGGCCACTTTATTTGCATGATCCATGAAATTTAGGCCGTCGGCAAAGGTGACTCCTAAGTTTCTAACCTTGGTTACTGGCTTTGGAAGTGCTCCAAATGTAGAAGACCACCAATGAGATGACCAATCTGGTGACATAGGTCCAAAAATAACTACCTCATTTTTTTCTGAGTTGAGTTTCAGGCAGTTTGTGGCCATCCACTCTCCTATCTCCGTCATTCCATTTTGGAAGCGTTGGGCGGCTTCCCCTCCGTCACCCTTAATGGCTAATACCAATTGCGTGTCGTACGCATATGAGGTTAGGCTCATCCCATGTGCTTTGATGACATTAGCAAGGTCCGACACATAGATATTGAATAGTGTCGGACTCAGGGATGAGCCTTGAGGCACCCCACATGGAAGCGAGAGCTTAGCAGATTGGTAAGGCCCGAGGGTGACAGCCTGGGTTCTGTCAGTAAGAAACGAGGCGAGCAGGTCTCTTGCTTTAAGGCGGATGCCCATCTTTTCGACACGGTCGACTAAGATCTTATGGTCGACCATGTCAAAAGCAGCTGACAAGTCCAACAGTACCAGAACTGCTGTCCCACCCTGGTCTCGAATTAATCTCACATCATCGGAGGCTTTGATTAAGGCCGTTTCAGTCCCATGATTTTTCAGAAATCCGAACTGGGTGTCGTCGAGCAGTCGATGTGTCTCGCTATGCTCCGATAATTGTATGTTCATGGCCTTTTCGACCACTTTAGCTAGGAAAGGAAGGCTGGCAATTGGCCGGTAGTTTTTTAGCTCAGTCTTATCAAGACAAGGTTTCTTTAAAAGAGGTTTGAGCAATGTGGTTTTTAAGGACTTAGGATATATCCCGGAGCTCAGGATGGAATTGCATACTTGTGTGAGGACCGGTATAATCGAGTCCATCACCGGAGGCAGGACCGAGAAAGGGCAGGGGTCCAGTGTTGATCCTGTTTTAATGGTAGAAACGATATTTAGTGTGTGATCATTGGTTAGTGGTTTAAAACTGATAAAAGCTGTAGCTGGAGATGTGTTGGGGACGGAGGGATTTGCTATAGTGGATTTTGAGGTAGATATGGAAGTGAAGGCTTAGTAGATGTCGTCCACTTTAGCAAAGAAAAAATTAGCCAGTGCATCGCACATAACTTGGGATGGGGGTGGGGTCAAATCAGGAATATTACCTGAAAGGAATTTAGTGATTTCATATAGCTTTTTGCTTGAATTCTTTGCCTGCTCAATTTTATCTGAGTAAAAAGACTTTTTGGCCTTTACAATCATGGTTTTGTAAATGGCCAATGATTCTTTATAGCGGGTCCTACTTACTAGGTCATATGTTTTCCTCCAATGCCTTTCACAGTTCCTGTTTTGTTGTTTTTGCTTTTTTAATTCATCCGTATACCACTGAGCAGTTGGAGTGGACCTATTCTTAGATATTGACTTAATAGGGACCAGACGATTAATAGCATGGCCCAACCAACCCTGGAATTGTTGTGTTGCGATAATCGAGTCAGAGGAGATCAGCGGGCGCGTGCTATCAAGATGTTTCCTAAATTCTGGCTGTTTAATATCATTCCATGCTTTAAAAGAGCCAAGGCCTGAGGAGATGGTCGCCTTGTTCAAGGGTGTATTTATTGTCATAGTGCAACATACGGCATGGTGGTCTGTCCATGGCATCGTTAAAATGTCCGATACCCGTAAGCCCACGCCCTAGAGGGGGCGTCACCCATTATGGATGGGAGCGCCCGGGGGGAGGCGGCCATTGGCCCCTCACAAGGGGAGGCGGCACCCACTAAGTATGGGGTCGCCGAAGGGAAGGCGGTCATAGGCCCCTCCCAGGGGAGGAGGCGGCTCGAAGCCCCTCCTAGGAATTTCCCGGGGCCAGGATATCCGCGACGACGGATGTGGTGAACAGTGTGGGGTGGGAGGGGGGTCCACGCTACCTTCTAGACACCTCACACGAGTCCTCGGACGACCACTAAGATGGCGTCGAGTTAAATAGGGGGCCCCCGTTAAGACAAGGGAAATTGGAAGTTGGCATTAGAGGTACAGTCCTCTGTGCGACCGCCCCTCACGAGAGTGGGGGGCAGTAGCCCCAGGTGCTTGGCACCCTTTGTCCACTCTCCCTCCTGTCAGGTCAGGTATGTCATCCTGGCACTGATCCACCAGCTCCAGGCCTCTACCTGGCAGCTGGACCCAAGACTGGGGTAGCCCCCCCACATCCGGTCCTCCTCCTTGGGGCTCTGTACCCTCCCACCTGGAGTGGTACCCCCTTTCAGAATTGTCAGGGCACCTGTGGCAGGTGACCTGCACAATCCGCCCACCAGTTCAGGGGTGCTATCCTGCAACTGGGGCACCAGGTCAGGGGGGACACCCTGCACCTGGCCCTTAAACCTAGGGTCTAGACCCTCTAGTTGAACCGGGGTCAGAGGCGAGGACTTCCTCCCTCTGCACCCCCTTCCAGAGCACTGCCCACTCCCAATTGGAGTGGTACCCCTAGAAGCGACATGGGCCAGGACACTGATTACAGTGGTCCTGCCCTCCAGGTCAGACAACACCTGAACCTGGCTCTCCAACTCAGGGACCCAACCCTGCAGTTGACACTTGCCTGGCGCATCAGGACCTTCCGGGGAGCACGCATGCCCCCCCTGAGGGTGGCACATAGCTCATGTGCCGTGCGACAGTCTGCCTGGCGCAGATCTCCCAACCCCTGTCCATCTGACAGTGCGGGAAGATCCCCCAGGACAGAAGTGGTGTCCCCATGGTCATTCACTGGGGACGCAGCCCTGCTGGCTGGCCTCTGACCCACTGGTTCTTCCACTGGGTACTCTTTCCCCCTCTCGCCCCTCCTTCTGGACTTCTGCACCCTCCCAACTGAAGTGGTACTGCCAGACACCAGAACTACTGGAGCTCTGTTTACAGAGCCTCCACGTTCTCTAGCCACTGGGGGATCCCCCTTAGCGGGTGACTCATCCGGACAGCCTAGGCTCCCCACCTGGTGTTCCCTTAAAGAACCATCCAGGCTCTGAGACTGAGGTTGGGCACTACCGGGACAAAACCCATTCTCACTCCTTCCCCTCAAGGACAGGACGTGAGGCCCTACACCCCTCTCACTACTACAGGACCTAGCTGGGCTACTCTGCGCCACTCCCACCACTCTGGGCTGGAAGATACCTGAGCCACTCCCCACAGGATCACACCCCAATGCCTCTCCAGACCCTCTGGAATCCACCACAAGGTCTGCCTCCAATGTGAGCTCCCTGGGGTCAGAGAACTCACTCTCAAACAGGTGTTGGCATAGCTCTGGAAAACTGGGACTTAAAGTATGCTCTCCCACAATTGGATTACACAGCCCCCTAGTAGGGTTAACCAAACTATCCTTCACCTCACCATCCAGCGCCTCACACACATACTCCACACCATCCTTCTGAGACTGGCCAGACAGTAGCGGACTGTCTCTGTCACACAACCCACACTCTTCTGGGCGGTCTTTACACTCACCCACCAGGACCTCAACCATGGGGGAATCCCTCCCACCACTAGGACCATGAACTCCTACGCCAGCTACCCTATTCCCTTCAGGGACGCTGCGCACTACTGGAGCTACCTCATGCCCTTGAACCTCCTGATGTAAGTTAACCCCCTCTAAGTCAGGTGCCATATCTCTAGGTGCGCGCACTATGCTGTCAGCACTAGATACCTTAATGTTGCTGCCACCATCTGAGCTGGACTCCACCTCCAACTCAGCAAATTCAATCTCTGAGCTACACATATTTCTTGTTGCTGGGCTGAAGCCCGCCTGGCCTCAAGCCCCTCGAGCTCCAAGTCAAGTTTCCTCATTCTTAAGTCATGCGCAAGCTCCATTTTCATTTCTTCCAGGGCTAACTTCCTAGATTCTAGCTCCAGTTGGCAATTCAATTTCAGCTCTGCCAACTTCATTTCATGTTCTCGGGTGGCCTGTCTGTCCGCCAGCTCCTCTGGTGACAGACCTCGGCCAGAAACACTGCTACCCAATGGGGAGGTTGCACCCCTCCACTCTGGAGTCAGGGGTCCCTCCAGCTGCTGTTCTGCATCCTCAAATTCAAAATCCTTCCCAGGGGCATTCCTTGCCTTGACCCAGGCCCTCAGCGCCTTTTGGAACTGCTCCCTTCTGGAGAGTCCGGTCATGGAAATGTTCAAATTTTTGCAGAAGCTCTTGAGCTGTTTCCCGGTATAGTTTTCTAGTTTCTCCCAATCACAGTCAATAGAAGAAATGGATGGTGCCTTTTCCATTTTCACTGACACAGGCATGACTTCAAAAACACATGGAGATCTCTTCTAGCAAAACATAAATCAAAAAAAAAGTCTGTGGCTAAGTTACTGGACTGTAATCACTATGCAATGGTCAGTAGCTAAGGTAAAACACTGCAAATGTAAATTCGCGATCCTCACCGCTGCGTCCAATGTAGGAAGGGGGAGTCTCTAGTTGGCGCAGTGCAGCACTAGCGACAAGCAGGGACTCTCCTTTCCTCGTCAGGGCTGAGGGTTACCTTCAAGACAACCTCTGCTTACCCTCTAGGTAGTGTGGCTTAAGCAGTCTCAGGCTAATCTCTGGGGCACATAGGGTTAAACATTTGCAATATTACACCGTCACAACCAACCCACCACACAATGACACCAGACTGTATTTGTAAAAATATATCTTCTTTATATAATTTCAAGCAGGCTTGTAAATACAGTCTTCAAACTTTCAATAGCGGTTCCAGTTTACTTTAGGTTGCCACAGTTATTTCTAGCAATAAGAAATCTTTTGGGCCTTCTGCCCAGGTTCAGCAAGGTTCAGTGTCTTGTAGCACCTCAATGCGCGTTCCGCTGTCTCCGCTCGCTTCAGAGAGGAGATCGGGCCCGGCCGGCCAAAGCTCACACTTCCCGCGTGGGCCTCGAGGACCAGGAGCAGTGCGAGCCTCGGGTTCAGAGGCGGCTCGCGTTGTTAAGCAGGCAGCGCGGTGCGAGCTCAGGTGGCAGGACGCTCGCACCGTGAGGACAAAAAGCACAGTACCTTGGACTTCTGAAGCGGACGGCTTCAAGGGGAGCTGTCCCACGTCGCGTTGCTTCCCGGGCGGGCGGCGGTGCTCGATGGGGTCACGGGCTCTTCCAAAAAGGTTCACTTCGTTCTCTGAAGGGGAGAGGCCGCAGCAGGCGGGGCTGAGGGGGGCGCACTTCACGAAGCGCGGGGCCCAAATCAGGCAAGGCCCGGCAGCGAGTCACTTCCCAGCTGCGGGGGCCAGGGGGTCTCAGCGCCCAAGTTACGAGGGGCACAATCTTGGCAGTGCCTGTCTTTGCGGGGCAGCCTGTACCTCGGGGGTCACACAGGCGGCGATGCTTGGACCGGGCAGGTCCTCCCTTTCCTTTGTTAGCGCGGCACGGCGCGGACAGTCACGGCGCTCGGACCAGCGTGGGGCCGGTCTTCACTTTGCAGCTGGCACACGATCAGGCCACAGTCACGGTGGTCGGGGGAGAGACACGGCTGCACGAATTGTCAGAGAGCGTGGCGGCGGGCACAGCGCTCTCAAGTCTCCTTCACTCGGCGCTGTAGAGACACACAGCACACGCCAGCAGCAGCTTCCTTCAGAGGGGTAGCGCCCACTGTTCCTGGGGCGCTGGTCAGGGGGCAAGTTCACAGGCAAGCCCTTGGAGATCTTTCAGCAGAGTTTGGCACAAAGTTCAAAAAGCAAAAGTCTCTTGTAGTCTCTTCTTTTCCTCTCCTTCTGCAGCAAGGCACCAGACACAGGCCAGAGACAGCACTCCTCCTTGTCCTTCCAGGTCCTTCTCTTCGGGCAGAGTTTCTTCTGTAGCGCAAACAGGATCTAATTTACAAGGAGCAGGGCTCCTTCTTTTATACCCAGTTTCTTTTGTTCTTACAGGCCAGGGGGGCCTTTGCATAACTGTTCTCAGTCCCTGAGCACTTGTGGTGGGTACTTCTGCTGCTGCATTCAGTGTGAGGGCAGGCACATCAGCCGCTCCCCAGGGGGGCGGAGCCAGCATTGTGAAGACAGGGGCAGCTTGAGCACTTTGTTGACAAGCTTCGGTCCTTCCTGGGCCAGGTGCAGGCTGAGTCATCAGTCGCTCCCCAGGAGGGCGGAGCCAGCATTGTGGAGGCAGAGCACAGCCTGATGCATCATTCAGGGGAAACTCCCACCACCCACTAAGGTGTCATCCTGCTATTCACAACCTGTCAACTCCCAGCCCTGTCACTCACACACTCAGACAGTCAGATACACACAAGAGCACAGGCGGGCTGAAATGGTTAGACAAGCAAATGCTAACTTTCTAAAAGTAGCATTTGCAAACCCAGGATATTAAAATAAACTTTACTAAAAGAAGTATTTTATTATTCTGAGTTCAGGCATACTAAACATTAATTTCTACCATGTTCCCTGAGCCTGCTGGGATTATAGAGTGTAATAATTCCAGCAGCCCATTCTGGCCTAAAGGGAGCAGGTAGCCTTACAATAGTGAAAAACGAATTTGGTTGTAATTCACTACTAGGACATGCCACACACATCAAGGCTTGTCCTACCTTACACTTACAATGCACCCTGCCCTAGGGCCTACCATAGGGGTGATTAATATGAAGTTAAGGGAAGGTTTAGGGGCTGGCAAGTGTGTGCACCTGCCCAGCCAGCATGACAGTACCACACTGCACGCAGGTTCTGTAATGGCAGACCCTAGACACATTTTAAGGCTGCTTCTGTGGGTGGCGCAACCAGCGCTGCAGGCCCACTAGCAGTATTGGCATTTACAAGCCCTGGCACTCCTGGTGCACTTTACTAGGGACTAACAGTAAATCCAATGAACCAATCATGGACATCAATCACATGTACACTTTTCAGTAGGGAGAGCATATGCACTTTAGCACTGGTCAGCAGTGGTAAAGTGCCCAGAGTCATTAAACCAAACAAAATAGGTCAGAGAGAGTATTGGAGGAAGGCAAAAAGTTTAGGGATGACCCTGCCAAGAGGCCCAGGTCCAACAGTCACTTTATCGTTTGTTGTTTTAGTGAATTTCAGTCATTTGTTTACCATACCTTACTTTACCAACCCCGTGCACCTCAGGAGCGGCCCTCTGAGACCCCCTATTACACCAAGAGAATCAGTGTACCCCTACCTTGCTACCTTATGCTTTAAAAACAATTAGGATTGAGTTTGTGAATTCTAACAAGGAGACTGCAACTTTTTGTGTGTGTTTGTGTGTGTGTGAATGTCTGCGGGGATCTCTGTCTGTGTGCGTGTGTGTGTTTATATATTATGTGTATTTACACAATTATGTGAATGTATATGTGTGATGATATCATTAGGCCCTATAATATCACTGTTTGGTATATATTAGACAGGTTTTAATTCCACACTGACACAAACTGCTTAGACTAATGTCTGGAAAACTGCTTCACAAAGGGCATGATCGCTGAGCAACCATTTTCCATCAATCCACTCCCCTATAACTTGCTGGCTACAGAAGAGCACGGCATAGCTCACACAAGCTGTGCAGCCAGAGGTCCAGGTATGTGTGCATCAACCTGGATATGTATTGTCTGTTCTACCAGCAAGAATCCACACAAGAAGGAGCTGGGCTCAAATTATAATGTTTCACGCAGTAATAAATGTTCGGCAACATGAAGAAGCAGCCAAACAAGCAGAAGCCCGCAGGCAACAACAGGTTCACTGAAATTGTTAGAAAATAAAACAAAGTCCCTCCACTATACACACATTCTCGCTATTTGCACATTTCTGATCTACAAAACATAGAAAACATATAAATACAAATGCAATACAAATCAGTATGTACGTCAGAGGAACCAACAGTAATTAAACAATTCAAAAAGTTACATAAAAACATCAGTTTATTATATAAAAAAGAGGGATAAGCCTCCACAGATTAAAAACAATGTTACAATTCATATAAAACCAAAAACAGTTGATGCAGGTTTCGGTGATAAAATCGATATAACACCTTCTTCAGGACGGTTTTCTACATAAAAATAATTTTTGAATTATTTACAGGTTCTATGATAAACTGACGTATAAATATCTACAATTTCTTATTCATGAATTATATTGCATATAGGTTCACTCTTGTTTGTATCTAAAAATAATAAAGACACATTTGCCTTGTTTTTCTATATCGTATTGACATTTCTCATTTTACACATCTTCCAGTACATCAAAACATCTTCATATACAATCATTTTACCGAACACGATCAAATAACAATTCTCCATGTTTCAAAAATACCCTCATTAATACAATTTCCTCAATATCAGATTAGCAACGCAAGAAACAAACCTAAAGCCACATACCTATAGTCTTTATATGGAGACTAACGATCAATTTTGATAGTTAAAAAAACCAACAATTCTGCTCTGTGATATACACTGTTGCCGGTTTCCATTGTAGCAGGATGAAAGCCCTATAAAGAGATATAAACCCGCCTTTAATGTCATAAGTCCCATAATTACATTATTGTTAATTGGATATAGAACAACTTCCATATCTGATTTCACATACCTTATTGGGTTCAATATCAAAAACCATATAGGGAGCTGTGCGTTGGATGGCCACTGTATTTAGGTAACTTCAATGTAATACCCAAAGGCTAGATAAAATACAAAAACATGGCTGAGTTTAGTCCTCACATCTCCCTCCTTCAATTTACCAAAGAATCACCGTCCAGATGTGTGAAAATCAGAAAAAAGCATTGATTTATCCTACCTTAATAGGGCAAGACAACCATTCCTAGTATTTTGCTTCCAATCATTACAAATCTTCCAATATTTGCTTTTCTTTAAAGAACTTCCTTTGTCTTGACCGCTTTTTTTCTCATTAAGGGTCTGTAAAGACAGTAATAACCACTTTGATGTTACATTCTTCCTGTTTGACGTAGACATCTATTGATAAAGTCCTCCTACTCCTTCTGAATCTTTTATTATGTGCTTTGCTTTATTAGGAGACCAGTCGGTATCCCTTATTCTCTCTATTTAACTATGTTTTGTGGTTAGTTGTCCATACTCTCCTGCTCTTTTTTGTACCAAGCTTACCTACGGATCTACACACTTAGGCAGTATCGTTTGGTAGACAGATAAATTACTGTCCTGTTTTTACATTGTCTTGTAAGTGATTTTGCCCGTACTTTAAATGGGCTATTTCACATAATATTCGGGGATACTGTCCTATAATGTCCTCGGGTCTATGCATTTTCTTAAAAAATGGATTCGTGAATGAGGCTTCATAGGCTAGACCCCGGGGCGATTACCCATATATACTGACATTGTCAAGTGCTTCCCCACTCGTTCGGAAGCACGTTAAATCCCCCTTGGTACTTTCCCTCTATCGAGTCCCATCTATTTCCTCTTACATAAAGCTCTAATTTATATACAGATTTAGAAGGACAAAATTAAAAAAGGTGTAAAAAAGGTGTACGCAATATCACGGAGTACGTACACCTTTTTTAATTTCGTTCTTCTAAATCTGTATATAAATTAGAGCACTTGACAATGTCAGTGTATATGGGTAATCAACCCGGGCTCTAGCCTGTGAAGCCTCATTCACGAATCCATTTTTTCAGAAAATGCATAGACGCGGGGACATTATAGGACAATACCCCCGAATAATATATGAAATAGCCCATTTAAAATACGGGCAAAATCACTTTACAAGACAATGTAAAAACAGGACAGTAATTTATCTGTCTACAAAACGATACTGGCTAAGTGTATAGATCCCTAGGTAACCTTGGTACAAAAAAGAGCTGGACAGTATGGACAACTAATCACAAAACATAGTTAAATAGAGAGAATAAGGGATACCGACTGGTCCCTTAATAAAGGAAAGCACATAATAAAAGATTCCGAAGGAGTAGGAGGACTTTATCAATAGATGTCAACGTCAAACAGGAAGAATGTAACATCAAAGTGGTTATTACTGTCTTTACAGACCCTTAATGAGAAAAAAAGCGGTCAAGACAAAGGAAGTTCTTAAAAGAAAAGAAAATATTGGAAGATTTTGAATTATTGGAAGCAAAATGCTAGGAATTGTTGTCTTGCCCTATTAAGGTAGGATAAATCAATTATTTTTTCTGATTTTCACACATCTGACCGGTGATTCTTTGATAAATTGAAGGAGGGAGATGTGAGGACTAAAATCAGCCATGTTTTTGTATTTTATCTAGCCTTTGGGTATTACATTGGAGTTACCTAAATATGGTGGCCATCCAGCGCACAGCTGCCTATATGGTTTTTGACATTGAACCCAATAAGGTATGTGAAATCAGATATGGAAGTTGTTCTATATCCAATTAACAATAATGTAATTATGGGACTTATGACATAAAAGGTGGGTTTATATCTCTTCATAGGGCTTTTATCCTGCTACAACGGAAACCGGCAACAGTGTATATCACAGAGCTGAAATGTTGTTTTTTTAACTATCAAAATTGATCGTTAGTCTCCATATAAAGACTATAGGTATGTGGCTTTATGTTTGTTTCTTGCGTTGCTAATCTGATATTGAGGAAATTGTATTAATAAGGGTGTTTTCTGAAACATGGAGAATTGTTATTTCATCGTGTTCGGTAAAATGATTGTATATGAAGATGTTTTGATGTACTGGAAGATGTGTAAAAAAGAAATGTCAATACGATATAGACAAACAAGGCAAATGTGTCTTTATTATTTTTAGATACAAACGAGAGTGAACCTATATGCAATATAATTCATGAATAAGAATTTGTAGATATATGTACATCAGTTGATCATAGAACCTGCAATTAATTCAAATATTCTTTTTATGTAGAAAACCATCCTAAAGAAGGTGTTACATCGATTTTATCACCGAAACGCTGTGTCGACTGTTTTTCTTTTATATGAATTGTAATATTGTTTTTAATCTCTGGAGGCTTATCTGTCTTTTTTTATATAATAAACTGATGTTTTAAAATAACTTTTTCAATTGTTTAATTACTGTTGGTTCCTCCGATGTACATCCTGATTTGTATTGCATTTGTATTTATAGGTTTTCTATGTCTTGTAGATCAGAAATGTGCAAATAGCGAGAATGTGTGTATAGTGGAGGGACTTTGTTTTATTTTCAAATATTTCACCCTGTCCCAATTGGATTTTGAGGGTATCTCCTTTTGTTTTCAGTGAAATTGTTATAAACCTTTGGACTAGCTTCTTGGATACAGGTTCCACCTGTTCACTTTTTGTTGATCCATTTAACAGACCTTGAGGGATTTCATAGTACTCATCTGTCTAGCACCCAAAGCCAGCCTTTGCATCAGCCAATCACTCACTAATTTATAATCGAAACAGCCGGTACCGAATGCACTCATCGTAATAATACACTGCTTAACTAAGTAGCTGACCAGCTGATGCATAACGCTGTGCAGCACCACCTACAGAAAAGCATTGGACTTGTCTTGAAAACAAGCAGCACAGTATCAGCTGTTTGTTACAGCACCGGGGGTATAGTTTGAACATTTCTTTTTATTTCCTACGGTGTCCACTATGCAATTATACATAGAGGATACTATGGGCTTAATCGCAAAAGCATAGAATACAGAATTAGATTTTTCCACTGAATTACCCTGCATAATGGATGTTGAGGAGTTATACAATACTTTTCAGCTGCAAGATTCACTGACAGTCTAAGAAAGATAGGTAGATTCCTTTTGCTCATTACACCAGGTCCTTATACAGTATATAATTTATTTATCTCAAAAGGCATTGATACAAATATTTTTATTTCCAAAGATGAAATTTATGGATAACTGATTGTTATGACCATGAGGGTACCCTCCATGCCGTTTGTTAAGGGTGTATTTATGGCCAATTTATTTTTAAAACCTTTCATCTATGATGTCAATAACCTGTACTGTTATAGAACCAGAAGGGTGTGTTTTTCTAATATAAGAGAAGGCTCAGAAATGGAATCAAAACACTGTTTTAATGTATGAGTACTATAGATCCAAATTTAAGATTTAAACAACACTTGCAACCGACAGGAATGCTCTTTTGTGGTACACGAGTAAGTCCTGATGGTGGATCAATTCCTGCGAATAAGAAGAACTGTTACACATTGAAGTGTTTATAATAGCTATAGTGCTGACTTACATGAATAATTAATGGACAGACGATATCCAGGCAAAATATCTAGACATAGAGTAGAAAGAGTACACATTAATTTCAAGAGAAAATTAATTCATTCTGATGCCCAACAGCTGAGAGAACAGTCTGTGTGCAGTCCTATGGAAGCAGACTAATTAGAATGTGATAAATAGATTTTGACATGTGGTAACTCATCTAAATAAACACTACTTGCTGTGTTTGTCTGCTATCTATTCCCAGAGGTCTGGTTGAGGTTCCACACATCTACATACAACCCCTCCATGTAAGAGCTCATGTGGCAGGGCTGCCTGGCTCATAATAGTTCACTCTAGATCATGGTGAGCCTAAGCACCATTGAGAAGAGTGGGAGACACCTGTCCGGTTTACTTTTCCCCAAAGGGAGGTCCTTTTCTGTCTCAGTTATAATTCAGATCAGGCTGAGGTTAACACAACACTGCTAGAGCACAATCAACATCTACCTTTGTCATTACTTAGCACAGTTAATTATATTAAAGGAACAATCCTCCCAAAATTCCTGCATCTATGTCAGAACCTTTCTAGTTATATGCCAGTCATATTGGCAAATTGGAAGAAAGTATTGCTATATTAGTTTGGAATAAGGTACTTAGAATTATTCAGAGGAAACTAACTTGAAAGTTGAACAAAGTCAGTGTAAAGTATTATAATGTAAGGTGAATTTATAGAGAGCTGCTTGTCAACCATGGGGGTATCTAGGCACATCAGGACTTTCACAGGTATTATTGGGCAGTTTGACTGCACAGCATACAAATTAGCCCCTAAAAAGGGCAGCAGGTCACAGATTTAATAATTAATATTTAGCAAATGTAATATAGCCTAACACCACATCACGTTTTTAGACGTCATAGAAAAATACTAGTTTAAAAAATATATTAAGATTATCCAGTGTACTATACCTAGATCGTGGGGCATATGGAATACACTCAACATACACAGATATGTCAGATATATAGTGATCTCATTTAATAAAGATTTTTCAGTCCTAAGGATCCTCATTAACCCAGGTGTACAAAACTCTATTTCGCCCATCAGGATGAAGTTACTAACCAAGGAGAATTTAAATAGTTTGATGATTTAAATGAACAGTCTCATAACAAATGGACAAACCTACAACAATTTAAACAAGTCTTTGAACACATTAAAATTTAAGATTCTATAGCTCAGCTCACTCACACTTTTATTGTGGCAATTTGTGATATTGTGCAGCAGGTGTAATCCCTTAATTTTATGACAAATCATATGGGGAAAGGGGAGTATGGAAAAACAATTTACATCACAGTAGACTAAAGAGGATGTTCTGGTTAGCAATGTTGTTTTGAGAGCAAGCCTATCTACAACTATAAGCACCTTTGCTAATAACATCACCATCATTATTTAGTGACATTGCACCATGTTTGTTGTACTCCACAAGCCTACATAGAATTATGTCCATGATACTTATGGTTTCCCACGTTGAAGAAACGGGTCAACGCAGTCTCATCCACCTGCTCCCACACCCTTCACATGCTCTGCAAGATCTTCAGGTGGCTTTCATTCAACATAAGATGGACAGTGATGCAGGCTCTCATCACCAGCAGACTGGACCATGGAAGCGTACTCTATGTAGAAATCACTGCATGCCTCCTTAAGAGACTACAGACATTACAAAACTCAGTGGCAAGACTCATACTCGACCTCTCCAGAAGGACTTGCATCACACCCCATTTCAAGAAACTACACTGGCTCCTGATTCAGAAGATATGCCATTTCAAGATGTGGATCTTCCCGAGCTCGGCGGCGATGGGTAGGTGACATCACCAGTGCGCGGAGATTGAGAGCTAAACCTAGAGGCTCCATCCTGCAGTACAAACCCGCCGAGTATTGTTGTGGCCCTTAGCTCCTGATTATCAGGTATAGGACATAGCTACAGAGGTAAACATAAAATATCCCACAATTCGGTACTAGGCACATGACATTAGCATGCTGTATCACGTTTGTAGACCTTGTTTTTACCCACTATAGGTCCTGATGAATCGCGGGTACTCTTCCCATGCGAGAAACATGTTGACCAATTTCGTTTCAAATCTAATCTAGGGCCACTACACCTAACCTGTTGGCACCTGGACGGTTAGATTCACGTTTTTATTTGTAGTAGGGGACCCCCTTAATAAAGTAGTTTTCGGTACCCCTCACTGCATTTTAAATCACTTTTTAGGCTACACACTGCACTACTCGGATACCCACACTTCACCATAAGGCTGTTGGATTTAAAAGATCTCCGCCAAAGAGCCCCTCTATGAGGTGAGCCCATCAGGGATTGCACCGCCTACCCGACGAGGAGCAACGCCGATGATGAAGCATGACACTCGCAAGGGTGTGTGAGGCAAATATTTCCAACAAAATGGATACCCAAAGGTATTACATCCTCACCTCCGGTCACGCCAGATACACACACTCCCTTATCTAAGGAACAGTTCAGCAACCCATTTTTGTTGATCCATTTCAAGATGTGGACCCATGCTTGCAAGGCCTTGCACAACGAAGGACCAGCATACATCATCAAATGCCTGACCTTCTACGAACCGACCACACACCTTTGATCCGCTTCCATTTTTATCACAGACACGCAACAGATCTGCCAATCCAACAGCAGAGGATGCTCCTTCTCACACCTGGCAGCCAAGGCATGGAACAACCTCACCCTGCACCTCAGGACCGCACCGTCGCTCTAGCAATTCAGGAAATAACTAAATACCTGGATGTTTGAGTGATAAAACCACCACACAGCAGCCAACATCTCCAGCGGCTTGAGACCTTCACGAGGGATTTGCCACACTTTACAAATGTTTGATTGATTGTTAATGTGAAGAGGCCAGTGCAGATCACTGCGTGTGTCCTCGCCGGAAATGTTTTAGCATCATGTGTTTCCCTAATAAAGGAATATGATTTTTACTACTTTACGGAAGACATCTCGTATTGCATTGTTCATCATAAAAGATCAATCTTCCATGATGGATAGAAAGTCGCAGATGGGTATTTGTTTTACTCTTGGGATTATAAGGTTAACCAACTCCAGTTGCTGGCAAGGCAGATGCTCTATAGGCATCAGCAATAGAATTACCAGCTGCTAAGTCAAATCTCAACTCTCAGAAACCTACCACCCGTATGTATATCACTGAATCACTCCAAAACTTTGTTCAGGATAAGAGTGACTTCGTCTCTGTGTTCGAGAAGATTATTATGCAAAACGAACTACAATTCTATTTACTAGTCAAGGTTTGTTTTGTGTTTTCTTCTCCACTTTTCTAAGTAAATGTATTTAGGCTAGTGTAGGCTATCCTCTTGCCATTTTCTGTTTCCGTTATATAGTCACAATTCTTTCTATTAATATCACAGTTGATGCCCTGCCTCCCACTGGTCTACACACACCAATAAAATCCTTAATGGTGGTATCCAGTGGACTTTTCAAAGTCCTAGAAATCACCCAGAACCAGGGGACAGATGCCCTGCAGACAGTGCTAGCCTTAGGTCAGTATGACCTGTGCCTTCACTCCGGGCGCAGAACGCGGGGGGGGACACTGTATTTTGAAATATCTGATCAGGTTAGAAACACCTGCTACGGAGTCCCTTGTGTGTCCAGCAATTTTCAGGCAATAATAAACATGTTAAGATATCTCTAGTGATTAATGTACCTGCTGGAGAGATCTGAGTTTTGTCTAGTTCCAGTTATGACCCATCATAAAGTGCCACAGCATGTTAATGTGCCTGCCATACATGCAACACGCAGACCAGAGGATCATATTTTACTTAGATAGCTCAGTGGGTTAGTACTTTTATTGCAGAGATCCTTTTGTTAGTAAAGACAACCCTAACCACTATGTTACATTTTAAATCTGGAGTTAGTGTTTCTCCATACCAAGCACTCTTATGAAATGTGACATGTAACAACTACACCTTGTAGTCTTATGTAACATTTCCTATTCTTTGATTTATACACTTGTATGTTTCATTGTCTCTCTATAACGTGTATGATGTAAAGTGCTCTGACACCCTATATTAACATGAGTAGAGCTCTAAAAATGTAAATACATGTGAGAGAGAGGGGCCATGGACATATGAGGGGCACAGATGAAGTGTGCAAGTGAAAGAATCCATAGAGACGGAGGTCATTGGGAGGCACCAATGCAAATTCTTGCACCAGATGCCAGCAGAGCTAAAGCCAGCCCTGACCGTAAGAAATGCAACAGCAATGCTTGCCAGCGTAGGGTTCCATAACGACGCTCTTCGAGGACTTCTTTTTTTTAAAAAAAGCATGCTTCTGCAATGAGAATGACAAAACATGGATGCACCGGCAGTGGCGGCCGAAACGGATCATGGGTGGTGAGGGGGAGGAGTGACGGAGGAGCGGGTAAAGAAAAAAAAAACGTACCTCCTTGCCTCGTATCTCTTCTGTCGTCTTTTCTCCGCTTCTCTCCCAGCCCGAACAGGAAGCACCCAGGCTCTCCTTAGCTAATCACAGTACTGCAATGCAGCTTTGTGATTGGTTGGAGCGCTGTGGGCTGAGGCTCAGACGGGGACTGGAAGCCTGGGCATGTTCTCCACCCCTGGGTGGAGAACATACAAAGTGTGCATGACTATTTTATAGTTTGGATACTAACAGATTGATTGGCACACTACCCAAATACTATCAGGGTCTAATTCTGCAAGTTAATTGAAATTGGTGCCTCTAGAGGAATGATGCGTATCCTACATCACCATCTCCCATTCAAGAGCGACGTTATATACAATAACCCCTGAGCACACAAAATCTATTCCTGTTTGTAACAAAAACAAGTATCAGGCAAGAGTCTCTTATCATGGAGAATGAAAACTATATTTTCAATCTCCAAAAGTCAATATCAATGTCCAGATGTCAAAGAATGGTAGTCTTTGTAGTTTACTTCTTTTTCTTCGTATTTCCTCAGATGTTCAAAGTAAAATGCAACAGCCAACACGTGTTGCGTCGTATATAATATAATACATAGACTTCTTCAGGGCTGTAATCAAATAAACATTACCCACAGTTACTAGACGTACTTAACAAGTGGTGGGACGCTGCTACTCTCAAACAGTACCTCTCCCTTAACAGAATACCGAGGGGATTGAGGTCACAGATTATGCCCACGTATGAGGAAGAGCCTTACTTGTTAGCCAATTGGGAGCAAGAACTTACAACTTCCTCTAGGAACCTTATAAATATACTCATAGAAAACGCAGAAAGAAAAATTAAAAACTTACTAGAAGAAATTCATAAAATAGAGGAAGAGATAAAGGAACTTTACATGCCAGAAGTAACAATTAAGAACTATACAATTTTGGATAATTATCTCACAGATCTTCAGGCAGATATAAAGTGCAGAAAAGCGAGGAAGCTACAAAGAGATGAGAATGATTATAAAGCAGGCAGCGTCTTCACTTTTGCTAAGCGTTTTGATTATTTGGTAAGACAACCCCGTGGTTCCAAACAGAAAATGATGACCACACCTAGCTCGAGTGCTAGTGAAACAGATGCCTCATCCTTAGTTAGTAGTGAGAATGAAGAGGTTGATGGTGTGCCGGTAGCCGGGGTAGGGGCACAAGGTAATGCTTTTTTAGAAGAGGTGAAGCGTCTCAGAATTGGGAATCGGGACTCTACAAACAGAGGCAGAGGTGGCGGTGCTATAAGACAAGGAGAGGATCCAGGGGCAAGGGGTCAACAAGGCACCAGAAGAGGGATGAGACTAAGATCATGGAAGGATTGAAAAATATACAGACAAATCCTGAAAATGAAATAGAAATCATTAATGTGTCTAAAGTTGTATTAACAGATGATATGGTCAGCTTGTTGAAAAGGGGACTAGGCTTTTGCCCTAATGTTGTACCAGATTGGTACATGACTAGAATTGATTTATACAAGTTTGTAAGATTTCTGAAGATAAAAAAGTTTTTTGTTCATGCACCTTCCAAAGATAAAGGCATTACAACACAGAAACAATTGAGTGACTTGACTATAGAGGGGGCAAATGCTACGAGATTGTTATTGTCTCTAACTGAAAAGGAAGATGATCCAATTACACTAGCTAAAGTATTGGACGATTTGGAGATCAACAGGTACCTCAGTGAGAGCAGTCGTCTAAAACTAAAATCAAAATGGACTCCACAATTTGGAACTGGAATTACAATTGATGCATCCCACAAATCTGTGGAACTAGATATTGATAAACTTATAGATAAGAAGTCTAAGGGTGGATATTACAAGAACCCTGACAACCTTACACAGGGAGAGAGGGTGGCACTTAAACTTTTGAGGACAAATGACGACATTACCATCCGGGTGGCAGACAAGGGTGGTAATGTTGTCGTAATGGATACTGATAAATACAATGCGGAAATTTTTATCACAGCTAGAGGATCCGAAATATTGCGAACCTTTAGCCAGTAATCCATTAGAAACATTAACACTTTATAAATGGGAAATTGAAAGTTTGGTATGATATGTCACTATTGGATGTGGATGAATATAACTATATGACTATATCTACACCCAAAGCCCCCTGTCTCTATACCTTACCCAAGGTACATAAAAATAGAGAGAACCCACCTGGACGACCCATTATCTCAGGTATAGGTGGTCCAACTGAGAAGATTTCAGAATACATTGATATATTCATGAGACCATATGTAGAAAGTTTGCCCTCCTATATTCAAGACACCAAACACGTACTCAACATGATGTCAGATGTTGTGTGGCAAGAAGATATGTATCTAGTAACACTGGATGTAGTTTCTCTTTATTCTAACATTGACCATACTTTGGGGACGACTGCAGTAGAAACCTTCCTCAACAGGAGACCAGCTGAATTAATGGAACATACAAAAATGATACTTGACATGACACAAACTGTACCTAAAAACAATGTTTTTGTATTTAACCGTAAGTGGTATAGACAATGTCCTGGAACCGCGATGGGCTCCAGGTTTGCCCCGTCTTTTGCCAACCTGTTCATGGGATGGTTTGAGGCGGAGTGGATCTGGGGCCGTCGTGTTCTCAAATGGATCGAATTTATACAATACTGGGGACGTTTCATAGACGATTGTCTCATGATCTGGACTGGCAGCCTGGAAGACCGTATGTGCTTCTTTGAATATTTGAATAATAATGATGTTAACTTGCGGTTTACAACCCAATATGATAAGAAAAAGATTACTTTCCTAGATGTTGAACTGTACTTTAAGGAGGATAAGCTCTGCTCTAAAATGTACAGAAAAGAAACTAGTTGCAACTCAATATTGCATGCAACTAGTTGCCACCCGAACTTTCAGATCAAATCAATCCCTTATGGGGAGATGGTAAGAGCCAGGAGAAACTGTTCTGAGAACGAGGATTTTGACAACATTATTGAAGATATGTCCAACAGATTTGTAGCAAGAGGCTATGAATGGGGTGTAATAGACAAAGCTAAGAGGAGAGCATATAAACTTAAACGCTCCCCAACACTGATGAAGAAAATGATTACTGAGAAGAGTGAACAGAAAGTACGCCTAGTGACTTGTTATAATACAGAGTCAAGTAAATTATATTCTATTATCAATCGTCACTGGCATTTATTAACAGCAGATAAAGATCTAGCACCATACATTGGGGAGAGACCATCCATAACTTTCAGGAAAGGGAAGACTTTGGCTAAGACCTCAGTCCAAGCTACCCTATCAAAACCAGAGAATTTTGGCCAAGGAATATGACAAAAGGGTTCCATAAATGTGGACGTTGTAATTGCTGTAGATGGGCATGTAAGAAGATCTTGAGTTTCAGTTATAATGGCTCAGCCATATATGAAATAGACACCTTTATTAATTGTGAAACCACTTTTGTGGTGTACGTAATATCTTGTACATGTGGACAGATTTACGTGGGCAGCACAATAAGAAGGCTCAGAGACAGGATGATGGAACACATCAGAGCATGGAAAAATGGGGACACGAGATATCCTATTGCTGCTCATTTTGTCCAAAATATTGAAAAACATGATGAACATCAATTTAGCTATCATGGGGTTGAACAAGTGACTCAAGACCCTAGGGGTGGTAATAGAGTTCTGAAACTCAGACGCAAGGAAGTACTATGGAATATGAAATTGAAATCAGTTGAGCGGGGTCTCAACATTGATAATGAATACCAATTCTTTTTAGGCAATGACTTATCCAGCAATAAATCTATGGTCGTAATAATAGCTGTAAAGTTATGGAGCCACAATTGTTTTAGAGACCGTTAAATGAACATAATATGTCTATTACATGTCTAACATTTGAGATGAATGTGTAATTATGATTTGAATTGATTCTGCTTGACTTTAGATTTTAATTATACTAGTTCAATAATGATATTTTGCTGTTAGTATATTTAACATGGCATAGGATACTGTACCTTAGATGTATATGCACAATCATTTGAATAGATTCTGCTTGATTGTCGATTTTAATGAGACTAGCTTCATAATGATATTTGATTATTAGTTTATTCAACATGACAGGATACTGTACTTCTTGACTCTTGCTTTTGGTGAACTGACTAACATCGACACTTTATTCTTCTACCGCACTTCACTAACATGATTTGACTAATCCCTAATTGGTATAGCTGTATATAATTTTCTATATTACACAACTATGACTTTAAGTATTGCACTTACTGACTACTAACGGCGGGGTCTTAGGATTACTACGAATAATGATATTAGAACACTAATGAGATTAAGGATGGCATAAAGGTCAATGATCGTAACTATGATGTCGATTATCAGGGAAAAGCGTTTCACTTTTGGTAGATGTATCACTAATATTTACTTAAGATAGCATATCTTGAACTGTTGATTGCTATCATGAATTAAATGTTGTATTATAGCAGACAAGGCGTAGGCTTTATTGTGAAATGTGGACGGAAAACGAACATGTTACAAGATGGCGCCCGCGAATATCGATATAAATAGATATTAAAAGATGGCGCTGATGCGAGACGCCGAGGGGGATAGCGAGAACAGCGAGACGCCGAAGGGGACAGCGAGTATGTAAATGTAGACTTTGTGGAGGGCTTTTTTCTCGGGACAGTTAGCTGATTATGTGTATTTTAAAACAAATCTCCTGTACTTCAACAGGGAGATTTGGAGGTCGTTAATCGGGATTGGAGAAGAAATTTGGTGAGCAATATTGCAATTTGACTTTGATACTTGGGTGACTATAGATGGTTGTCACTGACTAATGCCATTATTTTGTTATTGTAGCTGCAACTTAATACTTTACGATATTAACGACCCCGAGCCGTAATTGACATATACAGACCGTGGGTGAGTGCATGTAACCCCTTTACACGAATATCTGAGAAGAGGATATAGACAGTATTTGATGTTACTTTATTTTTTTTAGAATTAAAATGATTGGACATAACATTTGAAGAAGGGACTCCGAGTTATAATCTGAGCCTCACCGAGTAGGTGCGACTCTTGCACTATCAATTAGATTTAGTTGGATACGTTATTTCATAGAGTTTTGGAGGGTGAGTTGTGTTCTCTTATCTCACGGTGGTTAGATTAAATAACCAATATATTTAGTAAGAGAGTAACATGTACTACTTAACTTTGTAGTTTGTAACACGAATAAGTGGAGCTACGAATACGACATCTTCACTAGCCCAGACAAACAAAACTGGGTAAGTGATGTATAGTGCATTAAGTAAATCTAGCACTATAACTACCAGACGATCTATTTAGTGCTATATATTAAATTTGAATTTCAGAAGAACGTTGGTAGAGAATATTGAAGAATCGAACAGAATGTGGTATTGATAAATTGAAATCGGGAGATATTTAAGGTAAATCTTCCGTTTTTTTATTAGTAAAAATTTTGTGGTGAAGTTGGGATATTAAGGTGGTAACACACTTTTTGTCTGGAACCAGAGGAGGACTATTAGATATTTTATATTTTATAATTTTATAATTACTTGACGCTTCAGTTGCATTTGTTATGGAACGTATAGCTGAATCTCAAGTTTCTCTTTACAGATTTACAATTTGACTTTACGTTTGGACTACTTTTTTGATGCTTGAGAAAACTGTGAAATTTAGAGGTGAATTATCAGTTTGATAAAATTTTGTTAATCTCTTGGTTTGGGGACTTTGACTTTATTCACATAATAAGGGTGAACTATCCTATTGGAGAGGCATTACTATTCTCTCTCTTCCCTTACATCTACTCACCTAGCAGGTTATTATCTAATTGGGAGGTGGTAGGTACTCTCTCACCTTCTATTACTAGCCATACGTAGTACGTGTAGTAACTGTGGGTAATGTTTATTTGATTACAGCCCTGAAGAAGTCTATGTATTATATTATACACGACGAAACACGTGTTGGCTGTTGCATTTTACTTTGAACATCTGAGGAA
The DNA here is from genome assembly GCF_964263255.1 of Lissotriton vulgaris. Lineage (NCBI taxonomy): Eukaryota > Metazoa > Chordata > Amphibia > Caudata > Salamandridae > Lissotriton > Lissotriton vulgaris. The sequence continues at coordinate 408,283,123 of NC_141696.1, read as the reverse complement.
ATATGAAGAAAAAGAAATAAACTACAAAGACTACTATTCTTTGACATCTTGACATTGATATTGACTTTTGGAGATTGAATATATAGTTTTCATTCTCCATGATAAGAGACTCTTGCCTGATACTTGTTTTTGTTACAAACAGGAATAGATTTTGTGTGCTCAGGGGTTATTGTGTATAATGTGCATGACTATTTGGCTGGCCCGAGACGGCCGGCCAAACATTCATGAGCACTTTAGAGCGCCCACCACTCCTCCTCCTGCTCTGAGAGCAGAGAAGCCCCGCCCCACGCCGCAAAGCTGCCGCATGGGGAAAAAATATAATAACAGCAACAAGTTTATTTTATTTTTCCTTTATTTCCGCTACTGAAAGCAGTGGGTGACGCTCCTCCGCCAGAAGTGGCACAATTTATAGAGAATGGCCATACTGAAGCCGACATGCTGCGGTTCATTCTGGAATACGTCAAAATAAATACTCGTCAAGATGACAAAAAAAACACATTATTCATTGACACTAGTAAGGCATGTGATCTCATGTAGTGACGACGTTCTAAACTATCATTTAAAGCAGCCAGCAGACACAGTTAATAGGTAATCAATTGGACTGCAAAGTCAGAACTGGCAGAAAGTGTAAAACACATAAGCGAAGGCCACTTGGCAACCACTGCCTCGCCTGCAAAACCCAAACTCTGCCAACATGTAAATAGTGTTTCTCATTCTATGGCATTTCCCACCTGCATGCGGAGGAATTTCAGATATTTAATATTTTTCACACACGCACTACAGTCAGCAAGTTTTAAGCCGCCCCTTCTACTTGGCAACAATACTCTCACCAGCAGATGCAACATAGTACTGGAACACACTCAGGCCTAGTTGGGTAAGAGCTCTCTTGTCGACTTGTGCAAAGCTTGCCCCCTGTGACAGCAGAGCTCTTAAGGCTTTTTTGTCCAAAGGAGGTGGCTGCCAGTAGGTGTCACTGTCTGATAGCTAATTAAAACAGTAGATCCATCCTTAACAAGGAATGGAATTAGAGACATCCCACGTAGTTGTCTCTTCCTCTTGTTTGTGTGACAAAGGACCGCTGATGCAAGAATGCGGGAATATAAATTAAAATGCGTTAACCTAACGCGACATGCATGGCACTTGACAGGACTGCTGTTTTTAATTGAGACCCATAAATGAATTGAATAATCATTGCCAGGTATCTGTATTTGGCTCAATCTTTCAGTTGAGCATCGTAAAATATTTGTAGTGCTTTTTAGAGAGCAAGTTTGGCGCTCAGCTATGGAGGTATTAAAATATTCTTTGAGTGGTTTTGTTGTGTGGTTGACTGCAGGTGTTGTTAGGTTTATGTTATGCAATGACAAACTATCATGGTTTTCCAGGGTTTTCAATTAAACTGTGTTGGCATTAGGACAATAAATTTGCTTTTAACTGCTTTTATTATAGGCAGTCTGCTACTTATTTGCCGGTTATGTTATAATTGATTTTATTGTAAAAAAATTGCATGAACAAAGGAGCACACCCACTCACAGTGAAATGAACTATAAACTCTAATTTAGTATTTCATTAGGAAATCTGTTACATTTGGCTTTTCTTCTGTTTCATATGGTCTATGGCTTACACACATTAACCCAATACATTTTCCATAGAATAATCTGCATTCATTTGCTGGTTTGTTGTCATATCCTAGCCCCTTTGATCTTGAGGTGTTGCCTGTCTAATTATGCTCATATGGAACATACTGCAAAATGTCTCTTTATTTTGTTTAGAGAGAGAGAATTTGTAATGGGAGAAAGTCTGAGACATAGTGCTTATCAAACTTACCATACTTTTAGAGAGCTGCAAAAATAAATCAAATTAGTACCTCTAATCTACAATGATGTTATGAAAGACTTAGATTCCCTTTTACAAATGAGCAATTTAAGTAGAACCATAGTCACACAATAAGTATTAAGTGGCCGGTTGTATGATGTTACAACGCGATCTTTTAGATCGCGGTACATCACAACGCATCTTTTACAACGCAAGTCGTTACCATGACTTGCGCTGTAGGGTGCTGGACTTAGGAATAGTAAGATTTACTATTCCAACTCTTGCTTACGTACAGTAGGGAAGGTGTTGGAATAGTAAATCTACTTACTATTCCTTAGTCTACAGTGCCCTCCAGCGCAAGTCGTGGTGGTAACGACTTGCGCTGTAAAAGACGCATGGTAATGGCAGCGCAGTGTTTTGACCGCATTGTTATGTATGTTCCCCAAGTGGCCACAAACTGCCACTAATAGCAAAATCAAAAAAATGCATGAATAAATTAGTAAACATTTATCACAGCTCACATGGATTTAATGTGTAAATTGAGTTGGAGATACGAGGAGGTTCCCTTGGTTAGTTATGGCCTTGCTGGATTTGTTTCTTCCCAGGGCATGTGACCTGCCAATTGCCTATAGGTCCCTTCTTGCAGTCATAGGTACCAAAACTAGCTAAAGAGACAGCTTAACGCGTGATCTGGCTAGGAAGGATTCTGCCTGGAAAAGATTTTGTCTGCATGTGTGTGTGTTTTATTGTATATTATCTTCTATAGGGGACATATCTCCCCCGGGACTGACCTCTCTCTGACAACACAGTACGGCAGGCCACAACCTAATGTCCCAATCCCTGTTCATAGCAACTCTGTGTATTATCACAGCTGATGTCTGAATAACCGAGAGGATCTGTGGGGTATGTTAGGTGCTATTAAGAGTGAAGACGGGGGTGAGTCTTCATTACCACAAGGGACCTATGAGTGACTTTGGGTGTTACCAAAGCAGAACTCTTAGTGAGTCTACTCTTAACAAGAAGAGAGCTCTGACTGACTAGGTGTTAACAGGTGCAGAGCACTTGGCGAAAGGTTGAGTAGTATCTACTACAAGCTTCTGAGTGATTATGGGTGTTATCAGGTATTGTAAAGAGAAGAACTTTGAATGAATGAACATAGCTTTAAGTAAAAGAGAAGAGTTCTGTGCGTGTTCTTTATTACTGTGCACAAACTCTAAGTGAGACTGAGTTTTCTAAAGAGCTCTGTATACGTTTATTATCAAGCAGAGAGCTCTTAGTCAACCTTGTACAATCTGTTTGCTCTGAGTGACATAGGGTTTTAGAGTGAGTCTGGGAGTTTTCAAGAACAGGGCCCTAAATGTACGACATTTCTGTAAATCATAATGTAATCGTATCTGGTTTGGGACCGCAAAACATGCCAGTAGTGATGTCTCAGGAGACAACAAACAACGAATCACAAAAATTGCACAGAATTGTGATCAAATGGTGAATCATGAAAATGCAACTGGATATAGTGATTCCCAAACTGCGAATGCAAATTACACAACCACAAAGCCCATGTACTAACCGGTCGGAAAATTTTGAATTTTCACCAAAAATCACAAATTGTGCAAGCAAATTACTATCAAGTAGAAGCAGGTGGTAACAAGGTGCAAACTATAAATGGTCACCGTAAATGCAATGCAAACTTCCACATTGGCAGCAATGTGTGCTATGCGAAGAGGATTTGCATTCTTGTTGCCCACAAGAAGAGAGGAGGAAGAAGTAAGAGAAAACGTAGACAGAAGGTGACCCTGTTTGAACAAACTGTGGAGGTTGTGTAGATTAAGTAAGAAGGTGATCCTCAGCCTACTTGATAAGCTGCAGCTGATATTAGGAAGGCACATGCAACACAATCAAGACATCTCTGTTTAGCTTACACCTCATAGCGTCTGGAAGCCCCAGGGTAAGTAGAAATATTAGTAACCATCTCTCAGAATGACTGGCCAGGGTTTTCAGGGAATGCCCAGGTGCCATGGTGCCACAGATTCATTTCCATATCACCTTTCCCACCACTCCTGCTGATCAGCAGGCTAATACTGTTCAATTCTAAGACGTAGAGCAATCAGTGTACGTCTTTTATTCTTTAATGCCTTCATCTAGACATTGTTGGCTTCTCACCACTGCACGGTGCTGCATTGTTTTATCTATCCCCACAATGACTTTGGGTATATCTTGTATTGCTTGTCTGGGCCATGGACACACTGCTCACGGTGGAGACTTCCTCACAGTCATGTGTTGCCCTTCCTGCCCAATACATTAAGACTGCATACCCTACAGCGTCTCTGTAATGTGGGCAGGACTTCTTACAACCTCACTGCTGTGGTGAATTGGCTTAACCTGCATGTTTGCAGTAGAGCTGCACATTGTATTTGTGACTATGGTGAGTGTCTCAACTGAAGTATGTATGTATGTGTCACTGTGGGATTGACCATGACTGTATGCAGATGATTCACTTGAAATGGGTCTGTACAGTTCTTTGAGGGCCTTTGTCATCACACCCATCCTAAATCTAATTATGCCATTGCTCTTAGACATGGTTTTTCCAGTTTCTCAACTCTCTGGCTGTGTGTGGACATGGCACTCTACTGTCTGCACTTTATTTGCAGTATGGATTGTTCTAAAGCAGGGGTCCCCAAACCGGTCCTGGAGGGCCAGATCCATGCCAGATTTTTAAAATTACTACATGTATCTCAATGGGGATATCCCAAAAATCTGGCATGGATCCGGCCCTCCAGGACTGGTTTGGAGACCCCTGTTCTAAAGCATTGAACTGTGTGGTAGTTGGGGTTCATTTCCCGGTCCCAGTTACCATGAGTCAGTCTCTTGGCCCCACAGATCTTCCACATTGAGAAGCAGAGGATGTCTTCTACCATCCTGGATTGTTGGTACAGCAATGGGGTACATCTGCGGTGGTACACCATACCGTTTCTATGGGCGGTGCAAGTATTAGCTACAAAATGCCGGCTATAGCTGGTTCTGTATAGATGGTTCTGTATGTGCCCCAGCTGATGCTGCACTGCTCCTCACTTCTGGGATGATGTCTCAAATACCTGATGGCACTTCTATTGTGCCTGACTGGCTGGATCCTGTGACTTGTAAGACCTGTGGGGTGAAGTTCATGTGTCTTGTCAGCAGAATGTTGTAACATACTCATGCCTAGTTACATTATAGATACCGGGTAACCAAGATCCTCCCCGACTTGTGTCATTGTGACATATTACAAACTCCTAATACAGTTTTTAAACCGCTGCTATGCTTTGTTGTTTCCTCAGGGATGCAAGCGATTGCAGCACTTCTACTTGGATGACCTGGAATATGATACATGGATTATAATTCCCATGATGTATTGCGTAAGGTGTTTTTGAATCCCAACTTGGATTATACGCATCTTGCATATAGTTTGTGTGTACAGTATGTTATTAAATATAATTTGGTAGATGAGTGTATGGAAAGTGATTTGTATTAAAAGTTAATTGGCATATGTCCTTTTCATGGTATCAAGCGCTAACTGTGAGTTCTTGAAAACATGTGTTTAATATTCTCTCTAAAATTTAGCTCATTGTGTGAAAACCTCAGCAATGCCTTAATTGTCTGTCCCTTTAAAATATTTCAGAGGCCGTATCTGGTGTTGTGGTTAGAAGCATTGACATGTTTATGGTAGAGATTGTAGAGACTCCAGAGATCACCTCTGGGTGGAATATGCTCTTAATAAGTGCATGGGTGAAGGTGGTAGATTGGCACTGGGACCCCCAACTTTTGCTGATGCCTCCTGCCTCCTGGTTGAAAGTCTGTTCTTTGTCTTAGAATGAAAATTATACCACCATTTATGAATTTCATTCACTGACTCCCTGATCCCATTCTGGTATCGTAGCGCTATACTGCCTGAGTGCTCCTTGCCTTCATTATCAGCTGCCCATTGCTCGCATTGCCCCTGCAACCATTTTTGCCTTATTAGCGCCTTGACTATATTTAGATCGTAGCGCTATCGTAGCTGCCTGCTGAGCTGCGCTTGCATTGTTTATCGATTTATGCACTGCTGCCTTTGAACTACTTGTGCCTGATTGTGCCGGTGACGCTTCCCTTTCATTAAGGATTGTTGGGGTCTCGTCCTGTGCGACTTTTGGCTTGCTGCCATTTTGTTGTTTGTTGTTTGTGCCTTCCCAGCCCGGCTCTCCACCCCGCTCCCATCTCCCAGCTGCTCCTCCCTCGCCCCCGCCCCCTCCGCCATCCACATATGACAGATGCTTTTGCGCGCAGCGGTCGCGCCCCATGCGTGCCGAAGGTGCGCCAAAGGTAAGCCCGTCTACGCCCGTCCGCGCCTGGACCGCGCCCAGCGCCAAACCCCCTGGCCCCCGCAAAACCCTTCCCACCCGCATAACATACGACGCCGCTACCCTCTCAGCCCTTAATCCCGGCCGCACACCACAATGCTACCAAGCGGTCCCAGGACATACCCATGGACCCTTCACCTGCCACTCCTGCAAGTTCGACTGCATCAGGACCCACACCAAATCCACAAACTCCAAATAGAGCTCCGACACTAACCACCTAAAGTGCATCCTGCTCAACACCCGCTCGGTCCACAGACATTCCATTGAACTCTGGAACCTACTCGACACTACATCGCCGGACGTCGCCTTCCTTACAGAAACATGGATGAACGCCTCATCAGCGCCCGACATCGCCATAGCCATCCCGGACGCCTACAAGATCATCCGAAAAGATCGCACCAACCAAACAGGAGGAGGCATCGCCATCGTCCATAAGAACACCATCCGCATCACGACCATCTCCGACGATAACCTCGCTACCGCCGAACACCTTCACTTCCAGATCCACACCGACCCCAAAACCACACTCAGAGGCACCCTCATTTACAGACCTCCAGGACCCCGCACACAATTCAGCGAAGACATCACTGACTTTATCAGCCCACATGCCCTCCCTCTGAGAACTACATTCTACTGGGAGACCTCAACTTCCACCTGGAAAAGAAAAACGACAGCAACACCACCACCCTTCTGGACAACCTGGCCAATCTCGGACTCAAACAACTTGTTGACACCCCCACTCACTTAGCCGGACACACGCTCAACCCTATCTTCACCTCCAGCAAGCACATCTCCTTCGATCACACCACAGCTCTCCACTGGACGGACCACAGCTGCGTTCACTTCAACTACAAAAAGACCACGACCCACAACCTATTCCTCGAAGAAATTGGAACAAAATCACCACCGACCAGCTCTTCACTTCGCTTCACCAAAACCCCCCGGCCAAATCATCGGACCCAAACCAAGCAGCCACCAACCTCACACAATGGATCACCCACAGTGCCGACGAACTAGCACCCTTGAAAAACCATCTAATCAAGCAAGGTAGCAAAAAAGCCCCCTGGTTCAACGAAGACCTTAAGAAATCCAAGAAGCTCTGTCGTACCCTCGAGAAAGCCTGGAGAAAAAACCCAACAACTGACAACCTGGCCACCTTCAAGAACGCCAACCGCAAACACCTCCAACTGATCCGATCCACCAAGAAATCAGCACTCAAGGATCGACTCGACAACAACGCCCAAAACAGCAAGGAACTATTCAACTTCGTCAAAGAATTTACCAACCCCACTGCCGGCACCAACGACATCACTCCCTCCCAAGACCACTGCGACTCTCTATCCTCATTCTTCCACAACAAAATCGCCGAAATACACAACAGCTTTGAAAACCAATCCGAAGACCAGTCCACTCCACCCACCTCCGAACCAAAACCGCACTCTAACAACCTTTGCGCCTGGAACCCAATCACCACCGAAGACACCATCCGCCTGATGAACTCCATCCACTCAGGCTAGCCAACCGACCCATGTCCCCACCACATTTTCAACAAAGCAGACTCCATCATCGCACCCCATCTCCGCGATGTCATCAACTGTTCCTTCAACTCCGCTACCTTCCAGGAAAGCTGGAAACACGCCGAACTCAGCGCCCTTCTGAAAAAACCCACAGCAGACCCCACTGAACTTAAGAACTACCGCCCCATCTCGCTCCTCCCATTCCCTGCCAAAGTCATTGAGAAAGCCATCAATAGTCAGCTCGCCGCCTTCCTTGAATCCAACAAATCCCTCGACCCCTCACAGTCCGGCTTCCGAGCCAAACACAGCACCGAAACCGCCCTCATCGCAGCAACAGACGACATTCGAACCCTACTGGACAATGGAGAAACAGCTGCCCTCATCCTACTTGACCTCTCCGCAGCCTTCGACACAGTCTGTCAAAGCACCCTCATACAATGCCTCAGCAACGTCGGAATACAAGGAAAAGCATTGGACTGGATCATCTCGTTCCTCACCGGAAGAACACAAAGAGTCCGCCTTCCCCCTTTTAGTTCAGAAGCCACCGAAGTCATCTGCGGCGTACCACAAGGATCATCACTCAGCCCCACCCTCTTCAACGTATACATGAGCCCCCTCGCATCCATCGCGCGCCAACACAACCTCAACATCATCTCCTACGCAGACGACACCCAGCTGATCTTCTCCCTCACCAAAGACCCAAACACCGCCAAACCAACTTACACGAAGGAATGAAAGGAGTAGCCGAGTGGATGAAGAACAGCCGTTTAAAACTAAACTCGGAAAAAACAGAAGTCCTCATCTTAGGGTCATCCCCCTTTGTTTGGAACGACTCATGGTGGCCTCCGGCCCTAGGAACCGCACCCATACCTACGGACCACGCACGTAACCTGGGCTTCATTCTGGACTCCTCCCTCTCGATGACCAGACAAGCCAACGCCGTCTCATCATTTTGCTTCAACATCCTACGCATGCTCAAAAAAATCTTTCGCTGGATCCCCACCGAAACAAGAAAGACGGTCACTCATGCACTGGTCACCAGCCGACTGGATTACGGAAACACCCTTTACGCCGGAACCACAGCCAAACTACAGAAAAAACTCCAACGGGACATCCCTCGGCAAGCTCACATTTCCGGCCACCTGAAAGACCTCCATTGGCTTCCCGTCAACAAGAGAATAACGTTCCGTCTCCTCACCCATGCACACAAAGCCCTCTACGACCTAGGACCAGAATGCCTCAACACGCAAATGTCCTTCTACACCCCCTCCCGCCAACTACGATCGTCCAATCAAGCCCTCGCCGCAATTCCGCGCATCCATAGATCCACCATGGGGGGGAAGATCCTTCTCCTACTTAGCGGCCAAAACCTGGAATTCTCTCCCCACCCACCTCCGCCTTACACAGAACCACCTTTCCTTCAGAAAGCAACTAAAAACTTGGATATTCGACAAGTAACGCACCCCCCTCCCTCAAGCGCCTTGAGACCTTCTGGGTGAGTAGTGCGCTATATAAATTTTTGAACTTGAACTTGAACATGAGTGCCATTCTCAAGTGGATGAACTCCCACTGCCTTAAATTAAACTCAGGAAAGACTGAGATTCTCCACTTCGGCCGGGATACCTCTTTCTGGAATAAGCCGAGCGATTAAAACACAGAATCTTGGAAAAATCATTGACACCAATCTTTCTTTTAGGGACCAAGCCAGTCACCCAACGTCCTCATGCTTTCATACTCTAAAAGTTCGGAGGGAAGTTCTCCCTTCTCTACCATCAAACTTACAGAGAACAGTGGTTCACTTTGCTAGCTCTATCAAAGCTAGATTATTGCAATGTACTCAATGTTGGAGCCCAGCAGTGTATTTTGGGCAGACCACAGGGACTATAAAATGCAGCAGTTAGGGTTCTGGAGAAAATCAAAAAGTTTGAACCTGTGTCTAAAGGTAGGGAAGAACTCCACTGGCTGCCTGTCAAAAAAACAGAGTTACCTTCAAAGCCCTCTGTATTGCCCAGAAAGCATTGTACCTTCAAGGTCTACAAACTCTTAAAAACAAATTTCCATGGTACACCCCACAGATCACTGCGTTAATCCACAGCCATGAAGTTGTCTGTTTTTCGCATCCACAAAGCCTCTAGGGGAGGTAGAAGCTTTTCCCACGTTACCTCCCGTCTTTGGAACCAAATGCCAGAGCATTTAAGGAATACCCCTAACTTTCTGACTTTCATAAAGTCACTTAAATCTTGACTGTTCACTTTCCCACTGCTGACTATATACCCAGATCTTCTTTTTTTCGTATTGCAGTTAGTGCCAAGACATCCTAGGGCATATGTTGCGCTTTTACAAAATTAAATCAAATCCAATCAAATTTTAGTAGAATTATTCCTTTGCTGGATCATGCGCCATGTTTTGTGGCGGACTCCAGTACAGTGAGTGAGGCTATACAAAATATTAATCATTTACTACCACACGTTCCTCAACTAGGATCTCATGTTCCAAATCGATCGACTGGTGATTATTTTCCTCCCTACTGGCAGTGGCTCCTGGATTGAGCTGGTGCTGTTTTGCAGTTGGTGTGACCTTTCCTCATCTCTTCAAGCCTGCTGCACCCCTTCTGGCTCATTTCCAGAAGCAGTTTTGGTGAAGTCACCAGAAACTGGCAGTACGAAAGATGCAGTTTACGAATCGAACAATCTGCAATTTGGGATACGTGAATTGCGACTAATGCTGAATCGCTGTATGAATGATAAATTAATGCATTAGTGACTCTGAGTATTATTAAGACAGGAGCTGTATTATTTTAGCAAAAAAAGAATCAAAGCACAGCTCACACTCACTGTCCAAATATTGACCACTTTATCTGAGTTACCTGAGACTACAGGAATAAAACAAATAAATATAATCTAATACCACATTCTGTAATGTCTCACAGTGTAATCCTGCAGTCCACATGCAGCCAACAGACCATCTCCATTGGTCCCGTTGGAGACCTCTCCTGTCATTACCGAGAGACCCAAAAATAATGACAATTGCAATTTTATTTCACATTGAGGCAACTTTCCAGGCTAGTTTGGTGCCGGAAAGTAAATAACAAACTAAGACTTCACAGCAGTTTGCTTGCACGTGCACAAAGGGTTAATAAATCTAGCTCTAGGAATGCCAAATCGGTGCTGAAAGTGTTTTGTGAAAACAAAAACAGCAGACCCTTAAAAAACTATTTCCTTTAATGGCACTGACTGGAATATAGATGGTTTTAAGAGATCCTTTTCTGGCAGATAATAGATTCTCCAGACACGCTCTTCCTAGCTGTCGGGATGTGATGGCTACTCTCACAAGAGCATCTTTATCAGATCTTAGGCTGCAAAACATTGTGATGTGTGGAGAGAATTCTGGGAGCTGCACACCAGTGTTTTTTTCATTAAGAGGCTCACATTTTCATTTGCAGTGGTGTTTGCTTGCAATACCTTGGAACGGTTGCACTCAGAGGATGCATTTTGCATTTGATTGCATCATGGAAGTAGTAAGTGATATTTCCTTTGTCATTGCAAAGACTTTGTCTTTCTTAATGTTATTAAAGGGACATAACATCAAATACGTGGAACGTGTGCTGCTTTTGTGTGATAAAGGCGCTTGACCTGTACGAATACTACTTGGAACCTTTAAGTTACTTCAGAGCACAGAAAGGGCTAACAAAAACCTGACCAGTGGGAAGTAAACATGTCAAATCAAATGGGCAAAGTGTCCATAGTTGAATTCCAGATGACATGGCTTTAGTGCTCTGAATGAGCCGATTAGTTACCACAGTTGTTTATTTTATTTTTTTATGTGTGTGCCCTAGAGGACTTCTGGCATGGCTTTGCCCACTAATAATTCATATACTATAAGAGGAGGAGCCCTGGGCATTAAATACACGAGTATTGCATTGCCAGGTTGTGCCATACTTAATTGTATAGGGATCCTATGTATATTTCTCATAAGTATGTTCCAGAATGAAGCCTTCAGAGATAATTAGTCCATTAGGAATATCCATTATATTTTGTCAAGGTTCCGCTGACAACAGGGAGACGGGTGTGCCCATGACTCCGCTAACGGCACTGTATTGCCTTACATACAGGCAGGGCCGGAGCCCTTTAAAGAAATTTCCTTGGAGGAATCCCCAGAGGCGTGGCCTGTGACGTTTCCCTCCATCATCCAATCCGACGAGAGAGAGGACGGAACAAGAGAGGCGAGCCCCCGCACATATGCGGAAAGAGAATCCTGGGAGAGAAGAGCATCGGAAGCGTGGAAGCCGGAAAAAAACGAAGAGCCAGGGGCGTAGCTAGAGCTTCTGGCAGGTAGGGGGGGTACGGGGGAAAAAGACAGCAACCAGGGCTCGAGTCGGGATGCCACGAGGGTGGACGGCGTCCCCCTGCCAAACAGCTGGACTTCACTCTTTGGCCACTCTGGGACGAGATCGGAGCTCACAGCACGCTGCACACGCGCTGGCTTCTTAGATACAATCGAATCTAAGGGGTGAATGAGGGGAGGCAATGAGCCCGATGGTGCAAGCCACCTTTCGTGACGTCACCTTCTGTCATGACATCACTTCCGGTGACAGCGTTCTTTTTTTAGGACTTGTGCCCTGACAGCAACACAATAAAAATATACCTTTAAAAATGGAATAACGAATCGGTCAGTGCACACACACCCACACCCCTCTGTGGCATGAATCGTAACCAAGACAAGTTCCTACTGTATAGGTATCCTGGAGGGAGAGGTAGAAATGAAATGTCACTTACTTAGATTAGGGCAGGATACAGTCAGTCAACCGAACCATCCTGGTCCACTCGTGGCGTCGTCCTGAAATTGAAGGCGGCAGCTACTAACTCGAGGACATTCACAGGATTGAAGGCTGGGGCCGGGGCTTGTGGCAGCAGACTGTGCAGTAAGTGCACACAGAGTGGCTTAGGCCAGCCAGACCAGTGCACGTGTGCGTGAGATTAACCAACCAGTGCCAGATAGCAGCAGAGGCGCAACTAGAGTCCAATTTCAAGGGGGGGGGACAAATAAAAAATTCTAATTCTTCAAGCAATAGGCAGAGTGGAGATGCAGGGGCTCTAAGAAGGGGTAAAAACCAACAAAGCCTCATTAACAAGCAATGGTCTTTTAAAGACCTGTGAAGTACTCGGGTACAGCTGTGTGTGTGCCCGTGAAGCGTCTCATCCTGTGCTGCCACACACGACGGGGGCTGAAGCACTTTGAGCCCAATGGAACTGGTGCGCCTGGGAAAGTCAGCAGTAGACAGACACTCAGACTGCCTAACTGTCGTGCACAACAGACAACAAGCACACTAGTCACTCTCAAGTGTGAAGGGGTGTCCTAGTCTCCACTCTCCGACCCTGATAATGACCCTCACCTCACTGTGTGTGAGACTGGGGGGGACTCAGAGGGAGGGGCTTCGTCCTGGCTCAGGGAAACACACTCACCAACTAAGCTCTAGTCATTGGGCAGCCAGCAGCCACCAGCGCTGACTGCGGAGCATGTGGTGCAACTTAAGAAGCCTTATGCACGGGAGGCAGCCGGGCTGCAGGCAAGGGCCAGGCCCGGCGTCAAGGACGAGGCGTGCAGTCTTGTCATGTACAGGTATGACGAAGGCTCTTGCAGACTAAAGAGAAGTTATTTCTTGAACTTGTGTGTGTCGCTTTAATACATTATTTTGCATCACGGGATTGGCATCGGCTCAAAGTGACAGAATTTAAATATTAAGCCCCCCACCAAGCCACCCACCCATTGCCCAGGCATGAATGTCATGAAAGACCCGGCTTAGACAGTTTGTAAAGTGAACTCTATAGATGTCCCCTATGATGCATGCGCGCCGCCATAATTGTCTGGTAAACCACAGTAAGAAGGGACGTTGAATAGCACACACCCAAGACTGAAGCCCTTTAAAGTGGTCTCAGATTTGATACTCACAAATGAGCGATAGCCTAGTAAAGTGAATTGTGTAGGATCAGTTTGGTCCAGTGGTAAAGCTGTGATTTGAATTACACATTGTGCATTTAAGGGGCACATGTATCAAGCGTTTTTTTTTGTCACAAACGCTGCGAATCGCTAAATAGCAGCGTTTGCGACAAAAAAAGGGAAATGCGATGTATTAAAGAAATCGCATCGCAAAATAAGAAATCGCAATATTTGCGATTTCTTAATTTGCGAGAAGTGGTATTCTGAGAATTATTTAGCTATTCCTTATTTTGCGTGTTTCAGGGTTTGCGAAATTCGCAAACAAGTAATCGCAGCATAAGAAATCGCAAGAAGATGTAAGAAAAATTTGCAATTAGCGAATTTTAAAAAATCGCAAATTAAGAAATTGCAGTTAACACCAACTACATGCAGGTGGTAAGTAAAAAATATATACAAAGGCACCCACAATGCACTGATTTTTCTTTAAAATGGCTGGACTATACCTGATAGCCAGGAGGCTGCGTATTCAAGCCATAGCACAGAGGAGACAGAGACAGAGAATTTTCAGATTACGCATCACGCTGTTCCAGTAGACTGAAGAGGATATATATGACAAATACAGACTTCATCCAAACACCATTTTGGATCTCATTGATGAATTGAAACCTTTTATGGAGCATCCAACAGGCAGGACACAATCAATTCCAACCCATGTGCAGGTATTGTGCTCACTGCACCTTTTGGCGTCAGGGTCTTTTCAAAGTGTCATTGCAGAGGTTGGCGGGGTGTCACAAAGTGCCCTTTCACGCTTTTTTCATGTCTTCCTGGATGCAATGCCGAACTGGCTTCCACATCACATCTACTTTTCAAACACCCAACAAGCCATACAAGAAACCAAGTTGGATTTCTATCAAATTGCACGTTTCCCACATGTGATTGGATGCATTGACGGAACCCATATTGCTATCACTCCACCAGCAGCCACAGAATATGTTTTTCGAAATAGGAAAAGCTACCTCTCTCTCAGCATCCAGATTGTGTGCAATGCAAAATATATCATCAATGATATTGTTTCAAAGTACCCAGGCAGCACACATGACTCCTTCATTTTCCGACATAGTGGAATTCATAGACGTCTGAGTGCTGGACAATTTGGAGAGGGATACCTGCTAGGTAAATCGCACTCATGCATACATCCATCCATCCATATATCATTCATATGACAAGTTACTCTTTTGTTTCCTCCATGCAGGTGATAGTGCCTATGCAGTGCATGACTTCATCCTAACGCCATACTTGAACCCAGCAAATGCAAGTGAGAGAAGATACAATAGGGCGCACCGGTCAACACGTGGGGTCATTGAACGCACATTTGGTATTTTAAAAAGCCATTTCCGCTGCATACACAAGTGGAGGATCTTTGCAATACAGTCCTGAAACCTGTTGCAAAATTGTAACTAGCTGTGCAATGCTATGCGCAAAGGCACAGACATTGAAGTGAGTGAGTCAGATACATCTGATGATGATGACATACCTCCACCTAGAAGGGCTTCAGCAGGAGTAGGAGCAGCGGCTGGCCGTCAAAGACGGTCTGAGATTACACGGAATTACCTTTAGGTAAGACAAGCAATTCTACAGAATTTCTCATTTTGGCAAGTGCTGTTTTTAGTCACAACACACAAACCATCGTGCAGTTTCGAAACAGAAAATCTTAGTTCACAATAATTGAAAAGTAGCACAAATGTAAAAAAAAAGCCATGTTAGACAATGCAGTAATGCAAAACGTATTGCACTGTAAACTGTCACTTCTTGCGCTGGCGGCTTGGCGCAGGGCGTTCTTCTGATTGCATGCTTTCATGATCAGGTGCAGTGCCAGCCCGCCTCCACTTCTGCGCTGGGTCAAGTGAGAAGTTGGTGTGGGGTTCCTACTACTCCTGCTGGGGGTGTCCTCACTGTCAGCTGAAGCAATGAGAGCGCTTGTGCCAGAGTTTGTAGTTTGCAACATTTCAACTGCAGAGGTCACTTTATCCAAGCTGTTTGCCATGTTATGTGTGCATTCACTCATTTCACGCTGCATGTTGATGCTGCACCTGGTGAAGTTGGATGTCACGGTACATAGACGGTTAATGGCTTTTGTGTAACCTTGTATTCTCACATTTGCATGGTGTGCAGCCCTGTTGGGAGAAGTCTCAGTACGTTTGAGGGTCAGACACAGTCTGTCAATTGATGCTGCCATGCTTTCTTGATTTTTGTTGAATTTTAATAGCTGTCTATTTATTGATCGAAGGGCCTTATGTTGCAGGCGCTGCACGTGAAGCATATCCTGCTCCAGACCAGCAAAAACTGTAGGTGTTTCCAGTTGACCACTGCTGCTCCTACATGTATCCAACCTGTATGTACGTGGCCTTCTTTGACTTTGTGGTTGCTCTTGGGAGTCACAAGGGCACACTGTGTCAAGGCCACTGTCTACTGTACCCCCATCATTCTTGATATCTTCTTCCAATGGTGGCAGAGGAGCTACCTGCCTGCTCTTTCTGCACACAATTGAAGTAGGGGCAGGGTCATCAGTGCATCCTCCTTCAGCATCAGATACAACATGGGGAGGTGATTCATCGCCCTCACTTTGATCCCTGGATTCCCTTGATTGTTCTGTGGATGTAGAGTGAGACGTGAGTTTGGGTCTGAATGTGCATTTTGTGACAATTTTTTTTTTTGGACAACTACCTTTCACTATACTATATTTCTGCATTCTAAATAAAATTACAAACTTTTCATGTGTTTCTGTGATGGAAATTTGAAAAAATATTGAGTGCGCTACAACTCCCATGATGCACTGTTTGCTATATGTTTAACTGTCTCCCAGGACTACTACATTCCTCACACTTAGTACATGCACTACACAAACACACATGCATTACACTCTTCTTCTGGACTACTTTGCATGCATCTTACCTTGTACAGTTGGTGTAGAGTCAGAGCTGTCTATATCAGCCACTCCACTCAGACTCTCTGGAAGCAGGGTGGATTCAACAAGTTCCTCGTGTGGTGTCGGTTGATCTGCTGTTGAAGTTCGACCACCAGTTTTGTTTGTTTCCTTGATACTTTCAGCAACCCTCTCTTTAGATCTTTGACGCATGTCATACCATCTTTTTTTCAGTTCTTCTATGGTACGGCTTGTTACTCCAACAGCATTAACTTTTTGCTGAATCTCCAGCCAAATTTTTCTTTTCCTTGATTCAGGAACTTTTAATGCCTTTTTCCCAAAAAGCAACTCATGGCTGCACAACACTACATACATACCATTTTGCGATTCTGCAATTGCGATTTGCAAAAAATCACAATTACAGAATCGCAAAACACAATATTGATACATCTGCCCCTAAGTCACTTGATGAATATCTACAACTCCCTCCCTTTTCCGCCACAGGACAATGATTTGTTTTCAAATATTTTAGGACCTAAATTAGTTGTAATAAATTTACAAGCCTATGATGAACTCTCCAGTCTAGTCACATCACTGTGTGAATGAGGGTGACTGGAGTGTGAGACTGGGCGGGCGGGGGCACTCAAAGGGAGCAGACTGCACCGCGAGTGACACTCACCGACAACACCAAGCTCTTCTACTCCACGTCGTCATTGGTCAGGGAGGCAGCCGCAAGCAACTCAGCAAGCCATATCCTGCCCGGCAGCACAGGGCCCGGGGACAGGCAGGGGCCAGGCCCGGAGCCAACGAACCGCAAATTACCCTAGCTCTGCCCTCGTCGCGAGCGGCAGGACGTCCCGTGGCCTAATTGTTACTGTAGCAGCTAGGGCTGCCTGCGAGCAGTTTCGGCCTACCCCCAAGCCTTACGATAGCAGCGCGCCTCAACTCTCCAGGAGACTCCAGGCCACCCTGTAAACGTGTGTGCAGCAGCATTTGAAAGCATTTGTGCTTGCACTTCAAACACATGTGCCGCCGCCCCAAAATATTGCCGCCTGGGGCCGACCGCCCCCCTAGCCCTAGCTACGCCACTGTGAAGAGCGAAGAGAAGCTGAGAGGAGAAGTGCTGCGGCAGAGGAAGTCGCCAAGCCAGGAGGCCCACAAGATTGCGCTCCACCCCGCCACCCTCCAGGAGGAGGGTGGCTTGACAAGGGGTTTTCTGGGCACGGGTAGGGGTGGGGAACGAGAGGGAGGTCACAATTGGGGCTCACATGGTGTCAGCGTTCTTGCTGTGACTCGTCCCTCACTCCCCGCTACCTTTATCAGGAAGAGTGCTGCTTCCCCACAGTTCATAGCGCTTTTTTTTCTTTTGTTTTATTTTGGATTGGACTATTCCCGGTACCGGAGCCACGGAGGTCTTTCGAAGCCAGGACGACCTTACATCTCCATTCCTCTGGATGCAAGTCGGTGAAAAGGAAGACAAGGCACAGCCTACAGGAGGACAATAGTGTTCTGGACTCTGACTTTAGGAGACAAATAATGACCGGTTTATGCTACGCCTTTGGTTTCATTGTCGTTTGATACCCCCAAGAAGTGACCCAGTTACATATTTGTAATAGTAACACTGGATCACATATTACATAGAATAAATAACACACTCCTGATTATTTAAATTCTACAAATGCACAGATTTTCTAAATAAATAGTGTTCTGGTTAGTAGCAGCAAATAGGCATGGGGATTCTTCGAGACTGTATTGTTGGTTTTGCTTTGGGTCCAAGAGTTGGTGTCCAAGCTAAAGCAGTGCCCACTTATACTACCAACTCTTCAAACATTATTTTACCCCCACATCACCCACACTACCGGACACTCCTCATCTAGACATCCAGGTGCAGACACTGCCCCTTACACACTGTGACCATTAACACCCCCCTCCTACCCTGTTCCACCTCACCAGATCCTAGACTCAACTCTCCTTCTATTGTCTCACCACCTAAGATGTCGCCACTCGCACGCCCCACTGCTTCCTACACCCCTTCCTACACCCCATCCTCCCTTCTCTCTCCTTTACAACCACCCCCAGACGCGACCTCAAGCCCTAGATCACCCAAAATCACCCCAGACCTTTCCTCAAGCCACAAATCACCCATCATCATCTTGCCCACCTGCACACAGCTCACTGATACTCTTACTACTGAACTGATTGACTCGCCCTCTAACACCTCCTTGCCGGACTTATCCTCTACTGGACCATCTCCAGTTAGATCAACTCCCACAGTTAACACTAAACCTTCCTCTTCCCCTTCGCTCATCCCTTCCGATCTCCCAGCCAATCTTATTACAAAGTCTCTTCTCAACATTGAATCTAAACTCACAGCCATGACCATTGAATTATCTCATCTCAGAGAGAAGGTTTTCAACTCCCTCAAATCCCTGACCCCCCACCTTCACTGTTTCCCACTTCTCTCTCTCCCATAACTACCCCCAACATACAGTCTGGTTGACCAAACCTCTTCTCAGTCGAACGAATAGACCACGCCGCGCGGTTAGTGATCTCTCCTCACACGACCTAATCAGCCTCTGCAACTCGTACCTTCCTAACACTCTTAACACTAGCCAACCCTTCCCTTACTCCAACATCCCAGTTATTTTGGGCATAAATAGAATCCCAGCTACACCCAGTTCCCCCAGACCCCCATCACAACTCACCACCATTCACTCCCTTAAACTCGCCAATCACACCCCAACTCTCCTCTCCTGCATGCTTGTCAACTGCAGATCTGCGGTTAGACATGCGACTGAATTATCAGAAACAATCCTCAGCGAGGCCATCGACATAGCCTTTCTCACGGAATCTTGGCTTAATGACCATTCGACGGCCATTCTGGACATACTCGCCCCTACTACTCCATCATTAGACAAGACAGACCAGACAGAATAGGAGGTGGACTTGCAATAATTCATAAGTCTGATTTTCAACTCTCCATTTTACAGAACAGGTATCATCAAACTTTTGAATACCTTGGTGTTGAACTCACAGTCAAGGACTCCACCCCGATTAGATTTCATAACATCTACCACCCTCGGGGTGAACCTCACCTTTTCGCTGACAAACTATCCGACCTTCTCAATCTCACCTCCCTTTCAGACGTAAAAAACATCTTCTTAGGAGATTTCAACATCCACTGGAATAAAAGAACTGATCCCACGGTCATGCGCCTCATCCACCTTCTTGAGTTGAAAGACCTCAAGCAATTATGCCACAAGCCTACCCACATCAAAGGGGTCACACTCGATGCGATCATCGCCAACACGGATTTGGCCTCCCTCAACAATATCATCTCAATTGACTGGCCTGACCATCACCTGATTCTGTTTAAGATAGCAACCAGAGCCCTTTCCGCAATACAATAAATACCAAATCTACTAAATGGATCAGAAACATTAAACAAATCCCACCAGGTGTTCTTGAGGATAAACTACAAGCTCAACTTCACCTCACCCGCACTCTCAAAATTCTACAGAGCTCACTAACTATTTCAATATGACTGTAAGTGAGGTCCTAGACCAAGTTGCCCCCCTTAAACTTAAACCACAAAGAAAAATCCAATCTAAATCTTGGTTCAATCCCGAACTACATAACGAAAGATGTCAGCGTCGATTGGCAGAAAGAACTTGGAGACAACATCCTTCTCCCTCTCACCTTGCCCTCCTCAGAACTGCTAGATCCACCTATAGGAAACACATTTTTAACAAAAAGGCTACATTTTTCCGTGCTCAACTTGATAGGGCCAAAAACAGGCCCAGAGAACTTTTTAACATTGTTAGAAAACAAACTTCTTCGGCCCCCCTTGACATGAAAGCATCAATCTCGAGATGGGAGGAAATTGCCAGTTTCTTTGAAAAAAATGCTAAAATTGATTAATCTTTCCCTCAAACCCAGGACCCACCCAACCCCCAATTTATCAGCAACACTGCTTTTAACACTACCTCCTGGGCTGCAACACCCCTACCACCTCATTCTTCCAATCTCTGACCCATTCAATCATCACCCACTCCTATACCTCCTACCTTTCAATTAAAAAATAACACCTCCTGGCACAACTTCCACCCCATGACCGAGCACAAAGTCTCCACTATTATAATCAAACTTAAACTATCTTCACATACTAAAGATCCTCTCCCCTCGTTCCTAGTTCACAACCTTAACCATATCATCACCCCCTATTGGACCAAGATCATTAACACCTCCCTCGCCTCAGGATGTGTCCTTGACTCCCTCCAACTCGGACAAATCACACCCATTCCTAAAAACCTCACTGCGGACCCCAATGATCTAAACAACCTCCGACCAATCTCTTACCTCCCACTTCTTACTAAAGCACTGGAAAATGTGCCTTGTTACAAATGAACAATCACATTAGTAATTTTAACCTACTTGACTCCCTTCAATCAGGCTTCAGGAAAGGCTGCAGCACGGAAACCGCAATGCTGAACATTGTTGATGACCTACATAAATACCTTGACAATGGTGAAGCTTGCCTTCTCATTCTCCTCGACCTCTCAGCGGCATTTGACACTGTCAATCACGCCTCCTTATTAAACTCGCTTCAATCCCGCTTTGGCCTTAACGAGGCTGTCCTCAAATGGTTCACCTCCTTCCTCCAACACAGAACACAACAAA
This sequence comes from Lissotriton vulgaris, assembly GCF_964263255.1. NCBI lineage: Eukaryota > Metazoa > Chordata > Amphibia > Caudata > Salamandridae > Lissotriton > Lissotriton vulgaris. The sequence goes on along the minus strand of NC_141696.1, from coordinate 408,261,881 downwards.
TCAAAATCAATTCCTGCCTCTCTAACCCGACGCCTGTCTCCTTGGGCGTTCCTCAAGGCTCTATCCTTTCACCCTCTCTCTTCAACCTCTTTATGGAACCCCTCACCCTCATACTGAAACACGCGGGAATCAACTATCACCTTGTAGCCGTCGACACCCAAATCTAATACAAAATTAAATCACACTCTGATATCCTCCACTTAAACAATACCTTAAACAAAATCCAATCCTGGTTCTACGACAATCAACTTAAACTAAACCCTAAAAAAACTGAAATCATTCTCTTCTCACCTAAAAATATTCGGCTCCCCATCCAAAGCTGGATCACTGACCTGAATGCCCTCAACTGCTCACTCTCCCTATCTATTTCGGCGAAATCCCTGGGTTACACGCTTGATAAAAAGCTTGACCTAAGAGACCATATAAAAAACTCAGCCAAATGAGCACTCTATACTCTCCGTCACCTCAAGAAAATCAAGCCCTTCATTCCTGTTGACGACTTCAAATCAATTGTCCAATCCTCAGCCCTGTCTCGATAAGACTATGGCAACGCTATCCTCACAAGAGCCCCCAAAATTAACCTGGCCCCACGTAGAGCTGTTCTCAACTTGGTGGCCAGACTCATCATGGATTGTAAAATATTTGACCACAACTCCCTAGCCCTGAAAGCCCTTAAATGCCTCCCTATTGAAGGAAGATGCTTCTACAAAACAGCATGCATCACGCACAAAGCCCTTCACCAACAAACCCCGCTACACTTAACAAACAAGCTCAAAAAAGCGGGTTGCACCAGACCGTTGAGAAGCTCCAATTCACTCCTCCTAATCCCCCCACTGCTAAGAAAGAAATCCACCCAATCTCGCTCCTTCTCAGGGAACGCTCCGAGCACCTGGAATTCCCTCCCTTGTGACCTGCGCTGCAACCCCACCTACCTCAGCTTTAAAAAATACCTCAAACTCCATCTTCTCAACTTCCCCCCACTTCGTTTTGTCAGTTTTGCTTACATACCATCATTACACTCAACCACTGCTCGTAACATTCCTAGCTTTTCCGACACTAATTTATTGCCCATTTATATTATGTTTGTATTTCTTGTCCCCTACACTGTTTAAAATAGCAAATTTTTCACCCTTACTCCTCCCCTTGCTTATGTTATAATGTGATGTATTTGCTCGCTGCATGTGATATCCTGTTTTACTGTTTTCTACATTTTCTTATGTTATTGTGAAGCGCTCTGATACCTCCGGGTCTAGCCAGCGCTATATAGAACTTTTCAAATAAATAAAGAAATACTTCCAAACACATGTATGATCAACACTGTTCTAAGCGTAGTCAAGTTGAGGATTACGAGGGATGTTTTCTTATGCTCATTCATTAGGAGAAGAAACTCCTCTCTTCAGTACCTTTAGCGGGTCTAAACCTATAGTGGTAGTCCTGGAGGAGAAGGTCTATTTCCACGTACTCCTGGAGCGGTCCTGGTTCCTCCTTTACCAGAATTATGTTGACAAATGGAGGTTAGAGATGGGCCAGTGATTAGCCAGTATCTTGGTGTCTACAAATGGTTTTTAGAGGTGGGATGATGACAGCATTCCTTACGAGTTCAGGTACAGCTTCTGATTGGAGTGAGGCATTTGTGACATTTTCATTGCTCAATGTAAGAGAAGGGAGGAGTTGTTTTAAGACATTCAGCTGAGCACGGCTCCATATGTGAGTTTGGTTTGAAGGACAATAATGCATTTAGTGGTAAAGATGGAAAGATAGGTGGGCACCGAGATGGATCAGGTGTGCTAGATTTTGTGTTAAATATTTTGGACATTTTTTAAATTTAAAGGACATCAGAATGTCTTCGAGGTGTTGTACACTTGTATTACCTTTCAGGGGGTCAGAGTTGGCAAGTTCTTCTTAAATGTTATACATTTTCCTGAATATGTTGTTTGCCTCAATCGTACATTTTGCAAAGTAGGCCCTCTTGGCTGTTCTGATTGCCAGGTGGTAGCCTTCCTATGTGTAGAAAGGAGCGAGTTAGATAGTGGCATCAGGTCTGCCGCCCCTTGATTACCAAAAACCTCTCTCACATTGTGTTTTGTTTGGAACCATGCTTCCAGGTTATGTGACAAGGCGAGTCAGTCCAGCTTGATGATTTATGTATTAGATCTAGTGTAACTGTCAGTATTAATGGTTTATTGGTCTGATCACATAATATGTTTTTTAGTCTCTGTCTTGCATTTTTAGTTAGTGACATAATTGGGTAAATGATGGTGAAGCTCTGTGGACTCAAAGAATCAGTCGTGACACGCCTTTTGCGTGTCGCAAAGAGTTGCACAGCCTTATGCGCGTATGTGAACAATATTAAACACACTATCAGTAATCGAAAGAAAAATCATCCAATTTATTCCAATGTTTCACTCTTTTTATCCATCACGTCAAAGGTATAAAGTTTCTTGATTTTATGCATCTTCATGCTCTTAAATTGCCCATCCGGGCCTATTCATAGGCAAATACAGAAACTTCGTTCTTCCAAAACATTACATCGTACCCAATGCATTTCGGTCCTCGACCTTCATCAGGGGTATCTTTGGTATTTAAAAACATGTATCAACTAACAGTTCCCGTACATTTTAAATGTGCAACACATTCTTCATTGTTCACCCTTTTCTAAAGTGATGTGGTTAAATCATCACACCCCTCTACACTGTGATATACACAACCCCACGCTACGTTTTAGTTCTTCTCTCTAAACCCTTCCCAATCCTCATAACATCTCCTTCTGTGTCCCCTCCCCGTGAACTTCCTGCTTGAAACATGCTATAATCTAACTCCCCCCAAAAGGTAAAAGATCAAAGACCTTGTTGTGTCCTGCTGGACACAGTCTAGTGTATCTGCCAGCCACTCCCCCGAGGACTGGCCCCCACACACACACCCTCACCCATCTAACACGGGCATCACCAGTCAGGTGACCACACAAATAAAGGAGCCCGAGTGCACGTGCTTGGAGCCAGTTGTGAGTGCCATATTCCCGTGTCTGTGTCATCCTTCATAAGTCATGTGGGCCTAGGGCCCAGACGAACAGACCTCCTGTCTCTCTCGTGTAAATAATGCCAGATATCCAACCCCTTACCTACTTAACACCTTGCCTGCTCATGACGAGCTCATGAGGCACGGTGCTCCGGTGCTCATGACGAGCTCAGCTCGTCATGGGCCGTGGAACGCTCAGGTGCGGGGAGAATTCCCCTGCTGTGCTGAGCGTTCCACTGCAGCCAATGCACCTGTGACGAGCTGAGCTCGTCATGAGCACAGGAGCACTGTAGCTCATGACGAGCTGAGCTCGTCATGAGCATTCGGGCGCTGTGCGCGCCCCCCAGCACAGCGTGGGAATTACCCCCACAGCGAAGGGGTTAAATAAATCTCACTGTGTAAAACAACCAATAAAACTCACTATGTGTAACGAAAATAAGACCCACTTTGTGACCTTTTGTGCTCTTTGCTTTCTAGATATTGGAGCAATCTGGGCAGAAGACGGAGCTATCTGCAGTATTTTTGTTGCTGGGGCGCCACCGGGTTGTTAGACCTGGGCAGGGTGTACAGAGCTGTGTAAATCTGTAGGTTGGTGGGGCAGAGCGAAGCAACATATAGAGATAACATAGATGGCTGCAATGCCTGCATACAAAAAGTACTTGGTCCAGTTAGATTAAAGCACAAGTATGCGTGCCCCCTTATATTATTCTAATGTTGTGAGTGTTCACTCCTGTTCCAAAGTAGGTTCCACTGCCCGCTGTGTGTCTGCAAATCCTGCACAGGTGGTTTGTCTCGTTAGTTACAAAACGTCGACAGATGCTTAGAAAATCCCATGTCGAAAATAACAGGATTATCCTGAACACATCTAATTTTAACTTTCTTTTAAAAAAACTTCAGAGACGAAAGTATTTAAAGAATGTTCGTGCTGCCATACATTTTGACAAATTTGTGAAGAGATGAGATAGCCGGCTGGCCAATCTGAGTCACACACGACCAGGCCCTCCTGTGATTTAAAATGTAAAATGTCACTAAAAATATCAGATGGGTTCCCTGACAAGGGCATCAGTTCAAATAATTATGGTATGGTATGTGGTTATTATATTGTCATTGGAAATTCAAACCGTTTTTGAATTCTTTAGACTTTTCTAATTTAAAAACACACTTTTAACCAGCTGAGGCTTAATCATTAACGCAAACAGGGGCAAATCACTTAATTAATCTCAACCAGGGTCTATTAAGCCCTTTCCATTCACTAAGGCAATAAAGTCAATAAAATGGTATAGTTCTCCAAATGAGTCAGATTCTAGTGTCCACAGGTAAGTGCGTAGTACACTTAGGTCAAACTTAATGAAGGTCTCTGCTCCACCTGAATGATATCAGACAATAAAAACGCCTTATTATAAAAAGACTGAGTAAAATATGTAACAGCCTAAAATAAGAAAACATTGGAACATTTTGTTTATGTTCCCAGGCCCAACCGAGAGCTGTAATTAAACCATAGCCCCCTTCCCTTGCAGAGAACATTGAAAGAGCCCTCTCTGCCCTAACCCTGCCAACCACCAGTATGCCAGTGCCGTTCCTCTGCCAGCCTACCAGTGATATCAGAAGTAATTTAGTAAAACAGTTAACTTCAACGGGAAAGCAGATAACCATCAAAGACCCACGCGGTCGGTAACTGGAGTAAGAGCCTAGCACCCTGAAAACTAGTTTGTGTTATAAATGTACACAAACATTGACAATACAATCAATCAATCAATCAATCAAGGTATTTGTATAGCGCGCTACTCACCCGGAGGGTCTCAAGGCGCTTGGGGGGGGGGGGGGGAGGTCTGCTACTGCTCGAACAGCCAGGTCTTGAGTTGCTTCCTGAAGGAGAGGTGATCTTGGGCCAGACGGAGGTGGATGGGGAGGGAGTTCCAAGTCTTGGCTGCCAGGTGGGAGAAGGATGTTCCTCCCATGGTGGCTCTTCGGCTGCGTGGAACAGCGGCAAGGGCGTGGCTGGACGTTCGTAGCTGGCGGGTGGGAGTGTAGAAGGTCAGGCGGTTGTTGAGGTACCTGGGGCTCAGGTCGTGGAGGGCCTTGTGTGCGTGGGTGAGGAGTCGGAACATGATTCTCTTGCTGACGGGGAGCCAGTGCAGGTCTCTAAGGTGTCCGGAGATGTGGCTGTGTCGGGGGAGGTCCAGGTCGAGTCGTGCGGAGGCGTTCTGGATGCGTTGGAGTCTTTTCTGTAGTTTGGCTGTGGTCCCGGTGTAGAGGGTGTTTCCATAGTCCAGTCGGCTGGTGACGAGTGCCTGGGTGACCGTCTTCCTGGTTTCGGTGGGGATCCATCGGAAGATCTTTCGGAGCATGCGTAGGATGTTGAAACATGATGATGAGACGGCGTTGACTTGTCTGGTCACCGAGAGGGAGGAGTCCAGGATGAAGCCCAGGTTGCGTGCGTGGTCCGTTGGTTTGGGTGCGCTGCCCAGGGCAGGGGGCCACCAGGAGTCGTCACAGGCAGAGGGTGATAATCCAAGGATGAGGACTTCCGTCTTGTCTGAGTTCAGTTTAAGGCGGCTGTTCATCATCCACTCTGCTACGTCTTTCATCCCTTCGTGAAGGTTGGTTTTGACGGTGGCTGGGTCTTTGGTGAGGGAGAGGATCAGCTGGGTGTCGCCAGTGTGGGAGATGATGTTGAGGTTGTGTTGGCTTGCGATGGCTGCGAGGGGGCTCATGTAGACGTTGAAGAGGGTAGGGCTGAGTGATGATCCTTGTGGTACGCCGCAGATGACTTCGGTGGCCTCGGATCTGAATGGGGGGAGGCGGACTCTCTGAGTTCTTCCGGCGAGGAACGATATGATCCACTCTAGTGCCTTATCTTGGATTCCGATATTGCTGAGGCGCTGTACTAGGGTGCGGTGGCAGACCGTAGCGAACGCTGCAGAGAGGTCCAGGAGGATGAGGGCCGCTGTTTCCCTGTTGTCGAGCAGGGCTCGGATGTCGTCAGTGGCTGCGATGAGGGCGGTCTCGGTGTTGTGGTTGGCTCGGAAGCCTGACTGCGCATGGTCGAGATATCCGTTCGTCTCGAGGAAGGCGGCAAGCTGTCTGTTGACGGTCTTCTCGATGACTTTGGCAGGAAAAGGGAGGAGCGAGATGGGGCGGTAGTTCTTGAGGTCGGTGGGGTCTGCTGATGGTTTCTTCAGGAGGGTGCTGAGTTCGGCATGCTTCCAGCTCACCGGGAAGGTGGCAGTGTTGAAGAAGCAGTTGATGATGTCTCGGAGTTGGGGCGCGATGACGAAGTCGGCCTTGTTGAAGACGTGGTGGGGGCATGGGTCGGTTGGTGATCCGGAGTGAATGGTGCTCATCGTGTGGATGGTGTCTTCGGTGCTGACCGGGGTCCATGCGTGGAGGGTGGTGGTGGGGGGCGACGGTTTGGTGGTTGGGTGCGTGGTTGGTGCGCTGAAGCTGTTGTGGATTTCGGCGATCTTGCGGTGGAAGAACGAGGCGAGTGAGTCGCAGAGGTCTTGTGAAGGAGTGATGTCGTTATTTCCGGCGTTGGGGTTGGAGAGCTCTTTGACGATGCTGAAGAGTTCCTTGCTGTTGTGTGCGTTGTTGTCTAGTCGTTCCTTGAATGCTGTCTTCTTGGTGGTGTGGATCAGCTGGTGGTGTTTGCAGGAGGCGTGCTTGAGGGCGGTCATGTTGTCTGTTGTCGGGTCTTTGAGCCAGGCTTTCTCGAGGGTACAGCAGTTCTTCTTGGATTTCTTGAGGTCGTCATTGAACCAGGAGGTTTTTTGCTGCCGGGCCTGCTGGGGTGGTTTTTCAGAGGTGCGAGGTCGTCAGTGCAGTTGGTGATCCACTGTGCGAGGTTCTTGGCTGCTTGGTTGGGGTCCGTTGAGCTGGCGGGGGGGGTTCTGGTTCAGTTGAGTTTGAGTTTAAGTTTGAGTTTAAATCACTTCTAAAGCGCACGTACACCTGACAGTTTCATGGCGCTGTGGTTCACTATGCCTCAATTAGCAGGGGGGGCCAGGAGACAGAAAAGAAACTCATTGGGGGAAAGCTTGTGAAAAGAGAAAGGTTTTTAATGTTTTCCGGAACAGAGGATATTGGGTGAGGGACCTGAGATGAAGCGGAAGTGAATTCCAGAAAATGGGGGCGATGGTGGAGAATTTAGAACCTCCCCATTTTTTTCGACGAAACCGGGAGACAACCAACAAGTGTTGGGAGGAAGATCGTAATTCCCTTGCCGGGGTATAGAATTTAATCTCAGAGGAGATAAAGGCAGGGGAGGATCCTGACTGAACCTGAAAGGTGATGCAACCCATTTTGAACAATGAGCGTTCACGAATAGGGAGCCAATGCAGGGATTTTAGAAGCGGGGTGACATGATGTGACTTGGCCAACTTATAGACTAGGCGAGCGGCCTGGTTTTGCACCAGCTGCAGCTGTCGGACACTGTAGGCGGGCATACCACAATATAGAGCGTTGCCATAGTCTAATTTAGAGACGACCATAGCCAGTACAATGAGTTCTAGGGCAGGGAAAGAGAAAAAGCAGGAAACCTTACAGATAGTGCGGAGAGAAAGGAAAGAGGAGGACACCACCGAACTCAGCTGGGAGTGCAAGGTAAGTTGATCATTGATCTTGAATCCGAGCGCTTTGACGGAAGGAGAGGGGGAAGGGGGGGGGGGGGGGGGGACCCAAGGAGGAGGGCCAAAAAAGAGAGGACCAGGGACTGGCACAACCACCTGTTAAAACCAATTCGGTTTTATCCGGGTTTAGTTTCAGGTGGTTGTGGCTCATCCAGTCCCGGATAAAGATCATAGTGGTTTGAAAGTTAGATATGGATACAGGGGATGAAGAAAGATTGAATATGAGCTGGAGGTCATCCACATAATTGAATACGGAGACCTCCATGTGTTGAAGGGCGAAAATAAGAGGGGCAATATAGAGATTGAAAAGTAGTGGGGAAAGAGAGGAACCCTGGGGGACGCCGCATGGCACCTTACAGGGCTCAGCCGATGAGCCAGCCAGGTGATGTGGTGAGCTGGTCAGTGGTGATCTTGTTCCAGCTCCTGCGGGGAGCCTGTTGCGGGTGGTGGTGAGTCGTGGTTCTTCTGAAGCTGAAGTGGACGCAGCTGTGGTCTGTCCAGTGGAGTCCGGTGTAGTGGCTGAAGGAGATGTGCTTGCTGGAGGAGAAGACTGGGTCAAGCGTGTGTCCGGCGTAGTGGGTGGGGGTGTTCACCAGTTGCTTGAGTCCGAGGTTGGCGAGGTTGTCCAGCAGGGTGGTGGTGGTGTTGTTGTTGTTGTTCTCCAGGTGGAAGTTGAGGTCCCCTAGGAGGATGTAGTCGGAGGAGGCGAGGGCGTGCTGGCTGATGAAGTCTGCAATGTCTTCGCTGAATTGTGTGCGAGGTCCTGGGGGTCTGTAGATGAGGGTGCCTCTGAGTGTGGTCTTGGGGTCGGTGTGTATCTGGAAGTGGAGATGTTCGGCAGCTGTGAGGGTGTCGTCGGAGTTAGTCGTGATGCGGATGGTGTTCTTGTGGACGATGGCGATGCCTCCTCCTGTCTGGTTGATGTGGTCCCTCCGGCTGATCTTGTATCCGTCCGGGATGGCGATGTCGGGCGCTGCGGAGGCGTTCATCCATGTTTCCGTGAGGAAGGCGACGTCTGCAGATGTGGTGTCGAGCAGGTTTCATAGTTCCACGGCGTGTCTGTGGACAGAGCGGACGTTGAGCAGGATGCACTTCAAGTGGTTGCTGCTGGTGTTCGGCTTGGCGGGTGCAGGTGCGGATACAGGAGAATTTGCAGGATTGGCAGGTGAAGGGTCCGTGGGTGCGTATTGGGGTGGCTCGGTAGCAACCGGGGATCCGGCCGGTGTTGAGTGTGTTGAGTGTGGCGGCGTTGTAGGTCCGGCGGGTGGGCTGGCATCTGCGGGGGCCAGGGGTCCTGGCCCTGGGCGCGGTCCAGGCGTGGACGGGCGCAGACGGGCTTGCCTTTGGTGGGCCTTCGGCACACAATCGGCGCGCCCGCTGCGCGTGGCCGCTGCACGTGCGTGCGAACTCCGCCATATGTAGGGTGGCGGGAGGGAGGAGCATCTGGGAGGCGGGAGCGGGGTGGCGCGGGGATGGGGATACACAAGGAAAGAGGGGGCGGGCCGCAGGGGAGGAGCGGCAGGGAGTGGGGAGGGGGCACTGGCGGGAAGCGGTCACGGGAGGCGAGGGGCGAAAACACAAACAGGGGGCAAACCAAGGGGCACAGGGAGGAAGAACAAGCTGAATGGTGAACAATGCAAAATTCTCCCCCAGTCACAAGGATCTGGGTTTAATCCTTAGTTCTTTTGCTCACCACGCCACCCCAGTTTGGACACAGCCATATGCAAATCAGTCGTGACCCTGTTCCACATGGGAACAGTCCAGCCCAAACTTCCAGAACAGGGTCAAGACTGATTTGCATATGGCTAGGTCCAAACTGGGGTGGCGTGGTGAGCAAAAGAACTAAGGATTAAACCCGGATCCTGGTGACTGGGGGAGAATTTTGCATTGTGCAGCATTCAGTCCATCATTTGTTTGCTTTTGTATGGTAATTTGAAGCATTACAAGTTAATAGCATGTGAATGGATATGTATTTGTATGGAAGCAAAGTACTGTAGACTAAAAATGATGTAGGTTAAACGGGCAAATTCATTTGCAATGGCAAGTCAGCGATTTGTTTAAGGAGAGACCCATTGGCTATGCCAATGCTTGTTTTTTGTGTGATCCATTTATTGAAATGTTTGACATGGTCACAATACAAAATCACAGCTTAGTGAGTGATGAAATAAGGCAGGCTTAGGATTACATTACATTTGGAATGGGGAATGCACCCCCAAAAGGTCTAGAGTAAGTTAGCGGATACAGCATTGCACGACTTATCATATTATCATATATTGTAGTTACGAATAAAGAGAGGGTGGAGATGAAAGAAATACCTCCAGTGCAGGCAGTCAGTGCGTTGCTGTAATAACCATGACATTTTTCATCAAATATGTTTATAACTAATATACGGTGAGCAACCAGTTAGCTCTAAGGAAATAGGAGCGATTATTGGGGGGTGAGGGGAGGGGGAAGGAAACAGCTCTTCTCGCTGCTTCTGCCAACTTAACCACTAGTGTCATTTTTTCACCATATATCAATATGGGTATGTATAGGCCCTGTAATATTCCGCAGTGGGAATTCAAGCACATCAAATATGTGTATGACTTCAAACTCTTAATTTAGTAGCAAATACGAGGCGTTATTTTTTACCATTTACTTGTACTGCTTCTTTCCTTTGCCGAAATGCGTTTCTGTGCTTCTTTTTAAATTAATTAATAGAGTGAATGCTATCTAGTTCCTGATAGATGATTGGCCAAAAGGTGATTGTGAGCTTTTCCTTTTTTTGTAACTTGGTAACACTAATGAATGTATTTTGTTACGTTATCTTTATTTCCATCGTTTTTTCATCCAGTATAGTAGAAAAATATTGAATATCACACATTCGTTCTCCTAATCTTTATACCTAAACAAAGATTGGCACTCTTGGCTGCAGCTGGTTTGCCTCCACTACTGTGATGGCCGCTGTAGGGTTGTGATCCGGGCAGGCGCTGCCCCAGTCTGCGTGAACCAGACCGTTTTTTCAGCCAAAGTTGCTTCTGCATCCACAGAGTGGGAGTGTCTTACATTTGCACATGGTGATTGGCTTTTAAATTGCTTGTTTTATGTAAACATTGGTGCAAAAATTGTGGACCTTAAGTTACTTTTAGAAACTACACACTGTGGCAGAATGTGACCTATTAGGAATATTTAAACAATGCAATGTTATTTTCTACCCATAATAGTGCTTTCGTGACATTTGCCTGTGCATTTGGGTGAAACAAGTTCAGAAACCACAGGGTCTGGAGAGTTATCACTTGCCCGAAAATGTCTGTGTTTTGGGTGGAGGGGAGAGGCAGAAGGCTGTCGACATGGCTAGAACACAGCTGGCAAATACACGTTTGCCACATGTTTTTGCACAGAACATTTTTTCATTGTACTTTTCTGGGTATTAATTAGATCCGCTATGTTCTGTTTGGGCCAGTACGTTTTCATTTTGGTGATTGCACCCTAACGCCAGGATAGGTGTTCAGGAGAGTGATCATGCTGTTCCTGAAGGGCGTAGGCTAGATTGCTTATGTGCCGGCCTGGGCTGCGTATGGGTGCAGGTCTGCTTGACATTTAGCTGCAGTAACCTTTCTAACACAAGTAGTTTTACTGTCTAACCTCACCATGGAACATTTTAATACTGCTTACTACAGATCTTCAGGAAAATAACCACATAATGTTGCCCTAGTTCTAGTGATAAACATTCTTTTATCAAATGACAATTTCTATTAAAAACAGTAATAATTTTCTTAAAATTGTGTGCGAATGTTATAACATGTTTTTTACACTAATAACATGCAACCAGCTATTGATGATCAGAAGCCCAAATTCAGCTCGGTCTCCTATGCAGTTTGCGTTAGAAACTTGGAAAGAAATGTAATGCTGTTGTAAAACTGGATTTGATGTTGCGCTTACCTCTTTCAGAAGGACCTTTCAGCAACACCTTCTAATTTTGATTTGTTGAGCCTAAATATAGGCTAAGAATGTACTACTGATAGGAATGGCCTAGAAAGGTTAAAGAAGCAAGCATTGGCCGCGCGACGCAGGAAGCTTGTAGTAATGTTAAAAAAAAAACACGCTAGTGATGCGCGCGTGTTGTTTATCTTTGTAAACTGGTGCATTCCGGAAATGTTTATGGACTGTAACGGGAGAGGTGAGGGGCAATGGAGGTGTTGGTGGGCTTGTAGGACTTTTTAAAGCCCCTACTAAATGTCTCGTAGAGCAACGCATGCGCTGGCTCTAGCAAGACCTAAAAAGCATGTGCTTCAGAGTTTGTGTGTCTAGCAATTTTCGGGCAAGGATAAAAATGTCAAGATAACTCTAGTGATTAATGTTCCAGCTGGAGAGAGATCTTGTATAGTGGAAGCTGTGCCTTATCCTAAAGTAGTGCACAGGGTAAATGTGCCTGCTGCAAAGAATGTGTAGCGGGCTGATCACAGAACTGAGTGTGAGTGAAGTATGAGTACTGCTGTAAAAAAAGAAATTTATGTCAGAGATAGGGCTATGGAAAGATGAGGGGCACTGTTGGAGGGTGGTAGTGTAGGAATTCATGGAGAATGAGGTCCCTGAAAGTTCAAGCTTGGGCAGCTAGATAAATAAACAAAATTATGGCAGCTGTGTGGAGACCAAGTACTTTTTGTGTGGAAGCACACAACTTCTGCCCATGTACTCCTGTCTTCCGACATGTGGGCAGAGTCAAAACCCCTTTCTAGTGGTGCTCATTAAATTGTCTGGTACCAACCATGCTGTCAAGCAAGACCATAAAAATGGTGGGTTAGCAGGTGACTGAATGTGATCCTCACCACAGAGAAATCCAAATCAATGCAGTACTTATAAAAAGGATCTTTTGGGTGAACTCTGTAAAGAATGTGCTGTTGCAAACAAAATACATTGACCAAGAAGTTAAATGTAATAATAGCTGCTTTCACGGTTTGATTAAAGACTGGGATTCTTTCACTTTTGTGTGCAGTAGATTTTGTGAGCAAGATATATTAAAAAATGATTGCAAAATGTGGTCACAAGGTACACTCTGTCTTTTTGCAAACAGTCTTTAATGTTGTGATGCCACCTTGGTACTAATAGGTTCCACAGCATGTCCACTTGCTGGGGTTGCACAACATCCTGCCTAATCAATATTAATTTGGCGAGTCCCTATTTGCGATCCCTGGTGATTGGCTACAACAAAAGGAATGAGGGCCTGCAAGGAACAGTAAACCACCATCCCTGAGTTTGCATTTCCAAAAGAGACATATATATTTTTTGAAAGCAGAAAATTTCAGGAACCAGTCCTGCATTTTTTTTAAACCCTGTTTTGTAACACATTGGGGAGAGAGGCAGTGGTCCCCAAGGGTACATCTGTCCAATTGGGTCAGCTTCCCCACTCCAAAAATGTAAACATCTCCTTTGGCAATAGGTAGTTTTTCAGTGGTTTGCAACTGCAATTACGGTCTCAAATTATTCATACATATCCCTTACGGACTGCAGTTAGAAGGGGACATCCCTTTCAAGCTCCTTATGACATGCTAAAGGGGGTTTTGTACATAACAAAATACCGTGCAGCAGTCTCAATCCTGTGATTTTGTTAATCACAGGGCTTGCAACTGCAAGATGGCTTTGTACATAAGCCTCTATGTTTTTCACCTCATATAAAACAATAGTGCACCTGAATGTGTCACTGGTTAAGATACACGCAGTGCTTAAATTGTAAATGAATGAGTGCCTGTGCCCAAAGCTCTGCTCAGAAGCCAGCGGCCAACGCAGTTAAATATCAGCACACTGAATACCAAGGCTGCTGTCATCTTCAATATACCTCAGACCTCTTTAATCCACTTCTAGACACTCCCTGCCTCTTCATCTCACTCTTGCTGGTCCCTGCATTCTCTCTTTTTGACGGTTTAACATTAAGTCTTTCTCTACCTCCTTCTTTCCCATTTGTGTGTTCTCCCTCTCTTGATCTCAGTTAGTATCTGATGAGGAAAAATAGGTGCTAGTTCTCAAAAATGATAGCCGGTGGGCTCCACTGTCAATCTCTGCCTCAAATTAAGCACTGGATACCAGCTCAATTCGGAATGTTAAGCAGCCCTGGAGATCTCGATTCAAAGCCCGGCTCCAATTTCAGTAATCTGTTGATCTGGCAAATTCATAATTATCGACCTGGGTTGACAAAACTAAGAGTGCCAAGAGGGGATTCAATTTCTGCTTCAGGCAGTTGGGCTATAACATTACGTTCTCAATATTCTAATGGACCACTCTCTTTATATGAGATTTGGGGTGAGAAGGGACTCTTCGTCCCCTAAGAACATTTAGATAAAAATATGCCACTTAGCATCCTAATTTTCTACAAAAAGTACCTAGTAATCCCTAGGATTCACAAACCATTCAGTAGGTGAATTACCATAACAGTCAAATATTTCAGTCTGTCAAGAGTCCCAGAAGGATTATTTCATTGAAGTGAAAAATCATATATTTGTTTATCAGATACACTGGGTGTTCACACAGACAGATATGTGTGTTGCAAGAGGAGCAGTGTTTGTGCCAGAAAATAAAATACCACCAGATTGCTGACATTATACTTTATTAGTAATACATTCGGTGGTATTTTGTTTTATGGTGGGCAAGATTATATATATATCTGAGTGCTGCAATCATATGCTAGAGTACTTCCCATAATTGTACACATTATTTGAATTTACTAGAGTGATTCTAAAAAAGTAATGTTCAATTTGCAAACAGCCTTTCATGATGAAAAATATGTTTGCTTTTGCCAGTGGTGCCTCTGACCTATGTCCGGGCTGCTATTTTGCCTTGGAGGCTAAGACGTTCATGACTAATGACTACTACATATGAGCCTTGTATCACAGATAGTACAGTACAACACAGCAGTTGTATCCCTCTAGTTACACATATTACCACGATGCCGGTTTGTACACATCCCAAATATAGCATGCCATGTCATGTAAGCATTGACTTGGCCACACATCGCGGCCTGAGGTTGAGATGACTTAAGGTAATGACAGAGGATCACACTTGAGTGGCTTATTGCCAGACAGTCAACACAGGAACCCAATATTGCAACTAACTAGTATTTAAACAACTCATTGCTGTTTAATTGTATGCATAAAATCTGCATTACATTGTGTCACATGAACTCCTTTAAAAAATATTAGTAAATATTAGGGGTGGAGGGAACTCGCGGAGTTTCACTCTGTGGAATTCCGTGGGGGTTACTTAAAGACTCAGCAAGATTCAGCGGAGTTCCGCAAGCAGCAGAGTTCAGTCCAGCACACTGCTCGCGCTGATTGTTAGCGCCAGAAGCTTGTCCCACACTGTAAAATCAGTGCGAATGGCACTGCGCTACATGTCATGGAGCGATCCTTCTTTCTGCCGCTCGAGTAGATTCTCTTCTCGAGTGGCAGCTTTCTCAATGCGAGCGACAGCTTTCTCAATGCGAGCAACCTGCTGCGACTGCCCACTTTGAGAAATCTCACTGGGAGGGAGTATAGTGCTTGATTTTCACACTTGCCAACTTAACATTGGTGAGCTGCATGTCAGGAAAAAAAAAATGCTCAAAATAGAGCGTGGTGTGTACAAAACTCCGCCGGAGGAGCACAGTTTACAGCACAGCCTCAGTAAATATAGTCCTTGGTCTGGTGCTGGTTAAGTTTTTAACAGCTATATAGCCATGATTACCTATCTTTAGTTGCTTTCCAAAGGAGTTTGAACAAGTGAGTGACAGCTGGCAGGAAACTTCTTAAATGGATCTACGTTAAAGCGATTGGAAGCAGGTGGATTTTTCACAGAATGAAACTGATTTTTTTGACTGGATAGATCACCCTTCTAAGCTCATCCACTGATATTGATCAGTGATCTGTCACCCTTATGGGCATCGAGGCTATGTCTTCCTTTTTTTATGGCCCTTTTTATTATGCCATTAGTCAATAACAGCCTTCTATTCCCTACTAGTATAATACAATAATGCTTGCCCTCTCTGCAAGTGAGGGCCAAGCAGTATCCCGCAGCAATAAATCTGTCTGATGAATGCTGCCTGCACCAGCCATCAGACAGATTGTTCATGGCTGGCAAAACCGTAACCAGCGCTGACCTCAAAGGTCTCTCACATTTGTGACGTGACCTGCTGCAGCATCATCTGCCAAGGTTGCCCTGGACACTTCAGGCTTTAGACCTTTAGTGCTCGGGGCTACACTACAATCAGGCTATCATCTCACCCTCTCCCATTTTGTTGCAGGGTGAGTTGGAATCACAAGCTTCAGTGACCACACCCACCCTACCCTCTGTTGAGTTGGCAGAGGGTGAGGTGAAAAAGCAAGATGTTAAAAGCTGACGCCTGTGTAAGACATAAGCATGGTGCATACACTGCACAGGCTTCAGCTTTACCTGCTTCAGTGATTGAGGTAGAAGGAAGCTGCGTGCTTGTCCAGGGGGTTTGTCCAGAAGTGGCTACTCAGTAGCTGAAGTGAACTAGCACAGGCATCTTTTGGTAAATAAAGAAAACTCTCAAATAGATACATGCATGTGGGTGAGATACAGTGAAAGTTAGAGATATCTTTTGTATGTGTGAGTTTGTAAGCATATGTGTGTGAGAGTGAGCATGTGTGTGGGAGATGAGCAGGGGTGTAGCTTGGTCAATAAGGTTAGAGGGGGAGTGGCCTTCAGATTTCCCAACAGTCATGCTGTGATATCTTGTTAAAACACAATATTCGTGAAGAAGGGCATGAGGAGAGCATAGAGGCTGTGGAAAGAGAGAGGAGGGCTGTTTGATAGGGGTGCTTAAAACACAACATTTTTAAACCTAATCAACATGTTTTAAGGCCTTCAAAAGAGATAAAAAGAGTGTGTATGTGCATGTGTGTGTTTATGTGTCGGGGAGTATGTAATAATCCTAGGAGACAACCAACAGACCCTTTACCATACCCATCAGAAAGCACTTCTACCCAGCTATTTACAACAGAATGCATTTTTGAGGGAGGTGTAACACCCCAAACACTCCCCTGAAGCTATGCTCCTGGAGATGAGAATAAGTGATACTGGTTGAGTATGTGACTATGAGAGAAAGAGTGAGTGTGAGTGAGGGAGAGTCAGTGTAAGTGAAAATTACTGAGTGAGAATGTATGTGTGATTGTTGAGCATGTAATTGTGTGAGTGACAGTGAGCGGGCAGGCACAGCGAGTAAGAGTGAAAGTAAAGGGTTAAGTGGAACTATAAGTGAGAATGAGTGAATGAGAAAATTTAAAACGGAGTGAGAATGGGAGAGTGAGACTGAGAGTGAAATAAAGTAAGAGTGAGTGGAAGTGAGTTGTGAGTTAAGAGTGGTATAATGAGTGAGTGATAATGAATAAATGAGAGGCAGTGTGAGGGTGTGTGAGTAAGTAAATATAAGTGAACATGAGTGAGTGAGTGTGTGTAGACGTTTGCTACGCTTACATGTGTGCTGCTGGCCCTGGAATGATGGAGGTAACTCTTGACTTATGGAAACACCCATGGCAAAATGCTGGCACTAACATACTGGATGTAACTCTTGGCACTGTTAGTAATAAATGGCAAGTTGACACAAGGGTATGGGAGGAGGGTACTGAGGGTGGAAGAGAAGAGCTGGTGAATAATAGTTATGTAGATGGTTGCTCTATTGCAAAAATCCCAGATAAAGATACTTTAGTAATGAAAAAGTAAAAGCGTTTTTTCATATTAACTAATCAAATTTTGTCAAACCTGCCCAGCCCAACAGCTTATATTTTTCCACCATGCAGACATCCCTTTCTGTTTTCACCAGCCGAAGATTCATAGAAAGCTTATGCAAATTCTAATGGATAAATGTTGGTATCATCACAAACTTTTGTGTAAAAGAAGAATTATTGATTTCCCTCCCGCCAGTAGAATTCAAATCCTTATTAAAAACCTTAAGTGGTAAGATCAGCTTTAAAGGAGATATTAATATCTGTAATACTAAAGAGAGATTAAAGATAATAGGACGAGCTCCCCGAGAATTTCCCAGAAATACTTATCTTGGACCCTAGAACATGGAATCCGATGTTTGCTCATCCTATGTCGCATGAATCTCTTACCTTTAAATGATTTAACAGCAAACCGGTCCCAGAACTTGGAAAATGAAAAATTGTGTAATTTTTGCAAGCTGAGTATTCAGAACCTGGATCATGTTATGTTTGTATGTCCAGCATTGGTTTTGAGTCGCCGTCGCTGGCTTAGGCCAATGTTTATACAAAATGGTGTCAAAGATGTAACTTCAGCCTGTGATTTTCTCTTTTGTCCGAAAAATGAAGTAGTCTCTGCAAAATTATTTAATTTTTTTAAGGAATTTATATATATATTTTAATATCTTATATATATTATTTTAATCGGGCTGCCTCCCTCGAGTTTATTTCCCTATTATGGAGTTCTAATATTTTCTACTTCTTCAGATAGTATTTTGCACACATTTTGATTACTACTCAATTGCTTTTTGTACAACTGGATTATGTATTGCATTTCATCCATTATCTTGTTGCTAACTTTGAAATTCGTTTCTCTATTGAAGTTGGATTTCGGAGCGTATTTTACACATGAATCTGATGTAACTTAACTGTTTTTTGTAGCACATGTTGGGATATGCTTTTCTAGCCTTATCTTCTTGCTGTTAATTTCAAGTTAACTTTCAGCTGAAGCTGGATTTTTTAAAATTGTATTTTGCACATGAATTGCTGCTACTTAATGGTTTTTTGTCACAATTTGGAATATGTTTGTTTGTCATTATGCTGCTAATTCCAAGCTCTATTTGCAGCAGTTGCTATGTGTTGACAAATCTGTATATGTTTTATGATACTTTAGGTAATAATTTGTATGTACTTTTATTGTGGATCTAATCAGAGTTCCAAATATTTAAATAAATATTGAATTGAAAGTATCATCACAAACAAGCTGGATGTCTTGGGGCAATGAATATAGTTTCAAAATAGTTAGGTAGGGTCCCATGTCCCATTTCCATGAGAAGCTTCATTTCCACATTCATATATTCGAGTTTCCCGGATTCATTTAGCATACAATCTGACCCCTAACTTTACTAACCATTACAATGATTTCCCACAGACGTCTTAGTAAAATGCTAACACATGGGTTACAGCAGTTATGCATTAAAGGGTATGTATACCATGTTACATTAATCTGACATTATGGCATCTATAGCAGGTTCCTAAAGTCACCTCTCCTTTCAGCAGCAGAGGAACGGATTGGTTGCGGTTGAACACTTCGCTTTAAGGGCTCCGCTGCTGAACGTCTTTCTTGTAGACCTGTGCATGGAATCCATTGTCCTGATTTTTACAACATCAATCCATAGTAGACTGATAGTGCTGATGTGCCAGGTTTTTTTCCAGACCTCTTCATTTGCACCTAATCTTTTGGCTTTTACATTGACAGCAGCCTATACTTTAAGGCCATATGCAGAATAAAGCCTAGATGGGAAAGTATAGTACAGCCTTCAACACAAATTCTACCACTAACTTCCACCAAACCAGTCCATATCTTATTTCTTTTGCACATGGGAGCAAGGGCCTGTTGACTGGTTATCTTTAAATGGGTCAACTTTGCATTAAGAGCAACTCCTGCGCAATCACTTGAATTGGTGAAGTAACTTCATGGACTCAATTTTCCATCACACATCCATTTCAGAGTTTTTCTGAGGTCTACAAGTTCATTCAGTCAAGCAAACCAGACTTGGGATCGGAGGATGGGATATTCGATCACAAAAGCGGGAGATGCCTCGTCTGCTGTGTTACAAGTGCATTTGTAGTGTTATGTTCTAGTCTTTCTGGAGTTCTCTCTTTGTGTTCTAACTCTATGTTCTAAATAGAATGTGTTTTAAAGATGTAACAGGTTTTTCCTGATTGTAAAGCTGAGCTGCTGCGCAGCACCTGTTCGTGATTAAAGCTACTTCAAATCTTCATCCTGTGTACGACCAAATTACTACAGCATTTTTGCTTATATCACCAGCAAATTGGTGGACAGGATATCCTTTGTGTTTTGTCAGAGTATCTACTTTGCCAAACTCTAAATAAAAATATTTTTTCAGCAACAGTCACATAACTCACAGCTTATTCATTGCCAGGCTAGAAATTCAAGAATCTCAAATAGAAAGCACATGAAAACAGGACATCTGCCCTTATACTCTTCAACAGTGGAATGACATCTCTCACAAAACTTACAACTTCCTAGCTAAACTTCATGAATATTCCTAGGACTCTTCTTATTATGTTAATTTCTCCCATGGACTGATCCCCTTTGTCTCTGTCCCCTATCACCACACTTTGATAAAAACAGACTCACTCCCATGGCACTGCAAACTTCTGTAATCAGGTGGTTCTGTTGCATTGTACAGTTCTCCACTAGGACTGCATGCTATAAATGCTACCAAAAAATCTGAAAAGTACACATATAACCTGACAAAAAGACCACTGGTCGCTAGTTTTCTCAAATACCTAACAGCTATTGAAACTACCTTTGCTTGTTTCTGTTCCCATCCCCTTATCCCGACTAAGTAGAAAGAAGGCTATATACAACACTACACATAAATTAATACATTCTTACATTTTTACACTTTAGTAATAATTGGCAATATTATATTGAAACTGTTTAATGGGTCTTTCCGTGTAGTAAATAAGAACACGGCTAAGTGTCCGCCCAGAAAGATTTGGATGTTTAGAGACTCAAAGCTGCAGTGAAATCACAGAAAACCAGGGCTTGCTTGGTCTTTCCTGTATATGATGTCTTTAGTACATTTCTGGTACATTTTCCATATTGAGTGCAAATTATTTTCTTTTTGTCTTCAACATATTTGCTTTTGGGTTATTAGGAACACATTAACAACAGTGTGCTGAGGATCTAGGTTATTTTATCGAAATCACATTTTCCATCGCAATCATTCCAGCTTCCCTTAACTTTTCGAATTTCAACTACATACAACCCTTCCTTCATGATTAACTCAAGAGAAGATTATAACCATTCTGGGTCTTGTATCCACAAACGCCTCTTTATGAGGAACTCGGGCAGTATCCCCCAGAGGAATACAGCTTTGGGACATTCTAAGTAGCCCAGTGTTTCCAGTCCTAGGATTGCAGAGTCCACAAAACATCAGACCTGGTCATTCAGGGCCAGAGACTCGAAGCCTTGTGCAGTGCTGCGTACAACTGCTGCATCTGGCCCCTACCCGCCCGCCTTCTGCACAACAGGGGCTGCACCCCAGCTCGCCCTCCAGAGACGCTGCCCTGATCTTCCACCCCGGCCGCACAGCCCTCAAAGTAGCCCTGGCCCTGGGGCCATTTACCTCGTTCTCACGTGGTAAATTTGTGAAGATTTGGGACTGCTATTTCCACCGGAAGGGAGAAAAACATATAGAATTGGAACTGGTATTTCCAAGTCCATTTGTAATGTCCATTTCCTTCGGAAATACCTTGTAAACCTCAGATGTATGTGGGGATATTGGGTTGAGCCTGAGAAAATGGGCCTACACTGATGAATGAGTGAGTACAAAATGGATGAATGAGTAGCAGCAGCCCCAGACAGCACCTGAATGAATGAACCCAGAAAATATAGGCCTCAGTGCTCCCATTCATCATGGTCACAGTCAATACAGAGCATCAACTGCCACAGACAATAAGCTTCAAATAACCCATACAGTAATAATCACTGACTGCCCCAATACCAGTGTATATACTTTATCCTGGACCGTACATGAATAAACTGACTCTGAAAGTGATCAGCCTGCATGGCCCCATGGAGGTATATGCACAAGGTGCCCGGGCAGGAATATGCTTCAACGGCCACCAACAGTAAAATGCATCAATGGCCTCTGGCAGTAATAGGCATCATTGGCCCCCGATAGTAATATATTTTGCCACAGACAACAGCAAACACCCATATGCATTCATTACACAGACCATAATTTAAATCAGTGGTGTGAAGCATTATAAGTCCTAGAGCTAGGCAATACGCGCATCAGTGTACCCTGGCAGTAATTAAAAAATCACCAGGTTGTAAGAAGCACAAATGGCACCAAACTGCAATCAGTATCAATGCCCAGAAACACTCGAATGAGGCTTGAGTGTCCAACACAGTTCATGTATAAATGACCACACACAATATATGCATTGACAACAATGAAAAGTAAAATGCACCAAGACCCAGGCAATAATATGCACCAGTTGACCCCGATCATTTGAGAAGGTGCTCACCTGCTGGCCCCATTTTCTATTCTTTCAATATCCTCATCAATGGTTCGGGTGGACAGCCTGTGCTTTGCAGGGTAGGAATGGTGCGTGTTGATTGCTGTCATCTTTTTTCTTCACTTTCATACGTCATCCAAGTGGCACAAGAGCTTACTCGTCATGAGTTGACTTCCGTGGAATATCTGAAATTGTAAAAACAGAATGATAAAAATCTTTCACCATCATCAAAAAGCAGCTTAATGACACACCACCTGACCAATGAAGTTTATTAAATGAAGTCTGAATTATATTTTAATACGTATTCCTAATTAATTAACCGAGGTGTTTCTTTGTGGTTTTTCTGTATCTTCTTTTTGGATTCATGAACCAATAAATGATAACTGCTGTGACAGTAGTGAAATGAGAAAGTAAGGAGACGGAATAATAGTCCCATATGGAGAGATTTATTTAGAGTGAAAAGATCACCACAGCATATTTTTTTTAATTAAAAACTAAAACGGTTTATTGATTTGATTTTAAACACATTGATGAGCGTACTATTATTCATCATGACACATTTCTAAAGTTTTCAAGTGAACATTCAATGGCGTCAGTGTATTAAATAGTACGTCTGAATTTACATTCTATTTTCTCGGACAATGGGAACAGCGAGTTGCACGTGCCAGATTTAACTTTACAACAACAAATAATACAACGTGCTGGTCACGCTGTTTTATTCAATCTACTACCTAGCAGAATCACAAGCTATCCACCTCTTTGTACAGTTTACCAGGAGGGGTTTTCTGGTCTACAGCCCCCCTCACCCACCCCCATATTTACCCCATGTTTGCAGTTAGTCTGCATTGTAGGGATCCTTGAAAGCTGCCAGTATATCATCCCCCAGGCGTCCTATGGATCCCTCTCTTTTCTTCCCCATGCAATGCAATGCTTTAGCTCTGTGCCCATGTGCCCACATTCTTTTGCCATTTATCAGTCGTGGCAGCCAATATTGCCCTTCAATGATTTTCCATTGTTAAGACCAAGGGTAGGTCCATAAATCTATTCCCTGCCTTCCCGTGCTTTGGTAGGGAAAGCAGGCATAGTAGGAAACTCTCTGTGGAGTGTAGGTCTTTCCCAGCCAGTGTTTTTTCCTGATTATTCTGTTATCTTCCTACAAAATATATTGCTCCATTACATATGATAATTTGTTTTGACTGGGATAGTTACAGCTGTTCTTGCTTCCTACCCAAGTGTGAGATGTATCCTCTGGCAGCTCGGGTGATTATTGTGTACGCAATTAAACTGGTTGTATTTTAATCCTGCATTCCGGGATACTTTCTATGTGTATTCCAATGCCCCCTCCCATCTCTGTCAGTAAATTCTCTCCTCAGGTTAACTTCCTATTTTGTTCTGCTATTCTGTAAGCCATGTTTACTCATATTCAACACTGATTTATATAACCAGGCCACCAGCTTGTGGCTTTTCCCCAACTTAAAGATGATCTGAAAATTCATCGGTTTGTGGTACATTCGAGGTGGTTCCCCATCTATACCCATAAGGCCCTGGTAATGGTCCCATATGTCAGAGGGTGGAAGCCAATATTCTTGTCAAAGGTATCAGCTCCCATGTTTATAGCAGTCTCTTACTGTAATTATGCAGGCTGGCAAAATCGCATCCCTGAAATAGTCCTGCATCTTTGGGAGACCCTTTAATGATGTAGTGGGTACATATAATGGTCTAAGGGAGGTCTTTCTCACAAATGTCCTCCAGAATCTCAGTGCAATTCCCACCAATCTAGGTAGTGAGTTCATCACCTCGCATTACTTTAAAAAAATGCTATGAGTGCTCCCTGGTTGCGTTCATCTCCTAGCACCCCCACATCTTGCACAACAGGAGCTGCGCCCCAGCCTTCCCCCCAGATATGCTGCCCTGATCCTCTGCCCCGGCAGCACAGTCCTCAAAGTAGCCCTGTGGCCATTTACCACTTTTTCACGTGGTACATTTGAGTAGATTTACGTCTACTATTTCCACCGGAAGGGAGAAAAACAAAGAGAATTGGAAGTGGTATTTCCAAGTTCATGTGTTATTTCCGATTCCTTCTCAAATATCTAGTAATCCCCAGCTTTATGTGGGGATACTGGACGGAACCTGAGATTCTGGGTCTCCGGTATTGCTTCTCCCATAATGCAATCCACTCAACCTGTGCTTCCAAATTGTAAGTCTAAAAATCCGGGGATCTCAGTCCCCTGTCAAGAACAGGTATTTACAGGACCTTCATGTTAACCCTGGGTCTATCCTGTCTCCACTTATCTCAAAAGTACTTTTAATTCTCTAAACCATTTCAATAGCACCCAGCTTGGTACACTGAGGAAGTAGTACAAAAGTGTTGGTAATATCACTATGCTGGACTTTCTATGTGCACCATTAGTAATAATTACAGGCTCTCCTAGAAATCAATATTCCCTGTCAGGTATCTATGAGTGCTTCCAAATTCCCAGCCCTTAGATTCGCTTCTAGGTAATATATCTTCAACCTCAAGATTCTCCTAGCATTTAGTATTCCAGGTCTGTACTTGCTGCGGCTCCACAGATATCACTGAGTCGACAGGATATGCACAGGTTTTGGACTAATTTGCTTTAAGGGAGGATAGTCTCCGAAATTTATCATGGTACTGTCCCACTGGTCCTTCTCCTGAGTCAAGATCTTTCAGAAACAATAGCATCTCATCTGCATATAGAAGTATGACGTGTCTCATTTGCAAGTGGCATTCCCATTACCCGCTCTTAGTTCAAACATTTTCATCAGATGGCCAAGGCAAAAAGCATGAGTGAAATTGGGCAACCTTTCGAAGTAACACAATAGATCTTTTAGACTGTTTTGGTCAGTCGACCGGTCCTCAGTCTAGCCACTGCATCAGTATAAAATAATGTTATTCTGTTTAATCCACTCGTTTAACCACTGCTATACACTTTATTGGGACATACTACATTAAAAATACTTTACTTGTTAATATGAAGCACATAATGTAATCGAAGATGCGTGAAGGTGTGTCCACCATGACAAGAGCTAGCCCTTCCTCAGCCCTTAAGGAAAAATGTGAGTCTTCAAGGTATTTCCAAAAGAAACCAGTGCATGCATTGAGTAAACAAATAGGGAAAGGATGCATCATAGTTCGGGGGCACGAACCATAAAACAGCATGCACCTTCCTTTACTACATAATTGAATGATTTTCATGAGTAAAAGGTTGGCATATTGAAGAATTATATCTAAGACATTTGGCACAATCGTGCCTTTCTGTACCCGTTGTCATTCAAAAATTAGAGAGAGTGAAAGCATCCTTCACTGGCATCCACTGAAGATACCTAAGAAGGTCGCTATAAGGTTGAGTTTCCTAAGACCAAGCAGGATCCCTTGGACCATCACGGTGGATCCTGCCAAATGAATCTAAATAATCTCAGTTATCTCACAGGAATGACTAAATAATCATAAATACTGTTTCTGACCATTCAAATATCTGGTATGAGGAGCAAGTAGTAGAAACCACTTTTCGGCCTATTAATTAATTCCCAAATCCTCTTTTTATTTTATACAAAAAGCGCCATATCAGGAACACTTTCATTCCCTTAAGGGATCTTAAGGGGATCCATAATGATAAAACACGACACACCTTATTGCTAAACCAGCTAAACCTAGAGCACCATGCCTGTTGCAACATGGCTTCTGCGGTTGACATCTCTTCCGGGTACTTCTCCCAAATGATGTAAGGCACTTCCTCGTACTTATAATATCAGTTGCAGATCCTAAACTGCAAGAGCACACACTGCATGGGACTAACCCCTTCTATTGTGTAAACCTTGAGGCCCACTCTTTGGACCTTAAATTTGTAGGTTGGAAATTTCTACATAATGGCACTTTTTTTCAATGTTCTATTGAGCAGCTTCAATAAGGCTCCCTTCTAATGGAACATATTCTTTCAGTTGTGCTCCTTTCAATACATTCTCTATATACAATTGCCCCTCAAGGTACTCGCAGCGCAGTCACAGTGTCATGATTGCTTCTCCAATTCCCAATATATTTGTTCACCAATTCAGGTAACTTAGGTCTTCTCACTCCCTGAGGTTATGTCAGTATGCTAGTATATTCCCAGTAGCACTGTGGCCACAATATAGCCCATATATTTTACACAAAACTTGACTCCAGTTTGAACATAGCATTAAATGATTATTCCAGCCATCCCGGGCTATGTAGGACAACTCATGTTTAATAGAGTTATTGTGAGTAGACCCTCATATGTCCCACCTTGAGGATTATGGCATAACATAATGATATATAACAATCTACAGTTGTTAATTTTCATTATTACCAAGCCTCCACCTTGATCCACTACCTTTACCGCTACAGTTATAGACCCTTTAGAATTAAGAACTCGTATTGAATACCTCACCTTCACACATGTATAAAGACCATAGGATGCCCAAGGCATGTATATTTTCCCCAGTGTCATAACGAAACTTGAGGGGGGCCCTCTACACAGGACATGGAGGGTCCTCCCACATTCGAGACCCAATCAAGAGCTCTCAGGCCAAGGGCGTATGCACAGAGCTGGATGTTGCCCACTGGAGCGCAGGGGGCACGTCTGCATCGCTGGGGTTGTGGGGTTGCGGGGACTATTGTTATGCCACTAGTGAAACCTTATATGGTGTGCTCACGATTAATCAAAGATTTGTTTGACTATGACAGTTCTTATGTCTTTACTCCTTTTAGATTTGTTTGTGTTTTGTTGTTTCTTTTTTCTGTATGCTTATTCGGTGTCTGTGCTCTTTGTCAAAAATGTTCCGGCCTTGAGAAAGCCCTAGCGTCACAGGGCAGAGCACGTGTTGGCTGAGTGCTCACTGCCTACTGCTAGCAGTTTTGCTGCTGGACACGCATAAGTGAAACTACTGTGTATATTTTATACTGAAAGGATGAGTGTTTGTTGCCTAATATTAGCAGGCTTGCTATTGTACATCCGCATAAGAAACGTTTATGTATATTTTGCAACTACTAGACTGAGATGTGTCAATCAGTCTTTGATGAAAATTCATTAAATAAATGTCACTAAGTAATGAATCCTGCCCATTTAAGCAATTACTATTGTCCTTGTTCAGGTAAGTTTTCTGTCTTTTGAATATGGCTGCAGAATCCTGCCACTACAACCGTGAATTATATCTAGGTTTAAGGACTTTAACCTAGGTACGTCCTACCTCCAGCCACTGAGGATATTTTCTCAGAATTGGGTATTATTGGAGACTGGATTCGAGCAAATTGCCCTTTCTTTTTTAACTTAAACTTTTTTACAAAGTTTCTTGGCATTCTGAACTTTGTCAGAAGCGAGAGAGTCGTTATGAATACAACATATGTATCAATGAGTTCAACATTGTGATTTGATAAGAGCGACAGTTCTCTGCCAATTGACCTATTAATTCCATGACCTATCAATTTCCCTGAAAATCAATCCAGAAATTAAAATCACACACAAGAACAAATTGCTTGGTTAAACAAGCACTGGCAAAGCCGATCTGTCTCGCCCGTGAAACCTGTTAGCTTTGCTCTTTAACACCTACTGATGGTCACTATGCACTTCAAGGACCATCTGCCGCTGAGGAATGAATTCTCTTAATGCATAAGATGGCCGTTGCCTAGTGGGGTGTATTCACTGGGCTACCTTGGTGAGGATTTATTGTGCTCTACTGCAAAATATGTGTGGCCCAGGAGGCGTGTGCAGCTTCAGGGCCCTTGTTTTAATTAATCTGATTAAATAAATGAAGATTAAGACAAAGAAATAATACTCAATGTAATCAGAAGGGACTTGATAGCAATGTGAAGTGAACGAGCCCTGGTACAAACATTATTAAAATGCAAAAAATAATAATGCGTTGGTGGGGAGGAAGGATTGCAAAATGTGAGTAGCGATGTAGCATTGGACAGCTGTTGGGCTCTCGCATGAAAATTGTTTTAAAAAAGTAAATAAAGCTGTGGAATATGGATGAGAAAGAGCAAAGCAGTGCACTCCTTAGAGTGCCAAAGGACAAATCAAAAAGTAGCCCTCCTGTAAGAAATTGGGTGATTGGTTGAGGGAGGTAGTGGCATAACCCCAAATCATGGGGGGAGGGGGGGGGGCCTGCAAAATGTGATGAGGGGCCTGTCATCTCCCAGGGCGCACAGATATTAATTGCTCTTAGGCTCAATGGGGTCCAACTGAAGGTTTGCTGCAAGTAGTCTGCTCAGGAAGGTAGAGTGACTTTCCCGAGTGTTTACCTATTTGTTAAACCATGCCATTGCACGCATTCTGCAAGGCGTGCAATTGCATGACATTGGAATATGAGGGGGCACCTAAAAAAACAAGGAACCCTGCCCCCCCATACTAAGGGGTCTGCAGGAACCTACATTAAGCCCCTGGAGGGAGGTGAGAACTTTTCACAAATAACCACAATCTGAGTCAGGGTGAACCAACCAAAGTCACTAAACTAACCTGTGTTTAACTCTCTGGTCGCTTGGCACAACAGCAGTTGGTTTAACTTAGAGGCAATGTGTAAAGTATTTCTGCGGCACATAAACAGTAATAAAAGTGAAAGCACAATACAAGAAAAATCGGAAACCAATTTAGGAGAATAGAGTACATTTTAATAAATAAAATGATACTAGACCAAGAAAAATCCAATCAGTAGAGTACATTTTAATAAATAAAATGATACCAGACCAACAAAAATCCAATCAGTAGAACCAGAGATATGCAATTTCAAAATGCTAGGCATTTATAGCGCTTAAAAGCACAAAGTGCCAGGCGATGTCATCTGGGCATGCTAGACAGCAGGAAAGTCTTGAAAGTCATGAGGTCAGACTGACCATGATGGAGCTGAAATTGTTACCTTCTAAAAGTCTGGCGCGAAGAGTCCGGTTGTGGTGGAGGAGGCCACGAGCAACAAAAAGAGCATTGTGGATGGTCATCACTGTAGCAGGAAGAGCAAGCATGGTGTCGTGGATGGTGCCGCTGTAGCACGAGGTTCCAGTCGAGCGTTGTGGACGTATGTTGCTGAAGCTTTGCGTTGGCTGTCAGCTGAGGCTATTGTTGCTGTAGCGTGAAGTGCACATCTCTCTTATCTAGTCGTCATTAGTGGTCTCTGTAGTGCGAAGTGTTCGGATTCATCTGAGCTTCAAACTGGCCCGTTGGCAATACGAAGAGCCCAAAACCTCAGAATTTCTCCTTTTCTTCACAGAGGAGTGCACCCTGATGCCAGCCAAGGGCCCAGGACATGGGGGGACAACTCTCGGGGATCAGTGACTCAATCTAGTCAAGGACAGCATGGCTCCAGGCAGGTCTGAATACAGCAGGTCAACTGGGCAGGTGCATAGGGGGCTCTGGCTCTTGTTTTGTTCCAGTAGCTCAGAACAGGATGTCAGCCGACTGACCCTTGGAGTCATTCAGGTTAGCCTGGAATGAAGGGAGCAGGCCCAGTTTTTCTTCATAGAGAGCAGGGTAGGCCTCAAGAAGCTAGGAAGTCCTATGGGGAACAAGGCAGTTCTTCTCCTGTAGTCCACAGGTCCAGTAGTGTACTAAAGAGATTGTTCAGGAAGTACAATATTTATACCTGGTGCTAAGACTTCAAGAAGTCTGGCCTACAAAAGACTGGTGGCAGGTTCCTTGTGTGTGTATGTTGCAGACAGCCCTTTAAAATGTAAGAGGGGCAGGGAACCGCTCTGTCCCACCCATCCTAGCAGGATGGCACATTCTGGCAACATCTAAGTCTGCCTTTGTCTCACTGGGAAGAATACACAAAAGCCAGCTGGCAAGCTATTCACAGTGTTGTGACCCAGGACACAGGAAGTAGGAACCAAATGGTTAGGAGAAGATAATGCCAACTTTCTGAAAGTGGCATTTTCAGAACTGTGTCTTAAAACCTGACTTTACCTTTAAAGAGGATTTTAAATTACAATGCATTTGAGTCCAAACTTTACATCTCTACCCGTTCCCAATCAAAGTTTAGCATTTATTAAATGTAATAAGGTAACCCATTTTTATCCAATGGGAGACAATGATCTTACAGCAGTGAAAAACGGATTTAGGAGTTGTTCACTACCAGGACATGTAAATCTTACAAACACATGACCTACCTTTTAAATACAATGCACCCTGCCCTTTTGGCTTTTTATGGCCTACATTAGGGGTGAGTTTTTTTATTGAGGCTTTGGAAAAGGGTTTATTATGCCAGGTCGAATTGGAAATTGTAAACTAAACTACAGGCTGCAATGGCAGGCCTGAGAAGTGTTTTAAAGTGCTGCTTAAGTGGGTAGCACGAGCGCTGCAAGACCACTAGTAGCATTTAATTTATAGGCCCTGGGTACAGGTAGTACCATATACTAGGGAATAATAAGTAGATTAAATATAGTAATCAGGTGTAAGCTACTTTTACCATGTTTTAGGAAGAGAGCATAAGCACTTTACTACTGGTTAGCAGTGGTCTAATTCCAACAAAAATGAAATTTAGAAAACAGGAGGGGTTACGGCAAGAAAATATAGGGAGGTGGGGGTGCAGCAAAGGCCAAGTCCAACACCCCTCATGTCAGCAGTGGATGGATACAGATCAACCATTCAGAAACATGGTAAAGCATCTATGCTTGAGTGGCAGGGCAAACACAAGAATACTGAGGAAATCGATGAGACAAGAAGCAGCAAACTGAGATAGACAAAACAAAAATGTCCAATGATGGACTGACCTAAAGCCGTTCTATGCACACTGTGTTGTAGACAAGTGTTCAACAGACAGCTAAATCTTTCTGTAGGGCGAGATCTAAAAAGCACAAGGGGTCAGTAATGCTGACAAACATCGCCTATAAATCTTTATGAGGCTCTGGAGGGCATGGAAATAAAATCCCTCATGCGTCTATTATAAATCATCCTATGTAAATCTTCATGTGTTGCTTCCAACTGTCAACCCAATAATAGCTCACCTGGTTATTTCCCCGATGCTTTCTTATAAGTGAAATCTACGAAAATAAATCAGCCAGAGTTTCCCAAAGTCCACAAAGCGTCGGCTCACGGAGCACATTAACTTTCTTTTATATTCTCCTGGCATTTAACTATACACTCTGTTTTCAGTTCAGCATTTTGTGTAAGCAGACACCGCAAAGTGTTTCGACTGTTTGATATAGATAAGTGATCAAGAATGTGTAGTGATGAAGTCCACACAGATGATGATGTAGAGATGTTTATTAGTTGTCAAGTAGTTAAGATGGAAATAACGCCCCACCAGGAACATCTATCCTGATGCTCAGCCCAAAGCAAACTGTCATCCACAGCCCACAGAGCCCCAACATTCTACTCAGCATCATAGCTGTAAACATTCTACAAGCTAGAGTAAAGAGGGAGATAACATGCAAAGCATAAACAGTATGCTAGAATACTACATTTTCCCCCTTTGTCCAAAATGAAAACAAACAGAGAAAGAACACCAAACGGAAAGAACACCGAAGAGGAAGAATCAAAGAAAAGTAAAACATACGGAAGAACATAACCATCCTCCATTAGAGAAGAAACATGAAAAAGTCAAGAAGACAAAAAGAAACAAGCAAGAAAAACCTACAAGAACCCATCCGCTTTCCCTTCAATAACAGAAAAAAGAAAAGAAAACGGCAGACAGGAAAACCAAACATGAAAGTACAAACGGCTAACCGAAATACATACCCACTGGCCAGAATAGGAATGTAAGACAGATAGACAAAAGTACAAGAACCAAGATGACGTTTAAAGTCCAACCCTCAGAGATAAAAAGGTAAAGAAACCAACACGAGAGTGAGAACAATAAAACAAGAGAAAACAGATAAAATTGAAGCCTCAAAAGAAGACAAAATTACCCGTCCTCCCACCAGAAAGGCAAACACAAGCATGTAGAAAAAACTTTTACAATGCAGAAAAACACTCCCACAAGAGGGAACTATGGGATATAAAAACAGTACTGCTATCACAAACAGAAGAACAATTATTATTATTATTATTATTATTATTATTATTGCATTTATTGAGCGCACAGCTACCCGGAGGTTTCCCGGCGCTTGCCTTGGGAACCCGTCCTGGCTTTTTCCCTGTGAGATAGCCCCTACAGGGCATCCCCAAGGTGAAAGCCAGGCATCCCGCCGCAGGGGGGCCGTTGTGGAGATTAAGCAAGCTTAATGCCCAGAGTTGCAGAGTGAGAACCCTTGATTAGAGCAGGCACCGAAGCGAGAATTATCGAGTCCGTGGACATTTGAGCTCAAGACCCTGCCTCGTCGGGAATTGAACCCTGGTCCCGGGTCTGACCTCAGCTTCAGGGTCTGCCTGCTCTACACCGTGAGCCACACTTCTCCACAATAAATATAAGACATGGGAAAGTGGGACTAAAACCCAATTCCAAACCCAACAGAGAGACAGAAAAGGTTCCCCATGTGGAGAAACAGCATGTAGACTGCGTATATGGGACTAAAACCCAACAAAGCCCCTTAACATTGAGTAAAAGGGACTTAGACCAAGAAAAAGAAATAGAAACATAGGTGGGAGAACCACTCTCATACCAGGTGGGACTGACACCCCCTAAACCCAGGTAGGACTAACACCCCCTAGACAGGTGGGACTAATACCCCCAATACCAGACACGTAGGTGGGACTTGAACCCCCAAACTACATACACGTAAAACTACATGTATAGGTGGGACTCAAACCCCCTAAAAACATACAAGTGAGTCAAACGAGAAAAAGAAGGTTTGAAACCCAGTAAAACCACAAACTTTAACAATAGGATATGGGACTTGAAAACCCACCCCTAAGGATTATGGGACTGCAAACCCACTCCTACAAAAAAAAAACACACAGAGCCAGCTCAAAAGATAGCAAGTTAAATGAAGGACATAACCCAAACTGTAAAGTATATTTTGCAAAAGAGAAAAACACAGTGCTTGAATAAATAAATGAAATAATATGAACGTTTTCCACTTAAAACACCACAAGGTGGCAGCGTAACCTCTTGCTTTGCCAAGTGAATCGATCGTGTTCCAACATGAGCTCAGTTAAAATAAACTTATTACTCTATACTAAAATGATGGACTTAAAATAGCAGAATGTAAAACTCTTCGAGGAATAAAAACACCTGTAAAAGACTTTTAAATTAGACTTTGTATGAAGAGTGCCCCGATGACTTTTCAATTATGCCAAGACTTGCCCCGATGACTTTGCAACTATGTCTTGCCAAGACTTGAGTAGAAAGAAATGTACCTCAAAACTCCAAAGTGTGCACAGGCAAATTTTAAAAGTACCTCTAAACTCCAAACTGTGCTCTGGCAATTTTCCCTCCTTCGAAACGTTTGGGAAGCAACTTGTCCAAAAATAAAGGTTATATAGAAAGATTAGTAATCTACACACTGCGCCCGTTAGGATTGTAGATGGTTTCTTCGTAATGGGAAACGGCAAAGAAGTGTCATGTTCCTAAAACTAGTATTTCCATGGTGAATGACGAAAAGAAGGTCCAACACGTAGCACGATGTCGCAAATAACAGAAGAAGGACATCACGTTGCACACGAAGTCGCTCATATGGCAAATCGCTCAGATGAAACCCCAGCAATCCAACACGGCACGTCAGCTCCGTCACTACAGAGTGGCTCACGGTCTTTACGTGCACCTCCATTTCCTATCTGACAATCAGCAGGGCCAGATACGGAACAGTCTAGCACGTCAGAATAAAGATGACGCAGATAACATCGGAAGAAAATCCACACGCGACCCAACAGCAGATAGCAGGTAGGCACGCGGGTTACGAGGCTCGTGGCAGAAAGCAGTTAAACTGTCATTTCGACAATGAACTCAACAGAAATGTACTTGACAGGTTTTCACTTGTAAAATAAATACTCCAAGGCATAATCATCTCCAAAACAAGTAGCGCGAAGACTGTTTACTTTAAATAATAAAAAGAAACGTGCACGAACTATTTCTTTTCGACTTACATGCCTGGTAGGTCAAGTTCTCATCCCAGTTCTTTGTCGCTGTCAATTTCAACACATTTCCCAAACGCTTTCCCTTTTCGCTTTCTCATTTGTACCACAAATTCAGTTACCTTGCCACTCAGCCGGTCAATTGTTTCACATACAACTGCTCCGTGTTTCATTAAACATCCATTGCTTGAAAAGCTTACTCCATGAATCTTCATTGAAAAATGACCATCTTTATAACAGAGAAAAAGAAGGAACAAAAACGTGCTTACTCTTGTTGGATGGCACATAATGTGCAGATGTCCAGGTGAGCCACGCACAACACGCTTGAGCTGGGCTGTCCGATCTGAAGGACACTGGTGGGGCTTTAAAGCGTGCTGATGTTCCCTTAGTGGCTCCTTGGTTTTTGTCTCCTTATGTTCCTTAGTTACTTCATTTGACTCATGTAGGTCACGCTTGTTGTGACATCTTGTTGAAAACTGCTTGTTGTGACATCTAGTTGAAAACAGCGCCATCTCTAGTTGCTGTAAGTTGCGCCTTTAGCTTTTTAAACGTAAAGTAAAGGTTTCCTTTTGTTTGTAAATCCAAGTAGAGGTAGCAGAAGTAGGTTCTTTTAACAGGATCGTCGCCAATAATATTGTAGTGATGAAGTCCACACAGATGATGATGTAGAGATGTTTATTAGTTGTCAAGTAGTTAAGATGGAAATAACGCCCCACCAGGAACATCTATCCTGATGCTCAGCCCAAAGCAAACTGTCATCCACAGCCCACAGAGCCCCAACATTCTACTCAGCATCATAGCTGTAAACATTCTACAAGCTAGAGTAAAGAGGGAGATAACATGCAAAGCATAAACAGTATGCTAGAATACTACAGAATGGTTGTGTGAATTAATAGAATTAGGAGCGCAGAGGTTTGATTAGGTGAATTAATTTTGTCAATCAATTTTGATAGGGATATATTTATTCAATGTTTGTATGAACTGAGATGAAAATATAATAATATGAAGGGTTTTTCAGAGAATTAATACGAATATGGAAAGACATAGTGCAGTATGTGTCATAGATTGTACTGATACTTAAGAAGAGGGAAGAAATAGAGGTTGAGCTGGAGTATTTGTGCATGTTAATTGTCTCATTAAACATCCTTTAACCTGAAAATATAAATTGGGGTTTATTAATGTCTGGCCTGTTTTCTTCTGTTTTCGGAAAGGGGTATGCTCCCTCTGGTTAATCGACCATGCTCTCTTATGTCTCCCTTAAAGCCTTCTCCTTGAGTAGGGCGATGTGGGAAGGATCAGGTGTGGAGTTAGGATCTTATACAATTTTATTTTACTGCATAATAATCATTAAGATTGCTGTACACATAGTCTATGTGTAAACAGTAGGCCATTTTTTTCCTCACTTAACTGGTTTCAGCTATCCTTCATTGGCTTGCGTGAACTGGATTTGAACACAGTTTTATAATAGTGGCAACTGCTCATCCACAAAGTGTTTGTATGAATTTGACAATATTTGGCAGATGGTTCGCTACATTTGGCTGCCCTTTGATTGTTTTCCGGGTTCCCCCTAAAAATGAGTATTTGCATCTGATTAGAGTCCACTGAACTTGATTCATCCAGGTGAAGGTAAATGTTTTTTTTAAATCATTCACAGTCTTCAATTATTGCTACTAGTACCATATTAAAACCGTCAGAACTCTTAAGAAAAACACGGAATTACACCTGGTCAGCCTTACTACTGGATCATAACATATGCATTAGGGAAGCAAAAATTAAATTCCTCTGTTTTAAAATTTTCGATAACAGGTACTCACCCCCATCACTGCTTTTTAAAGTGGGTTTCATTCATAATTTTCAATGTTGGCAGCTATCTACCAAACTGGATTGTTACTTGCTACATATATGATGGAGCTGTCCAGATTTGTAAACACACAGGAGGGGTGTTTGGAACAGACTATCACACACTATTGAACTCAACATTCCGCCCTTAATTCACTTTGCGACTTTACATGATATGTCACACATCCTTGGCCTGTCTGTGCACACACATACAGATGGGTCACGAGATGCATGGCTAGATCCAAAATCACTGAATGCCACTGATGCATGACAGTGTAGCCAACCATTAGTCGTTAATCAAAAGTAAATTATCATCATTTTAGTATTTTGGTCAGTATAATTCAAAGAGATTCAAATATAGTAAATACAAAGATAGACTGTTTAAGGTTGTCATATCCTAATCAGATAAGTTTGGATTCTCATGAAGGGAAGATTCACTAATATTCTAAGCTAAGAAGTCAAAGGAATGAGGTAAAAAACAGAAGGTGTCAGCAAACATAGCTTCTAAAAGGCAGCATCAGTCAGGTAAATAAGAAAGGATTTTTTCAGGAGTTTAACTCTTTGAGAAAGAGCACATTAGGACATCTAGGGCCAGATGTAGGTGGCCCATTACCGGTCAATAACGGACGAAAGTAACAAATTTCGGCCGTTACCAACCGGTAATAGGCTTTTCTTATGTAGGGGGCCGAAATTAAGGATTTGGTAACTAACCGAATCGGTAATTTAAGGAATCGGTAAATTACTGATTTCTTAAATACCGATTCGGTAAATTACCGAATTCCTAATGTAGGGAGCACGTAAATGAGTGCTTTTCCCATGTTAGGATTCGTTATTTACCACCAACTACAAGTTGGTGGTAAATAACGGAAAAAAAACAAAAAGCAATTTAATGCAAATTACTTCAGTCCCATGTTGCAGACATACATGCCCTTAGGGCATGTATGTCTGCAACATGTGCACCCATAAACAATTGAGGGGTGCAACAGGGTGTCAAAGTGATACCCTGCCACCCTTCAATGTTTTCCCCCGATTACCGAATCGCTATTTACCGATTCGGTAATTGACATTCATTCCTATGGGCCTCCAGGCCCATAGGAATGAATGGCAATTACCAATACCGAATCTTAACGATTCGGTCATTTTTACCAAATTTTTAGCTACATTGCATTTACCGATTCGTAAATACCGAATCAGTAAAATTTGGTATTTACGAATTGGTAAATACTATTTACCTACATCTAGCCCCTAGTCTCTTAAAAGTAAAAAGGAGTATCTGAACCTAACTAGCTCAGCAATACACAATTGAAACAAATAGTCTTTGATAGTTTGCAACACTCCCCATGGTTCTCAGGGAGAGGTGTCCAATCAGAATTGAGATGAAGCCATGTTATCATTTTATGATTACATGGCTTCACCCTTATTCCCAGCCAACACACAGTGGAAGTTTTCAGCTGCATGGCCTTCAAGAGGTCTTTCATAACATTCCAGGCACAGGGGTAGAAATTCACGATTTACTGTCTACAGAACACAAATTGATAACATTTGTCACAAAAACCAAAGCATTTAATTAGCTCAAACTACTGGAGATTGGATCCTGATATGAGCCAAAGAGAGACAAAATACAGCATCAAAAATGCATTGATATATCAGCATGTCGGTTGAACTGAAGCCTGCATTAATTATGGCTAGCATTAACATACTTTAACTACGGTCAACTATAATATGAAAATCTCACTGAGTATGTCTATATGATGTGCAACTTAGTATATTTTAAGCAACACGGAAAATAGTGACAGAGCATCAACAACCTTAACATTACACATTCTTCTCAGGCCTCAGAGATGTTGTCATTAAATCTAGGACTGAAAAAATAGAAAAACCTATTCATAATGGAATTTATGATTAAGAGAAGTAGTATACTCCTCTAGTACTACTTCATGTATTATAACAGACCTTTGGGAATTGGCCCCAAAACATTTAAAATGGAAACATTCCGGGAATATCCATAAATATTTAGTAGAGAGAAAGGACTGTACCCTCTTTGCACTTTTACTACTAGTAGTGAATTGGACTTTTGGTGGAAATTCACAAAAGCATTTATGAGTACAGGCAGTAGTACCCAAATAATGAAACTTCCTATATTCATGTATTCCTTTGTGAAGTGGCCCCATAATGCGCTGCTTTGGTATAACTCGGAAAGGAGGTTACGGGGAGACATTTGAATAGATAAAATTGTGACTAGAAAACACCTGCACAATCATTTGCAATATAATTGACTAGCTATTTCTTATTGCCCTCCAGATAGATTACCCAGTTTTTAACATATATTTATGTAAATATTCACACATGTATGTAAAAATGGAATATATAATGTGATTTAAGTTCCCATTTGTATGGAAAATATATTCTATTTCAACTTGTCTTATTCCTCCTGCAGTTAGTTTTGATGAATATTCCCTCAGACCGCTATGCATCATGAAAGTCCGCATTGAAAGCTGTACTCAATTTTTTGGACAATTTTATATATTGCGAATTTGACCCAAAATACATTAGACTGCTTTACAGGAGAACAGATTACTTGCACATCTTTTAGGCACAGTAAGATCAAGTGATTTACCCTAAATCCCAATATGCTGAGAGAAGGCCAAGATTTGAACCTGGTTCTCAATCCCAAAGTTGGAAGCACTATTTGTTAATTCACACCTCCTCCCTCAAAAGAAATAAAAAAATTGTCTCGATTTGTGAATCGGGCAGTAAAAAATAGTGTCCCGCATTTGCAAATCGTGACAACTCTAAAGTTTTTAAGACATGCTGTCTCAGTGATCTGCGCGAAGAGGGAATTGTATATATTTGTGCTAGCTGCAGCCAATGTGTGTAGTAATATCAAGGAGTTCAACAGTGAAATCCATTATGTTCCCTCCCTATCAAAGAAGAACATGAGCACATTCATGCACTTCCAACCATTATGTCGCATTGCTTCTTATATGTTGCCTTCAATAAAACAGTAGAACACAGTGTACTTTACTGTCTTGTCCCTCTCCCTTACAATCTCCTGGTCCCAGTTTTTCACCTCTGTACCCTCTTCAGAGGCTTGTGAAATCTTATTAAGATTCAATTATGTGACAGTGAGATTACACACAGTGCTTTGCAGGAGGCACATCAGCTCTCTAAGATGTTTTATTACTATTCAAACCTGTGAACAGCGTATTAAACACAGATCTCTTTCACGAGTGCATTCACACTGAGCTATCTTGGAAGTATTATGCCTAGATGTGCAGTATGTTCTTCACCAAGTGTATCAGCTGCCTTAGCCAGATTATCAGTAGATCCCTAGCAGATATAGCTGATCAGATAGTTCAGTAGCCAATGGTCCTGTAGTGGTTAAATGGTCCTCAACAGAAGGCCACAGGTTTGAATATTGTTGCTGGCAAGTCAGATTTTCACTCTCCTAAAAAATAACATACTGAGTTGGGTACTGGTAACTCCTATTAATATTAGTATTAAACTACAAGAATGTGGTGACAAGTTGTTACTAGAACACATAAGGAAGGGTAGGTATGTGTATATTTGTATGCACCTACTTTTATTTTATTTTTTTAAATGAAGGGTGGTGAAAAGGGGTGTGTCACTGTCATGTTGGCATGCCATTCACTCCAGATTTTGCTTGTACCAAAATCGCAACCCCAGCAAATCTGACAACACTTTGGAGCTATTTTCAAAGTAAGCAGACCTGCCACATGGCCCGGCAGTTCTGGAATGTGCTCTCTTTTCGAACATTATTCATGGTGGCTGTGGGTGATGGCTGCCTTTTTAGAAGAGGGAATGAAGCAGAGCATTTGGGCGGGTGGTACAATTGGGCAAAGACCCTATACCCATCCTGCTGTATGCGGATGATGTAGTCCTGCTGGCCAAGACTGCGAATGGTCTATAAGGTCTCCTGGATGGTTTTACATATTTTGTGAGGGACTTGGATTCCACCACTATCCTAACTAAAGCATTCACAGTGATAAGTGGTCTTAAAAACATTTTAAAAAAACAAGCCCACTATGTTGATATTACAGTGGGGCGGGTGAAAACTTTTACTTATTTGGGTGTTTTGTTCAACTCCTCGGTTGGATGGGATCACTAAGATATTATAACTTAATATAAAGCACCACCAGTTCTCAAAATCTATTGAGGCCTTATTCAGCTTTGCTTTAAAATTTGGATACAAACCAATAAAACAGATGCTGACTGTCTAGAACAGTAGGAGCCCAAATACGATGTTGGTGGGCAGAGCGCCAGCCCCCGATGACTGGGAAAAAGCCAACAAGCAGGTGGCATCCCGACTGCTGTATTACAATATCACTGCAGGGATGGTGGGGTGCCTGCGGCGCAGTCATGGTGGCGGAATGCTGTGGCTTTAGTTAAGAGCTGCACCCAATGCCGCCCATGCTGAGAAGGCTCCGACGGTGGAGTG
This sequence comes from Lissotriton vulgaris, assembly GCF_964263255.1. Lineage (NCBI taxonomy): Eukaryota > Metazoa > Chordata > Amphibia > Caudata > Salamandridae > Lissotriton > Lissotriton vulgaris. The sequence continues at coordinate 408,221,731 of NC_141696.1, read as the reverse complement.
CTCTGTTTCCCTGCAGCACAGTCTGCGAGAGAAACAGTGTGCGCAATCATTCACAAGCCATGGGGGCACCTAAGAGGAGCACCAGGAACATGTCTCCAGGGCACACTCGCCCTGGAGAAAAGTTTGAACCCCAAAACCTGCCTTTCCGTTGACCTTTCTGTGGCGGTGTCCCCTCCATAAAAAGGTCGGTGGAGAGGCAGGTTGTAATCTTAAAAACGGTGCCCATGCCAGCACCGCCACCATCGACTGCCGGTTTCCCCACCGCTGCGGTAGCTCAGATCTTGCTGGTGAGGGCGGTCTGAAATTGGTCAGCTGGCGGTCTAACTGCCTGCATCGTAATCAGGCAGTCGGACCGCTAGGTATGCAGGCGGTTGGACCACCAAACAGGGACCACTGATGTTGTAATTAGGCCCATAGTGTTTGTGTGTGCTCACATATGACCCCAGGCTTTGGAGCCACTCAGAAGCAGAGCTCTTGCAGAGAGTAGAGAATAACTTTCTGCGAAGACTGCTATCAGTTCCTCGTGGGTCTCCCACTTATGTCTGTGACAGTGAGTTGGCAGTAGTTCATTTTATTCAAAATACTTTGAAAACTAGGAACACTGAAATAAACAAGAAGTGATGGATAGAATGCTTGAAAATCCATCATTGTTTTGCACACCATGCCACCACAGTTTGGACCCAGTCATATGGAAATCAGTCTTGACCCTGCTCCGATAGGAACAGTCCAGCTCAAACTGCCATGCCAAGTCCTACCTGAACCAGAACACAAACAACTCGAGGTTAATGGAGTTCACAAGTCGGGGTTAGCTTGAAAACTAGGATGTCATACTTCAACATAGATGAATAAGAACCTCTGATGAATTGTGATGAGCAATGTATCTCTCTGTTTGATGGAATTCCTTTCTTTTTAAATTAGTGGTTTATTTATGCATTAAGAAACATTTTTGATAGTCAACATTCTGAATGTATTGCAAATTTAAAATGTACTGTTTTAAATACATGATGTAATCATGTATTAAGAAGGAATTCAATACTCACTTTATGTAAATGCATTTTAATAATTTTTTTATCAAATTAAGATATTGACTGAGTAATGGTGTCAGTTAGATATATAAGGAGCAACTAGTGTTTAGCTCTTTGAGGACTTGGGCCCCCACCTACAAGACTAGATATGTAATTGATCCATGGAGGAGAGGCAGGTGGGAGGGGGAAGTGTCAAATGTAACTTGAATCTGTTACACAGATAATCTGATTGTTATGGATAAAATGTGTGTTTCTTTACAAAATGTTATAGTCCATAAAATACTTTTGGAGCAAGGAAAGAGGAGAGGCAGGAGACAAGTGAAAAGAAAGGCAGAAGAAGCAGAAAGATCAGGAGAGAAACATGGAATAGAGGGAAAATAAAACATATAAAATGGGGAAAGAGGCAAAAATAGGAGATAAGGTGAAGGCATTAGAGAGGCAGGTGGTATGAAGCAGTGTTGTGTAATGAGCCTGTAGGGATAATTCCCTTACTTTCACTAGGGCCCATGGCACCTTGTAATTCCACTGTGCATTTCACTACAAGTCAAGTGTGCCAATTACACTGCTGTTAGTTGGCTTAGCATTCTCATTTCCAAATATCTGGATAGATAATATTGCCAGCTTTTAGAGCCAAACCATAATTGTAGACAAGGACATTCTTGTCTTTTCGATATCCCACTTCACTTCAGAGGATGCTGCCTCAACCCACTAGTCTACAAGATTCCTAAACTCCATCATATAGGATCACAGCAACTATCCTACTCAAGTCACAATTTAACTAACTTTTTCTCCAAAAGCTAGTTCTGTTAAGAACCTAATTGTTGAAATCATCCACTCCAAGGGATAAAAGAAAATCCTTTATTATCGCAGCACATATAACCGCTCTCACAGGAAGACTGCTAGTATTCAAATGCTGTGTATTCTGCATTCCGTAGAACAGTTACCATTCCAACAGAATGTAGAACACATACAAACCATAACAAGATGTACATGTAACAAATACATAAGTGAAAATGTAACAGATTTCCTTCGGTAGAAAACATTAAATGAATATTAAAATTCAACCTAATAAAATGATCACAACTTAAGAAAACAATAGGCAAGACAACTTAACATGAAAGGGCATAAGCAACTTAAGAAAATTTAACAAAAACTCCATATATAGACAGGATAGTTTATCATTTAACAAAATCTTCATATTTGACAGGGGGTCATCTATTCCTACCGAGACCTCTGACCCTTGTAGCGACTGACTCATTCACCTCTACACTTTCGAGAATGGAGTCAGATAGTCTCTCTCACAAAATCTTTCACAACATCCCTCCTGGTCAACCATGTTACATGACAAATCCCCCTCATGGTGAGCATTATTGTTCAGTCTTACTAGAAATCCATTATCTTCATCTTCAACATCTCCTTGCCCTACATCATGACTATGCACCACTGTATTGTATTTAGCAACTCTCTTGACATTCAACACCTTTCCATCTTGGGTAACCACACATTTAAAAAACACTTTCACAATCTTCATAGCTTTACCAAACTTGGACAAACCTTTCCTCACTATTGGAGGGCTTAAGAATCCTCACCCAATCTCCAATAAGAAAATTAGATTCTTGGCCTTCCATTTCAAGTCATATCACTCCTTAATCCTTCTTTGTTTCTTCTCCACTCTTCATTCCACTTCCCTTAGATCAGACTACTCTACTACCTTTCTGCACTTTTTCTTGAACCACCAAGGTCACAGACTGGAACCAGGATCCCTACCTTTCAGGAATTTAAGCAGACATTCTTCAGTGATCGTATGTGGTGTTATACGATACATTCACAGTCTTTCTCTCAACACATTTTTCCAATCACCCCCACACTTAAGTGCTCAACCACATAAAGTTTTAAAACACAATTGAACCTTTCGGCTTGACCATTTTCCTGGGGCTCATATAAGGCAGTTGTTACAAATTTTATGTTGCAAAGTTTGAGACACAATTACATTTCCCTTGATTTAAGTTGCACCCTGTGTCCGTTACTAACTCTGCAGGACAACGTTACCTCACAAAGATATCCTTGTAAAATTCAATAACAACACAAGTCATAGTCTGAGACACATACTTCACTTCTGGCCACTTTGAATGATAATCTAGCAAAACCATAGCAAACCGTTTATCTTGGGAAAGGAACGCAAATGGTCCAGATATATCAAACGCAATCTTTTCCAATGGGAATTCTGGCCATGACACAGGTTTCAATGGTACTGGGCGGACATTTTCTCACTGAAGTGTTTACCTTACATTCCCTCACCATCCTGTCAGTCATCCTGCCTATACCTCGCCACCAGAAATATGTCCCCTGTGGGCTAAATACAAAATCACATCCTCCATAGGACTTGGAGGGACACATATCCCCTCTTTGAACAACTTTCCTCCTTCCATTTCAAACTCACCAGCCTCCTTTGAGAAAAGGCAACAACTCAGGGTTGACATCTGCCTACTTGGGCCAACCCTCCAACACACTCTTCTTGACATTTTTCCACAAATCATTCTTTCTTTCACACTCCATCCACCTTTCTTCAGAAATGTCTTCAAAATTCCCGGACACAATGTGTGGCAATCATATGACAGTCCTTAACCCTGTAATCAACATCACCTTGCTGGCATGGCAACCATGATAAAGTCCACTGTGACATTTCTTTTCCCTGGGACAAATTCCGTTTTGAAACAGTTCACCTGTCACCTGGAAGTGAGCCTTGCAATATGTGCTGTAGAGTTCCAGTCTCCTCCGGAAGACAATATTTTTACAAGAGGAGTATTATCAGTCTTCAAAAGGAACTTGCTACCCCATTCATAGTTCCTGAAATGTTCTATTGCCCAAACACATGCCAACAATTCTGTCTCAATCACTGCATACCTTCTTGCAGTTTCATTCAAAGTTCTGGAAGCAAACATTGCATTCCATTCTTCCTTCCCACATATTTGGCACAACATCCCACCTATTCCATACAAAATGGCATCCACTGTGATCACACACCCTTTGTTTATACAAAAGGTTTTTAAGGTTGGTGCTTCCGTTATATCTTGTTTAATACATTCAAACGTTTGTTGTTGCTTCATAGACCATTCAAACTCAACTAACTCTCTATCTTAATAGTTCTCTAAAAGGTTCCATTTTGGAGTGAAAACCTCATTTAATTTACTTTAATAGTCACACATTCCGATAAACGACAGTAGTTGTTCCTTGCTGCTAGGTGCCGGTGCTTTCTCAATAGGATCCACAATGGATCTCTTAAGCACCACACCCTCTCCAGATAAAGTATGGCCTAGGTACTTCACAGAAATCCTAAACAACTTACATGTTGATCCTTAAAGTGTCAAGCCATTTTTTCTAACCTGCTGCACATTTCATAAATATGTGCAAGATGTTCCTGTTCATTTCTTGAGAAAATAAGAATATCATCCTGGAAACATTTCACATAACTGCCAATTTCTTTAAATATGTGGAACACTGCTCTTTGGAATACAGAAGCTGCAGAAGCAAACCCAAAGGGCATTCTGTTGAACTGGTATAAACCTGGTGGTGTTGTGAAAGATGTCAATTGTTTAGAATATTCAGTTAATGCAATCTGACGGTACGCTGATCTTAGATCTAATGTTGAAAAAATTCTAGCACCTTCCAGAATACACACCACTTCATTGATATTCAGCAAAATATGACAATCAACTATAATATTTGCATTAAGAGCCCTCATATCAAAACATACTCTCTATTTTTGGTCTGACCCCCACTCGGTCTGACTTGCGTGCTAAAACTATTGGAGACACCCAGTCAGACGACTCAACCTCGTCAATTATTCCTTCCTTTACCATCTCATTAAACATTCCTTTTAACTCTTGCCTGACATTTATCTGCACTCCCCTCAATTGTTGCTTTATTGGTACAGCATTGCTCTTCAATTTGATCTTATTGGTGACATTGATTAACATGCCCAACTTTTCACTAAATACCTTAGGAAACTGCTCCATAACCATACCTTCCTTGCTCCTTTCATCAAGAAATAACATAGGATCCCCACTTCCACTACTTACCTTGACAAGATGTAGGATTGGCTCACTACTTCTGGGATTCAAAATTACCCCCAACTTCCATTTGTACCCCTCCACCTTAGCACATTCACACCTTTTCCAGCAATATACAACTTAATTTGGGCACATATACTCTTGAATTCCAACAAAATATCCTTTAATATCAATGGTAGACCCATCAAAACTTTCACAAATAATGTTAGAAGGTTGCATCACATTAACGTCCAACACATTTCCAAATTTGTCCCAAAAATATTCTTTGGTAATTATGGTCCATGGTGAACTAGATCCAGCCATAAGTTCCAGTTCAATACCTAATATGTGAACCACACACTTGGAAGGTCTCCTTACAGCTTGGTTTGACTTACTCCACTCATTCTTTTGAATAGATAGCAGAATGCCTTTTCCACTCTCTGCAATATATCCACATTCACATAAAGACTTGGTTTCTTTAACTTCAGTAGTACATGACACTTTTCCACGCATCGGTATACTACCTTTCTTAATGTCCGTGCAAACACATGCAAAATACCCTACTAGGCCACATTTCTTACATTTTTTGCTTATTGTAGGACACCAAGAAAATGAAGCAATATGTGTGTTTCTACCAACTCTATAGCACTCACCAGACCTCTCAACCTTCTTGTTAGCATCAGAACTATTTAAACGAGCACTACCCATACTACACACTTCAGACTGACTGTTATCAGAACTGTTCATACTACACACTTCCTCTGCACAATGCAACTGCACACGACTATTCTTTACAGATGATATCCATTTTACAGATAGTTCCAAAACTTTCTCTGTGGATATTGCATCCTGCAACTTAGGATAACCCATAAGTGCATTTTCTAACTCTTCACATTAACAATAATATGGTCTCTAATATTTTCATCCGTTATCGGACCAAAATTACATGTTATAGATAAAGCCCTTAATGCTGTAAGAAACTCATCAATTTATTCTCCATTTCTCTGCGCCCTCGTATAGAACCTGAATCTGTTTAAAGCAATTTTAGTCATGGGTTTAAACCTATATTCCATTCTTAGTAATGTCTCTTTATAGACATCAATGTCTCCTTGACCAGCTAAAGGTTCCACTTGAAGTAAAGTTCTAAAAGCCATTTGACCCTCTGAACCCAAACATTGCAATATAATGTTTTTTTCCTTTCTGCTCTTATCCTTTCACAATCAGTAGCCTTCATGTATATAATGAACTATTTCCATCTAGTCTGAGGAATGGGAGGCTCTTCCTTGCACTGTACAAACTTTGCAGGTGGGTCAAATTGCATTATGTAACTTGCGCAGGGTATTAATCAATATGCTTCAAGATAAAGTACTGACCGCAGCAAGAAGGGTCCAATGCAGAATTATATATAGTGCTCAAAATGCTAAGGAAAGTGAAGGGCTCCAGGAAGATCAAACGAAGTCAATTGAATTATTAACCCATGGACACAAAGGTATGTGTCTGCAAATGGTAGCCAGTAACAGATAAAATGCACCAATGAACATAAGTATGCACCTGCCAATGGCAGCAAAGAATAGATAAATGCCAATACTCAGACCAAAGAAAAATAAGTATGGATCCTACAATCAGATTCCCCTTATAACCCACACCCTCGTAAACGCTCTGTGAAGAAAATGTCAAATTCTGTAGCATGCGCACCTACTTCCAATATGCTCCAGACTGCTGTATACCCAAGGCCACAAGACAGGCAAGTCAAGCTTCACTATGCACGAGCCAGGCAGATTGCGTTCTACTATCCGCTGAGCCTAGGAACAGCATGTCATGCCCAGCAATGTGCGAGGCAGGCAAGTCATGATCACTATCCTCCAAGGCCAGGGACTCTGCGCGAGTGCATGAATGAGATGGTAGGTAGCACACGCTTCCAACTGTAGATTTTATGTAACAAATAAAATTCACTTAAAGCTGCAAATTCCACAGAAAGTCAATTCCTAATACACAAAGGTCCATTAGTGATGTTTCTATTCCTCACCAGTTTCCATAGATGACTTCAACTGTAGATAATGAACACGAGTAAACTGAATTGTTCTGAGAGGCAGTTATTGCTCCTGCGCAGCACGCGTTTGACAAATACTCCTCCTTGGCTCATTGGCAATGTTAAAATCCTCCTTTCCAGGGTATTGGAGAACATTCTTTATTATTGCAGCACAGCAAATCTTTTCTCACAGGAAGACAGCTAGTGTTCAAATGACATGCATTCTTCATTTCATAGAACAGTTACAGTTATGACAAATGCAGAACACATACACAAACAAGATGTACATGCAACAAATAAATAGGTGAAAACGTAATACTGATCTTTTCTCTATAACAGAGCACTGCATTCCTTGGAGAATTGTAAAAACAACTCTAGACTGCTAATGTTACACAACTCCTTCTGGACTCTCTAAAGCCCATTTTGCGACACCTGAGGAAATCCGATTACATTCTGAAAAGAAAGTAGCTTGGGCATTATATAACCTTTGCAGTTAAACCATCTATGCAGAGCTCTGGAAACACAGTGGAATTTAATCAAAGGTACTTTCTCGTTGTACTTCTGTGGCCACATTCAACACCACTGACCACACAGTACTCTTCAATACTCTTTCGGGTTCATTTCACATCTGGGGTACACTGCTATTTGGTTCACCTCCTTCTTATTTATACATTTTTTGTAAACTGCCACAAAACACTTTCCAGTAGACTTACAGCTCAGCTCTTTGGATGAGATACATAGGAGGGGCATAAATGGATTAAGGTATAGATAATAACTGGACATCTGTTTGAGTGGGATTGTCAACTGAAGGAATCTGTCGACCATGCACAATGAAAAAAAGGTTGTAAAGCCTTGATGAAGAGGGAGGATAAAGGGCGGAAGCTGGTCTAGATGACTAACAGGTCAGAAGAAAGAAGGAGAAAATACGTAAGCAAGGGAAGGGATGGGTGAATAGTAGTCTCCTGAATATGAGAAAGCCAGATGCCATTCCTAGAGGTAGATGTGGAGAATTCTACAGCAATAAGCCTTGCACGTTAAAGTTTCTTCCGAATTTCGTGTAACAAGTCATCCAGGTTTACAATAAATAGCGATTGGCAGGTCTTAGTCATCTGGGGGAACAACATAAACAAGTAATGTGGATCTCTCCCATGTAAAGCTTTGTGGGCAAAGGAGAAGTTTTTGAAAGCTTCATGGGCAAAGGAGAAGCCAGTAAAGGCCCTTCAGTGCAAATGTGTTATGGTAATGTCATGTCCTTCTGAAGAAGAGATAAGCAGGTTGGTTTGGGACCCTTGGAAGTTTAGTAGCGGATTTTATAAGGAGTTCAGAGTAAAGGCTAATGCAATAAACATGATGGAACAAATGCTTAAACACTAATGTTTCTCTTTCAATAATAAACTAGAGGGCATTTTTCTAAAAACGTATAAATACTTTGTCTATGAGCGGAAGACAATGCATATCACACAACACCTTTAGAAGTAGACATGGTTCCTTCTAAAGGATATATTTTTCAACTAATATATTCATAGATCATTGAAGACTTAAGTCGATGGACTCTTAAAAAAGCAAAAATAATGCTAGAAACAGGCAACAGTGGTTTTCACTGGGTGCCTAAAATGTAAGACACATTTGCCGAAATATTCCATATATCAGTAGAGGGCTCAAGTTATTCTTTGACATGTGAAAGTAGATCATTAAGTCTAGTTTTGACTTCGCATCTTGTCACCTGTGGTTCTGTATTTCTAATGTGGAAAGCAAAACAAACATAAAACTGCAAGGAAAAATGGTAGTGGGTGAGCATCTCACGCCTCATAGAGAGAAAGTTATTTCAATAGTCCTTATTGTATATGACATCAAAAGTACCAGCATGTGATTTCACTTGGATCAAAGATTATTGCACTGTTACAAAGAAATGGGGGTCCAAGCCACAAAGACTATGGTATGCTGGGAATCGACATGGGACAATGACAGAGATCTCACTTAACTTGTCCCCGATCTGGTGATAGTAGTCCATTGAGTCATTTCGTTTTAGATTGCATTCTGGTACCTGTAATGTTTCATAGACTACACAAATCTAGAAGCCCCTAAAGGCAAACAAAAAACTGAGTTCTACAGTTTCAGCACTGCATCACATTTCCGCTGGTAATACTGTGTCACGCATGAGCCATGCACACATCACATGTAATTAACTTGTAACCAGAGAAACATTAAAGATTTAAATAAAGAAAATTAACAGTGATTATGATATGAACATTCATTTTCATTCGTTCTTACTCAGTTTTGCTGGAAGGCAACATATCAGGTGAATCTGCTGTGTCATTCAAAAGAACACACACTATAAGAACTTTCCATTAGCCACCTAGGAGAACATTTGGGCAAAGGAAACCCTGTGCGTTAAGTTGAGTTGTGGTATGTTATGTTTTGTTATCTTATGTTATGCAATATTATATTATGATAATTTTATTTGTACAATGCATGTATACCAAAATGCCATATGGAAGCTCAAAGATCATGTTCATAACGATTACAGATACTTGGAAAATAAGCAGTGACAGCTGATAATTTTAGCAGGGGTAGGGTGGCCGCACACCGAAACATACACAGTTACTCACATCCATGCATTCAAACAGGCTCACACAAACACACATTCACAAACCTCACTCATTCAAATACACATGCATACATACATTCATGCATACACACGCAACAAACACCAAAAACCAAAACTCACCTACACTGCAGCTCTCCGGGAGGGAAGCATCGGAGGTCCTAGGATAGTTGGGACTTCTGCCTTGGCTGACCTAAAGTCATTGGCCATTGGCTGACCTAATGTCAGCAAATGAGGGAAGGCAGCAGTCCCTCACTCGTCACAAAGTGTGATGGGGTCAGTGAGACTGCTGATCCCACCCCATTCTGTGATGAGCGTCAGGTTCCTTGGCACTTTTGGGCTTAAAAATGAAGCGCCCAGGTCAGATGCAATCAGTGACGTTACCTGTCATCCTAAGGGGGAGGGCCTTGTGGCGCTTTTGCCAAGCTGAAGAGGTCACGCCCACAGGGCTGTGACATCCTCAGGCTGGCAAAGTTCAGGTCAGGCAGCCAAGAGCATGTGCCTTAAGAGCATATAGAGCTACTGGCTGCCTGACCTGAACAAGAGGAGTGTTTGTTTGGCAGACCTTTGTTCAGCTTGACACTCTCCTTGTCGGGGAAAAAGGTTGGGCATGTGGCTCCTCAGCCATATGGAAGGGCCAAGGGGAAAATATGTAAGTCTACAGCAATATACAAAACAGTAGTAAAGATGATTCGGTGCATAAAGACAGTGGAAGGGAGTTCTAGAGGTGTGCTGTGCCGACAGAGAAGGAGCGATCACCAAAACAGACCGTCTTTGTTCTGGGAATGCACAGAAAGGAAAGGTCATTGGATCTTATGTTATGAGTGGTAGTAATTCCAAACATTTTACTGCTATGAAGACAGGAGGCTGGAGATAGAAGACACAGTAGACAATAGCCACAGCCTTGAAGACAATCTGCTGGCAAAGAGGAAGCCAGTGTAACTGCCTCAAGACTGGATGGATGGGACTGAATTAAGGTGTGCTACAGACTAATCATGCAGTTGCATTTTGAACTAGCTGAAGGGAAGTTTGAGTTTTTTCAGGTGCAGCTAAAAGAACGGAATTCCCATAAGCAATGCAGAACTAAATAAGAGTATGAATTGCTGTTATGTGGTGGCTGCTATCTTACAAATACCTTTTAGATGGTGAAAATAAGTGTTAGCTAACTTATTCGCATGTGGGCCAAGTGACAGTTTAAAGTCCAAGGTGATTCTGAAGCAACATAGGGAAGAAGAAATCCTTGGTGAAGAAACGATAACAGAAAGCTAGTTGAGCACATTGTAGCCTAAATGCCCTTTTGGTACTATGAATATTTCCATCTTAGAGGAGTTCAATCTGAGGAGGTTCCTGGCCATCCACAAGGACCAAGTGGAGAGCATCAGGCAGAGTCAACAAGGGGAATGAACATTGTTCAAAGTCAATGTGCCTACATGTGAAATGTAACTCTCATTTTGGATAACCATTGGGCCAAAGGACCCATATAAACAACATAAAGCAGCAATAAAAGAATGGAATCCTGTGGCTCACCACAGTTGAGAGCTTTGGGAATAGATTCATAGGGAGGAGCAGCTACCACTCGGCCCTGATCAGTAATAAGAGAGCCAGGTAAGGGTGGAGGGTGAAATCTCCACTTCTTGTAGTATAGGATCAATGTAGATAGGCACAGCTGACAGGTCCAGGAGGACCAAGACTATGGTCAACCCACTAGCCACCGACCAGAGTATGTACTCCACTAGCGACAAATTAATTGCTTCTACCTGGTCAAAAGCAGCACTAGAGGTATTCCAGAGGTTCATGGGATTCAGTGTAGTGTGCAGTTGGTTTAATACAATTTTTCTAACAAGTTTGACATGCAGAGAAAAAGTGATATTAAACTAAATTTATTTAGGTCAGAAGGTTCCAACCCAGATTGTTTAAGAGTGTTTTTACTATTGCGTTTTTTTTCCAGTTTTTAGGGATGACAGCATCTGTAAGAGAGAGATTGAACAACTTAGATCATTCTTGCATTAGGAGGTGTCTGAAGTATCAGAGCCAAATGGGCGGGACTAGACATAGAAGGGAGCCCGAGGGTCTGCTCTGAAAGACAATAGTAGACAAGATGTTGCTTTTGACTGGGACAAATGAACTGAGGACAAGATCAAGAAAAATTGCAGAAGTGAAAGGTTGATATCATCAGGTGCAGGAATGTGTTTGTTAACAATGCTGGAAGGTGGAAATAACAACTGCTCGATTATATGAGAAAGTTATTTAGCTATATTGGTGCTTGGGTAATACATATGTTATAATGATAATAATAATAATATTAATAATAATAATAATAATAATAATAATAATAATAATAATAATAATAATAATAGGACTTTTTTCAGCTTTTATGTTTTTTTCTGCACCCTAAAGGTTTTGCAGCGTAGGATGCTTATAAGCCTGGGTCATAGTTATTTCTATAACTTCTTGTTGCTTGAAATAAGACATACTGTCTGATATGCTTGAGCTGATGGTTATCTAAATCTTATTTGAGTTGAAGTTAGTGTCTGTAAAATACTGATAAGTTATTTCTTGAGATGTTCATGTGAATACTCAGCTCCTTTTCCTGGGATAGTTATTTTGCAATTTCTTTTGGGCTGATAAATATTAGGAGGCTGTTTGGAGTTGAAGAGGGGTAAAGGAAGGTTAAAGAAAATACGACAATGATCTGACCAAGAAACAGGCTGTGCCTTATTAAAGGTAAGATTGCCACAGTTGTGCAAATAGGGTCTAAAAAGTAACCTTTTGTTTATGTGCTCCTGTGGGGATTAATTTCAAATTAAAAATTTCTAGTGAGTCTATAAATTGCGGACAAAGCCATGTGGAGCATTAAGCCATAGATCAAGACGTCCGAGAATGGTTATTCTGCCTCTAGTTAGACAATATCAGTCTATTTCTATGAACCGTAAACATAAGAGTTGAGACTGGATGTTCAGTGAGAAGTACAGTAACAGAAAGTTATGCATGTTGTTATTTAAATTGTAGAAAATAGTTCCACCTACAATGAGTGTTGAGTGAAAGTTATTGATTTTAATATCTAAAGAAGAATGGAAAATGATAATGACACATGTGCCTCATTTGTCCATGCCATCCGTGCATACTATTTTAAACTCCCTGGGGACCAATGTAAAAATGAATTTGTCACATTGGGTGCCATACTCTGAAGTGACTTATGGCAGAGTTCTCCTTACAACAGAGCTCTGGTAATACACTCTCTGATTACGCCTGGAGTCATATTATGTCACAGTTTGGATATTAACAAGGCTTTGTTTATGCCACATTTCTGATTATGCTAGTTACTTTGCGGTATCCCACCTGTATGATGAAAGCTCAGAGCTAAACTCTTGTGGCGTCAACCACTCAGGAGCAGGGAAGAAAGCAATTCCTTTTTGTTAAGTAACCCTCACACACCCTAGTAGTCTCATGCTTCATCATCGGGTTCACCCTGACTCCTAATGGTCAGGGTGGGCTACACCGTATTTTAGGGAGCACTTTTGAGAGATAGGGCAGGGGGTCTAAAGATAAAAATGCTCCTCCATCTCCAGATATCCCTTTATTAGTGGAGATGTAAGGGATGTTACAAATAATTTACAAAGGGGTCGCCAGGAGTTGATGGTCCTATGATCCTTGTGTCATGCCAACATGTTTCAGCCCTATAGAGTGGCCACTTGGGTCCCGGCCTTTCTTCAGGGCAAACAGAGGTTCCCTACCTGGATATTAAAAAAAGGGGGGTATTTCCCTAACTTTTCAAATGAGGATGCAGAAAGCTGCACTCTCATGAACGGTATGGAAGGTATACTTATCTCCCATCCAGTTTCCTTATGTTTTGTATCCGCCTAAGAGAAAAGTGAGAAGAAACCATATTTTTACATTGTATACATTTCACCCATGTAATGCCAGCGTACTGGGTGCTGTCATGTGCTCTCACTCCATTTACTCATAGTGATCTGTGATCAAAAAGAAGACCTTTTTAAGGGCCTTGCTGTCCCATCTAGTCCCGTTTAGCAGCGTGCAACAAGTAATCGCATTGTTTTGTGCAAGTCCGTGAACACCATCCTATTAAATACTCACCTATAACATAATTATTATGATCTCACAAACCTAATCTGCAATCAATCATATCATCATCATACCAGAGGCTATGCTCTTGTTCCACCTCTCACTCGTGATGGTCCTAATATCACACAAATCTTACCCTATTGAGGAGGATTATATGTGTCTCAGGTGGAGCTGTATTTGGGGTAGCCTTGTAGTTAAACTCTGCATGATGGCGAAGTTGAGTGGGAGAAAGAGAGAAAGACTAGACTCACATAATTACCATAGTTTGTCCCCCACTCTAACTACAATGCTAATGGGGCCCCTTCGCTTTCAAGGGTTCTGCCCCTCAGTTCCACCAACTTGGGTCCTGCGTCTCCCGGCATTACAGTTCTCGCTGCCAGGAGCACTGCTTTTGAATTAGTCTTCTTCACACACCTACGCGAAGGACGGGAGCAGAGCCCTGCCTATGGCACGTTTGTATCACACCATTTCAGTGGGTCCCAGGAGGGACTACAGAGAACCCACAGTCTCATTGGAGATGGATTCCGAAAACCTAGGTTATCTTGGTAACTATGGGAAATCATACTGTCATCTCTCGGAAACATTGAACAAATGCCTCTTCTACATTGTTTTCGGAATTATCCATATAGTGAAATAGTATCTCTAATGGAGAGACAAAACTCGGCCAATCTTTGGTATATGATTCAAACTGAGAATAGTGTTCCAAATGAGGGTTTTGTGAGGCAGGGTTGAACTGGCCTAAGGGGCAATCTGGCAGTGCCAGAATGGCCAGTCTGATAGATCAAGCGTGTGTGCCCCTATTTTGTACTGTGAGTGGGATGACTTTTTGGTGTGGGATGGTTTTGTGGCTGTGTGTGGGTTGGTGTCATGAACATCTTTTAGTAATAAGTAGAATGCATCAGCAGTATGTAGGCAATGCTCAGCCTATAGAACAACAGAGGCTGAGAGGCACACATGGTATACTGCATCATGTCATATCAGGAGCACCAAGGTTAACAGTGCAGCTAAAATTTGAAAAGTAATCAACTATTTCCTGACCTTGCCTGGCTGCCACTTACACACCTACTCCAAGTACTTCACTTTCTGGTGCTACCCTGCTCCTAATTTTGCGGAGCTCTCGATGGTCCATTGAATACCTATTGCCTAATCCCACCCGATGTATCAGATTTGGAAGGGTGGGTCCAATGGACAAATAAGATGCAGTTGATTGCCTGCCCAGCATTAACTATGAGAAGCAGTGAGGTGAGCGGTTCTGCCTGGCTGGTGGTTCACCGATGCGGTGCTGCATTGGGATGCCTAAGCATTGGAAGAGTAGGACTCAATGAGCCAAGCAGACTGAAAGAGAGGAATGGGTGAGCAAGGCTGATTGGACTCATTACGGTATGGAGCAGAGGTGCAGCCAGTGGTGTCTGGTAGGGAATGGGGATGACGGGCGGGGAGGTTTTTGAAAAATACTTTTTTTTAAAACCACTTACCTCTTCTGCCACCTCTCTTCATCGTCTCCGCTTCTCTACTCTTCCTGACTCCTAGTCTGGAAGAAGCAGGAGGCCCATAAGCTCCTCTAAGACTATCACAACACTGCAATGCAGCGTTGTGATTGGTGTAAGTGCAATGGTTCAGCGCTCAGACAAGGTCAGGGAGCCTGTGCACGTTCCCCACCAGGCTGTGCATTACAGCCTGGTTGGGAAAATTCAAAGTGCGAATGACTGGGGCGACACTCCTCTTCCTTAGCGAAGGAGCCTTTCCTGGGTGCAGTCTGCCACGCAAGTCAGTCTTGCAGAAGAACTAAAGGTTGTTTTGTTCAGCAGGCCGAACTGGGTCCCTGTAGTCTGCCCGCACCTCATACCAGTTGGCCTGAATTTATGACTTTGTCCCGGTCCAGCGCAGCGAGTTATTGTTGGTGCTTTGTACTTTTTGGGGCTATCTTTACTGATATCTTTCAAATTGCATATCTCCGGTTATGGTGATTGGTTTTTGCCCTATTTTTTGGGACATGACTGAAGCATCTCGTTCATTGAACTAGGTGCTATTTTATCAAATTTCAGAAGCCTGTATTGTAAAGCACACACACTATATGCTAGGTTAGCAGATAAACTCCATGGATTTGAGTTTACATATTTTCAGAAGTAATACTAAGCATCAGACTCTGAATGAAACACCTTGGGTCTCAGTTCTGTAAATAAAGAAAAGCCTATTCGACTAGCAAACACTTTCATGTCTCTAAGTCGTGTCTTATTAATTCATATTTGCAATAAGATTTTTTTCTCTTCTGTAATTACTACAGGTTTTCATTCTCAGCTTTTCATTATTGAACAACAGTACAGTATGAGATCGGATTTTTTGCACTCACTTTCCTTCAATTCGTTTTATAAACATTTTAGTCAATTTAATTTGGAAGCTTTCTTTGGAATTGTAGCCAATTTCCTTTGGAACCTAATGCCATATTGCATTTTCCCATTGCAAAAGACCTTTCTTATTAACTTTAGCGGTTTCAATTAGACACAGGTACAGTCACTAGCTCCCAGGGCACTTGGAAACATTGTCGTGCCAAAGAATTAGCCGTCATTTATCTATCACGGCACCATTTGGAGGAAATTGAGTGCGGGTGTTCATTTATTTCAGCATCGCTGCTAACACCTGCTGCAAAATATCATGAAAAATTGCTGTGATATTCCATTTGCAATGCCCATTGTCTTTAAGAATGCAAAGCTACAAAATATGTGTCATTTCATACTTGTGAAATGACAGTTCCAATTACTATTTCAACCATGCCTCTTTATGAGTCTCGTGGTGATGCTATGTTGACTGTGACATAGCAGATGTCTATTCAGACATGTTTGATAGCCGCTTATGAGGTCTGTAAAATCCTGGCCCTCTTTTCCTCCTGTTTCATCTTATCTCTAGCAGTGAGGATCTGGATGTGCAGTACTGCCAGGATGTATCTCTTGAAAGTCGTATCAGCAATAGTTTTTTAGGTCTCGGCTAGATAGCGCTCATGCGCTGTCTCTCCGAGACATCTGGTTTATATTGTTATTTCAACACCACCATCTGCGTTTTGGTGCCTCTTTTAAATTGCCATTATTAAAACGTCTGCCCACACCTAAAGTTATGTATCTGCGCATATATCCTTTGATGTTGTAAATGCGATCACAGATTTTGTAACTGACTTGTGGAGCGAATTCCAATTATTCTGATGCTGCTCTGAATACTACTTGGTCAACCGTATTTGTACCTTGTATTTTTTTCAAGCCAGTGTTACCAAGAGAAGTGTTGTGCATAGTATCACAGTGTTACAGAAAGACATTGGCGGTGAAGTGGTAGCTTATACATATTGCAGATTCAACTACTAAAGAGTGACATAGTGCTAAAGTTATGCTGATGATCAACTATGTACATGTTCCAATATTAACATAATAATAATATAATGTGTATCGAAAAAAGAGTTGCAAGTTTTGGAGGTGAAACTGGTAGTTAATTGGATGGGGTCATTACTACCATTTTCAAGCTGTAAAAGTGTAAAACTGTAATTTTCTTGCTTTCTTGTGACTTGCTTCAGTAATGTTTTTTTTGCTCATGCTAACGTTGCCCGCAGGAAGTGCCTGGCTCTGATGTTGTGCCTTTGCTTCTTCTTGGCCCATGAGACCTCAAAACAAAGATTGGCCAATTCAGTCGAAACTATTTGTTACTATTCAAAGGTCATTTAACCCTTTCTCGAGAGCTCTGGCAGGACACCTGCTTTGTGTGTTTTTATAAGAATTAATCATATTTTCCTATTCAAATTCAATAAACCACTAATATTAATTTTATCAATAGACCTTAGCAGACTCCGATTGGAGTGTACCAAGATTTCTTCTTCAAAGCCTTGTCTTTGTTTATTTGTTGCCCATGGCTGCCACCAGGAACTATTAATCAAAACTGGGAAATTTGTTGACGAACTCATGTACCTCCTGTACCTGCAAATTCATTTACAAGCCCAGTCTCAACACAGTTCAAAAGTTGAAAATGCATTATTTCATTTAAACAGGACCGATCAGTGTTATCAGGATGAATAATATGTATCTAACCTGGTAAGGAGTGCTAGTGTAAGGCAGTGCTAAATTTGAGCGGGTGGTTTCCGGTGCTCGGCACCAGTACTTAAATGTCAGCGCCGGCGATTGTGACCACCTGCCACAAGGTGACCATGTCTGGTTATTTTAGAGATGCCAACAACAACAGTTAATTATAAATGAAATATACATTAAAATGACTATTACCTACCGCCCAAGCCAATTTTGTAGATTTGGGGGCCTAAAATAGTCCGATTAGTCACACTTGTCAGAGTGTGGTGGTTAGAAGTTGTCTTGTGACTTTCATTGGCAGCATAGCAGAGGCAATGTGTGGTGCATGCTGCAGTAGCTGCCCGACGAGTGCCATGGCATTTATATTTTATACAAATTAAGCACTGGTGTAAGGGCATAAGAATAGTCACCTATTGAAACTAACAACTGGTGTGGCTGCTAGCTTGGTTAGTTAGAACAATAGCTTCATAATTCCACCACTACAATTGTGGCCTGTATCGACCCAATGCATTTAACAATGTACTTTGTCAAAGATATCTAACTTTTTTTATTATCATAGGACTTATGATGTTAAAGAGGTACTATGGGGAAATTTGGGTCTCTCTTTTAGGAATGGTCCCTAGCATCTCCCCGCACATTACAAAGCACCTTGAGAGCGCATTCTATTCTGTTCCAACATTCTACACACCGAAGTACGCCTCATACAACTGTAGTACCAGGAGGATGCTCTTAGACATCTTCTGTAATGCGCCCATTGTACAGAAAATTCTGAAACAGCATGTTTTACATTAGATAATAATCAGATCACTGGCTCTGAAACACAGTTATTTAATGCCGTTAACATAAGATCAGTGAAGAATTTAGTTTATTCTTCACTGTCCTTACCGCAGAGCAGTGAACCCCTTGATATGAAACCATTGCTTGCGTGGACACTGATCCTCGGCATCCCCAAGGACTCCATAGCCCTGGAGGAGATGAAGGGATGTGATAATGGGCCACTTTCACCTTCCTGCCTTCATCAACCTCAGGGAGCGAGGGAAATGCAGGAGATGCCCCGGCATCACCAACCACCATCTCACGTCCCTACCTGGGGTCAGTGCACACCAGTGTGATACAGTATTTCCTCTGTGCTAACAATAGCTCTAAAAGAACTACTGTCAGCGGGGCTCCCGTTCCCACTCTTTCAAAACCAATATAAATGATGGAGATGGAAGGCGCAGAGGGATTTTGGCAGGCTGGTATGGTGCCCGGTGTTGTTACTTTTTTACATTTGGGTTGTAGGGTTTTGTGCACTGGGGAGTTACCAATAGCTAAGAAATAATGTATTCTGTTTTCCTAAAAATGTTTTATAGGATGGAATGGTCAAGTGGAGGTTTGTTGTACACTATGTATTGCTTTTCTTGGGGCTTTCTGGCCAAGCGACAGCTTTAGCAGCTCACCAACCAACTGCAATGAAAAAATAATTTGAAAAATCTATAGAAATAGAGTGGAGCTTTTGGTCTATCCTTTTCATCCATTGATGATAATCACATGCTGGTTCCACTCAAAACAGCACAAAGCTTGGAACAAAATGGCCATCCCACTTCAGCCATTGGCTGTATTGCACTTTGAGTGATTGCAGGTGTGCCTGATCTCCTGCACGTCCATCTAAAACATGGTACGCATGAGTCTCTGGGTGTTTTGGCCAATCTCAGCAAGGATGTGTTTGTGCTTCTTTTCTTTGACAGCTTAAGTCTGCCACTTTTAGACAGTGACTTTTTAAACTTGTTTTTACCTTTAATCTTTTAATTTATATTATCTATGTTAGGAAAGAAAATTGCACACTTGCTACAGCCGGACATAATGGTTTTTCCAGTGTTTGCATTTTAGCACTAGACTGTGAAGTTGGTGAAAGTGTTAAGAAGAACATTTCCAATGCCTCCTTATTGACACCTCTCCATTTTCAAAACTGATAACTGGATATTTTTACAGAGGGATGCTCATGGTAACACAAACCTCACATAGTAGCTTGTGGATAGCTGTACCGTCACCCTTGTTAAATAGTTACCTCGAACCTCGGGCGGAAGACTAACTTCATTGATTGCTGACCATCTTCCATGTATTCATGGTCTTTGTTAAAGGCAGGCTGAAGGCTGAAGGCTGCATACTGCGGCATTCCTGCCTGAGAGAGCTAAGAGAAGGTTGCCCAAGGGCACAGGGCTCGTAGTTTCATCTAGAGAAACATTCGGTATCAGTCAAGAACACAGGTGTTCTAAGTGTCTCCTCGCGAGGGGAAGTCTACTTTGTGTAAATTCCATTACAGTTTAAGCCCAAACAAAATGGGCTGGTCTTGGAAAGAGTGGGCTCTATGAACGCTGTCATCAGACTACACAGGGGTGGCATCCGAGAAGAAAATCTTTGTAGAAGGGAAAGCAAATCAATAATTCAACATCAAACTGTGAAACGTGGCCTCAATAAAGATGCTGAGAGGCACCACTGGCTAGTGGACAAATAGTGCCTCCTGTAGTTAACACTTGCCAAATAACTCTGCTCACATCTTTTGTCTGGCTTTTTGGAGCACTTTGTCATGCCGCTCCAATGACGTACTGGCCCACTATCAACTTGACTTGAAGATCAACGTTTGCTCCTTTTCCTTTCCTTCTCTTTTTTTTCATTCTTTTTTGCTTTCTAGATGATACTATGAGTAAAAATCTACTAGACTCTGGTGATCATGCTTCTCTCTTTGTCTCATAACCATTATCTGCCCTGACTGCAGTTACACTAATTGCAAAATTACTGTTGACTGTTTTCAAATAAACCACACCTGAGCTGTCCTACCGTTACTCCTAGATGACTAGAGGGTCTCTATTCTACCCCCATCTATTTCTGCCTGATAAAGATTAGTCCTATCTAGGCTAAAACATCATAAGCTTCTCATTGTTCCCATCCAAAAATGTGTTGCACTGTCTTTTAACCTTTTATCTTTCTTTCCATTTATCATAATTTATCTCACTTCTATACCAATATATAACCAAGCTTCTGAGAGAGCGCAATTTGAATGAAATGTATGAATATGCCATATTTACAAACCAGTTGCGTAAAGTTAGCTAAGGTAACTAGAGATATGAGAATATGTATCCGCATTTACTCATGATTGCTTTGTTAGATATAGAGAGCACATATAGAGTGTGGGCTAATATAGAAGTGTGTGGAAATGTTTAGAAAATGTTAGATGTGTTAATCAGGTTCCATGTTATGTAGCTGCTAAATGAAGAAGGATGTAAAATGCAAAATGAAGAAACGTGCAGACCACATGGCACTGTATAAGAACGAAATGTACAATTGCATCTTTCATGTAACATGGGTTCACTATTATTCAATGATTTCTGCTTACATGTTTAAGGGTATGTTTTATAGAAGTGTTTCATATAACCAGATTGTGGTGTGTAGCATATTATTTTAAGTTTAGAAATAATGGTTCCCAGGGTGCAGGCTACTGCACGTAATTTAGTAGGTCCAGAGAGATAAAGTGTCTTCTTTGATCTGCACGTGTTAGTTAAAAGTCGAGCCTCGTTAAAATAAATTGCCAATGCTGGTCGAAGTTTTTATGGCCTAGCCTGATAAGGGGAGCCTGGAATTTGGGGCCCTGCTCCAGAGTGTCTGTTTGCAGGTGCGAGGGGGGTACCAATCAAGAGCTGGATGAATGGAGCTCTGTTCGAGGAGATAGGCTCGGATCCGGAGGAGTCTACTGGAATGTCAAGGGGTACCAGCATGCTTGAGACGGAGCCTGGGAAGCAAGGTCAACTTTAACAGACGGCCCAAAGAAGCGAAACTATGGAAAAAAACAGAATGGAGACCACGTGAATTGTGTACGTGGTGGGCGTCTCAGAGGGGCGTTCCACCCATACTGTGATTTTGTATTAGGGACAGCACCCTTGGGAGGAGGCAGAGCAGATGGCCTGAGGACCCTTAGAGAGCGGATGGTTAGGCAGAAAGGGTACTGCTACAATGCATAGGTTTTCATCTAAGACTAAGAGAGAGTGATTGAACTTCTTTGGAAGTCAACACGGCTGACACCTTTTTAGGTAAAGAACTTGCTAAGTAGGGATGTCATCTAGTCTAGTGTAGGGTCAGTCTAACCTGATTTGTTTTCTTTTCTGTAAATGACGCTCAAGCTTCATCTTGTGTCGATGATAACTAACTTACTGATTTTTGAATTAGTCTTGGTGGTTTTCTTCTGTCGATTAAGATCTCTCAGAGAGTTCATGTTCATCCTATTACCTGTGTATCTTTTGAATCTTATATTGAGATGTTTGTACCTGCACCTGCAACTAATATTGGCTTTATAATAAACCTTTAAACTTATCAGTAGTAAGTGGTTCTTTAGAGTTGTGTCAGTTTTGGGGCTGGTTTGACCTATGTAAGGTTGCCTTTTACTCAATGACAGACAAAAATCGATCCAAACGATTGAAGTGAGATAGGAGTTAGGGTGATCTGATAATTAATCAAAAATCTCACTTTCCCACTTCCTTCATTTGACACTCTGGACTGGATAGGTTTTGACACTTATTCCCCCTTTATCAAGATAGCGCTCTTGCTCGCCATGTCCTAACAAATGTTCTATGCTTCCGGGCTTCCTTATTATTTCCAGTTTGCTAGTTTCTTTCCCTGGCGTCCACCAAACGGAGCCGTGACTCGCTCAGACCTTCCGACCGGCTTCGACTTTTCAAGTACTTTCTAGGCATATTCTTGGATTGCCTATGCATCGCTGTTTCGTTCCCTTGCATTTTGCTGTTTTCACTCTCGTTAGAGCGATTTTAATTCCAAATCTCTGTGGTCTATTACAGCCTGTCCAGATTGTCTTTCTTTGCTCCGTGCTTTCGGCCCTGCCAACTGCAGTGACTCGTCCGATCCTCTGGCCTGTCCTGACTCCCAAGATATGCTTACAGCATTAACGCGACTTCTCAAAGCCACGGTGCCCCATGCCCTCGCAATTTCTGGCTTTGCTCATGTTAGAGTGTTACTTACACCATACTTTTCTTCCCATTACAGTCCATCTTGATTGTTCCTTAAATGAGTGAGGTATGCCTCATTTAATTCTTGTTCAACATTACATGCCTCGTAAACCAGTATTACTCAATGGCAACACTTGATATTTTACCGCTTCAGACTCCTTCGCTTGACTCTGAGCCATTGGCGCATTTGTATATGCACATTTTCATGCACTAACATTTTTTATCCTATCAGCTTTCTAGAATGGATTACATTTGACCCCTCACACAGTATATATGCTATCAGTCCTTATATTTGCGACTTCTATTTGTGACTCGTGCCTTAAGCTCCAATGGATGCACTCTGACAGTAATTTATCGCCTGCATTTTTTCCTTTTATTATGCATGCCTCTTAATCTTCCCAGCTTGAATTCCCTCTACTGAACTTTAAAGATCACCGCTCTCACAGTTTTAGTCCTGTTAGATTTCTCACACAATTTCACACCAATGTACCGCCCCTCCTTAATAAGCCACAAGTTACTACCAAGTATAGCAAATGTGTTTTTGGTTTTTTTTATGGTCACAATAATTCCCACATTGACCTAAGGAATATTGGAGGAGAGTGTTTTTTTGAAACGTGGACTAATAGCTACCTCTCATCTATCATACCCCGAGTATCAAAACGTACCTGCGACCTCTCTCTTTTTCCCTCCCCTTTTATTTCCTCATTGACCATTATTATGCCTCTTTTCAATACCTTCGCGATACGCTTGTGAAGGATCTAGTAATATCTGAGAACAAAATAAACTTTCTACACAGTTTGCTCTATGATGTTTATATAAACACACAGTAAATAGTATAAACACTTTCTTAAATTCAAAAAGCAGAATACTTTGTGCATTGTGTCCCCCAGCAAGGAAATTCAGGAGGGAGCTGGGGGGGGGTGAAGTCTTTTGGCCCCGAGACTTCAGCAGGAGGCAAGCACGGTTCAAGTCCTTGGAGAATATTCTGTAGATGAAAGTCCTTACAAAGTTCCTTCTCCTTTCCCTTGGCAATGAAGCAACCACTGCAGGCCAACCCAGCACACTGGCAGAGAGGCAGTCCAAACTTCTGCAGCTTCCTTGGTTCTTCTCCTTGGCAGAAAGGTTTTCTTGTTCCAGAAGTGATCTAATTTCTTGGGATCAGGGTCCCAATATTTATACCCCAAAATCCTTTGTTCTCTGAAGGGAGAGAGGCCTCTGCCTAATCAAAACCAGTTCCTGAGCACTTTGTTTACATGACTCTCTTCTTCCTTTCACTGTGCAGGGCAGAGATATCAGACGCCCCACCTGAGGTGGAGCCAGCACAGGGGACGGAAGATACAGCTCTGGAGCACTCTGTTGACATGATTCCTCCTCTCCTTTCACAGTGCAGGGCAGAGACATCAGACAAGCCACAGGGGGTGGAGCCAGCATTGTAGAAGGAAGGACCCGCCCTATTCAGGTCCCAGGTGCATTCCTCCCTCCCATCTGGATGTAAATCTCTATATTCACCACTGGGCTGTCCCAGCCTGTCTCCTGGAATTCCCCAGCCCTGTCACTCACAAACCGAGAGAAGGAATACACAACCCAGCAGAGTCAGGCTCAAATGGTTAGGCAAGCAAATACCTGCTTTCTAAAAGTGGTATTTGCAAACACACAATATTAAAATAAACTTTACTAAATGATGTATTTTATTATTCTGAGTTCAGGCATACTAAACTCGAATTTCTACCATGTTCCCTGAGCCTGTTAGGATTATAAGCATGTAATAATCTAGCTTCTCATTCTGGCCTATGAGAACAAGTAGCCTTCAATAGTGAAAAACAAAAATGGCTGTAATTCACTATTAGAACATGCTACACACATCAGAGCATGTCCTACCTTGTACTTACAATGTGCCCTGCCCTTGGGCCTACCATAGGGGTGTCTAATATTAAGCAAAGGGAAGGTTTAGGGACTGGCAAGTGGATGCACTTGGCCAAGTTGACATGGCAGTGCTAGACTGCACACAGGCCTTGCAATGGGAGGCCTGAGACACACTTTACGAGCTGCTTCTGTGGGTTGCACAACTTGTGCTGCAAGCCCACTAGCAGCAATTGATTTACAAGCCCTGGGCACACATGGTGCACTGTACTAGGGGCTTACAGGTAAATCAAATAACCCAATCATGGAATAACCAATCAGTACATTAATTTAACATAGGGAGCACTTGCACTGTGGCACTGATTAGCAGTGGCACAGCGCCCATAGCATAAATCCAGCAAAAACATATAAAAACAGAGGAGGCAATCCGTCAAAATGGAAGGGAGACCCACACCAATGATGCCAGGTCTAACACTATCCCTGATGATGGGACATTCTTATGTCTCTCATGAACATCTTGGAAATTCATATGCGGATCATTTAATTTTCAGGATTTGCATGCATAGTTTATCAAAAAAAATGGCTGCTACTTACCAAATATGCACTTGTTGTTTTGGCTCTCCTATGATGTGCTGTATTTACACTTCAATCATATGGTTTATTTTCTGCATAATGTGCATGTGTTTATTAAATTAATTGTATGGTTTTCTTTATTGATTCTCCTAAATTTACTTTTATACAGTGTCATATACTGGATCCATACTTTGGCAAATTACGCACTCGCTTTGGAGATTTGCAGGTCATTGTTGTTTCTAAAACTCTTTTTTTTTTTTTTTTTTAACATCATTTTTATTGCATCACCAAAATAAATGTACAGACAATACAATTATCAGTTAGAATACAACATGTACAGGCTCAGTACGACCCAGTCGATCTCCATCCAGGGGGTTCACCTCAGCCTTGGCGCGGGTGACCTCATCCCTGCCCACTTCTTGTAGCTCCTTACAATGTCTGATCGCTTCATTAGGCAAATAACCCTGGGTTGCTTTTGCGATTTTCGCCCCTCCCCCTCCCCAAATTTCGGTACCCCAACATCCCTCCAAAACAGCCTCCTACCCACCCTCCCCCGTGGTCGCTCTGCGCTGGACTAACAGTGTAAAAGTGTCCGGTGTGATGCAGGAGGAAGTAATCTTTCGCTAAGGTGTGTTCTCCTGTGTAGTGACGGGGTCCGCCCCGTCCAGTTCGCTCTCGCCATCCTGCCCCTCATCGTCCACATCCCGGAGCGCCTGCACCATCACTTCCCATGCAGTCGCCCTTTCCAGAGCTTTCTCGTCATTCAACCTCCAGGCCATCTGGTACCGCAAGGTACTTTCACACGCGGCCCATCTCAGGCATTCCCCATACCATCTTTTATACGTGGGCCCCACTTTGGACTTCCAGTTTCTTGTGATCTCCCGCTTGGCCAAAATAAGCCCCAAGTCTATAAATTTACTAGTCATCTTGTTCCTAGGCGTGTGCGGGAACCAATGAAGGACGCCAACCGCTTTAGTAAACTGGATATCCCTATCCGTCGCGACGTTAAGGGCCCGCCCAACTTCCTGCCAATAGTCTCCCAGAGAGGGGCAATCCCACAGCATATGGCACAAATCCGCCCCAATTGTATTACATCTGGGGCAAGCAGCGTCGGGCGCCCCAAAATACTGTTGGATTTTCCCGGGGGTGAGGTATGCCCTGTGAATGATATAGAAATGAATCAATTGAAACCTGGCATTTCTCGAGCTCTTCCGTGCCCGCCTAAGCAACTGGCCCCAGGTCGTGTCTGGTATCTCCACCTGAAGGTCCAGCTCCCACTTGGCCTTCAGGACTGCCAAAGGCTGTAAGGCCTCCCGCTGCATCCTAGCGTACAGGCACGTGACAGCCTTAAAGGTTCCCGCCGCCATCATGGTGTACTGGCAGGCCATCGAGGTGCCCGGTTCCTGCAGCCCTTCCCCCCAGTGAGCTTGCATGGCGCCCGTGACTGCTGCGTGCAGCAAGTAGTCGCCCCTCGGAAGGTCAAATCGCTCCTGCAGGCCCTGGAACGGCAGCAACACCCCATCTTCGTAAAGGTCACCCAGCATTTGTATTCCCGCCTCCTCCCATCCTAGTAAGCGCGACCAGTCGCCTCCATGTGGGAGGGCAGTGACCATCCCCAGCGGAATTTCGGGGGCATACATAAAGCGGACACCCGCCCGCTTACGGGCCCGGTCCCAGCAAAGCCGGAACGTCTGCTCCTCGACCGTCAGGTCTCCCACCCGGAGCTTCTGGTGCAGCGTAATATACGCCAGAACATGTCGCGGGGTACCTTCCACTCTCGCGTCCTCGGGGCCTCTATACACCCTCGCCACCTCCTGAGTAAAGATCTGCAGCTGCGCGGCTAAGTAATATCCTTCAAAATCCGGCACCGCCATCCCTCCGTCATCTTTGGGGCGCAACAGGGTGTCGAGCGCTATGCGCCTCCTCCCCGTGCCCCACAAAAAGGCTATGACCAATGACCTCAGGCGTTTGAAAACAGAGCTCGGGACCCATACCGGGAGCGTCCTAAAATAGTACAAAAGCCTGGGCAGGGCTATCATCTTAAGCAGGGAGATTCTACCCGCCAGGGATAACGGCAGAGTTGCCCAGAAGTCCATGGACCCCCGCAGAGCGTTAATGCAGCGAGTAATATTGCCATCCAGTAAGTCGGATGGGGTGTGGTAGACATAGACCCCCAAATAATGCAGGCAGCGCGGCTCCCACTGGAGTTCCTGAGCAGTGAGTGGGCACGGTTCACCCGGCCTCAGGGGGAACAGACAGGATTTAGGCCAGTTGACCCTCAGGCCCGACAGCCGGCCGAACTGCCCCAGTAGCTGCCGCGCCCCCTGAAGTTCGGGGCCCGCATCGGCCAAAAACATCAGCAGGTCATCTGCGTACAGGGAGATGAATTGCGGTCTCCCCCTAAATGACAAGCCTGCGTAGTGGCGGCCCAGTCTGGCTTCCGCCGCGAAGGGTTCCATCGCCAACGCGAATAGGAGCGGGGATAGGGAACAACCCTGTCTAGTGCCACGTTTAATCGGGTATTGTCCCGAGATCAGTGTGCCCACCCGGACCCTCGCTACCGCCTCGGTGTACAGGACCTTGGTCCATTTTATATATCCGTCCCCCAGCCCGAAGCGACGCATCACCTCATACAAGTATCCCCATTCAAGGCTGTCAAATGCCTTCTCAATATCAATGGAGAGGACAAATGGGGAGACGGCATCCGGCCAGTCCGCACCCATCAGTCTTGTGAGTCTACGAATGTTATGAGTGGTGTTGCGTGTCGGTATGAAACCACACTGGTCACCGTGAACCAGGCTTGCCATGTGTACCAGCAGTCTGTTGGCCAGAATTTTACTGAGGATCTTGTAGTCCGTCGTCAACATAGACAACGGACGATACGAGGACAGAGCCGCACCCTCTCTGCCCGGTTTCAGGAGCGGGATCATGAGGGCCTCGCACATGGAGCCCGGGAGTCGGCCCCTCGCCTGTGCCTCGTTGTACACCTCGCGCAGCCGTGGGGCAAGGTGCTCTAGGTATTTACCATAAAATTCGATCGGTAGTCCGTCGAGTCCCGGGGTCTTATTTCTAGCCATCTGCTTTACAGCACAACCTATTTCTCCAAGAGAGATGGGCCGACCTAGCTCTTCCGCCTCCGAGTCCTCCACTCGTGGCAACTGTAACCCGTCCAAGAACTCTTCAAGCTCGTCCGCCCCTCCCGTTCCACCACTCTCATAGAGCCCCTCATAATAAGCACGAAACTTATTCAGGATCCCGGGTTGAGTATGGCAGGGCTCCTCCCCTGGCTC
Organism: Lissotriton vulgaris; assembly: GCF_964263255.1. Taxonomy (NCBI): domain Eukaryota; kingdom Metazoa; phylum Chordata; class Amphibia; order Caudata; family Salamandridae; genus Lissotriton; species Lissotriton vulgaris. The sequence goes on along the minus strand of NC_141696.1, from coordinate 408,193,165 downwards.
CTGGATCCCCATGATCGGCACACCCCTCCGGACGGGGTTAGCAAGCCAAGCCAGCATCGACCCCGCCTTATCACCTTCCGCATGCGCCCTTGTCATGTACGCCTTATGATCAAAACTGCGCAGCCGCTCTAGCTCTACCGCCAGCCCCTCCCGTGCCCCGCTAAGCCCCTCCTGCAGCTCAGGGTGATTCGGGCGCCTCTTCTCTAAGTCCCTCAGCCGTGTCTCAGCCTTATCTAAGTCATCCAGCAGTGTTTTCCGAGCCCCTGCCGTGTGTCCAATACAGTGTCCCCGCACCACCACCTTAAACGCATCCCATTCGACCGCCCTAGTGGAGGCCGAGCCACTGTTCTCCTCAAAATATCTCTCAATGCGCTCACCCAGGGCCTCCCTGAACAACAAGTCATCCAGGGTGTCAGGTTGCAGGCGCCATGTTGGCACGCAGTTAACAGTCACCATCCATTCCAGAGACATCAACAAAGGGTTGTGGTCCGACAGCGTCCTGGCCAAGTATTCCGCCCCTCCCACCGCGGGGAGCACACACGCCGAACAAAGAAACGCATCCAGCCTCACATGCAGGTCATGTAGGTGCGAATGAAAGGAATAGTCCCTAGTGGTGGGGTGCAACGCCCTCCATGCATCCGTGAGGGCCCAGCTCTCCTGCCACTCCAACCTACGCTTAGCGACCCTATGCACTGGGGACGCGCGCAGCGGGGGATGGGATCTATCTAGTAACACATCCTGAACCGAGTTGAAGTCCCCCCCCAAGAGGACCGGCCCTGCCAAATAACCCGCCAATTTGCCCGAGATGGTAGACAAGAAGGCGGGTAGGTCTACATTAGGAGCATACACATTACAGAGAGATATCACCCTGCCTCTCAGCCTCCCCTCCACCGCCACATATCTGCCCTCCGGGTCCACCAATGACTTCGAAACCTGGAAGGGGACCCCCGCCCATATCCAAATCAGTGCCCCCCTTGCAAAAGCCGAAAATGTCGTGTAAAATAGCTGCCCCCTCCAGCGCCTCTGCAGAGCAGCCCCTTCCTGCTTGTTAAGATGCGTCTCCTGCAGGAACGCTATATGAACCCCCCTACGCTTGAGGTACGCCTGGACTTTATGTCTGCGCGTCATGGACTGCATACCCCGCACATTCCAGGTCACACATTTCAACGCCCCGGTACTAGCCATCCCCCCCTACACAACCGGACCAGAGAGCAAAGAACAATGTCCGCATAAGTCCCGCGACCACTGGTCCACCCACCCACCCTCTCCAAACAGGAAGCCGAACCCCTCCAACAACAACTACCCCCCGAGCAACCCCAACTGCTCGCCTCTCCCACCCCCCCAGGACAGGCCCCCCCGCAACTGGAAGTACCCCCATCCAAACCAACACTCCCGACCACCCCTCAAGGAAAGGCGGTAATAGTCGCAGTCCCCACTGCGGTGACCTTAGGGGCCAGTAAGGCGTGGCTCAATGCGATGTAACCTCAAAACAAATCAGCCCCGTGCGCTCCACCCCACAATCCCCACCTTACAGCTCCCCAAAACCTCAATTAATAAAGTTCCATTGCTGCGGGCCCAGTGCCCCGGTGTCCAACCAACGAGTTCACTCCACCAGTTTAGTTCAACACGCCTCCAGTATCTCCCCCGAAGTTTGCGGTGTCACAATAGGGCCCCGGGCTCCACCAAATTCCGACTGTCCCGTCTCTGAGCCCGTGCCCGGGTCTTCCGAGTCCGTGCCCTTCCCGGATCGACTCCTGGCGGTCCTAGATAAGTCCACTACCGCCTGCAGTGCCGCCTGCCTCTCCGCCTCCGTCTGCGACACCGATGGTTTTCCGGTCCTCTTGCGGTTCCTCCTGATCCGCTGGGATTGTCTGACCGGTTGCGCCACCTTAGCCTCCTCCTCCCTGGCCTTAGCACCATCCGTACCCGCTTTATAAGTGTCCCACCAGTCCCAAGCGTCCGCGGAGGTCGTGAAGAATAATGATTTCTCATCCACCACCACTCTTAGCTTGGCAGGGAACAACAGGGAGTACTTGATGCCTTCCTGGCGGAGCTCCCGTTTGAGGGACAGAAAGTTTGCCCGGAGTCGTTGCGTCTCAAATGTATAATCCGGGAACATGGTGACTCTGTTGTTATCTACTTGAAATGGCCCCGCTTCTCTCGCCCTCTGTAGGAGCCAGTCTCTGTCCCGGTAGTGGAGCAACTTGAACACCACTGGGCGAGGAGGAAGGCCCAAGGCTGGCGGGCGCGCTGGAACTCTATGTGCCCGCTCCAGGGAGAAGAAGGGGGACAATCCTTCCGGCGCCACCTCCGTCCGCAACCAATTATCAAGGTAGCCCACCATGTCGTCGCCTTCGATTTTTTCCGGCAGGCCCACTAGGTGAACGTTGTTGCGCCTGTTTCGGTTTTCCGCATCTTCGGCCCTCCTTTCCAGCACCTTAAGACGGTCCATCACATCCGCCATCTGGGCCTTCATTGTGGCTTGGCCCGGGGCTAATTCTTTAACCGTGGTCTCCACGGACTTCACCCTGTCCTTAAGTTTGTCATGGTCGGCCTTCAGGAGGCCCAAGCCAGTCGCCACCTGAGCTATATCTTGCTGCAGGGCGTCCTTTGTGGTGGCGATGGCCTCCAGGATACGATCCTGCATCCGCTGCAATGCCGCTTGGTCTCGCTCCGCTCCCTCCGCGGCCTCAGTATCGGTCGTGCCATCTCCCTTCCCTTTCGTCTTCCCCATCTGGGCCGGCTCGTTCGGTGGCCTCCGGGTACTTTCCTGGTCGTCCTCCGTATGCCGTTGGGTACCGCCCTCCGGCAGGGCTCCCGGGTCCGAGGTTATCTCCAAAAAGCAGGAAACACTGAATGACCGCAGCCCGGCCGGCGCCAGTCGTGCCAGGGGCCCGGGGTTCTCGTCACTGGGTTACTATCGCACTGTCGTCGCCCTTACCAGGGGGGGTCCCCAGTCACCGCCCTAGGGCGCGCCCAAGGTCCACTCGGCACCTGGGGGGAGAGGCGCGATACAGCCGTCAACACCCCTGCGTCGCCAGGGAGCAGTCCTTAGTAGGTCTCCAGGCAGATGTCTCCGTCGCTTCAGAGTCTCATGCCCTCGCCGCCATTTTGAGGTCCGCGACTTCTCGCCTGGGTCCAACTTTCAAAGTCGAAATATTGCTGTGGAATGGCTCGGTGTCGTCTTCCGTGGGCACCGGACCCTCCGCAGTACCTTCCAGTACCGGATGATACTGGTTACATCGGGGTCCGATCAGATATTCAGGATAATTACCGGGATCGGGCACGGAGCTCCGAGCTCACGCTGCCTACCTCCTCGGCATCCAAGCCACGCCCCTGTTTCTAAAACTCTTTTGTGCACTTTGCTTTGTTTTGTATATACAGTTCTACCCTATTTTTACATCTCTTGGGTTGGGTATCCTCAGGTCCTTTTCAAATTTTGGATTAACTTGCAATTCGATATTGTTCAACATCTGATTATACTCCTCTTCTTATTCCTATTTTAATCCACTTTGCAATCTATTAAGTTCTTCTTTTCTTTTACATTGTCGTGTACATTTCTTATAACAGGCTTAAAAAAGCCTGAAGCCAGCACGCCACTGTGGGGGAAACACGTATCGGCTGTCTGGATCTTATGAAATCCTCTACATCCATTATATAGAGTATTTCATAAGATCCAGACCTGCCCTTTTCTGGAAAAAAAATTGGTGTAATTCTGCTGCCTCCCTGTCACGTGACATCATTATGGACTGCCTAAATTGTGAGAGGGCTAATTTCATACCCTAGTTTAAGGCTGTGGAAAACAGTTTATCGAGCGTGGGGCAGGGACATCTTATTACCTCCCCTCAACTGATTGACTGCACGCATAAGAACTTAATAAAAAAGGCGTTGTATGATTTTTATCGTAAAGAGAGGTTAAGGTGCGATTTGGCAAAGCGTCCACATCCAGGTATATCTCCCTTGTGGAGCCAAGCGACAAACCCTATGCCCTGCCTCAGGGCTATCTCCGCATAAAATTGGGCAGGTGGAACAGGAGCTTGCTGTTTCGGTTCAGGGATGGAAGCATTATAAATTTACTCTGCTTCCCGTTAGGCTTCAACAAACATGTGGAAAATCTAAGCTGTCCCTGTAACCTAGGCGGCAAACAAAGTTTGCTCCATTTTACTTTCTTTTGTGGTTTTTATATAATGCACACTTTGCACTTTTTAATGCCGTATTGTAGAAAAAATGCCTTGATGGATTTTAAACTAGCTTTTAAAGAGTTCCTATTGCTAAAGACGGATGAGGCTATCTTTAGAGTGGGCTGCTTTCTTAAAGCAGTTGTCCGGTCCCGTGCCTCTTTGCTCAGTGATTGAAACATTTGCACATTTTGCACATTGTATATTTTGCACTAATAATTGCCTCTTTGCACATGATAAAGCTGTATATTGCTATGAATTTGTAACCATGCAGGCTGCTATCTGTGCCTATTTTTATTTTTATATTTGTGTTTTACCTCTGCTGTGTTTTATATGTACTTTTATGGATGTTTTACAATCCGAATAAAGATCTTTTGACTTGACTTGACGTATCGGCTGTCTTTGTACACGTTCCTTGCTTACAATAGCCACAATATTAAATAAATAGAATCTACAAAAATCAAATCAATGACTAATTGTTCTTTTCCCACTGGGGAATTCAGAATTAAACTATAAGATTCCTTCCAGCTAGGTCCACCTCTCTAAAAACAAGTCTCTTTGTCTAAATAGGTTAGGGGTCTTCCCATTTAGGACATCTGGGCCCTCAAAATTATTCCCATTAATCAGGACAGAAAATCCTGGGGACCACAACCCCTTCTCTTCTCAAGCTCAATGCATATATGTGTACCTGCTTGCGGTTGCATTGTGTGCGTGATCGATTGAGCGTGTGTTGGTGGATGTGCTTGTGTGTTTCAGCATGCCTGCTTGTATACTGGTGTGCACCTTTTGGGTTTGAGCATGTGTTGTGTATGTGTGATAGTGTATGCATGTGTGAGTTTTGTATTGTACTGTGTTGAGCGTATGGTTCACGGTGGATGTTTCTGTGCCTGTTTCTGTATGTGTGCTTGTATACAGGTATGCACCTGTTGTGCCTGTTTGAACGTGTGCGTGTGTGATATTTACGGGCACAAATACCGCACTGAAAGGATGTGAGGTCCAGCAGCATCAGAAGGCAAGAATGTTCAGCCTTTTCTTAAAATAAAATTCACAATTAGGTCAACCTCACATGGCGGGGTGGCCACATATGTGCATTTCAGGAACGTGTCAGGTACAGAAGCACACCATAAGCATCCCATAGACATAAACAATCAGTTTCTGTGGTGCATGAACACACATTAACCTGCCTCCTTTTAATCAATCACTCTATATGTTATTTTAAGATTGCACGCACAAGGTGTGGAAAATACAAGTCTGAAAAAAATATTTTACTGCAAATTGTCAGCAAGTCCTTCGCAGTATATTTATATCTAAAGTTCCTGTGGCTGACCAGTAGTGCAGTGGCATAACAAAACTTGAGGAGCCCCCTGAAAAGTACCTGGAGGGGTCCCCTCCAGACTCACTCAGGAGTTCTCAGGCCAAGGTTCTGTGCTGAGGGGGCATCCTGGAGCTCGCCCCTCTCCCGAGGTCTGCAGGGGTCTTTGTTACACCATTGCATGAGTGCCAAGTGATGAAACATTTTGTAGGGGAACATGACTATTTTTGGGCATCAAATGTGTGCACTCTCATTTTACAAAGCAAAGGTAACTTGATTATTTTTCTTTTTTTATACAGATAGATGCCTCCCAGCAAAATACGACTGGGAAAGGAGGAATAAATCAGAACTTTGGGACGGAATGTATGAATATTATAGGAATCCAAAATTTTAATTTGTGTAACCTGTTCTGAACTATTTATCTGAGATCGGTTTAAAATGCATATAATTAACCAATTGTGCCCACTTTACCTGATCAGAAATACAAACAATCGCCAAACAAAGGGAGTGAAACTCAAGCACAAGGTAAATCAGTATCCTCGAACAATATACTCAAAGTCCAGTTAGATCCATATCACAACAGGAGCCAGATTTAGAGGAAGGCTCTGTGGAATAAAATCACGCATATGCTGTCAGGCACTCATATCCCCACCCCTCACCACCAGGCTCATACAGAGAGGCCATCTTGGAATGGCATTATATTGCCCATCAGCAGTTGCAGAGCACAAATGAAGTCAAAGCGCTCCCATACCTTTGTGTCAAGCTTACGATAAAACTGCAAAAAAAATGTTTTTAAACTGCTCTGTCTCCTGGAGGGCAAGGAGCTCCTGCTGCTCAGGGTCTCCACCGACGATGGTCTTGTGACCCTTAATAGTGGAGTGGTGTGGCTCACTGGTTAGAGGCGGCAGACCCGGGAGCAGAGGACGGCCCGGAACCAGGGTTCAATTCCTGACGCAGCAGGGTTGTGGACCAGGGTCAGCGGACTTAATAATTCTCACCTCGGTGCCTACTCTAACCAGGGATCACACTCGGCAACTCTGGGCATTAGCTTGCCTCATCTCCACAACGGCCCCCCACATATGCCGGGGATGCCTGGTTTCACCTTGGAGATACCCAGTAGGGACCATCTCACAGGGAAAGCCAGGACGGGAAAGCCAGGACGGGTTCCCCAGCGGTCTACTGCGCAGAGATACTCCTTCGGGAGTCGATTCTAGCGCATTACAAACCCACAATTAATTAATTAATTTATTAATACAGCCGACAAACACGCTTGAATTGCAAGGAGAGATTAGGTAAAGGAAGGAGGCGCTACAAGAAGCCGGAGCGGCTAGAGCTCCTGGGGGTCCCAGCGTGAACTTACCTGCAAGCCATGTGGGCAGCGGACACACACAACGCCGCAAACGCCGTGAGGGGAACGGCTGGACCCGCTACGCCGTGAGGTGAACGGCAAGAGACTTAACACCGGCATCTCCCGGCACCTCTTGGGGCGAAGGCGCACATCCCACACCTCAGCAGCGCGACCGGAGGCGCTACAAGAAACCAGAGCGCCACTCGCATCGGGAGTCGCGCGCGGGAGCATCGCGGGTGAAGCCCGGGACAAAGGCGGGACAGTCTATGACAGTCATAGACAGGAAAAGGCAGGGCTGGGCCATACCCCCTGGCAAAATCTGTGTCTTGGAGTCTAAAGATATTTGCAACCCGTAATGTGTTGACCTTAATTATGATCAGCCGCACTGAGGTTGATTTACCGCCATCTTTAAGGCCCCCATCACCCTATGACCGACTTGGCCTCTCTGTGAGTATTTAACTCACCGGCTCTACTAGACTACACTTTGGCTGTCTATTAGAATATAGCGCTTTACACTCTAGTGGCTTAATATTATCTGCAGCGGTCTTTTTGCCAAACACCTCGAGTTACTTTCGAGGGCAACATTATTTACACTAGGGTTCGTAATGCCGCCGTGTGTTTACAATTATTGCCATGACTACAAGCGGTGTGAGCGCGATTGGTCAAATCCCCTCAGGGCTCGACCAATCAGATCACCCGTTACACTATCACCGCATGACGGGGCCTGCCCGCGCATCACGTGACGGCTTCAGCCTATCCTGGGCAATTTGTCTTAAACTCCAATCGAACAGACCGCCGGTACCTCCCCAGACGGCACAGATGCCGCGTTGGAGTACCAATGGAAAGGTAGGGTCCCCGGTGACATTTAATTTATCTGACAGTAGCGTTAAACTTTCTTGGGCACATACTCTCCGCTGCCGGGTCAGATAGGTGGGACTCTTATCTTCTTTATCCCATGTGTCCCCATCACGCTATATTTCTATATATCCTTCTGGGCACATCAGTTTAACAGGCTTAGGCAACATGCTGTGAAGAGCTGATATAATGACACCAATATCGCTCTACTTACCATGCTAGCACATTATAAGTGGGGAGATCATGATATCCTCATACCTTCTATCATTATATCATGATACCAAACGAAGTACTTTTTAACATCTTTAACGGAGATTCTCAGCAATAACTATACCTTTGTTGTGTGTTAACACGCCTATGGTGGACGACTCCAAAAATTATTTTTGAATTTATTCACCTCAACAGAGCGGTGCTTCACCTATGTCCTGAGCCACAGCCAGGTGGGGTGAGGTCTCTACTTCTTACAAATCAGGTAAGATGTAGTATGTGAAATTTGGAAATGTTCAAGTTCTAAGAAGACTGGAAGGCATTAGTATACACAGTGCATTTGGCCTTAGTTTTATATATGGGCTTCACTAATGATGAGATTCACCCATGGTGAGACAAACAAGGTTATTTGGTGATAAGTTGTGCGTGATGTACTCATGCTATAAATATATTTATTTGACTTCTTTCAGTGAACAACTGAATCTGTGAGAAGATACGGAACAGTACACCTAGGAGGTCCAGGTGACTTACATATCAGTATCTAAGATGTTCCATTTTTAAAAACACTTCTTTACACTTTGGGGTTTTTTGTTTGCAGTAGCGTTAGTCGTTATTACAAGGTCCTGAAGAAAGCAAGGCCACTTGGCCACCATTTGCTGAAACATGTTGACCACGTTCCACCACTAGACAGTTTATAAATTTTCCCTGTCTTGGCTATTTTTAATATTGGCGTTGGGAGCTGTATCCAATAAAAAATGTTTTGCTTCCTAAACCAATTTTACTCACCTTTTCTTTACCCTTTGGTATCACTTTGTTTTCTGCACTGCACTTTTTACCCCGTCAGTTACATCACTCGGACACAATTAGACTCTTTCCAACTGAAAGCGACCCCGCCCTGCCTACAGGAAGGCCAGCCCCTTCCTGATAGAGATAAGACCAGGTGCTGTGTTGGTCCTCGGAACCCCAAATGATGAAGGGCGGTTCCGAGTGGTGACTGATGGGTGTTAGAGACCAGACACTGACCCGGCTCTTGTTGATTTCACAAAGAAGATCTGTTGTATGGCTAGTGGTAATAACTCTCAACCGTTATCCCCAACAATCACTTGTAGAACTTTTGACCCTCTGATACCCTTTTTTGTAGTGAATGTTTGATAGGGCGTGTACTCAGAGCTGGTCATTAAATTAGCCCTAGGGTCCCCCATAACTGTATGTGTTGTAATTGACCTTAATTATGGACATATTTTCGTTTGTACTGCATCGGATATTCATTAGATCCTGTATTTTTTCACCCAAGCTGTATAATCCGTGGCTTTAGATTAAACCATGCCAAGTGGCACAAGGAAAAAATTTACATCGGGGGCAGGGCCTATTGACAATTACCTCGTGAAGATGGTTAATAAAATAAACAATGACAGGAGGGCCTCTCTGGGGAGGGGTAGTCCTCCCAATCTTACCCAAGATCCTCCGATCAACGAGGAGACTCCTTCTGAGGCTGCCACCCCCAATAAGGAGCCTACCGGGATAACTACGGTGGTAGCCCAAGTTCACACCGAGCCCCCTGTAGCCAACATAAGCATGGCTAGCGATGAAAACGACAGTGAAGAGGTTTTGTCCATCACTAGACCTGTTAGAAATTGCAGGAAACAACAAAACAGAAGGGGGGGGAAGCATTCGAAAAGAAGGGCAGAGACTCCCTTACCAGCATAGATCAACACAGATGAGTCCTCCAAAGTTCAGGATGTTTGTAATGTGGCCAGTAACTTATTAAGCACGGATCAATTCTCAGACTTACTTCGCTCTTTGGAAGCCAAGTTTGAAGCTAAATTAGAACAATACGTCCAACCCCTTGTGCGTAAACTCGACTGTGTCACTGCCGAAGTAAAAAGGTTAGGAGAGTTGCTGTCCAATCATATATCTCTGACTGACAGTAACAAACAGGTGGAGACGGGCCTGGGAGGGACAGAGCAGGTAGCCAGAGGAGGGACTGAGCAGGTAGCTAGAGTTGCAAACCAGCAGCATCCTACCCAGCCTTTAACAATAACCGTCCCAGTTTTATCAGACCCCTCCACTACAGCGAGTGTAGCGACACGACCAATAGCAGGGCCCGATACAACACCTAGCATTAATCCGGCGAGGAGATGTAAATCCATTAACCTTCCGCCGGAGTGCACTCCGTACGTAATTGTCCTAACTAATGTGCCTGCCCATGACATGCATTCAGCCCAGACACCTGAGGAATCGCATGATTCCCTTAAAAACAAAACTGTGTCGTGGCTGAACAGGCGGTGTGGTTTTGCCCCTGACATCATTACAACTAGAAGGGCAAATTGGATAGGGTCCTCCAGAAAGACGTGCAATGGGGACTGTGTAATTGTTAATTTCAGACACCCACAACATGTGGCGACAGATCTGTTAAGGGCGGCCTCTATGACATATGACGCTAATAGAATCAGTGTGCGACCACTTGTTTTTTTTTATAATCATCCTTTTAGAGTGCCCCCACAAAGTGCGAGAATGAGACCATACACACCTGTTTTGGCCCAGACGCCGGCTTCTTCTCATAGACCCGGTGGAGAGATCTATTTTAACTATGGATCTAACATTGCCACACAAAACAGATTTGATGTACTCTCCGGCCTAGAACTGTGTGACTGACGAGAGGCTAGTGAGGGTATAAGAGAAGAGTCCCTCACAGGCCTGGTTTCCCCGGCACCGGATTACCTCACTCTGACTCCTCTTACCAACCATTGTAACCCCGTAACTATATACAACGCTGAAGGGGAAACGGTTAAGTTACTAAGCTGGAACATTGCTGGTCTGCGTTCTAAGAGAGAGGACAGAAACTGGTTGAACTTTGTCAAGAAATATGATATTGTGGCTCTCCAAGAGACTTGGGATAAAGACTGTGAATTTTGGTTGGATGGTTTCACCTCGCACTTTGTCCCTGCGCTAAGATCTTCTGCCGGGAGAGATAGAGGGGGACTAGTGTTATTAGTCTCTGTGAATGTTAGGGGGAAAGTTAAAAGAGTAGACTGCGCCTCCAATAATTTCCTTATTTTGGAAGTAAACCCCACAAATAACACTAAAATAATTCTAGTGAACTGTTATAACTCGTAGCAAGGTGATTTCCCAAATGAACATTTGGTATGGTTAACAGAATTTTTAAAAGATTATAATGCTAAGCAAACCACTTTTTGCCAGTATATTTTGTTGGGTGATTTTAATGTGCAACTATGTAGCCAGAACTGCCTATTATCTGATAACGATGGGCCAGACTTCACATCCCCGCAACATTTCGAGCATTCTAACAAGGGTGAAGCCCTGGAGAACCTTTTGTCTTATAATGATTTGTTTGAAGCAGGGTTTCCGGACAAAAGTACCCGTGTTGCTACTTTTATAGGCAGGGATTGTGAAACAATCATTGACTACATATTTCTTTCTTCAGGACTTTTAAAATATGTCATTTCATATAATGCTATACCGTCTTCGTTTAGTGACCACAATCCAGTGGTAAATGTGTTAATAAATGTTTTTTTACTTTTAAACAAATCTGTTACCACACTGGCAGTAGTGGAAGTTAAAGCCAAAGACCAGGGGAGGAGGGTAAAGTGGAGCAAGGTGGTGCCTGAGGACTTTTTTAATACTATTATCGTTAAGGCTGCTCGTGACTTAAACACCTGTGGAGACCCCCTTTCAGAAGGGAAGGAGGTAATAACCTCTTATGAAGCTATTTGCTCCCAAGTAGCCAATGAACTCACCTTCAAATGTCGATCCACTAAAAATAATCCAGTAAAGGGCTGGTTCGACCATAATTGTACCAAATCGCACAATCTCTTGAAAAAAGCACTTCAGGAGCAACCAAGGAACAAACCTTTAGTTGCTCAGCTCAGAAGAGAGTACACTAGAGCAGTACTGGTAAGGAAAAAGGAAATCAAACAAGAAGCGTGGGAGGAGCTTATGGACAAAGCAACCCTAAAAGATAGTGCTAAATTCTGGTCCATTATTAACACCCCCCTGTTTTCAAATACACAAAATAATGTCTTGGAAGTTAACATAGCAGAGGAGGACTGGTTGAGCCACTTTAAACAAATCTACGGAAGTGATCTCGAGCTAGAAATCTTTGAGGCTCCAGCCTCAGATCCTCCTGACATGCCAGTAAGATTTTATTTAGCAGAAGTTATAAAAGCAATTGAAGGGTCAGGAGGACGAAAGGCACCAGGTCCTGATGGGGTTCCCTCAGATATGTACAAGGCAAACCCGTTGTACTGGGCAAACATTTTGACTTATGTCTTTAATACCTCGGCCTGTGTAGGATTCCCCAAATCTTGGTCCCAATCGACAATAATCCCAGTGTTCAAGAAGGGTCAAAGGGGAGACCCCAGATGCTATAGGCCTATATCCATTCTGGATTCTTCCATAAAAATCTTGGGGAAGGTTATCCTAGCAAGGTTAACAGGATGGGCAACTGACAATAACATACTGTCTGACGCTCAGTATGGCTTTAGAGCAGGGAGGAGCACGGAGGACCAATGTCTGAATCTACACTTAATAATAGCTAAATATACCAAGGCAGCTAGGGGCTCTATTTTCCTGGGCTTCATGGATTTGTCGACGGCCTTTGACCTAGTTAATAGGTCAAAGCTGTGGACAATGCTCCTGGAGTTGGGCCTAGATCGGCCTCTTGTTTATTTTCTGGCCGAGCTGCATAAAGACCTAAATGCCTCAATTAGGATGACGAATGAGGGGAAATGTACGTCAAGTTTTAAGTCCGGTAGAGGGGTCTGGCAGGGATGCATCCTGGCCCCAATGTTGTTTACACTGTATATCAATTCGTTGGAGGTAAACTTGTTATCAGCGACCCTAGATATCCCTCGCATGAGAGGTACACCGGTTCCGGTGCTCCTTTATGCGGATGACGCTGTTTTACTAGCAAGGACCCCTCTGGGCTTGCAGAGATTGCTGGACTCATTTGGGGACTTTATGAAAAGCCTGGATCTGGTTGTAAATTATGGTAAATCGCATGTCATGTCACTGGTTGTCACAAAGAACAAAGTGAAGTCCTTCTTCTGTGGAGGAGAAGTAATCACCAGAGTGAAGGCATTTACCTATTTGGGAGTTGTATTTGATGATAGGGGCTCATGGTCCCAACATCTCAGAATAAAGGTAAATTCAGTGAGAAGCTCCTCCGCCGCAGTGTTAGGCTTTGCCAAAAGGTTGGGGGGAAACCCTTCGAGGCGATCTTGGCAATTTACAAAGCCAAGACTATATCAATCGCAAGGTATGGGGCATCAATATGGGGATTTACAAAATCGGACCTCATCCAAACAGAGGAAAATACATTTCTGCGGTCCCTTTTGGGCCTCCCTCAATCTACAGCTACCCACTCTGTCCATCTTGAACTAGGGATAGGTTACATAGCAGACATAATTAAAATAGCCCCGATACTGCTATGGATTAAAATGTGGCTGAATCCTAACCTTTCCCTAAATCACAAGATCCTAAATGACTGTATCAACCTTGACAACACGAAAGAAATCCATTGGTTGTCCTATATAAAAAAGTTAGCCATGTACATGGGGCGACCTAAGATCTTTTCTAATCCAGAATCTTTATGCAAGGCTGACCTAGAGTGGGTAAAAACTAATTTTATCAGGTTGAGGGAGGCAGAGCGGGAAGCTGTAGAACTAGGTAAAATATCGGTTAGGGGCCATGTTTTGGTTACCTTGTCTTTAGCGATGCCACCTTATTTGTCCACAGTGACAAATTCTTTCCATAGATGGCTACTGACAAAATTCCGGTTTAACCAAATACAGTTCGTTCTCTGGGATTTGGAGAGCTGTAGCAGACCTGAAGACGCTGCCCCATGTAAATGTGACGATTTTTCCCCCCAAGACACCTTGCACTTTATGCTCTTTTGTCCTTTTTACCTTGATGCCAAGAAAAGGTTTATCCTCCCTCTACTAAAGAAAATGAATTTCATCCAGTGTAAACCTGCCTTACTGTTTTTACAACTGTTGGAATCTCCTGTAACTATGTTTTGTGTTGCTAGCTTTCTTGCTGCGTCTGTAAGAAATAAGAGGGACAGACAGAAAGCCGCACTAGAAATCCAACCTTTTTAATAGAATGCCTTTATAGCTGTATCAATTGCTCTAAATTTAAAAAATAATTGTTAATCCTGTTTTAATGATTTTAATGATTCTGTACTGTATTTTTTTTGTATATTGCATTTTTAACCAATTTTAAAAAAAATAATTTTCTTTTGTACTTGTATAGCATACTTTTATGATTTTAAGAATAAAGTGGTTTGACTTGACTTGCCTGGTTTCACCTTGGAGATACCCAGTAGGGACCATCTCACAGGGAAATTTATTTATTTATTTTATTTATGGGTTTATAACGCGCCGGAATCGCACCCGAAGGTGTATCTCCGCGCAATGCTGAGAAGGAAACAGGTCTAGCAGGCACTAATACTGAAATAGGGTTGTCTTAAGACTATTCCTGAAGGCTAGATGACTAGAGCACTGTCTAAGGGAGAGGGGGAGGTTGTTCCACAGGCGCGGACCCATAACAAAAAGAGCGCGTCCTCCCTGTCTGGTCTTGTTATGTCGTGGAATCTGTAGTAACAGCTGGTTACTGGACCGTAAATTACGAGGGGGGTGGTGATGAACAAATTTTTCCGCCAGATAGAGCGGCCCTAAGTTATGGAGACTCTTGTGCACCACACAGCAGGTCTTAAATTCCACCCGTCTCCGGATAGGAAGCCAGTGGAGCATTTTGAGAAGGGGCAGAGATGGTGTTCTGGGGGGGGGGCATTTGTCACCAGGCGTGCCGCGGTGTTCTGCACCACTTGAAGTTTGTTGAGCACTCCTTCGTTGGCCGCTAAAAGTAGACCATTGCAATAGTCGAGGCGACTCAATACGAGGGCCTGGACCAAGGTCTTCCTTGTGCTGTCAGGGAGGAGAGGAAACACTTTCCGGAGGAGGCTGATGATATGAAAACAAGACCCCCACCGTGGTGTTGGCATGATGTACAAGATTGAGGTCATGGTCCAGACGGACCCCCAGATTTTTCACCACCTGTTTGGGGGAAGGGGCCACTCCCAAACTCGTAGGCCACCAGTCAGGGGTCCACAGAATTTTTGCTTCCCCGAACAGCATGACTTCCGACTTCCCCACATTGCACTGGAGAAAGTTCCTGGCCATCCAACAGGCGACCGCAGTCATGCCATTCGAGAAGACTTGCCTTATCTCCGGAGTAAAGGTCTTAAAGGTGAACAACAGCTGTGTATCATCAGCGTATGAAATAGGTGAAAACCCAAAAGACCTCATAGTATCTGCTAAGGAGGAGACGTAAACGTTAAATAACGTGGGGCTGAGACAGGAGCCCTGCGGGACTCCTCTGGTGATTTTGGTGGAGATGGAACTGAAGGATCCCATGTTGACGGGTTCCCCAGCGGTCTACTGCGCAGAGATACTCCTTCGGGAGTCGATTCTAGCGCATTACAAACCCACAATTAATTAATTAATTTATTAATACAGCCGACAAACACGCTTGAATTGCAAGGAGAGATTAGGTAAAGGAAGGAGGAGAATCATAAAATGAAGACAAGCACTCTTGAAATGGTGCAGCCAGGGGGAGAGTATGTAAACGAGCACAGCACAAGCGCTGTGTAGGAAAAAGCTTATAAAAAAAAGTCCCACAAACCGGATGGAACAGTACTTGAGCCATGGCAGACTCATAAGAGAAACCCATAGAGGAGTATGCTACAGCACAAAGAAACGGAAGGAAAGTAAGTGGCAAGCACAGAAACCAGTGAAAAATAACTGCAGGATGCAAGCCCCTTTTAAGACATATTGAATAAAACAGATTTCGAAGCACAACGCATGCGCTATGCAGACGAACCCTAAAACAGGTAACGCAAAGCCAAACTACTGGGATTTAAACTCGTTGCACAGTTCTCTGCAGCAGGTGCATTAGCCTTCTCTGCAGCTACACCTAAACCCAGTGGGCTGAGCGTCTCACTTCATGTTTCTTCTCATGCATAGTTTTCACAAATAATTGTCTCATTATCTTTTAACAGCATACGTTTTACGCATTCAGTCACTCTGGCTAATGTTATTACTTTTGCCCCTATTTGAAAATCCCCCTTTCATCCGTCCTCTGATACTTCTCTACGCCTTTCTTCATTTTTTAGTTTGTTCAGTTCACCTGACATCTCTCTATACTTGTTTTGAAAATCCAACTTCAAGTTAAACAACTTGTAGCATTTCATTTTCATTTTTAGATTCACGGTTGGTTGATTTTGGTTTTCGATTTGTTTAAGAGCTATAAAAAAACTAAACAGTGCTTGAAATGGAAATACCGAAAAGGTGGCCTCGCTATCTGAATTACCAATTTGCCCCAGAAAAGCACCAGTAGTTTAATTATTTCACACTCGCTTCTTTTGCAGAGAATGGCGCAAATTCCGACAGGTGCTGGGCTTTCCGAGCTGCAGCTTTATTTTGTTTCTACACGTGTAGTTGACACCGTCAGAAACATTGTAGCACTTGAATATCTGCATGCCAACTCTTTTTCTGAGATCATCTACAGCTCGTGTAATGCATAAACTGGTAACGAACCGAATATATTTTAGTGTGGTCTGAAAACAAAAAATATAGAACATTCGAACCATTCGTCTCCCCAGGATACGCTGCTATAGTCTCAGACAGAGCTGCTAGTATCGCGATTGTTAGACAGGAAGACGCAGAGCCAATCAAAGCCACGGAGGGCGTGGTCTCCTCGGAGACTGCGCGCGCGACGGTAAACTCAACGTCTGTTCGGATCCCGTTAGTAGAGTGGTATCCATGGCAATGCCACGGCTGTCTGATGAGACTCAGGGGCACCAGGTGCGCACACGCGCTGGCTGCGGATGGACAGATTAGTGCCACTGCCAGATGCCTAATCAAGGAGACGGCGAAGAAAACAGGGACAGGGCAGGAGGGGCCGTGCCGCGGGCGAAGCGCAGTGTCTTCAATGCCGCCCCGAGTTCTGGGGAAGTCATCATTAAAGTGCAACATGGTCAGACGGCGCCTCGAGGAGTCAGCGCTCCACATGGCGCAGATTTACTCCTCTCTTACAACTGGGTCCTCCTCTCATACCTACCAGTTCTACAAATTATATTTACCTGAGTAAGGGGGTGGGGCCTCGTGCCGAAGGTAATCTGCCGTTCGACCTCACCTCAAAAAAGGTCATTGAGGCAGTTTCCGATTTCCTGGGGTGTTTTCACACATCTGAATGGACATCGCTGCCTACTGCCTCCGAAAACATGCTTCAAAAATCCCAGCTTTTACGGGGGTTTAAACTCGTTTTCGGCTACTCACTGGAAGACATTGTGAAGGGTTCCAAAATCGTGTGACACGCAGTGGTGGCACCGTGTGAGTTGGCAGGTCTTTCCTCTGG